>NC_135619.1:79168022-79809173 GCF_053574225.1 Canis aureus | reverse complement strand
AGTTAAAGTCTAACAGTTAAAGTTAAAGTTTAAAGTTAAAGTTAAAGTTAAGTTAAAGTTACAGTTAAAGTTAAAGTTAACGTTAAACTAAAGTAAAGTTTTAAAGTTAAAGTTAAAGTTAAGTAAAGTTAAAGTTAAAGTAAAGTTAAAGTTAAAGTTAAAGTTAAAGTTAAAGTTAAAGTTAAAGTTAAAGTTAAAGTTCAAGTTAAAGGTAAAGTTAACGTTCAAGTTCAAGTTAAAGTTCACAGTTAAAAGTAAAGTTACAAGTTAAAGTTAAAGTTCAGTACGTTCAAGTTAAGTTCCAGTTACCGTTCAAGTTCCCGTTCCAGTTAAGTTACAGTACACGTTAGTTAACAGTTAACAGTTAACAGTTAAGTAAGTTAATAAAGTTAAAGTTCGTACCTAACCCGTAACCTACCCTAACCCTAACCCTAACCCTAACCCTAACCCTAACCCTAACCCTAACCCTAACCCTAACCCTAACCCTAACCTCAACCCTAACCCTAACCCTAACCCTAACCCTAACCCTAACTAACCAACCCTAACCCTAACCCTAACCCTAACCCTAACCCTAACCCTAACCCTAACCCTAACCCTAACCCTAACCCTAACCCTAACCTAACCCTAACCCTAACCCTAACCCTAACCCTAACCCTAACCCTAACCCTAACCCTAACCCTAACCCTAACCCTAACCCTAACCCTAACCCTAACCCTAACCCTAACCCTAACCCTAACCCTAACCCTAACCCTAACCCTAACCCTAACCCTAACCCTAACCCTAACCCTAACCCTAACCCTAACCCTAACCCTAACCCTAACCCTAACCCTAACCCTAACCCTAACCCTAACCCTAACCCTAACCCTAACCCTAACCCTAACCCTAACCCTAACCCTAACCCTAACCCTAACCCTAACCCTAACCCTAACCCTAACCCTAACCCTAACCCTAACCCTAACCCTAACCCTAACCCTAACCCTAACCCTAACCCTAACCCTAACCCTAACCCTAACCCTAACCCTAACCCTAACCCTAACCCTAACCCTAACCCTAACCCTAACCCTAACCCTAACCCTAACCCTAACCCTAACCCTAACCCTAACCCTAACCCTAACCCTAACCCTAACCCTAACCCTAACCCTAACCCTAACCCTAACCCTAACCCTAACCCTAACCCTAACCCTAACCCTAACCCTAACCCTAACCCTAACCCTAACCCTAACCCTAACCCTAACCCTAACCCTAACCCTAACCCTAACCCTAACCCTAACCCTAACCCTAACCCTAACCCTAACCCTAACCCTAACCCTAACCCTAACCCTAACCCTAACCCTAACCCTAACCCTAACCCCTAACCCTAACCCTAACCCTAACCCTAACCCTAACCCTAACCCTAACCCTAACCCTAACCCTAACCCTAACCCTAACCCTAACCCTAACCCTAACCCTAACCCTAACCCTAACCCTAACCCTAACCCTAACCCTAACCCTAACCCTAACCCTAACCCTAACCCTAACCCTAACCCTAACCCTAACCCTAACCCTAACCCTAACCCTAACCCTAACCCTAACCCTAACCCTAACCCTAACCCTAACCCTAACCCTAACCCTAACCCTAACCCTAACCCTAACCCTAACCCTAACCCTAACCCTAACCCTAACCCTAACCCTAACCCCTAACCCTAACCCTAACCCTAACCCTAACCCTAACCCTAACCCTAACCCTAACCCCTAACCCTAACCCTAACCCTAACCCTAACCCTAACCCTAACCCTAACCCTAACCTTAACCCTAACCCTAACCCTAAGTAGACCACTCTCTTTCAGCATACAGAAAGATCTCATGATCTCATGATCTTTTAATTCTTTTTGTATTTTTTCCTCAGTTTCCTTCTTACCATCAACTTGTCCTCTATGTCACTCACTCATTCTTCTACCTCGTTAACCCTCGCTGTTAGGACCTCTAGTTTGGATTGCATCTCATTTAATTGATTTTTAATTTCTGCCTGATTAGATCTAAATTCTGCAGTCATGAAGTCTCTTGAATCCTTTATGCTTTTTTCTAGAGCCATCAGCAGCTTTATAGTAGTGCTTCTGAATTGGCTTTCTGACATCGAATTGCAATCCAAATTTTATAGCTCTGTGGGAGAGAGGACTGTTTGATTCTTTCTTTTGAGGTGAGGTTTTCCTTCTAGTCATTTTGCTCTGTGCAGAGTCGCCAAAAACAAGTTGTACTGGGAAAAGTAGAAAAAGAGAGAAGAGAAAAAAGAAAAAGTAAGCTATAAAGGGGGGAGGAAGCATACAGAAAACAAAAAACAAGGGGGAGTATCATCTGATTCTATATACTGTAAATCCCTCGTCTTCCCCCTGGAACTTTCCAGTGCTGCTTGGTCAATAACTTGTTTTTCCCCTGTCCATCTACCTGGTCTTCTGGTGGGAGGGGCCTGCTTTGCTGATTCTCAGGTGTGAGCACCTGGGAGAGCTGCTCAACCCCCTGCCTGGTGCATGGCTCAGTGGGAATTGTTTATCCTGTTTATCCTGTGAGGCCACTGTGAGGTTCGGTGGAGGTTGTTTATCCTTTGAGGCCCCAGGAGGAACAACAGCTGTGGTGGCAGCCAGCTCTCCAGCCCTAGAGTCAGCTCCCGCAGTAACTACCACAGCTCCCCATCTGCAGGGGCGTGGATGCTCCGGGGGCGGCGGCTGCCAATCTGCCCAGTTCTGGCCGCCCAGCAGCAGGAGCGTCCTTGCGCCATCCCCTCCACGTGGATCCTCCATCCGAGCTGCCCCCAAGCTGCACCCGGCACCCCCCCCCCCGGGTGCCCGCTTCAGCCCTTTAGAGAGCTCGGCTGAGGCGTGTGGCACTCTCCCCGGGCACATGTCCTCTGTTAGTGCCCCTGGGAACCTGACGGCATCCCCACCCCTCCTGGGATCCTGCTCCAACTCCCTGCGAGCGCCTTTCTATCCAGGAAGACTGATGAAGCTCCTGCTTCTCCAAGACGTGGCCTTCCTGTCCTGGGGGCACTCGCCACGTGGCCTTAGCCTGGCTCCTGAGGGGCCCCTCCCCCTTGGATGGTTTTTATTTATTTTTTTTCCGTCTTCCTACCTTGATAGACGCGAACTCTTCTCACTCTAGCATTCCAGCTGTTCTCTCTTTAAATCTCAGGCCGAGAAGCGATGATTTTCAGGATGATTTGAAGGTTATCTAGGTAATTTGGTGGGGACAGGTGATTTGGGGACCCTACTCTTCCGCCATCTAGCCCCTCGTCCTCTGAAAATACAGTTTCAATTCAACCACAGTTTGTGGTTATGTAGGTAATTTCATGGGGACAGGTGACTTGGGGACCCTACTCTTCCGTCATCTTGCCCCCTCCCCTCTATATGTCCTCTTAAAGAACATTGTCCCGGGTCTGCCAGATATTGTCACCTAGCTTACTCTAACAGAATTTCCAAAAGGACATGCCACCGTTTTTATCAAAACAGCTGCTACAGGACAATGGAGAACATGGAAAAACCTGTGAATTCCAAGAACATGGATGCATTTCTATACATCATTTACTGCGATGTGTGTTCCCTGGTCAGAAATAATGCTGTTTGAAATATGTTAATGGTGGATAAAGCATTATGTAAGTACACATGCAGAAGTTTCATAGCAACAGTGCTTGCACAGAGGCACAAGTGTATCCAAGTGTCTATGGAACTAATAACAAAATACTGTCCCTGCATATGGATGAAGTCCAGTGTAACAGCGAAGCTACAGACCACTAGCAAGCAGAAGCTCCTTCCCAAAGCGCTTGGGTGATCTTGGTGAGGATGTGAGTGAGCCAGTCCAGCTGCAAGACATTTTGGGGGTTACTGGCTAGACCCCCAGACCCAACCGTCTGGACAATTGCATTGGGCATCCACAGTTGCTGTACTTAATTAAGGACACACAGACTATGGGCAGCCCGGGTAGCTCAGTGGTTTAGCGCCGCCTTCGGCTCAGGGCCTGATCCTGGAGATCCGGGATCGAGCCCCATGGCAGGCTCCCTGCACGGAGCCTGCTTCTCCCTCTGCCTGTGTCTCTGCCTGTCTCTTGCTCTCTCTGTGTCTGTCATGAATGAATAAATAAATTTTTTTTTAAAAAGGACACACGGACTGTGACTTGGTGAAGGATGAACCTTTACTGTCCACATGGAGGTGACAGGTGACTTCCTTGGCCATTGAGCACCCATTCTGTGGATGTGAGACCCTATGGCATTTCTGCCTGAACATGGAGTTTCAGTTCACCCCTCAATGGAAGTAGGCTCACAGGATTTAATAGGTACAGAGCCCAGAAGTGAGGGGGCACAATGACCCGGGAAAGGCTGATCTCCCTCCTGGGACCCCAGAGAACAGAAGAAAGAGCACAGAGTAGCAAGCCGCCAATTACACAAAAGGTGGAAGGGTGTTATACTCTATGTTGGCAAACCGGACTTCAATAATATATATCATTTCACAGGCTCCACTCTGGGTGGTGATTGTAAAGGCTGCCTGAGATAACCAGAGAAGGAATCACAGGCAGGTCCTTATCACGGGTGATGGGGGGGGAAGAGTGGGTGTGATTCCGTGTCTGATGTATTACAAGTTGAATTTTTCACTGCACCTGCTTAGCTATGGTCACTGCTCATCTCCCTAAAATGCAGGCAAGAGGAAAGGGAGGGAAGAACAAATAAACAAATATTCATAGGGGTCCCTCTGGATGGTAGAGGCAGTGTTGGGCATTTTTACTGTCTTTTATGATTGAGTTGATAGGGTGTAACCATCAGGACCAAGGCCCAGGGCTCCCGCATTCAGAAACATGCTTACCAGGGTGGCCCAGCTTACACTAGACGGTATCAAATCCCAGTCACCCTCCCCTACAACCCACAGCCACCCCAGTGTAGGACACGCAGTGTGGGTGGGGATAGCCCTCCATCGCCATACACCCCCTGTGGGACTGAAGCAGGGGAGATTACCTGGAGGGTGAGAAAAACCTCAGTGCTCATGGGCACAGGTTTGAAGGAACATCATGCATTTGCCCTAAAAGAACCTGGGGTTACCTCCCTGAATTCTGCAGCCAGGGACCTCAGCTCAAGGCCAGGCTGCTGACTCAGGTCTTCCCGACAGTCTCGAGCTCAGGTTGGGCTTTTACAGGCTTACAAACATGTGGAGAGGCCACCAACGTGTACTTTTCAAGATTTATTTCAGGCGGCTGGTCAGAGACCAATCGCGGACCTGGTACGAGAGCTCCATGATGTGCGTGGGATCCCTTTTTTCTCCTGCAGGCCCCTGGAAACGTGGATTTCAGCATGGCCACCAACTTGCTATAGTTTCAATCATGTTTCTGTGGGTTTCCAATAGCTGTTCAGGGGGCTGGAGGCTGATTTATGGATTGCCCTCATGGACTATCTGCTCCTTAACTACAACCGTCTTAATGGTTCTTACATTGGTGGCAACGCCAAAGAGGAGTGCGGCTATCAAGGCATAGATTCGAGCAAAGACCACTCTCAGATATATCACTGACTCATGACTTTGCCTGACTGCCCGCATTCTTCTGGGAGGGGGTCCACTGTCTGTGCTCCCACCAGCACCTCGATCAACGCACCGTGGAGGATCCCAGCCTATGTGGCAATGACAGTTCCTGTTGTTGTTGCAAATGCCCCTGTAACTGCATTTTTCAGGGATGCAGTCATAATTCAGCTGAGCTATAGTGCCATTGCAGTAGGTATTTTGACAGAACTTTCCATGAGCACAGGGAGTACCAGATCGCACATGACCAACATCATTTGTTCCTGTGCCACGATGTGAATCCAGCCCAAAACACCAGACCCCTGATATCTTAGACTGATGGAATCCCACATGTTCTTGCAACCGAGGGAGATGAGTGACATTGCTACACTGCAGTCTTCCACACTGAATGTCTTCTAGATTACAAGCCGTACTGGCCATTAACCTCTCATTTCTTCTGCAGTGTCCATATCTATCACCTCTTCTATTTATGGTATAGCATACATCTGCACCATTCACAGCATTTTTACCAAAGATTTCTTTGCAGTGCACAGAGCGATCAGTACAGTTTCCATGATAACAGTAGCCCACTTCAGTGCACGGGGTTCCATCTTGCATATAGAAATCATCAGGGCATGTCAAGGACCCTCCTCGGCAGTACTCCGGAAGATCACACACAGTTTGGATTGGTCTGCAGAGTGTCCCAGCAGGGGAATAGGTGCAGTTTGTGCAGCATCTGCCTGTATTACATATGCTTCCAGTAGTGAAGGTACAATCATTATGACAGCAGAGATTGCTATAACACTGTTTGAAGGAGCCACAGTCACACTGTTCAAGGGGATCCACTCTGTAGTTGCCACAATGCTCCCGAGTCAAGCTTCTATTAAAATACACCATTTCAGAGCTGTAAATACATTGAGCTACGCCACCACCCAGTATGTGCTGCATATGCATGAAGGAACAGTTACTGAAAGAGTCTGTCAGAGCAAAATAGTTGTTCATAATGCACTGGGACCTTCTCTGGCAGGAACAATAAGGATCGTCATAGTATACACCAAAACTTCTCGCGACCTTTTGTGCTCCTACAATAGCCAATATTAAATACTGTCTGCCTAGATATCCTAGCATGATGAGGTTACCACGATTGCAAATTGCATATGCGACAGGTTCAAATTCAGCATCCTGTGGCACATTTTTAATCATAATTATGGATGAATGTGGTGCAAGAAGTGCATACAAGTTGTAGACATAATATCGACCATATGGACTATCTGTCGGGTGATAATTGTTAAGGACATTTGGATCTCGTTGATTATATATAATAATGAATGCAACGTAATAATTTATATCAAGTCCTAAAAAGAATGTGTCAATCAAATTAAATACCGATATTAGAAATTGGGCACATTTAGACACGTTGTTGAACACACTATACATTGAGTGTGAACTTAAGGCAAGCGATTTCACATAACCATGATGAGATGAATACATCTTACTTGAGAGCCGCGTAACTACACTGGCATTTGCTTGAGAGAATAGGAGGTCTCTATCCTCCTTCAGTCCCAGTTTATAGGTAGGGACTGTTGCAATGCTGTCTGCCACTATCTGAGAAACAATGTGTTCAAATCTTTGGGAACTGCTGAGGGGCTTGATCTCATAGGCAAGGTCATCCAACTTCATGATACCTTCCAGTCCCCCATAGCACGTGTCCAGGGTGACCATGGAAAGAGGAATCTCCTCCAGGTAGCCGAGGTAGTAACAGTCAGGAGGGATGAAGGGGTAGTCCATCTGCAAGGCACCTTGGTCATCCTGAGTCATCACCAGCAGATGCCTGGACCAGAAGAGTTTCTTGCGCCGCATGTGGATAACGTGCCTCTTGCCCCCAAAGTGCAGGCTGTAGGAGAGCCAGCCTGGCATCTGGACGCCTTTGCCGCGGTGCAGCTCCTTCCTGGGAATGACCACCTCAGAGGAGACGTAGCGCCATGAGGGACGGCCTTGAGAACCCTGGGTGGGAGCCAGCCCTGCCCAGAGCACAAGCAGAAAGAGGAGCCCTCTCATGGTGTCTCGGCCCTCTGCCAGCCTCACGCCCTTCTCAGGGACATCTGGCAGTGAGGTAGATAAAAGGAGGACCCTCCGCACAGCAAGGTTTAGAGGATCTGACAGAACAGAGGACTGCCTCAGGCTGCCAGGTCCCTACACCTGGCAACCAGCTGTGATTAGGTCACAAACACCGGGTGTGGCAGAGGGTGGGTCTGCACATCAGTTCAGCTGGGGTGGATGTGTGAGGGGTGAGGAGGGGGTAGGACCCAGAGGCAGCCCCTTTCCCACACGTTCAGTCTTTCCTCCAGACCCTTGAATATGTGACATACGGTTATACAGCAATTACTTTCTCTACCAGTTCCAACTGCCATGGTTCCCCTGGGTCACGTTCTGTGCACAGCCAATATCGCTCTCTGTGGAGACCACTCCTTTCTCCTTCCTCGGCATGTTAGGGGACACGGCAAGTTTTACCAAGTAGCTGTGGAACACCATGGCTTTGTAAATTTACACATCTTATTCTGCTTTGCCAGCAACCTACAAGTTTTTGGATCCTTCTGGGTATTTTTGGAAGCCTCCTTTGTGCTCACTGAGTAAAACATTGCCCAGTTTTTGGTGAGGACTGGTAAGGTTCCAGGTTGTATTTTATTGTTTTGTCACTCCAGCTGGTAAGAAAAGAATATACTGCTGACCCCATGGGTGGCCCTGGGGCTTGCAGTCCTCTATCGTGGTTCTTTCCTGGCCTTGGGCTGCATGTGTGGCTGCCCTGAGCAGAAGACACAGGGATGGGGCTGCGCTGAGGCAAGGATGGTAGTTGGCACCTGGGAGCCTACGTGTGGGCTATAAATGTTCCAAGCACTGCGCTCCCTTGTGCGACTAGCTTCTCAAAAACCTTTAATGTCTTTAGAGTTAGAAAAACCTCACAGGTGTGCCCCTTTTGCTCATGTGAGTGGCCTCCTGAACCAAGCTCCCTGTCTTTCCAGTCAAAACTCATATCTTGAATATTGGCCTTGTCAACGATGGGCACCTATAATTTGGGTTCAGGAACAAAGAAGCAGAGAGTGGTTTGGCAGTTGCCAGCACTGGTGGGAGGGGCAATGGGGACTTGCATCTCTTGGGTTATGGTTTTATGTTATGCAACATGATTCTGTTCCAGAGGTGTGCTCCAGAACCCTGCACCTGCAAATCACAATAGTGTGCCTACAGGTACAATTTTGGTAAGAGGGTAGATCTCATGTTGTGGAGAAATTACGACCTACAAACTTAAAGGCAAGCATTCTGCTCCTCTCATGATAGTGTGCTAAGCTCCATGTACATGCTGTCTACTGAAAGCGTGAAAGTACTCCTAATGAAGTGCTTGGACAGTTTGTATACTCACCCATCATCAGATGGGGCAGCTGCAAATAGGTTCTTCCATTCCATCATTTGCCTTTTCCATTCTTTTTTTTCTGTTCTTTTTTTGATGTATTTTTATTGGAGTTTGATTTGCCAACATATATTATTTTTTTAATAATAAATTTATTTTTTATTGGTGTTCAATTTGCCAACATACAGAATAACACCCAGTGCTCATCCCGTCAAGTGCCCCCCTCAGTGCCAGTCACCCACTCACCCCCACCCCCGCCCTCCTCCCCTTCCACCACCCCTAGTTCCTTTCCCAGAGTTAGGAGTCTTCCATGATCTGTCTCCCTTTCTGGTATTTCTTATCCATTTCTTCTCCCTTCCCTTATATTCCCTTTCACTATTATTTATATTCCCCAAATGAATGAGACCATATAATGTTTGTCCTTCTCCGGTTGACTTATTTCACTCAACATAATACCCTCCAGTTCCATCCACGTCGAAGCAAATGGTGGGTATTTGTAATTTCTTTTTTTTTATTTTTTAAAGATTTTATTTATATATTCATAGAGACAGTGAGAGAGAGAGAGAGAGAGAGAGAGAGAGGCAGAGACACAGGCAGAGGGAGAAGCAAGCATCATACAGAGAGCCTCACGTGGGACTCGATCCGGGGTCTCCAGGATCACGTCCTGGGTTCCAGGTGGCGCCAAACCGCTGCGCCACTGGGGCTGCCCATATTTGTCATTTCTATGGCTGAGTAATATTCCATTGTATACATAAACCACATCTTCTTTATCCATTCATCTTTCGATGGACACCGAGGCGACTTCCACATTTTGGCTATTGTGGACATTGCTGCTAAAAACATCGGGATGCATGTGTCCCGGTGTTTCATTGCATCTGTATCTTTGGGGTAAATCCCCAACAGTGCAATTGCTGGGTCGTTGGGCAGGTCTATTTTTTTTAATAAATTAACTTTTTATTGGTGTTCATTTTGCCAACATACTGAATAACACCCAGTGTTCATCCCCTCAAGTGCCCCCCCCGTGCCCGTCACCCATTCACCCCAACCCGCCCTCCTCCCCTTCCACCACCCCTAGTTCGTTTTCCAGAGTTAGGAGTGTCTACGTTCTGTCTCCCTTCTGATATTTCCTACACATTTCTTCTCCCTTCCTTTATATTCCCTTTCACTATTATTTATATTCCCCAAATGAATGAGAACATACACTGTTTGTCCTTCTCCGATTGACTTACTTCACTCAGCATAATACCCTCCAGTTCCATCACGTTGATGCAAATGATGGGTATTTGTCGTTTCTAATGGCTGAGTAAAACTCCATTGTATACATAAACCACAGCTTCTTTACCCATTCATCTTTTTTTTAATTTATTTTTTTTATTGGTGTTCAATTTACTAACATACAGAATAACACCCAGTGCCCGTCACCCATTCACTCCCACCCCCCGCCCTCCTCCCCTTCTACCACCCCTAGTTCGTTTCCCAGAGTTAGCAGTCTTTACGTTCTGTCTCCCTTTCTGATATTTCCCACACATTTCTTCTCCCTTCCCTTATTTACCCTTTCACTATTATTTATATTCCCCAAATGAATGAGAACATATAATGTTTGTCCTTCTCCGACTGACTTACTTCACTCAGCATAATACCCTCCAGTTCCATCCACGTTGAAGCAAATGGTGGGTATTTGTCATTTCTAATAGCTGAGTAATATTCCATTGTATACATAAACCACAGCTTCTTTATCCATTCATCTTTCGATGGACACCGAGGCTCCTTCCACAGTTTGGTTATTGTGGACATTGCTGCTATAAACATCGGGGTGCAGGTGTCCCGGCGTTTTGTTGCATCTGAATCTTTGGGGTAAATCCCCAACAGTGTAATTGCTGGGTCGTAGGGCAGGTCTATTTTTAACTCTTTGAGGAGCCTCCACACAGTTTTCCAGAGTGGCTGAACCAGTTCACATTCCCACCAACAGTGTAAGAGGGTTCCCTTTTCTCCGCATCCCCTCCAACATTTGTGGTTTCCTGCCTTGTTAATTCTCCCCATTCTCACTGGTGTGAGGTGGTATCTCATTGTGGTTTTGATTTGTATTTCCCTGATGGCAAGTGATGCAGAGCATTTTCTCATATGCATGTTGGCCATGTCTATGTCTTCCTCTGTGAGATTTCTGTTCATGTCTTTTGCCCATTTCATGACGGGATTGTTTGTTTCTTTAGTGTTGAGCTTAATAAGTTCTTCATAGATCTTGGAAACTAGCCCTTTATCTGATCCGTCATTTGCAGATATCTTCTCCCATTCTGTAGGTTGTCTTTGAGTTTTGTTGACTGTATCCTTTGCTGTGCAAAAGCTTCTTATCTTGATGAAGTCCCAATAGTTCATTTTTGCTTTTGTTTCTTTTGCCTTCGTGGATGTATCTTGCAAGAAGTTGCTGTGGCCAAGTTCAAAAAAGTCTGTTGCCTGTGTTCTCCTCTAGGATTTTGATGGAATCTTGTCTCACATTTAGATCTTTTATCCGGAAGAGGGGCAAGATGGCAGAAGAGTAGGGTCCCCAAATCACCTGTCCCCACCAAATTACCTAGATAACCTTCAAATCATCCTGAAAATCTACGAATTCGGCCTGAGATTTAAAGAGAGAACAGCTGAAAAGCTACAGTGAGAAGAGTTCATGCTTCTATCAAGGTAGGAAGATGGGGAAAAAGAAATAAAGAAACAAAAGTCATCCAAGGGGGAGGGGCCCCTTGAGGAGCTGGGCTAAGGCCGCCGGGGTGACTGCCCCCAGGACAGGAGAGCCCCGTCCCAGAGAAGCAGGAGCTTCAACAATCTTCCCAGCTAGAAAGGCGCCCACGGGGAGTTAGAGCAGGACCCCAGGAGGGCGGGGATGCCCTCAGGTTCCCTGGGACACTAGCAGACACCTGCGCCCTGGGGAGAGTGCACCGAGATCCCTAAGGGCTGCAGCGTGCACACATTGACCCCAGAGCAGCTCCAAGGGGCTCGGGAGGCGGCTCCACAGGAGGGGGCTGTGTGGCTCCAGGAGCAGCTCGGCGGCAGCGGCTCCAGCAGAGGAAGAGGCTCTGTGTGAAGGGGGCTGCACGGCTCAGGGACCAGCTCGGAGGGGCTTGGGTGGAGGCTCCACCGAGAGGCGGCTGCATGGCTGGGAGCGTGAATTCAACAGCGAAGGCTGGGAGCACTGGGCGCTGGGGCACAGCCCAGGATCCGGCCTCCCCCGCGACAGGCAGAGGTCAGGAGGGCCCAGGACAGCAAGGACGCTCCTGACCTTGAGCTGAGCAGATCAGCGGCCCCACCCCGGAGCCTCCAGGCCCTGCAGACTGAGAGCTCTGTAGATACTGCAGGGGCTGAATCCAGGTTTCCAGAGCTGCTGCAGCCACTGGGGTTGTTCCTCCAGGGGCCTCACGGGGTAAACAACCCCCACTGAGCCCTGCACCAGGCAGGGGGCAGAGCAGCTCCCCCAAGTGCTCACACCTGAAAATCAGCACAACAGGCCCCTCCTCCAGAAGACCAGCTAGACAGACAAGTTCCAAGGGAAGTCAAGGGACTTAAAGTATGCAGAATCAGAAGATACTCCCCCGTCCATTTTTTTTTGATTTCTGATTGTTTCCCCCAACCTTTCACCTTTCTTTCTTTTTCTTTCTCTTTTTCTTCTCTTTTTTCCTTTTTCTTTTTCTCTTTTCTTTCCTTCTCTCTCTCTTTTTCTCCTTTTCCCAATACAACTTGTTTTTGGCCACTCTGCACTGAGCAAATGACTAGAAGGAAAACCTCACCTCAAAAGAAAGAATCAGAATCAGTCCTCTCTCCCACACAGTTACAAAATCTGGATTACAATTCAATGTCAGAAAGCCAATTCAGAAGCACTATTATACAGCTACTGGTGGCTCTAGAAAAAAACATAAAGGACTCAAGAGACTTCATGACTGCACAATATAGATCCAATCAGGCAGAAATTAAAAATCAATTGAAAGAGATGCAATCCAAACTAGAGTCCTAATGACGAGGATTAACGAGGTGGAAGAACAAGTGAGTGACATAGAAGACAAGTTGATGGCAAAGAGGGAAACTGAGGAAAAAAGAGACAGACAATTAAAAGACCATGAAGACAGATTAAAGGAAATAAACGATTGCCTGAAGAAGAAAAACCTACGTTTAATTGGCGTTCCCGAGGGCGCCGAAAGGGCCAGAGGGCCAGAATATGTATTTGAACAAATCATAGCTGAAAACATTCCACACCTGGGAAGGGAAACAGGCATTCAGATCCAGGAAATAGAGAGATTTCCCCCGCTAAAATCCATAAAAACCGTTCAAGACCTCGACATTTAATAGTGAAACTTGCAAATTCCAAAGATAAAGAGAAGATCCTTAAAGCAGCAAGACACAAGAAATCCCTGACTTTTATGGGGAGGAATATTAGGGTAACAGCAGACCTCTCCACAGAGACCCAGCAGGCCAGAAAGGGCTGGCAGGATATATTCAGGGTCCTAGATGAGAACATGCAACCAAGAATACTTTATCCAGCAAGGCTCTCATTCAAAATGGAAGGAGAGATAAAGAGCTTCCAAGACAGGCAGGAACTGAAAGAATATGTGACCTCCAAACCAGCTCTGCAAGAAATTTTAAGGGGGACTCTTAAACTTCCTCTTTAAGAAGAAGTTCAGTGGGACAATCCACAAAAACAAGGACTGAATAGATATCATGATGACACTAATCTCATATCTGTCGATAGTAACTCTGAACGTGAATGGACCTAATGACCCCATCAAAAGGCGCAGGGTTTCAGACTGGATAAAAAAGCAGGACCCATCTATTTGCTGTCTACAAGAGACTCATTTTAGACAGAAGGACACCTACAGCCTGAAAATAAAAGGTTGGAGAACCATTTACCATTCAAATGGTCCTCAAAAGAAAGCAGGGGTAGCCATCCTTATATCAGATAAACTAAAATTTACCCCAAAGACTGTAGTGAGACATGAAGAGGGACACTATCTCATACTTAAAGGATCTATCCAACAAGAGGACTTAACAATCCTCTATATATATGCTGCGAATGTGGGAGCTGCCAAATATTTAAACCAATTAATAACCAAAGTGAAGAAATAATTAGATAATAATACACTTATACTTGGTGACTTCAATCTAGCTCTTTCTACCCTCGATAGGTCTTCTAAGCACAACATCTCCAAAGAAACGAGAGCTTTAAGTGATACACTGGACCAGATGGATTTCACAGATATCTACAGAACTTTACATCCAAACTCAACTGAATACACATTCTTCTCAGGTGCACATGGAACTTTCTCCAGAATAGACCACATACTGGGTCACAAATCGGGTCTGAACCGATACCAAAAGATTGGGACCATCCGCTGCATATTCTCAGACCATAATGCCTTGAAATTAGAACTAAATCACAACAAGAAGTTTGGAAGGACCTCAAACACGTGGAGGTTAAGGACCATCCTGCTAAAAGATGAAAGGGTCAACCAGGAAATTAGAGAAGAATTAAAAAGATTCATGGAAAATAATGAGAATGAAGATACAACCGTTCAAAATCTTTGGGATACAGCACAAGCAGTCCTGAGGGGGAAATACATCGCAATACAGGCATCCTTCCAAAAACTGGAAAGAACTCAAATACAAAAGTTAACCTTATACATAAAGGTGCTAGAGAAAAAACAGCAGATGGACCCTACACCCCGCAGAAGAAGAGAGTTAATAAAGATTCGAGCAGAACTCAATGAAATCGAGACCAGAAGAACTGTGGAACAGATCATCAGAACCAGGAGTTGGTTCTTTGAAAGAATTAATAAGATGGATAAACCATTAGCCAACTTTATTAAAAAGAAGAGAGGGAAGACTCAAATTAATAAAATCATGAATGAGAGAGATCACTACCAACAGCAAGGAAATACAAACGATTTTAAAAACATATTATGAGCAGCTATACACCAATAAATTAGGCAATGTAGAAGAAATGGACTCATTCCTGGAAAGCCACAAACTACCAAAACTGGAACAGGAAGAAATAGAAAATCTGAACAGGCCAATAACCAGGGAGGAAATAGAAGCAGTCATCAAAAACCTCCCAAGACACAAGAGTCCAGGGTCAGATGGCTTCCCAGGGGAATTCTATCAAACGTTTTAAGAAGAAATCATACCTATTCTCCTAAAGCTGTTTGGAAAGATAGAAAGAGATGGAGTACTTCCAAATTCGTTCTATGAGGCCAGCATCACCTTAATTCTAAAACCAGACAAAGACCCCACCAAAAAGGAGAATTACAGACCAATATCCCTGATGAACATGGATGAAAAAATTCTCAACAAGATACTAGCCAATAGGATCCAACAGTACATTAAGAAAATTATTCACCATGACCAAGTAGGATTTATTCCCAGGACACAAGGCTGGTTCAACACCCGTAAAAGAATCAATGTGATTCATCATATCAGCAAGAGAAAAACCAAGAACCATATGATCCTCTCATTAGATCCAGAGAAAGTATTTGACAAAATACACCATCCATTCCTGATCAAAACTCTTCAGAGTGTAGGGATAGAGGGAACATTCCTCGACATCTTAAAAGCCATCTATGAAAAGCCCACAGCAAATATCATTCTCAATGGGGAAGCACTAGGAGTCTTTCCCCTAAGATCAGGAACAAGACAGGGATGTCCACTCTCACCACTGCTATTCAACATAGTACTGGAAGTCCTAGCCTCAGCAATCAGACAACAAAAAGACATTGAAGACATTCAAATTGGCAAAGAAGAAGTCAAACTCTCCCTCTTTGCCGATGACATGATACTCTACATAGAAAACCCAAAAGTCTCCACCCCAAGATTGCTAGAACTCATACAGCAATTCGGTAGCGTGGCAGGATACAAAATCAATGCCCAGAAATCAGTGGCATTTCTATACACTAACAATGAGACTGAAGAAAGAGAAATTAAGGAGTCAATCCCATTTACAATTGCACCCAAAAGCATAAGATACCTAGGAATAAACCTAACCAAAGATGTAAAGGATCTATACCCTCAAAACTATAGAACACTTCTGAAAGAAATTGAGGAAGACACAAAGAGATGGAAAAATATTCCATGCTCATGGATTGGCAGAATTAATATTGTGAAAATGTCAATGTTACCCAGGGCAATATACACGTTTAGTGCAATCCCTATCAAAATACCATGGACTTTCTTCAGAGAGTTAGAACAAATTATTTTAAGATTTGTGTGGAATCAGAAAAGACCCCGAATAGCCAGGGGAATTTTAAAAAAGAAAACCATATCTGGGGCATCACAATGCCAGATTTCAGGTTGTACTACAAAGCTGTGGTCATCAAGACAGTGTGGTACTGGCACAAAAACAGACACATAGATCAGTGGAACAGAATAGAGAACCCAGAAGTGGACCCTGAACTTTATGGTCAACTAATATTCGATAAAGGAGGAAAGACTATCCATTGGAGGAAAGACACTCTCTTCAATAAATGGTGCTGGGAAAATTGGACATCCACATGCAGAAGAATGAAACTAGACCACTCTCTTTCACCATACACAAAGATAAACTCAAAATGGATGAAAGATCTAAATGTGAGACAAGATTCCATCAAAATCCTAGAGAAGAACACAGGCAACACCCTTTTTGAACTCGGCCACAGTAACTTCTTGCAAGATACATCCACGAAGGCAAAAGAAACAAAAGCAAAAATGAACTCTTGGGACTTCATCAAGATAAGAAGCTTTTGCACAGCAAAGGATACAGTCAACAAAACTCAAAGACAACCTACAAAATGGGAGAAGATATTTGCAAATGACATATCAGATAAAGGGCTAGTTTCCAAGATCTATAAAGAACTTATTAAACTCAACACCAAAGAAACAAACAATCCAATCATGAAATGGCAAAAGACATGAACAGAAATCTCACAGAGGAAGACATAGACATGGCCAACATGCATTTGAGAAAATGCTCTGCATCACTTGCCATCAGGGAAATACAAATCAAAACCACAATGAGATACCACCTCACACCGGTGAGAATGGGGCAAATTAACAAGGCAGGAAACAACAAATGTTGGAGGGGATGCGGAGAAAAGGGAACCCTCTTACACTGTTGGTGGGAATGTGAACTGGTTCAGCCACTCTGGAAAACTGTGTGGAGGTTCCTCAAAGAGTTAAAAATAGACCTGCCCTACGACCCAGCAATTGCACTATTGGGGATTTACCCCAAAGATACAGATGCAGTGAAACGCCGGGACACCTGCACCCCGATGTTGATAGCAGCAATGGCCACGATAGCCAAACTGTGGAAGGAGCCTCGGTGTCCAGCGAAAGATGAATGGATAAAGAAGATGTGGTTTATGTATACAATGGAATATTACTCAGCTATTAGAAATGACAAATACCCACCATTTGCTTCAACGTGGATGGAACTGGAGGGTATTATGCTGAGTGAAGTAAGTCAGTCGGAGAAGGACAAACATTATATGTTCTCATTCATTTGGGGAATGTAAATAATAGTGAAAGGGAATATAAGGGAAGGGAGAAGAAATGTGTGGGAAATATCAGAACGGGAGACAGAACGTAAAGACTGCTAACTCTGGGAAACGAACTAGGGGTGGTAGAAGGGGCGGAGGGCGGGGGGTGGGAGTGAATGGGTGACGGGCACTGAGGGGGACACTTGGCGGGATGAGCACTGGGTGTTATTCTGTATGTTGGTAATTGAACACCAATAAAAAATAAATTTACTGTTAAAAAAAAATAGATCTGACCAACGACCCAGCAATTGCACTGTTGGGGATTTACCCCAAGGATTCAGATGCAATGAAACGCGTTTTATTGCCAAAGGCCAATGGTTATTCTGTATGTTAGTAAATTGAACACCAATAAAAAATTAAAAAAAAAAGAAAATTATTCACCACAACCAAGTGGGATTTATCCCTGGACACAAGGCTGGTTCAACACTCGTAAAACAGTCAATGTGATTCATCATATCAGCAAGAGAAAAACCAAGAACCATATGATCCCCTCATTAGATGCAGAGAAAGCATTTGACAAAATACACCATCCATTCCTGATCAAAACTCTTCAGAGTGTAGGGATAGAGGGAACTTTCCTCGACATCTTAAAAGCCATCTACGAAAAGCCCACAGAAAATATCATTCTCAATGGGGAAGCACTGGGAACCTTTCCCCTAAGATCAGGAACAAGACAGGGATGTCCACTCTCACCACTGCTATTCAACACTGGGCGGGGCGGGGGGGGGCAGAAACAGACGGAGAAGCAGGCTCCATGCAGGGAGCCCAACGCATGACTCGATCTCGGGTCTCTTGGATTATGCCCCTGGCTGAAGGAGGTGCTAAACCGCTGACCCCCCCGGGCTGCCCGAGACCTGTTTTTTGACCCCGTATGTGGTCTATTCTGGAGAAAGTCCCCTGTGCACTTGAAAAAAAAATGTGTATTCAGTTCCGTTTGGATGTCAAGTTCTGTAAATATCTGTGACATCCATCTGGTCCAGTGTATCATTTTAAGCTCTTGTTTCTTTGGAGATGTTGTGCTTGGGAAATCTGTCATTTCCAGAAAGTGACATGTTGAAGTCTCCCAATATTAGTGTATTATGATCTATGTATGTCTTTACTTTTGTTATTGACGGATTGATATACTTGGCAGCTCCCACATTAACGGTATAAATATTCATGATTGTTAGATCCTCTCGTTGGATAGTCCCTTTTAATATGATATAGTATTCCTCTTCATCTCTTACTACAGTCTGTAATAAATTTTACCTGCTATGAGGATTGCTACGCCATTTTTTTTTTGAGGACCATTTGAATGGTAAATGGTTCACAAATCTTTCATTTTCAGGCTGGAGGTGTCCTTAGGTCTCAAATGAGTCTCTTGTAGACAGCAAATAGATGGGTCTTGCTTTTTTATTCAGGCTGATACCCTCCGTTTTTTGATGGGATTAATTAGCCCATTCATATTCAGAGTAACTATTGAAAGATACAAATTTAGTGTCCTCATAATACGTATTCAGTCCTTGGGGTTGTGGATTATTTCTTTGTGTGTCCTTTTTTTTTTTCTTTTCTTTTTTCTTTTTCTTTCTTTCTTTCTTTCTTTCTTTCTTTCTTTCTTTCTTTTTTTTTTTTACAAAGTACTCATTACTTCTAGCAATGTAGTTTGGTGGTCACATATTCTTTCAGTTTCAGCCTATCTTGGAAGCTCTTTATCTCTCCTTCTATTCTGAATGAGAACTTTGCTGGATATAGTATTTGCTGCATGTTTTTCTCATTTAGGTGCCTGAATATATCCTGCCATCTCTTTCTGGTCTTCCAGGTCTCTGGAGAGGTCTCCTTTTAATCGAATACTTCTCTCCATATATGTCAGGGGATCTCTTGTCTCTTGCTGCTTTAACGATCTTCTCTTTATCTTTGGAATTTGCGCGTTTCTCTATTAAAAGTCGAGGTTTTGAACCATTTTTATTGATATTGGGTGGACCTCTCCACCTCCTGGATCTGAATACCTGTTTCCCTCCCTAATTAGGGAAGGGTTTATTTTTATTTTTATTTTTAAAATTTTTCTTATTGGAGTTCAATTTGAGAACATATAGCAAAACACCCAGTGCTCATTCCATCAGGTGCCCCCCTCAGTGACCATCACCCAGTCACCCCAAACCCCCACCCACTTTCCCTTCCACTACCCCTTGTTCATTTCCCAGAGTTAGCTGTCTCTCATGTTTTGTCACCCTCACTGATATTTTCACTCATTTTCTCTCCTTTCCCTTTATTCCCTTTCACTAATTTTTATACCACAAATGAATGAGACCATATAATATTTTTCCTTCTCCGATTGACTTATTTCACTCAGCATAATACCCTCCAGTTCCATCCACTTTGAAGCAAATGGTGGGTATTTGTAGTTTCTAATGGCTGAGTAATATTCCATTGTATATTGAGAATACATCATCATTATTGGTACATCTTTTAATGGACACCGAGGCTCCTTCCACAGTTTGGCTATTGTGGACATTGCTTCTAGAAACATCGGGGTGCAGGTGTCCCAGCATTTCGCTGCATCTGTATCTTTGGGGAAATCCCCAGAAGTGCAATTGCTGGATCATAGGGCATATCTGTTCTTAACTCTTTGAGGAACCTCCACACAGTTTTCCAGAGTGGCTGCACCAGTTCACATTCACACCAACAGCGTAAGATGGTTCCCCTTTGTCCACATCCTCTCCAACATGTGAGATTACCATTGGATCCCTGGAATTATAAAGTATATTTCCCTCTGCAACCATGGGTAGCATCCTCCAACTCACTGAAACCATCAATACAAGAATAGCCATGGAAGGCAGAAGTCATCTCATTTATTTCTGTCTCAATGCCCATGCTTGTAATCTCATGTTATGGTCTCCTACTCTTAGATTGAGCATTACACATGACCCTCCCTGTTTCTCATGCCAACAGATCAGAATAATTTACACCATCTTAAACTCCGTGCCTCTGAGTTGCAGAGGACTGATCATGGGTCATCTCAAGCTCTGTTATCCTACGATCTAATTATATATATTTTATCCAGAGGAGATTAGAGCTCAGAATTACAGAGCGTTCTACTTTCTATACATCCTTGCTGACTTTTAGTTGTAATTTAGCCAATTGTTGGAGATATAGTGGTGTATTGTGCGGATCATTACATTTACATTTATCATTTACCTCTTTCCAGGGAATAGAACATTAATCTGTTACATGTTCCTCGAAGAACTGATGAAAATAGTGTCACCATCATGGACATGGAGGATGTAGAGGCGGCGATGCTCCCCACAAGCCTATTCACCTCTCCTTTTTGGGTTGCAGTAAGTCTTAAGAGCCCTAGAAGTCCCCTATGGGGTTTTCAGATTAATGGTTTCAAAGTGTTGGGGAAAGCCTTGAGAATCTCTGCTGATCATGGTTCATCATTAAAGAAGTAGCTGTAAGGCCGCTTCTGGATCTTAGAATCTACAGCTGGAAGCCTGTGTCACTAGGTTAGCATGGAAACCAAGTTTTCCATCTTAAAGTGAGTGATATTTGAATTCCTAATCCCTGAAGTGGGCATGCACAGTGCCTCTCCATCGGAAATGGAAGAATGCTGGGTTCTGGACCAATCCTGAGGACACAGATTGTTACATTAAGGAGCATCCAAATCCTCGTGGACCCCAGTTCTGTTCCAGTGCATTCTATCTCACACCCTGCACATATGAACTCATGGGGAGAGTAAAAAGTCATTTGAAAGGAGAACCAAAAGCGTGAGCCTCATTCACAGATGATTCTGCATCTATTCAGGCACCATTTAAGAGTGGAACTCAGTAGACTAAAATTGTCTCCACATCCCTGATTCAATGGGCTTTTGAGACGAGTGGAATTTCCTTCTCAAGAGAGGATTAGAGCGCTAACTAGGTACCAATAGCTTGTAAGGAGGAGACCAAGCAGAGACCCTTCAGGATGAAGGTGTTGGTCGCCCTCTCAGGTAATGGGCCATGACAAGCTGAAGGGTTGCTGAAATCAAAGAGTGTATTTAGTCAGTAGATGAAGAAGGAAGTTTAATCAACAGTTTTTATTCTTGTTTGGTTACTAAAATGAGGATTGTAACTGTCATACATATTCCCTCCTTGTATTATTTCAGATATTCTTTGCTAACAAACACAAAGGGAGGAGGAGTTACGATGGCAGAGTATGGTATCCTGGGCTTGTGTCATCCCTGAACACAGCTGGATACTTATCAAATAATTCTGAGCTAGCAAGAAACCAATTAGGGGATTGAGAGAACAAAAAATGCTAGTCTCCAAGTAAAAAATTTACATGTTTTGGGATATAGGAGGTGTAGAGTGTTGTATTGGGGAGGAGATACAGCTGTAGGGCTGGGGCAGGTAAGGAAACTACTTCCTAAAGCTACCATAGTTAGGATAAACAACAAAGAAGAAAATTGTTTATATTTCACTTCGTTCTCTGAGTTCATCATAGAAATCCATCCACTTGAGGATATGCCTGGTTAAAAGTGCTCAGGTGATAAAGCAGGCTGGAATCTAAAACAATGTTTTGAAAGATACAACTGGGATTGAATAAACATTGAAGACACTAGAGAATCACTTGTAGAGATAAAATAAATAAACCCTTGTCAGCCCAAAATTAAAACTGATATTACAGAAATGCTGTCCCAAATGCAGGTAGAAAAGAAGACGAATGAAATATCAGCACATTGGGGACATAGAAGACAACATGGTGGAAAATAATGACAGAACATGGCAGCCCTGGAGGCCCAGTGATTTAGCACCGCCTTTGGCTCAGGGTGTGATCCTGGAGACCCGGGATTGAGTCCCACGTTGGGCTTCCTGCGTGGAGCCTGCTTTTCCCTCTGCCTGTGTCTCTACCTCTCTCTGTGTGTCTCTCATGAATAAATAACTTAAATCTTTAAAAAATCTCCATCAATGTAGGTAGTATCTTACAGTATCTTACCTCCTTCAGAATATTTAGTCCTACATATATTTCTAACATTGGTGTCAATGTAATAAGGTCTTATTAATTGCCTTTTAAATACTTTATTGTTAGGATGCTGGAATGGCTCTGCAGTTGAGGTCTGCCTCCAGCCCAGGGTGTGATCCTGGAGACCCAGGATCGAGTCCCACATTGGGCTCCCTACATGAAGCCTGCTTCTCTCTGCTTGTGTCTCTGCCTCTCAATATCTGTGTGTCTTTCGTGAATAATTCAACAAAATCTTCAAAAAATAAATTATTTGTTGTTAGTGTGTGGAAACCTAGATTTATTTTGGATGTTGATTTTGTTTCCTATAGATTTCCTGAAATTGTTCATTAACTAAGGATTTGATTCGTGAGATTGCCGGGTTTGACCCTGCAACAGATCATGTCATGCACACAAAGAGTTTTTTCTGTACTTATTGATTTAAATATCTTTTATTCTTTGTTTCCTAAACTCCCTGGATTGGAATTCCAGTCATTGACCCAGTAATATTTTCCTTCTCTTCTTCCTGGTTATTCTTTTGGACTAATTACTCTGTAGACATATGACAGACCTCTATGGATGTATTTCATGTTTGTATGTGCATGACCTTCCTGGAACACAACACACAGTCAATGAAGAAAGTAGGCAGCACTTGTGCTTCTTACACAACAGGATGTTGGGTTTGTGGAGATAAAAGGCCAGGATATTGGGTTTGGGTCAGTGAATTAGTGCGGAACTGACAAGGGATGTTTGCATAGCCTTCTGAGCCCTACAGATGGTTCTGGTGCTGAGGATGGTTCACCCCTCCCAGTAGGGAAAAGGGAATTTTCCCACGGGAGATTTATTTTGTTTCATCAGGGTGACAGAGGAGGTTCAGCCTCTCTGTCCACTGGATGATTTTCATGTGATTTTATTCACAATAATCCATGGAACCAGCTGACTTATGGGGTGGCACAGTTTATTTTCTTTGAGTATAACATGTTGAATACTCATTGTGGAAATAACCCCCTGTGTGGGTCCTGACTTGACAGAAGGGCTTCAGGTTTTCACTTTTGAATGCAGTGTTGGTTGTGGGCTTTTCATATAATGTGACTAATTTACAGAGGCAATCTCTTCTGCCTTGATTGTTAAAAATTTTTGAAGATAAAAGCGTGTTAGACATTGTCAAGCAGTTTTAAGCATCATAGGAAAGAATCATGTACATCCAATCCTTCAAATTTTAATACAGGGGCCCATTTATGATCCGGGCATGTTGAAGCATCCTTGCATCCCAGGGATGATTCCCTCTAGGTCTTCCTGTGCAATCTTTCCATGTGCTGTTGGATTCAGGATAACAGGATTTTGGCATTTATGTGCATCTGAGACATTGTCCATGAGACCCTTCTTGTGGTGTCCTTGTCATGGGTTTGTTATCAGTCATACTGGCCTCCTGAAATCAATTTGGTTATGTTCCATTCTCAGGTTTTGGAAGACATTGAAATGATTTGGCCTTAATTCTTAAAATATTCTGAACATTCGTAGATAAAGCTGTCTGATTTTTTCCTTTTCATTACTTTATTCTTTTGAAAATTTTAATTGCCTTTTTTGAGGCAGAATATTATTTATAGATTTTATTTATTTATTCATGAGAGACACACAGAGAGAGGCAGAGACACAGGCAGAGGAAGAAGCAGGCTTCATGCAGGGATCCTGATGTGGGATTCAATCCGGGTTCTCCAGGATCAGGCTCTAGGCTGAAGGTGGCGCTGAACCCCTGAGCTACCTGGACCGCCCCAGGCAGAATTTGTAGATAATGATTTCGGTCTTCTTATGTCTTTTTGGTTTGTTCATTTTTTTATATCTTCATGAAACAGTTTTAGTTTAATGATAATACTAGTAATTTTGCAATTTGCCTTGGTTATGCAATATTTGCACAATTAAAATCTTAGAATTTTGTTGGTCCTTTCTATTTTTTGGTGTCAGTAATTTCTTCTCTTTGGAATCTGATTATATTTATTAAGGCTTACCTCTTTTCTGAGAGTGCCTATGAGTTAAATTTCATTTTTATTTTCCATATGCTTATTTAAATCTCCTTGAGTATTTTTATTTGTCTATACAAACAATTTTTTTGTTCTAAGTATTTTAATGTTGATTAAGTTAATCAAAATATCAATCGTTTTCTTACATAATAGAAAAACTCCATATTCTTTTTTTTTTTTTTGAAAAACTCCATATTCATACAGAAAATAAAATCACATGATAGCGACCATACAATTATAGAAAATAAGAATAGTCAGATATCACAAATCCCTCTATGGAAATATATTTTAGTCGCACATTAAGCATTTCAGTGTGTGACTGCCTAACATCAGACATGTAGACAGTGGAGCATACTACAGAGCCCAGAAGTAAACATGTGCATATACAGTCAGAAATCCTTCCCCCACAGGATATCTAAGAATACACAGTGGGGAAAGGATAGTCTCTATAGAAAATGGTGTTGGACAGCCTCATGCAAATAATGACACTTGGTTCTTATCAAACATCACACAGATGCAAGGACCCAGAAAATCTCAAAAGGGATTAAAGAGTTAAGCAGAAGTCTCAACCCTAGAACTTATACATGTAATCTAAGGGGAAAACATCATGATATTTGATTGGCATGATTTATTTGATATAACATTAAAATCACAGTAAAAAATACAAAGACAGGGGATCCCTGGGTGGCTCAGCGGTTTGGTGCCTGCCTTTGGCCCAAGGCGTGATCCTCGGGACCTGGGATCGAATCCCACGTTGGGCTCCCAGTGCATGGAGCCTGCTTCTCCCTCTGCCTAGGTCTCTGCCTCTCTCTCTCTCTCTGTGACTATCATAAATAAAAAAAAATTAAAAAAAATACAAAGACAGATGAGTGGAGCTACCTCATGCCCAAAGTGTGCAGAACAAATATTAACCGAGCAAGAAGGTAGCCTATGAAATGGGAAACAGTGTGCTCAACTATATACTAAGATGGAGTTAGTATCCAGAATACACGAGGGACTCAATCTCAATAGAGAGTCTGACAAAACACAATAATAACAAACCCAAATCCCTCTTTAAATTGTTGCTCAAGGATGGGGCATCTGGGCAACTCATGTGGTTAAGCATTTAACTCTTAGTTTTGCGTCACGTCATGATCTCTGGATCCTGGAATTGAGCCCCAAGTCAGGCTCTAGTCATAGGGAATCTGCTTGAGATTTTCTTTCTCTCTTTCCTCCTCCTCTCCTCTCTATTTCTCTCTAAATAAATATATAAAATATATTTTTTAATCAGGACAAGTTCTTCTATATCTATTTCTCTATAGAAAACAAACAATAGTGGGACTCTATTTGGACAGTTGATTAAAACTCTGACCTCGACCGTGTTTCCAAACACCTGACCTCATTTCCAGCTGAGTGAGAGGAAGGTATAGACCTCAAGTTCTGGGCAGAGGCAGTAGCAGGAGATGGATGGACTCAGTGGATGCGTCCTAACATAGTCCTGGTCTGCTGTAGGAGATAGCCTGAGACTAAGATGCTGGAGGGGACAGCTGCTGTCAGAACACACATTAGACTCTAGTATCAGGAACTCCTCATCAGAGGAACTGAGCTGGTTTGGGTCAGTTTGTGGAGGCTCCATACATTAGGACATTGTGGACAGGAGGACATCATGCAGCCTGATGCAGAGGAGCTCATCATCTGGGTTTGGGGAAGAGAGAGGGAGAGAAAGCCCAACCAAACCTCTGTGACCCTGGCCTGGCTGTACAAATGTCCCAGGCTTCACAGCCTCTGTCATCTCTGAGACTGCTGGCCTTCATCGTAATCATGTTCTTGAGGTTCCCCTGGGATGGTGGGTGGATCAATAGTGTGACTTCTTATCGCAGAATCCTGTCCCATTGATGGATTTTTTATTGACATCTTGGTGGAGCATCTTGGTGACTCCTCAAGTAATGTCAGTGCTCTTATGAGAGGTAATAGAGGGAGGTAAGACCCAAAACTAGAAGTAATATGACTACTTGTGCTCAATTATTTTTTCTCTCTGAAGATGAAAGAAGAATCATGACATGAAAGTGCTGGGGGTGGGGCTGCTTTGGAAACAAGGAGGAAGGGTCTGAACACCCGGGAATCTGCGGGTGGACTGTAGCTGATGGCACTGACTTCAGGTAGACCTCCAGATGGTAAGGGAATAAATGTGTGTAGACATGAGCCCTTTGTGTGGTACCTGGACACTGTGGTCATGGAAAAAATATACGTTGGGAATTCAGTGTCACATTCCAGGTCACACAATGATGCCCATGTTTGTAGTGACCACCAGTACTGTCCCAGGGACAGGACCACACGGGCTGGGCTGTGTGAGGAGGAGCTTCTGCAGGAACTCAGCACTGAAGTTGGGACTGCAAAGATGATGTGCTGAACTAGACTGAGGCTGAACCTGGCACACCTATTAGCCTGGGACTTGTGACCATGAGTTCATGAGTATCCTATGAAAATGGGATGATTGTGGTGCTAACATGGAGACTGGGACAGAGAAATTCATCCATGGGGTTCACATCCTTTCTTTACCACAAGCACATTGTCACATTCAAAAGAAAAAGTCGGGGAGGGGGAAGATATCCAATGCTTGATAATGACAGATCTACAGTCCCAGACTCTGTAGCCTGACACCTCCCATATCTTCCCAGTTGATGCCTCAAGGGACATTCTCTCCTTCTATCCATATCGAGATTGCAAATATCCCCCCCAAAGAAAAAGTAATAAATGTCTCTTTTCTTGATGCAAATTGTTTAACCTGTAACATTCCTTCAGTGTAGCTATTGTTTCAAACCATCCTGGAGAGAATGTTGTGCTCAGGACAGCATTATCTTTGTCCCAAACCCCTGACTCATTGGTGTGCAGAAGTCAGGAGAATCCTTGTCCCTGTCACCTCCTCAGCCTTCCCCCACAGCTCTCCTCTCACCAGGATTTCTGACACTCCCAGGATGTGGGTTGTCACAATATGTACTGCATATAAAATATACAAAATATACAAAATAATACACTCACTACTCCCCATCTGACATGTCAACCATCCCCCAATTACCTCCAACGTGGTAACCATCAGCTTGTACTCTGTAAAGAAGGGTCTATTACTTGGTCTATGTGTCAACTTCTTTTCCTCTTGCTCCTTATTTTCTTTCTTCAATTAAAAATATAACCGAAATCATACAGTAATTGTCTTACTCTGAGTGACTTCACTTAGAATTATACTTGCTACCTCAATCCCTGTAGTTGCAAATGGATTAGATTTCATTCCATGTATGGATTATTTACATAGTTTGGCTAATGAACATAATTCTGCTGTAACATAAATGCACATGTACCCATTTGAATTAGTACTTTTTTGTATATTCTTTTGTTGGAGTTTAATTTGCCAACATATATCATAAGACCCAGTGCTCATCCCATCAAGTGCCCCCCTCAGTGCTTTTATATTCATTTTTATATATCCTAATAGTGAGTCTTTATTTCAATGGTCCTGTTTTCCTCTGAATATTCTTTTAATTTTTTAAGTTTTCATTTATTTTATTTATTCATGAGAGACATACACACACACAGAGAGGCAGAGACATAGGTAGAGGGAGAAGTAGGCTAAATGCAGGAAAACCGATGTAGGACTCGATCCCCATACTCTGGGACTATGCAGTGAGCCAAAGGGTGATGCTGAACCAATAAGCAACCCAGGTATCTCAGGATTCTTTTCCTTTTACTTATTTTATTTATTTATTAATGGGAGATGCAAAGAGGCTGCGACATAGGGAAGCAGGGTCCTCCAGGAGCCCAATATGAGACATGATCCCAGGTTGGGAACAGGACCTGAGCTGAAGGCATGTGCTCAACTGCTGAGCCATCCAGGCATCTTAGTACTTTTGTATTCTTAGAGTAAATGCTCAGTAGTGCAGTTGCTGGATCATAGGGTAGGTCTAGTATTCCTATCTGATGACACACCATATGTTTTCCCAGAGCAGGTCACACTTGCCCAACCACATCTGCAGACCAGAGAATTCTGTAGGGCCTCAGCAGTTCTAGTGGAAGTGGTATCAGGGCTCTCTTAACAAGCAGAGCAGAGCACAGCCAGTTAAAACTCACCACAACCTGGCCACGGACCACACACAGCCCACTGCAAGCAAGGAGAGCCTGTATAGACACATGGCTTAAAGGAAATAGCAGCCAAAACAGGAGAGCACAGTGCACACAGGACACACCACAGACACTCTCTGAAGACCCAGACCCAGCACTCTATGTGGCTCTTCGTCATAAAGCTGTTATTCTGGAGCAGGAGCTAGAACTGGCATTTGTACACACAGAGGAGGATAGAGACCTAGAGAAAATGTCAAGGTTAAGGAATTCAATTCCACTCTCTGCTCTGATCCACCTCAAATTTGTGTTTCTCATGTCAGTCCCTTTGACCCTGCCAAATGAGACAGGACTTCTGTTCTGCTCCAGATCCAGCAGTTTCCATCCCTGAGGGGATCACATGCATCAGGGAGACTGCCAGCTGCCCACACCACCCAAAGTTCATCTACCTCAATGGCATGAAGACATAGAGTTATGATAATAATATTCCCACAATTCTCGTCATTACAGAGGATGCCTGGCCTCCTGCCTGAAGCCCGTGTCACATGTTGAGAGGTGTTTTCCTCTCTATGTCACTCATTAGGGATAATATGTGCATGGACCACATATGTCACCATTACTTACTGCAAAATAAAATAATAATTGTACAACATACATTCAAACACAAAATGAATCCACAGGACTGAGATAAGAGATGGGAAGGAAATACATTTAGGGGATTTTGACATAAAATTCCACAGTCCCCACTTGCTCTTCAGCATATAAAGCAGATGGAATTCCCCACGCGGTCTTTGCTATTCTCCTGAGCTTGTCTCGTTCCTGGAACATGACAGATAGTTATCGAATCATTCTGATTACCCATGAAATCACTCAGAGGCCTGAAAGAACAAAAAATGCACATCCACAGGAGGAAAATAAACCTCCTTTTGAACCTAGAGGTGTGGATGTTGTCATGGGGAGATGCAGCTGTGGCGATAAGGGCAAGAGGGAGGCTGATCCAGAATATTATGTATAGTATTTTGAGTAGCAGACAGGAAAATCTGAACTTTTCGATGTTTACTTACATGGGGATGTGCCTGGGTTAAAGCTGGTAAATTGGGCAGAATCCCAGGATACTAATGGATCTCAAAACCCTAGGGTCATAGGAAGAATGTGTGGCACCAACATGATGCACAGCTACTAAGGACAGGACCATGGAAGGTGGCAGAAGACAGTGAGTCCAGGTGTGGGTTTCCTGTTCTCTTGTCATAACCTGAGTGTTTTCCTGAGACCAGACTTTAAAGGACAAATAAGAAGAGAGACCCTGTATTAGTGTGTCTGAAATGCGGTGATGTCACCGCATTTCAGACAGGGTGGATTAAGCAATAGACCCTCCTTATCCCTGCTGTGGAGTCTGGGAAGTCTGAGGTCAGGATTCAGGCAGATGTGGTGTCTGGAGAGCGCCCACGTCCTAGCCTGTCCTTTCCCCGTCACCTCACATGGGGATGGGGGCAGGGAACTTCCCCATTCCTGGTGTATAGGGTTCCTGATCCAATCATGAGGCTGCATCTCCTGACCTAAGTGCTCCCCTAAGGCTCCAACTCCTCCTCTCATCACATGGATATTAGGTTCCAACATGAGGGTGGTAGAGGTCACACACAGTGAGCTGATATCAGCACCTGAAGGATCCATGAGTTATTCCCTGCAGGGGGAAGGCCCTCCTCCAATTTTCTTCTCTCAGTTTTCATAATAGTTTAGCTGAATTCGTCATCACACCGTATCTTTGAGTGTCATCTGCTAACTCCTGTGATCACCAGTCCTCCCTCTTCTCCTCCTGCTCCACCCATGAAAAATCTCACAGGAACCATTGAATTTCCTCCTTTGATGCAGGTGGGACACTGACTCCACACAAGCCTCTCCTGGAACAGGACCTCATCCCCAACACTGTCCAACAACACACACCCTGAGCCAGTGTTCTTCCCAAATCCAAGCACTTTGACTGGCTGAGAGGTCTGCCCTGCTCTCAACAGACATGATGAAGGTGATAAAGGTTTGCACTCTCGTGTCTATGTGTGTGTGTGTGTGTGTGGGCTCTTCAGACTACACATCCTCACAATGTACTTCTTAGCATCCCTTGCTTTCCAAGGTTGATGCTAATATTGATTCTGTCAGTGTGGTTCAAGACTGAGGTCACACCTGCACTCCCTCTTCTGTCATTTTGAGTTTTGAGCTGTTTATAGGATCATGAGCAGCAAGTACTTTATGCTATTTCTAAGGCTTTTTTTAAAATTTTTAAATTTTAATTTATGATAGTCACAGAGAGAGAGAGAGAGGCAGAGACACAGGCAGAGGGAGAAGCAGGCTCCATGCACCAGGAGCCCGATGTGGGATTCGACCCCAGGTCTCCAGGATGGCGCCCTGGGCCAAAGGCAGGCGCCAAACCGCTGCGCCACCCAGGGATCCCTACTTTATGCTATTTGTTTTTATTTTTATTTATTTATTTATTTATTTTTAAAGATTTTATTTATTTATTCTTGATAGTCACACAGAGAGAGAGAGAGAGGCAGAGACACAGGCAGAGGGAGAAGCAGGCTCCATGCACCGGGAGCCAGACGTGGTATTCGATCCCAGGTCTCCAGGATCGGGCCCTGGGCCAAAGGCAGGCGCCAAACCGCTGTGCCACCCAGGGATCCCCTGAACAACTCTTCTTATATGCACAAGGACAGATTTGCTTAAACTTTCTTACTTCTGTCCCTAAATACCAGTTTCTTACATATATCACCATGTACTGGAACTTCTCCTTTATAAGAGTCCCAGCTGTACACATGGAACATGACAGATCCAACCAGCTCACTGTGAATGGTTTTAGAAATAGCATAAAGTTGGGATCTCTCTTTCTCTCTCTCTCTGTGTGACTATCATAAATAAATAAAAAATATATTAAAAAAAAGAGTTGTTCAATGAAACAAAGTTTCCAAATCAGAAACTGAATAAGGAATAAGCAAAGCAAGAGACACTACCATTTTTGGACATTGTAGGGTCGTGTACTTTATGGTGTTTTTAAAATCCTTGCACATTAGAAACGAAGAATACCCACCCTTTGCTATAACGTGGATGGAACTGGAGGGTATTATATACTGAGTGAATCAAGACAATTGGAGAATGACAAACATGGTCTGATTCATTCAGGGAATGTAAAAAATAGAGAAAGGGAATAAATGAGAAAGGAAGGAAATGAGTGGGAAATGTCAGTGAAGGAGACAGAACAGGAGAGAATTCTAACTCTGGGAAATTAACAAGCGGTAGTGGAAGGGGAGTTGGGCGGGGGGGTGGGTTGACTGGGTGATGGGTCCTGAAGGGGGCACTTGGCAGGATGAGCACTGGGTGTTATTCTGTATGTTGGTAAATTGAACACCAATAAAAAATAAATTTATTACAAAAAAATAGTGACAAGGAAATCCCAGCTGAACACATACTCCTTGGTGGTTTGTCTGTGTTCTGTCCTGATCACTGAATGGTGTCACCTGGGGATCCTGGGCCTGGGGCCCCTCTCCCAGCTGCAGGGTCAGTGCTGGGCTGGTTTAGTCAGTGAAGAGAAGGCCCTATTTGCATGTCCTCTGACTATATAACCAGCTCCAGCCTTACATTCATGTATTTAAAAGCCAACACAAGTGTTGCACCACAATTCTATAGCAATTTGTGTAGATGGCACTCTGACTATATGAAGTACTAATGTGTAAGTACAGTTCTTTTTGAATTTCTGGGTGCATTCCAAAAGACACTCATCAATATAGGTCATTTTCTGGAGATATTTCATCTTGTTAGTAAATTTAATCCTAAATATTTATTTTTGGTACCAGTGTAAAGTGGATTATTTTGTTAATTTTGTATAGGTACTTTATTGTTATTTTGTAGGAACATATCTTTATTTGCTGATTTTATATCCTGATTTTTTGGCTGAGCTCATGAGTTATTTCTTCCAGTTTTTAGTGAGGTTTTTACTCATTGACTTTATTAAGACATTGCCATAGGAAAACTAATTATTTTCTTTCCAAGTTACCAATTTTCCATTTTTTTCTTATGATAGTCACACAGAGAGAGAGAGAGAGAGAGAGAGGCAGAGACACAGGCAGAGGGAGAAGTAGGCTCCATGCACCGGGAGCCTGACGTGGGATTCGATCCTGGGTCTCCAGGATCACGCTCTGGGCCAAAGGCAGGTGCTAAACCGCTGCGCCACCCAGGGATCCCCCAATTTTCCATTTTTTATGGAGCTTTCTTGCCAGGTTATCTGGTAGGTCCTCCAGTCTGGGGCAGAAAGTATTTTCCTCTTGTCTTCTGGATGCATTGTCTGTTCTTATCATGCAGTTGATATAAGGCAGACCTAGAGGAGACAATAAATTTCATTTTGTATGTGGATGACCTATCTAATATAAAGGGAGAGTCTATAACTCAAATCAGAACAGGGTGTCTCTTCATGTCTTCTGCCCATTTCTGGTTGTAGTTTTCACTTTGTGGATGTTTAGTTTGGTAATTTATTTGTCGATTTTGGAAACTAGCCTTAATCTGAAGAAAGATTTGCAAATATATTCTCCCATTGTTTTTTTCTTTTGGAAGATGTTATTTATTTATTCATGAGAGACAGAGAGAGGGATTCAGAGATGGGCAGAGGGAGAAGTGGGCTCCCCACAGGGAGCCTGATGCTGGTCTCAATCCCAGAGCCCTGGGATCACTCCCTGAGCCAAAGACATTGCTCAAGCTACACAGGCATCCCTATCCTTTCCCATTAGTTAGGTTGCTTTTTATTATGTTAGTGTTTCCATAGCTGTACGACAGCTCCTTCCTTGGTGTAGTCCATAGAGTTCATTTTTACTTTTGTTTTCCTTCCCTTTGGAGATTCGAGTACCAGGAAACTGTTGTGGCCGAGGTTACAAAATCTCCTTGATTTTGATGGTTTCCTGCCTCACATTTAGGTCTTTCATCTACTCTGAGTTTATCTTTGTGTGGAGTGTAAGAATGTGGCCCATTTTCATTCTTTTACTTGCAGCTGTCCAATATTCCCAACACCACTTGTTGAAGAGATTGTCGTTTTCCAGTCGATAGTCTTTTGTACTTTGTTGAGGACAAGTTGACCATAGAGCTGTGTGTCCATTTATGGGTTCTCTATTCTATTCCATTGACCTATGTGCATAATTTACTGCCACTATTATACTGTTTTGATGATCACAACTTTGAAATCCGCAATTGTGATGCCTTCTGCTTTTTTTAAAGATTTTATTTATTTACTCATGAGAGATACACATACACACAAAGAGAGAGAATGGCAGAGACACAGCCAGAGGGAGCAGCAGGCGCCATGCAGGGAGCCTGATATGGGACTCGTTCCCAGGTCTCTAGGATCACACCCTGGACTAAAGGCAGCGCTAAACCACTGAATGACCCTGGCTGCCCTGATTTTTTTTCAACATTCTTTATCCTAGTCAGAATCTATTCTTTTTACTTACAAATTTAATGATTGTTCCATTCCCAAGAAAAATGTTGGTGTTGTTTTGATAGGGTTCATATTGAATGCATAGATTCTTCTTGGTGGCATAGACATTATATAAATATATAAATATTTATTTCTCCAATCCATGAGAATAAACTGTTTTCCATATATTTGTGTCTTCTTTAATGTCCTTCATTCGTATTTTGGATTTTTTGGACTATAGGTCCTTTCCTCTTTGTTTAGGATTATTCCTCATTATCTGAAGTTTCTTTTGTTTTTTAAACTTTATTCCTTAATTATTTTTTATTGCAGTTTGATTTGCCAACATATAGTATAACACCCAGTGCTCATCCCATCAAGTGACCCCTCAGTGCCCGTCACCCAGTCACCTCAACACCTGCCGACCTCCCTTACCACTATCTCTTCTCAGAGTTCCTTCCCAGATTTCCTTTCCCAGAGTTAGGAGTCTCTCATGTTCTTTTGACCTCTCTGATTTCCAACTCATTTTCTCTCCTTCTCCCTTTACTCCCTTTCACTACCTTTTATATTACCTGAATGAATGAGACCATATATTTGTCCTTCTGCGACTGACTTACTTCACTCAGCATAATAACCTCCATTTCCAACCATGTCGAATCAATGGTGGGTGTTCTTCAATCCTGATGGCTGAGTAATATTCCATTGTATATTGAGAACACATCATCATTATCCGTACATCTATGATGAACACCGAGACTTCTTCCAAAGTTGGGCTATTGTGGACATTGCAGCTATAAACATAGGGGTGCAGATGTCCCGGTGTTTCACTGCATCTACATCTTTGGGGTAAATCCCCAGCAGTGCAATTGCTGGGTCATAGGGCAGATCTATTTTGAACTCTTTGAGGAACCTCCACACGGTTTTCCAGAGTGGCTACACCAGTTCACATTCCTACAAACAGTGCAAGAGTGCCCTTTTCCACATCCTCTCCAACATTTGTTGTTTCCTGTCTTGTTAATTTTCACCATTCTCCCTGGTGTCAAGCGGTATTTCATTGTTGTTTGGATTTGTATTTCCCTTATGTCCAGTAATGCATTTTTTCATGTGCTTGGTGGCCGAGTCTATGTCTTCCTCTGTGAAATTTATGTTCATGTCTTTTGCCCATTTCATGATTGGATGTTTGTTTCTTTGCTGTTAAGTCCAATAAGTTCTCTATAGATTTTGGATACTAGCGCTTTATCTGATAGTTCATTTGCAAATATATTCTCCAATTCTGTAGTTGTCTTTTCATTTTGTTGACTGTTTCTTTTGCTGTGTAGAAGCTTTTTATTTTGATAAAGTCCCAATAGTTCACTTTTGCTATTTTTCCCCTTGCCTTCATGAATATATCTTGCAAGAAGTTGCTGTGGCCAAATTCAAAAAGGATATTGCTTGTATTCTCACCTTGGATTTTGGATGATTCTTGTCTCACATGCATATCGTTAATAAATTTTGAGTTTATCATTGTGTCTGGTGAAGGAGAGTAGTCTACTTTTATTCTCTGTATGTAGCTGTCCAGTTTTCCCAGCACCATTTATTGAAGACACCGTCCATTTTCCAGTTGAGAGTCATCCCTGCTTTGTTGAATATTAGTTGACTATAAAGTTGAGGGTCCATTTCTGGATTCTCTATTCTGTTCCACTGAAAAATATGTCTCTTTTTGTGCCACTACCACACTGTATTGATGATCGCAGCTTTGTAGTACAACCTGAAATCTGGCATCGTCATGTCCCCAGCTCTGGTTTTCTTTTTTAATATTGCCCTGACTATTCGGGGTGTTTTCTGATTCCACAAAAATCTTAGGGTTATTTGCTCCAACGTTCTGAAGAAAGTCCATGGTATTTTAATAAGGATTGCATTAATTGTGTAAATTTCCCTGGGTACCATTGACATTTTCACAATATTAATTCTTCTAATCCATAAGCATGGAATGTTTTTCCACCTCTTTGTGTCTTCCTCAATTTCTTTCAGAAGTGTTCTATAGTTTTTAGGGTATAGATCCTTTAACTCTTTAGTAAAGTTTAGTCCTAGGTATCTTATGCTTTTGGGTGCAATTGGAAATGGGATTGACTCCTTAATTTCTCTTTCTTCAGTCTCATTGTTAGTGTATAGAAATGTCACTGATTTCTGGGCATTGATTTTGTATCCTGCCACACTGCCGAATTTCTGTATGAGTTCTAGCAATCTTGGGGTGAAGGCTATTGGGTTTTCTATGTGCAGTACCATGTCATCAGTGAAGAGGGAGAGTTTGACTTCTTCTTTGCCAATTTGAATGCTTTTTATTTATTTTTGGTGATGAGAGTGGACATCCCTGTCTTGTTCCTGATCTTAAGGGAAAGGCTCCCAGTGCTTCCCCTTTGAGAATGATATTTGCTGTGAGCTTTTTGTAGTTGGCTCTTAAGATGCTGAGGAATGTTCCCTCTATCCCTACACTCTGAAGAGTTTAGGTCAGGAATGGATGGTATATTTGTCTAATGCTTTCTCCGCATCTACTGGGAAGATGGTATAGATCTTGTTTTTTCTCTTGTTGATAGTATCCATCACATCAATTGCTTTACGTGTGTTGAAACAGCCTTGAATCCCAGGGAAAAATCCCAGATGGTCATTTTGACTAATCTTCTTAATGTACTCATGGAACATATAGGTTAGTATTTTGTTGAGAATTTTTGCCTCCTCTTCCAAATTTCTTCTTGTAATTTAGTTTTAGTTTCAAAGCTTTATGGTCTAAAAATATACAGGGGACAATCCCAATATTGGGTATAGGTTAAGACTTGTTTTCTGACCAAGTATGTGGTCCATTCTGGAGAAAGTTCCCTGTGCACTTGAGAAGAATGTGTATTCTGTGGTGTTCATATGTGAAATTCTGTAAATATCTATGATATCCATCTGGTCCAGTGTATCATTAAAAACTTTTGTTTCTTTGGAGATGTTGTGTTTAGAATATCTGTCATTGGAAGGCGGGGCAAGATGGTGGAAGATTAGTGTCCCCAAGTCATCTTTCCCTACCAACTTACCTAGATAACTATCAAACCATCCTGAAAACCTACGAATTCAGCCTGAGATGTAAAGAGAGAACAGCTGGAATGCTACAGTGATAAGAGTTCCCACTTCTATCAAGGACAACTTGTTTTCAGCCACTCTGCACTGGCCAAAACACTAGAAGGAAGAAAACACCTCAAAAGAAGAATCAGAAACAGTACTCTCTCCCACAAAGATACAGAATTTGAATTAAAATTCAATACCCAAAAGCCAAATCAGAAGCACAATTAAAAAGCTACTGATGGCTCTAGAAAAAAAGAATAAACGATTCAAGAGACTTCATAACTGCAGAATTTAGATCTAATCAGGCTGAAATTAAAAATCAATTACATGAGATGCAATCCAAACTGGAGGTCCTAACAATGAGAGTCAAAGAGGTAGAAGGAGTGAGTGACATAGATTACATTTGATGGCAAGGAAGGAAGCTGAGAAAAAAAGAAAAAAACAATTAAAACATCATGAGGAAAGGTTAAGGGAAATAAATGATAGCCTGAGAAGGAAAAATCAATGTTTAATTGGGGTTCCAGAGGGCACTGAAAGGGCCAGAGGAGCAGAAAGTGTATTTGAAAAATCATAGCTGAGAACTTCCCTAGCTTGGGAAGGGAAACCAGGATTCATATCCAGGACATAGAGAGAGATCCCCCCTAAAATCAATAAAAACCATTCAACACCTGACATTTAATAATGAAACTTCAATTCCAAACTACAAATTCCAAAGATAAAGAGAAGATTCTTAAAGCAGCAACAGACAAAAAAACTGTAAATTTAAAAAAAAGTTCAACACCTGACATTTAATAATGAAACTTGCATACATATGTATGTATACAATGGAATATTACTGAGCCATTATAAACGACAAATACCCACCATTTGCTTAGACATGGATGGAACTGGAGGGTATTATGCTGAGTGAAGTAAGTCAATCGGAGAAGGACAAACATTATATGGTCTCATTCATTTGGGGAATATAAAAAATAGTGAAAGGGAATAAAGGGGAAAGGAGAAAAAATGAGTGAGAAATATCAGAAAGGGAGACAGAATATGAAAGACTCCTAACTCTGGGAAATGAACTAGGGGTGGTGGGAGGGGAGGTGGGCGGGGGGTGGGGGTGACTGGGTGATGGGCACTGAGGGGGGCAATTGATGGGATGAGTACTGGGTGTTATTCTATATGTTGGCAAATTGAACACCAATAAAAAATCAATTTACGAAAATAAAAAAATAATGAAACTTGCAAATTACAAAGATAAAGAGAAGATTCTTTTTTTAATTTATTTTTTATTGGTGTTCAATTTACTAACATACAGAATAACCCCCAGTGCCCGTCACCCATTCACTCCCACCTCCTGCCCTCCTCCCCTTCTACCACCCCTAGTTCGTTTCCCAGAGTTAGCAGTCTTTACGTTCTGTCTCCCTTCTAATATTTCCGACACATTTCTTCTCCCTTCCCTTATATTCCCTTTCACTATTATTTATATTCCCCAAATGAATGAGAACATATAATGTTTGTCCTTCTCCGACTGACTTACTTCACTCGGCATAATACCCTCCAGTTCCATCCACGTTGAAGCAAATGGTGGGTATTTGTCATTTCTAATAGCTGAGTAATATTCCATTGTATACATAAACCACATCTTCTTTATCCATTCATCTTTCGTTGGACACCGAGGCTCCTTCCACAGTTTGGCTATCGTGGCCATTGCTGCTAGAAACATCGGGGTGCAGGTGTCCTGGCGTTTCATTGCATTTGTCTCTTTGGGGTAAATCTCCAACAGTGCAATTGCTGGGTCGTAGGGCAGGTATATTTTTAACTCTTTGAGGAACCTCCACACAGTTTTCCAGAGTGACTGCACCAGTTAACATTCCCACCAACAGTGTAAGAGGGTTCCCTTTTCTCCGCATCCTCTCCAACATTTGTTGTTTCCTGCCTTGTTAATTTGCCCCATTCTCACTGGTGTGAGGTGGTATCTCATTGTGGTTTTTTTTTAATTTTTATTTATTTATGATAGTCACACAGAGAGAGAGAGAGAGAGGCAGAGACACAGGCAGAGGGAGAAGCAGGCTCCATGCACCAGGAGCCTGACGTGGGATTCGACCCCGGGTCTCCAGGATCGTGCCCTGGGCCAAAGGCAAGCGCTAAACCACTGCACCACCCAGGGATCCCTCATTGTGGTTTTGATTTGTATTTCCCTGATGGCAAGTGATGCGGAGCATTTTCTCATATGCATGTTGGCCATGTCTATGTCTTCCTAAAGAGAAGATTCTTAAAGCAGCAACAGAAAAACATCCCTAACTTTTAAGGGGAGAAGTATTAGGATAACAGTAGCCCTCTCCACAGAGAGAAGGCAGGCCAGAAAGGGCTGGCAGGATATATTCAGTGTCCTAAATGAGAAGAACCTGCAGCCACCAATACTTTATCCAGCAAGGCTCTCATTCAGAATAGGAGAGATAAAGAGCTTCCAAGATAGGCAGAAGCTGAAAGAATATGTGACCACCAAGCCCTCTCTGCAAGAAATATGAAAGGGGCCCTGTAAAAGAAAGAGGAAGTCCAAGGAAAGAATCCACAAAAACAGGGAATGAATAGGTATCATGATGACACTAAACTCATATCTTTCAATAGTAACTCTGAACGTGAATGGGCTTGATGATCCCATCAAAAGGCTCACGTTTCAGACTGGATAAAAAAGCAAGACCCTAGGGATCCCTGGGTGGCGCAGCGGTTTGGTGCCTGCCTTTGGCCCAGGGCGCGATCCTGGAGACCTGGGATCGAATCCCACATCGGGCTCCCGGTGCATGGAGCCTGCTTCTCCCTCTGCCTATGTCTCTGCCTCTCTGTCTCTCTGTGACTATCATAAATAAATTAAAAAAAAGCAAGACCCATCTATTTGCTGTCTAAAAGAGACTCATTTTAGATCTAAGGATACCAACAGCCTGAAAATGAAAGTTTGGAGAACCATTTACTACTCAAATGGTCCTCCAAAGAAAGCAGGGGTAGCCATCCTCATATCAGATAAATTAAAGTTTATCCCAAAGACTGTAGTAAGAGATGAAGAGGGACACTGTATCATACTTAAAGGATCTATCCAACAAGAGGACCTAACAATCATCAATATTTATGCCCCGAATGTGGTAGCTGCAATGTATATCAATCAATTAATAACCAAAGTTAAGACATACTTAGATAATAATACACACATAGTGGAAGACTTGAACACAGTGCTTTCTATAATTCACAGATCTTCTAAACACAACATCTCCAAAGAAACAAGAGCTTTAAATGATACACTGGACCAGATGGATTTCACAGATATTTATAGATTTTTAAATCCAAACGCAACTGAATACACATTCTTCTCAAGGGCACATGGAACTTTCACCAGAATAGACCACATACTGGGTCACAAATCCGGACTTAATGGATAGCAAAAGATTGGGATTGTCCCCTGCCTATTTTCAGACCATAATGCTTTGAAACTTGGACTCAATCACCAGAAGAAATTTGGAAGAAACTCTAACACGTGGAAGTAAAGGATCATCCTACTAAAACATTAATGTTCAACCAGGAAAATAGAGCAGAATTAAAAAGATTTATGGAAACTAATGAAAATGAAGATAAAACTGTTTATAATCCTAGGGATACAGCAAAAGTAGTCATAATAGGGAAGTACATTGCATTACAAGCCTCCCTAAAAAAAAAATACTGGAAAAAAACCCCTCAAATACACAAGCTAACTTTACACCTAAAGGAACTGGAGAAAGAACAGCAAATAAAACCTACACCCAGCAGAAGAGAGTTAATAAGGATTTGAGAAGAATTGAATAAAATAGATACCAGAACTGTGGAACAGAAAAAACCAGGAGTTGGTTCTTTGAAAGAATTAATAAGACAGATAAACCATTATCCAGCCTTATTAAAAGTAAAAAGACTCAAATTAATAAAATCATGAATGAAAGCTGAGAGTTCACAACCAATACCAAGGAAGTAAAAACAATTTTAAAAACATATTATGAGTGGCTATATAGCAACAAATTGGGTAATATAGAAGAAACAGATGCATTTCAGAAAACCACAATTTACAAAAACTTGAAGAGGAGGAAATAAAAAACATGAACATGTCAATACCAGGGAGGAAATTGAAGTAGTCATCAAAAATCTTCCAAACACAAAAGTCCAGGGCGAGATGGCTTCCCAGCGGAATTCTATCAAAGGTTTGAAGAAGAAACAATACCTATTCTTCTAAAGATGTTCTGAAAGATAGAAAGGTATGGAATACTTTCAAACTCAATCTATGAGGCCAGGATCAACTTAATTCCAAACCAGACAAAGACCCCACCAAAAAGGGAATCATAGACCAATATCCCTGATGAAAATGGATGCAAAATTTCTAATCAACATAATACCCTATTGGATCCCACACATTAAGAAGATTATTCACCATGACCAAGTGGGATTTATCCCCGGGATGCAAGGCTGCTTCAACACTCATAAAGCAATCAACATAATAGACCATATCAACAAGAGACAAGGATCCTCTCAATAGATGCAGAGAAAGCATTTAACAAATACATCATCCATTCCTGATCAAAATTCTTCAGAGTGTAGGGATAGATGGAACACTGCTCAGGATATTAAAAGCCATCTATGAAAAGCCCAGAGTAAATATTCTCATTGGGGAAACACTTGGAGCCTTTACCCTAAAATCAGAAACATTATGGGCAGCCAGAGTGATGCAGCGGTAATGTGCCACCTTCAGCCCAGGACCTGATCCCGGAGACTGTGAGTTCCCTGTATGTAGCCTCCTTCTCCCTTTGCTGTGTCTCTGCATCTCTCATTCTCTCTGTGCCTCTAATGAATAAATAAATAAAATATTAAAAAATATATGAGGAACACGACAGGGATGTCCAATCTAACTACTGCTATTCAACATAGTACTAGAAGTCCTACCATCAGCAATCAGACAACAAAAAGTATTAGAGGCATTCAAATTGGCAAAGGAGAAGTCAAACTCTCCCTCTTCACCAATGACATGATACTCTACATGGAAAAATCAGATGACTCGATCCTAAAATTGCTAGAACAAGAACTGCAATTCGACAGTGTGGCTGGAAACAAAATCAATGCCCAGAAATCAGTGACATTTCTATACACTAACAATGAGACTGAAGAAAGAGAAATTAAGGAGTCAATCCCATTTCCAATTGCACCCAAAAGCATAAGATACCTAGGAATAAACCTCACCAAAGAGGTAAAGGATCTATACCCTAAAAACCACAGAACACTTCTGAAAGAAATGGAGGAAGACACAAAGGGATGGAAAAATAGTCCATGCTTATGGATCAGAATAATTAATATTGTGAAAATATCGATGATACTCAGGGTAATTTGCACATTTAATGCAATACCTATCAAAATACCATGAACTAGGGGGCAGCCCCGGTGGCGCAGTGGTTTAGCGCCGCCTGCAGCCCAGGGCGTGATCCTGGAGACCCTGGGTCGAATCCCACATCAGGCTCTCTGTATGATGCCTGCTTCTCCCTCTGCCTGTGTCTCTGCCTCTCTCTCTCTCTGACTCTATGAATAAATAAATAAAATAAAAATCTTAAAAAAAATACCATGAACTTTCTTCAGAGAGTTGGAACAAACCATCTTAAGATTTGTGTGGAATCAGAAAAGACCCTGAATAGCCAGGGGAATATTGAAAAAGAACACAAGAGCCGGGGGCATCACAATGTCAGATTTCAATTGCACTACAAAGCTGTGGTCATCAAGTCAGTGTGGTACTCGCACAAAACCAGACACATTGATCTATGGAACAGAACAGAGAATCCAGAAATGGGCCCTGAACTCCATGGTCAACTAATATGTGACAAATTTGTTCTAACTCTCTGAAGAGAGTCCCCCTCAGGACTGCTTTTGCTGTATCCCAAATATTTTGAATGGTTGTATATTCATTCTCATTAGTTTCCATGAATCTTTTTAATTCTTCCTTCATTTCCTGGTTGACTCTTTCATCTTTTAGCAGGATGGTCCTTAACCTCCACGTGTTTGAAATCCTTCTAAACTTCTTCTTGTGGTTTAGTTCTAGTTTCAAGTCATTATGGTCTGAGATAATGCAGGAGATGATCCCAATCGTTTGGTATTGGTTCAGACCCGATTTGCGACCCAATATGTCGTCTCTTCCGGAGAAAGTTCCATGTGCACTTGAGAAGAATGTGTATTCAGTTGCGTTTGGATGTAAAGTTCTGTAGATATCTGTGAAATCCATCTGTCCAATGTATCATTTAAAGCTCTCATTTCTTTGGAGATGTTGTGCCTAGAAGACCTATCCAGTGTAGACAGTACTAGATTGAAGTCACCAAGTGTAAGTGTACTATTATCTAAGTATGTCTTTTTTTTAAGATTTTACTTATTTATTCATGAGAGACACACAGAGAGGGAGGGGCAGAGACATAGGCAGAAGGAGAAGCAAGCTCCATGCAGGGAGGTTGATGTGGGACTTGATCCCAGGACTCCAGGATCACACCCTGGGCCAAAGGCAGACACTCAACCGCTGAGCCACCCAGGGTTCCCCCATATTATCTAAGTATGTCTTAACTTTGGTTATTAATTGATATATTTGACAGCTCCCACATTTGGGGCATATATATTGATGATTGTTAGGTCCTCCTCTTTGATAGGTCCTTTATGTATGATATAGTGTCCCTCTTCATCTCTCACTACAGTCTTCGGGATAAATTTTACTTTATCTTATATAAGGATGGCAACCCCTGCTTTCTGTGGAGGACCATTGAGTGGCATATGGTTCTCCAACCTTTTATTTTTAGGCTGTAGGTGTCCTTATGTCTAAAATGAGTCTTTTGTAGACAGCAAATCGATGGGTTCTGCTTTTTTCTCCAGTCTGAAACCCTGCACCTTTTGATGGGATCATCAAGCCCATTCACGTTCAGAGTTACTATTGAAAGATATGAGTTTAGTGTCATCATGATACCTATTCATTCCCAGTTTTTGTGGATTTTTCCATTGGACTTCTTAAAGCGGAAATTTAAGAGTCCTCCTTAAAATTTCTTTCAGAGCTGGTTTGTTGGTTACATATTATTTCAGTTCCTGCCTATCTTGGAAGCTCTTTATCTCTCCTTCCATTCTGAATGAAAGCCTTGCTGGATAAAGTATCCTCGGTTGCATGTTTTTCTCATTTAGGACACTGAATATATCCTGACAGCCATTTCTGGCCTGCTGGGTCTCTGTGGAGAGGTGTGCTGTTACCCTAATACTCCTCCCCATAAAAGTCAGGTATTTCTTGTCTCTTGCTGCTTTAAGGATCTTCTCTTTATCTTTGGAATTTTCAAGCTTAACCATTAGATGTCGAGGTGTTGAATGGTGTTTATTGATTTTAGTGGGAGATCTCTCTATTTCCTGGATCTGAATGCCTATTTCCCTTCCCAGATTAGGAAAGTCTTCAGCTATGATTTGTTCAAATACATATTCTGGCCCTCTGTCCCTTTCTGTGCCCTCAGGAACCCCAATTAAACGTAGGTTTTTCTTCCTCAGGCTGTCGTTTCTTTCCCTTAATCTATCTTCATGGTCTTTTAATTGTCTGTCTCTTTTTTTTCCTCAGTTTCCCTCTTTGCCATCAACTTGCCTTATATGTCACTCACTCGTTCTTCCTCCTCATTAATCCTCATCGTTAGGACCTCTAGTCTGGATTGCACCTATTTAATTGATTTCTAATTTCTTCTTTATTACATCTAAATTCTGCAGTCATGAACTCTCTTGCGTCCCTCATGCTTTTCTTCTAGAGCCATCAGTAGCTTTATAATAGTGCTTCTGAATTGGATTTCTGACGTTTAATTGTACTCCAAATTTTGTAACTCTGTGGGAGAGAGGACTGTTTCTGATTCTTTCATTTGAGGTGAGGTTTTCCTTCTAGTCATTTTGCTCAGTGCAGAGTGGCCAAAAGCAAGTTGTATTGGGAAAAGGAGAAAAAGAGAGAAGAGAAAGAAGGAGAGAAAAAGAAAAAAGAACAAAGAAAAATAAAGAAAGAAAAAAAGAGGAAAAAAGAGAAGAAAAGAAAAAAGAATTTAAAAAAATGGGGGGGAAGCAAACAGAAATCAAAAAAACAAAAAACAAAGGGGAGTATCCTCTGATTCTGTATACTGCAAATCCCTCGACTTCCCCTGGGACTTTCTAGTGTTTCTTGGTCAATAATTTGTTTTTCCCCTGTCCGTCTAGCTGGTCTTCAGGGGGACAGGCCTGCTGTTGTGATTCTCAGGTGTTAGCACTTGGGGGAGCTGCTCAGCCCCCTGCCTGGTGCAGGGCTCAGTGAAAGATGTTTAAGCTGTTTATCCGGTGAGGCTGCTGTGAGGCTCAGTTGGGGGTTTTTTATCCTGTGAGGCCCCGGGAGGAACAACAACCGTGGCAGCGGCCAGCTCTGGAGCCTTGGATTCAGCTCCTGCAGTAATTATGGAGCTCTCAGTCTGCAGGGGCCTGGATGCTCCAGGGGCGGGGCCACTGATCTGCTCAGCTCGGGGCCACCTGGTGGTAGGAGTGTCCTTGCTGTCCTGTGCCCTCCCGGCTTCTGCCTGTCCCGGGGGGAGCGCCAGATCCTGGGCTGTGTCCCCGGCGCCCTGTGCTCCCGGGCCTGCACTGTTGGAATCATGCTCCTGGCTGGGCAGCCCCCTCCATGCGGAGCCTCTGCCAGAGCCACCTGTGAGCTGCTCCCAGGGCCTCGCACCCCCCTCCCTGTGGAGCCTCTGCTCGAGCTGTCCCTTAGCTGCTCCCGGCCCTCCCAGGTGCCCGCTTCAGACCTTTAGGGAGCTCATTCGTGGTGTGGCATGCTCTCCCCGGGGTGTAGGTCCTCTATTAGTGTCCCTGGGAGCCTGAGGGCATCCCCGCCCCTCCTGGGATCCTTCTCCAACTCCCTGCAAGCGCCTTTCTCTCTGAGAATATGGGTGAACCTCCTGCTTCGCTGGGCCTGGGCTTTCCTGTCCTGGGAGCACTTGCTGTACAGACCTAGCCAGGCTCCTCGTGGGGCCCCCTCCCCTTTGGATGCTTTTTCTTTCTTTTTTTTTTTTTCCGTCTTCCTACCTTGATAGAAGTGTGAACTCTTCTCACTGTTGCATTCCAGCTGTTCTCTCCTTAAATCTCAGGCCGAATTCGTAGGTTTTCAGGATGATTTGAAAGTTACCTAGGTAATTTGGTGGGGACAGGTGACTTGGGGACCCTACTCTTCCGCCATCTTGCCGTCTCCTTCCTAATTGTCCCATTCTTAACTGGATTCTTTGATTTGTACATTCAGGTTTATTTATTTATTTTTTTAACCCTTTATTTTTTATTATTTTTTAAATAATAAATTTATTTTTTATTGGTGTTCAATTTACCAACATAGAGAATAGCACCAAGTGCTTATCCTGTCAGGTGCCCACCTCAGTGTCTGCCACCCAGTCACCCCCACCCCCCACTCACCTCCCCTTCCACTGCCCCTAGTTCATTTCCCAGAGTTAGCCATCTTTCATGTTCTGTCTCCCTTTCTGATATTTCCCACTTATTTTTTCTCCTTTCCCCTTTATTACCTTTCACTATTTTTTTATATTCCCCAATACACTCAGGTTTATATTCTACATAAAACACTGAAAAAAACTCCATGTGATAGAAATTGCTAGAACTGGACAATGAATTCAGTAAAGCCACAGGATACAAAATCACATTACTGAAATCATTTACATTTCAATACACCAATAAGAAGCAGCAAAAGAGAAATCAAGGAATGGATACCATTTATAATTATATCAAAATATTAAGATAGCTAGGAATAGACCTAATCAACAGGGCAAAAGACCTTTACTCTGAAGTATAAAATGTCTATATTAGCATGTCACCTGGGTGACAGATTTGGTTCAATTTTGCCATTGGCTCAGGTCATAATACACTCAACCTGTGTTCCAGGTCTGGATAGGGTTCCTTGCTAATTAGGAATCTGCTTCTCTCTCTCCTGTGCTCCCTCCATCAAACTTGCTCATCACTCTTCTCCCTCTCTCTTAAAAGGATAATCAAATTCTTTTAAAATATAGTCACACATACATACATACATGCAATCATACATGTCTATACCATAGAAAGCAGGGTCCAAATTCAATACAGTCCCTATGAGAATACCACCAGTAAATTTCAGAACTTCTTTTAAAAATATTTTTTTCATTTATTCATGAGTGACATAGAGAGAGACACACAGAGAGGCTGGGACACAGGCAGAGGGAGAAGCAGGCTCCATGCTAGGAGCCCAATGTGGGACTCCATCCCAGATCTCTGGGACCACACCCAGGTGTTAAGGCAGACGCCAAACCGCTGAGCCACCCGGGGATCCCCTAGGAAGTTTCAGAACTTGAACAAACAGTCCTACAGTTTTATGGGGCCACGTATGACACGAATAAAGCAATCCTGAAAAAGTACAGCAAAGCTGGAGGCACCAGGGATGTCAAGATATATTACAAAGCTGTAGTCATCAAGACGGTATGTTCCTGGCACCAAAACAGACACATAGATCAGTGGAATGGAACATAGAACCAGAATAGGACCCTCTACTCTATGGTCAGTTAAACTTTGACAAAGCACACAAGACTAGCCTATGGAAAAAAGACGGTGTCTACAGCACACGGTGTAGTTGCTAAAACTGGCGACCTGCATGCAGAAGGATGGAACTGGACCACTGTCTCTACCATACACAGAAATAAAGTCAAAATGGAAGAAAAATAAATGTGGGACAGGAAAACAAGTGTCCTGGAGGAGAACACAGGCAGCCAAGTCCTTCACAGGACTCATACAAATTCTCTCTAGAAGTGTCTCCAGAGGAGAGGGGGCCAAAAACAAAAATAAACTTTCTGGACTTTATCAAAACAAAACAAAACAAAACAAAAAACAAAATGAGACAACGACTTCTGCACATTGAAGGAATAGGCAACGAAAGGAAAAGGCAAACAATGGAATGGGAGAACATATTTGCAGCTGCCACATCTAATGATGGAAGAGTATGCAAATGATCCAAGTACTTCATTAGGATTATTTTCACATTTTCAGTAGGCAGCATGTAGATGGAGCTTAGCACACTGTCATGAGAGGAGCAGAATGCCTGCCTTTCACTTTGTATTGTGGTCATTTCTCCACAACATGAGATCTACCTTCTTGTCAAAATTGTGCCTGTAGGCACACTATTGTCATTTACATGTGCAAGGTTCTGGAGCACACCTCTGGAACTGAATCATGTTGCATAACATAAAACCAGAACCCTAGAGATGCAAGTCACCATTGCCCCACCCACCAGTCCCTGGCAACTGCCAATCCATTCTCTGCTTCATTGTTCCTGAAACCCAACTTCAAATACCCATCATTGACAAAGTTGCTATTCAAGGTATGAGTTTTGACTGGAAAGATAGGGAGCTTGGTTCAGGAGGTCACTCACGTGGGCAGGAGGGGCACACTTGTGAGGTTTTTTTCTGACCCAGGAGATAGTAAAGGTTTTTGGGAAGCTAATAGTCCATGAGAATGCAGTGCTTGGAAATATTTCTTGTCCACATGCAGGCTCCCAGGTGCCAACTACCATCCTTTCCTCGGCACACCCCAGTCCCTGGGTCTTCTGCTCAGGACAGCCACACATACTCCCCAAGGCCAGGAAAGAACCACAGTAGAGCAGGACAGCAGACAACCACAGTGTCTGCTATGTGGTCAGCAGTACCTTCTTTTCTCACTAGCTGGCATGAGAAAACAATAAAATACATCGTGGGACCTCAAGGGTCCTCACATGGAATACTGGGCAATGTTTTTGTTTTGTTTTGTTTTAATTTATTTTTTATTGGTGTTGAATTTACCAACATATAGAATAACACCCAGTGCTCATCCCATCAAGTGCCCCCCTCAGTTGGGCAATGTTTTACCCAGTGAGCTCAAAGGATGCTTCCAGGCAAAATAAATAAATAAATAAATAAATAAATAAATAAATAAATAAATAAATAAAAATAAAGGATCAAATGAGTGGCAGATCAGTGGCAAAGCACAATAAGACGTGTAAAGTTAAAGTCATGCTGTTCAAAGCTACATGGTTAAATTTGCCACATCTCCCTCAACAAGGTTAGCAAGGAGCGAGGAGTGGTCTCCAGAGGGAGGTATAGTGCTCGTGCACAGAACATGACCCAGGGGAACCATAGCGAATGGAGCTGGTAGAGAAGGTAATTGCAGTATAACTGTATGTCACATATTCAAGGGTCTGGAAGAAAGACTGAACGTGTGGGAAAGGGGCTGCCTCTGGGTCCTACCCCCTCCGCACCCCTCACACATCCACCCCAGCTGAACTGATGTGCAGACCCACCCTCTGCCACACCCAGTGTCTGTGACCTACTCCCCACAGCTGGTTGCCAGGTGTAGGGATGTGGCAACCTGAGGCAGCCTTCTGTTCTATCAGATGCTCCAGACCTTGCTGTGCTGAGGGTCCTCTTTTTATCTATCTCACTGCCAGATGTCCCTGAGAAGGGCGTGAGGCTGGCAGAGGGCCCGGTCTCCATGAGGGTGCTCCTCTTGCTGCTTGTGCTCTGGGCAGGGCTGGCTCCCACCCAGGGTTCTCAAGGCCATCCCTCCTGGCGTTATGTCTCCTCTGAGGTGGTCATTCCAGGAAGGAACTGCACCACGGCAAAGGCGTCCAGATGCCAGGCTGGCTCTCCTACAGCCTGCACTTTGGGGGCAAGAGGCACGTTATCCACATGCGGCGCAAGAAGCTCTTCTGGTCCAGGCATCTGCTGGTGATGACTCAGGATGACCAAGGTGCCTTGCAGGTGGATTACCCGTTCATCCCTCCTGACTGTTACTACCTCGGCTACCTGGAGGAGATTCCTCTTTCCATGGTCACCCTGGACACGTGCCATGGGGGACTGGAAGGTATCATGAAGTTGGATGACCTTGCCTATGAGATCAAGCCCCTCAGCAGTTCCCAAAGATTTGTACACATTGTTTCTCAGATAGTGGCAGACAGCATTGCAACAGTCCCTACCTATAAACTGGGACTGAAGGAGGATAGAGACCCCTTATTCTCTCAAGCAAATGCCAGTGTAGTTATGCGGCTCTCAAGTAAGATGTATGCATCTCATAATGGTTATGTGAAATCGCTCGCCTTAAGTTCACACTCAATGTATAGTGTGTTCAACAACGTGTCTAAATGTGCCCAATTCCTGATAAGGATATTTAGTTTGATTGACACATTCTATCAAGCACTTGATATAAATTACTATATTGGATCCATGATTATTTATACTCAGGGAGAGTCAGCTGCCATGAACAATGTTCATCAAGCCCATAGTCCATTAGCTAGATATTACCATTCTAAGGTTTATCCAATTATTTTACCACATTCGACCTTAATTGTCATTAAAGAAGGGCCACTGGATAATAATACAGAACCTATACTTTATCGCTTCTGCAAAATGCAAAATCTCCTCATGCTTGGGTACCTAGGCAGACATTATTTAATATTGTCTATCGTAGCAGCACAGAAGGTGGGTAGAAGTTTTGGTTTATATTATGACAACAGGTTTTGTATCTGTCAGAGAAGATCTATCTGCATTATGCACAAAATCATTGGTCTGACTGATAGTTTTAGTAACTGTTCCTTTATGCATCTCCAGCACATTGTGGGATCTGGTAAATCAGAGTGCTTGTACAGCACCGAAATGAGGTATTTAAATAAAAGTCTGACTCATGATCGTTGTGGAAACTCCATAGTGGATCCACTTGAACAGTGTGACTGTGGCTCCTTCAAACAGTGTTATAGCAATCTCTGCTGTCATAATGATTGTACCTTCACTACTGGAAGCATATGTAATACAGGCAGATGCTGCACAAACTGCACCTATTCCCCTGCTGGGACACTCTGCAGACCAATCCAAACTGTGTGTGATCTTCCGGAGTACTGCCGAGGAGGGTCCTTGACATGCCCTGATGATTTCTATATGCAAGATGGAACCCCGTGCACTGAAGTGGGCTACTGTTATCATGGAAACTGTACTGATCGCTCTGTGCACTGCAAAGAAATCTTTGGTAAAAATGCTGTGAATGGTGCAGATGTATGCTATACCATAAATAGAAGAGGTGATAGATATGGACACTGTAGAAGACTAGCTGAGAAAATAGCTAGTACCTCGTGTGAGGTCGAAAATATTCAGTGTGGAAGACTGCAGTGTAGCAATGTCACCCATCTCCCTCGGTTGCAAGAACATGTGGGATTCCATCAGTCTAAGATATCAGGGGTCTGGTGTTTTGGGCTGGATTCACATCGTGGCACAGGAACAAATGATATTGGTCATGTGCGATCTGGTACTCCCTGTGCTCCTGGAAAATTCTGTCAAAATACCTACTGCAATGGCACTATAGGTCAGCTGAATTATGACTGCATCCCTGAAAAATGCAGTTACAGGGGCATTTGCGACAACAACAGGAACTGTCATTGCCACATAGGCTGGGATCCTCCACGGTGCATTGATCGAGGTGCTGGTGGGAGCACAGACAGTGGACCCCCTCCAAGAAGAATGCGGGCAGTCAGGCAAAGTCATGAGTCAGTGATATATCTGAGAGTGGTCTTTGGTCGAATCTATGCCTTGATAGCTGCACTCCTTTTTGGTGTTGCCACCAATGTTAGAACCATCAAGATAGTCACAGTAAAAGATGTAATAGTTGATTAAGCCAATATGATAATACAACTTCAGAACCTGGAACAACAAGACAATCCATAAATCAGCCCCAGACTCGTGAACAACAATTGACCATCCACAGGAACATGAGTGAATTTATAGCAAGGAGATGGCAAGGACAATATCCACAGTTCCAGGGCTCTGCAGGAGACACAGGGTCCCACGCACATCATGGGACTCTCAATCAGTTCTGGAACTGGTCTCTGACCAGACGCCTGGAAATAAATCTTGAAAAATATACATTGGCCTCTCCACATATTTGTTTCATTTTTTTAATAATAAATTTATTTTTTATTGCTGTTCACTTTGCCAACATACAGAATAACACCCAGTGCTCATCCCCTCAAATGCCTCCCTCAGTGCCCATAACCCATTCACCCCCACCCCCCGCCCTCCTCCCCCTCCACCACCCCTAGTTCTTTTCCCAGAGTTAGCAGTCTTTACGTTCTGTCTCCCTTTCTGATATTTCCCACACATTTCTTCTCCCTTCCCTTATATTCCCTTTCACTGTTATTTATATTCCCCAAATGAATGAGAACATATAATGTTTGTCCTTCTCTGATTGACTTACTTCACTCAGCATAATACCCTCCAGTTCCATCCATGTCGAAGCAAATGTGGGTATTTGTCATTTCTAATGGCTGAGTAATATTCCATTGTATACATAAACCACAGCTTCTTTATCCATTCATCTTTCTATGGACACCGAGGCTCCTTCCACAGTTTGGCTATTGCGGACATTGCTGCTATAAACATCGGGGTGCAGGTGTCCCGGCATTTCATTGCATCTGAATCTTTGGGGTAAATCCCCAACAGGGCAATTGCTGGGTCATAGGGCAGGTCTATTTTTAACTCTTTGAGGAACCTCCACACAGTTTTCCAGAGTGGCTGCACCAGTTCACATTCCCACCAACAGTGTAAGAGGGTTCCCTTTTCTCCGCATCCTCTCCAACATTTGTGGTTTCCTGCCTTGTTAATGTTCCCCATTCTCACTGGTGTGAGGTGGTATCTCATCGTGGTTTTGATTTGTATTTTCCTGATGGCAAGTGATGCAGAGCAGTTACTCATGTGCATGTTGGTCATGTCTATGTCTTCCTCTGTGAGATTTCTCTTCATGTGTTTTGCCCATTTGATGATTGGATTGTTTGTTTCTTTGGTGTTGAGTTTAAGAAGTTCTTTATAGATCTTGGAAACTAGCCCTTTATCTGATATGTCATTTGCAAATATCTTCTCCCATTCTGTATGTTGTCTTTGAGTTTTGTTGACTGTATCCTTTGTTGTGCAAAACTTCTTATCTTGATGAAGTCCCAATAGTTCATTTTTGCTTTTGTTTCTTTTGCCTTCGTGGATGTATCTTGCAAGAAGTTACTGTCGCTGAGTTCAAAAAGGGTGTTGCCTGTGTTCTCCTCTAGGATTTTGATGGAATCTTGTCTCACATTTAAATCTTTCATCCATTTTGAGTTTATCTTTGTGTATGGTGAAAGAGAGTGGTCTAGTTTCATTCTTCTGCATGTGGATGTCCAATTTTCCCAGCACCATTTGTTGAAGAGACTGTCTTTCTTCCAATGGATAGTCTTTCCTCGTTTATCGAATATTAGTTGGCCATAAAGTTCAGGGTCCACTTCTGGGTTCTCTATTCTGTTCCATTGATCTATGTGTCTGTTTTTGTGCCAGTACCACACTGTCCTGATGACCGCAGCTTTGTAGTACAACCTGAAATCTGGCATTGTGATGCCCCCAGCTATGGTTTTCTTTTGTAAAATTCCCCTGACTATTCAGGGTCTTTTCTGATTCCACACAAATCTTAAAATAATTTCTTTTAACTCTCTGAAGAAAGTCCATGATATTTTGATGGGGATTGCATTAAACGTGTAAATTGCGCTGGGTAACATTGACATTTTCACAATATTAATTCTGCCAATCCATGAGCATGGAATATTTTTCCATCTCTTTATGTCTTCCTCAATTTCTTTCAGAAGTGTTCTATACTTTTTAGGGTACAGATCCTTTACCTCTTTGGTTAGGTTTATTCCTAGGTATCTTATGCTTTTGGGTGCATTTGTAAATGGGATTGACTCCTTAATTTCTCTTTCTTCAGTCTCATTGTTAGTGTATAGAAATGCCACTGACTTCTGGGCATTGATTTTGTATCCTGTTACACAGCTAAATTGCTGTATGAGTTCTAGCAATCTTGGGGTAGAGGCTTTGTGGGTTTTCTATGTAGAGTATCATGTCATCAGCAAAGAGGGAGATTTTGACTTCTTCTTTACCAATTTGAATTCCTTTAATGTCTTTTTGTTGTCTGATTGCTGAGGCTAGCACTACCAGTACTATGTTGAATAGCAATGGTGAGAGTGGACATCCCTGTCTTGTTCCTGATCTTAGGGGAAAGGCTCCCAGTGCTTCCCCCTTGAGGATATTTGCTGTGGGCTTTTTGTAGATGGCTTTTAAGATGTTGAGGATTGTTCCCTCTATCCCTACACTCTGAAGAGTTTTGATCAGGAATGGATGCTGTATTTTGTCAAATGCTTTCTCTGCATCTAATGAGAGGATCATATGGTTCTTGGTTTTTCTCTTGCTGATATGATGAGTCACGCTGATTGTTTACGAGTGTTGAACTAGCCTTGTGTCCCGGGAATAAATCCCACTTGGTCATGGTGAATTTTTTTCTTAATGTACTGTTGGATCTTATTGGCTAGTGTCTTGTTGAGAATGTTTGCATCCATGTTCATCAGGGATATTGTCTATAATTCTCCTTTATGGTTGTGGTCTTTGTCTGGTTTTGGAATTAAGGTGATGCTGGCCTCATGGAATGAATTTGGAAGTACTCCATCTCTTTCTATCTTTCTGAACAGTTTTAGTAGAATAGGTATGTTTTCTTCTTTTAACGTTTGATAGAAATCCCCTCAGAAGCCCTTAAAAAGAAATTCTTCAATAAAGAGGTTTTCCTCTTGTTAACTCTTCTAGGGTGAATTTTTCCATCATTTCATTTTCTGCTTACAATAAATGGTAAGAGAGAAAAAGGGAAAAATAATAATAAAAAAGATCGTCAAATGTGTTGGTCTCCTCCTTAATAGAATATAGATTACAGGGGGGAGGAGCAAGATGGCGGAAGAGTAGGGTCTCCAAATCACCTGTCTCCACCAAACTACCTAGAAAACCTTCAAATTATCCTGAAAATCTATGAATTCGGCCTGAGATTTAAAGAGAGACCAGCTGGAATGCTACAGTGAGAAGAGTTCGCGCATCTATCGAGGTAGGAAGACGGGGAAAAAGAAATAAAGGAACAAAGGCCTCCAAGGGGGAGGGGCCCCGCGAGGAGCCGGGCTGAGGCCGGGGCAAGGGTCCCCAGGACAGGAGAGCCCCGTCCCGGAGACGCAGGAGCTGCACCGACCTTCCCGGGGGAAAGGGGCTCCAGGGAGGTGGAGCAGGACCAGGAGGGCGAGGAGGCCCGCAGGCTCCCGGGGACAGTAACAGCAACTGCGCGCCCAGGAGAGTGCGCCGAGCTCCCTAAGGGCTGCAGCGCGCACGGCGGGACAGGCGGGACCCGGAGCAGCTGGAGAGGCTCGGGCGGCGGCTCCGCGGAGGGGGCTGCGCGGCCCCGGGAGCAGCTCGGAGGGGCTCGGGCAGAGGAAGAGGCTCCGTGCAGAGGGGGCTGCGCGGTTCCAGGAGCAGCTCAGAGGGGCTCGGGCGGCAGCTCCGCAGAGGGGGCTGCGGGGCGGGAGCGCGAATCCACCAGCGCAGGCTCCGGAGCACAGGGCGCCAGGACACAGCTCAGGATCCGGCCTCCCCCGGGACAGGCAGAGGCCGGGAGGGCCCAGGACAGCGAGGACGCTCCTGCCCCAGCTGAGCACATCAGCGGCCCCGCCCCGGAGCCTCCAGGCCCTGCAGACGGAGTTCCTGCCGGAGCTGAATCGAGGTTTCCACAGCTGCCCCGCCACTGGGGCTGTTCCTCCTGCGGCCTCACGGGGTAAACAACCCCTACTGAGCCCTGCACCAGGCAGGGGCACAGCAGCTCCCCCAACTGCTAACACCTGAAAATCAGCACAACAGGCCCCTCCCCCAGAACACCAGCTAGACTGACAACTTCCAGGAGAAGCCAAGGGACTTAAAGAACACAGAATCAGAAGATACTCCCCGGTGGTTCTTTTTTTGTTTGTTTGTTTTTGTTTTTGTTTTTGTTTTTGTTTTGTTTTGCTTTTTGATTTGTTTCCTTCCCCCACCCCCTTTTTTTCTCCTTTCTTTTTCTTTCTCTTTTTCTTCTTTTTTTTTTCGTTTTTTTTTCTTTTTCTTCCCTTTTTTTTTCTCTTTCTCTTTTCTTTCCTTCTTTCTCTCCTCTCTTTTTCTCTTTTTCCCAATACAACTTGCTTTTGGCCACTCTGCACTGAGCAAAATGACTAGAAGGAAAACCTCACCTCAAAAGAAAGAATCAGAAACAGTCCTCTCTCCCACAGAGTTACAAAATCTGGATTACAATTCAATCTCAGAAAGCCAATTCAGAAGCACTATTATACAGCTACTGGTGGCTCTAGAAAAAAGTATAAAGGACTCAAGAGACTTCATGACTGCAGAATTTAGAGCTAATCAGGCAGAAATTAAAAACCAATTGAATGAGATGCAATCCAAACTAGAAGTCCTAACGATGAGGGTTAACGAGGTGGAAGAACGAGTGAGTGACCTAGAAGACAAGTTGACAGCAAAGAGGGAAAGTGAGGAAAAAAGAGACAAACAATTAAAAGACCATGAAGATAGATTAAGGGAAATAAACGACAGCCTGAGGAAGAAAAACCTACGTTTAATTGGGGTTCCCGAGGGCGCCGAAAGGGACAGAGGGCCAGAATATGTATTTGAACAAATTCTAGCTGAAAACTTTCCTAATCTGGGAAGGGAAACAGGCATTCAGATCCAGGAAATAGAGAGATCCCCCCCTAAAATCAATAAAAACCGTTCAACACCTCGACATTTAATTGTGAAGCTTGCAAATTCCAAAGATAAGGAGAAGATCCTTAAAGCAGCAAGAGACAAGAAATCCCTGACTTTTATGGGGAGGAGTATTAGGGTAACAGCAGACCTCTCCACAGAGACCTGGCAGGCCAGAAAGGGCTGGCAGGATATATTCAGGGTCCTAAATGAAAAGAACATGCAACCAAGAATACTTTATCCAGCAAGGCTCTCATTCAAAATGGAAGGAGAGATAAAGAGCTTCCAAGACAGGCAGCAACTAAAAGAATATGTGACCTCCAAACCAGCTCTGCAAGAAATTTTAAGGGGGCCTCTTAAAATTCCCCTTTAAGAAGAAGTCAGTGGAACAGTCCACAAAAACAAGGACTGAATAGATATCATGATGACACTAAACTCATATCTCTCAATAGTAACTCTGAATGTGAACGGGCTTAATGACCCCATCAAAAGGCGCAGGGTTTCAGACTGGATAAAAAAGCAGGACCCATCTATTTGCTGTCTACAAGAGACTCATTTTAGACAGAAGGACACCTACAGCCTGAAAATAAAAGGTTGGAGAACCATTTACCATTCGAATGGTCCTCAAAAGAAAGCAGGGGTAGCCATCCTTATATCAGATAAACTAAAATTTACCCCAAAGACTGTAGTGAGAGATGAAGAGGGACACTATATCATACTTAAAGGATCTATTCAACAAGAGGACTTAACAATCCTCAATATATATGCTCCAAATGTGGGAGCTGCCAAATATATAAATCAATTATTAACCAAAGTGAAGAAATACTTAGATAATAATACACTTATACTTGGTGACTTCAATCTAGCTCTTTCTATACTCGATAGGTCTTCTAAGCAAAACATCTCCAAAGAAATGAGAGCTTTAAATGATACACTGGACCAGATGGATTTCACAGATATCTACAGAACTTTACATCCAAACTCAACTGAATACACATTCTTCTCAAGCGCACATGGAACTTTCTCCAGAATAGACCACATATTGGGTCACAAATCGGGTCTGAACCGATACCAAAAGATTGGGATTGTCCCCTGCATATTCTCAGACCATAATGCCTTGAAATTAGAACTATATCACAAGAAGAAGTTTGGAAGGACCACAAACACGTGGAGGTTAAGGACCATCCTGCTAAAAGATAAAAGGGTCAACCAGGAAATTAAGGAAGAATTAAAAAGATTCATGGAAACTAATGAGAATGAAGATACAACCGTTCAAAATCTTTGGGATGCAGCAAAAGCAGTCCTAAGGGGGAAATACATCGCAATACAAGCATCCATTCAAAAACTGGAAAGAACTCAAATACAAAAGCTAACCTTACACATAAAGGAGCTAGAGAAAAAACAGCAAATAGATCCTACACCCAAGAGAAGAAGGGAGCTAATAAAGATTCGAGCAGAACTCAACGAAATCGAGACCAGAAGAACTGTGGAACAGATCAACAGAACCAGGAGTTGGTTCTTTGAAAGAATTAATAAGATAGATAAACCATTAGCCAGCCTTATTAAAAAGAAGAGAGAGAAGACTCAAATTAATAAAATCATGAATGAGAAAGGAGAGATCACTACCAACACCAAGGAAATACAAACGATTTTAAAAACCTATTATGAACAGCTATACGCCAATAAATTAGGCAATCTAGAAGAAATGGACGCATTCCTGGAAAGCCACAAACTACCAAAACTGGAACAGGAAGAAATATAAAACCTGAACAGGCCAATAACCAGGGAGGAAATTGAAGCAGTCATCAAAAACCTCCCAAGACACAAGAGTCCAGGGCCAGATGGCTTCCCAGGAGAATTTTATCAAACTTTTAAAGAAGAAATCATACCTATTCTCCTAAAGCTGTTTGGAAAGATAGAAAGAGATGGAGTACTTCCAAATTCGTTCTATGAAGCCAGCATCACCTTAATTCCAAAGCCAGACAAAGACCCCGCCAAAAAGGAGAATTACAGACCAATATCCCTGATGAACATGGATGCAAAAATTCTCAACAAGATACTGGCCAATAGGATCCAACAGTACATTAAGAAAATTATTCACCATGACCAAGTAGGATTTATCCCTGGGACACAAGGCTGGTTCAACACCCGTAAAACAATCAATGTGATTCATCATATCAGCAAGAGAAAAACCAAGAACCATATGATCCTCTCATTGGATGCAGAGAAAGCATTTGACAAAATACAGCATCCATTCCTGATCAAAACTCTTCAGAGTGTAGGGATAGAGGGAACATTCCTCGACATCTTAAAAGCCATCTATGAAAAGCCCACAGCAAATATCATTCTCAATGGGGAAGCACTGGGAGCCTTTCCCCTAAGATCAGGAACAAGACAGGGATGTCCACTCTCACCACTGCTATTCAACATAGTACTGGAAGTCCTAGCCTCAGCAATCAGACAACAAAAAGACATTAAAGGCATTCAAATTGGCAAAGAAGAAGTCAAACTCTCCCTCTTCGCCGATGACATGATACTCTACATAGAAAACCCAAAAGTCTCCACCAGAAGATTGTTAGAACTCATACAGCAATTCGGTAGCGTGGCAGGATACAAAATCAATGCCCAGAATTCAGTGGCATTTCTATACACTAACAATGAGACTGAAGAAAGAGAAATTAAGGAGTCAATCCCATTTACAATTGCACCCAAAAGCATAAGATACCTAGGAATAAACCTCACCAAAGATGTAAAGGATCTATACCCTCAAAACTATAGAACACTTCTGAAAGAAATTGAGGAAGACACAAAGAGATGGAAAAATAGTCCATGCTCATGGATTGGCAGAATTAATATTGTGAAAATGTCAATGTTACCCAGGGCAATATACACGTTTAATGCAATCCCTATCAAAATACCATGGACTTTCTTCAGAGAGTTAGAACAAATTATTTTAAGATTTGTGTGGAATCAGAAAAGACCCCGAATAGCCAGGGGAATTTTAAAAAAGAAAACCATATCTGGGGGCATCACAATGCCAGATTTCAGGTTGTACTACAAAGCTGTGGTCATCAAGACAGTGTGGTACTGGCACAAAAACAGACACATAGATCAGTGGAACAGAATAGAGAATCCAGAAGTGGACCCTGAACTTTATGGTCAACTAATATTCGATAAAGGAGGAAAGACTATCCATTGGAAGAAAGACAGTCTCTTCAATAAATGGTGCTGGGAAAATTGGACATCCACATGCAGAAGAATGAAACTAGACCACTCTCTTTATACATACATACACAAAGATAAACTCAAAATGGATGAAAGATCTAAATGTGAGACAAGATTCCATCAAAATCCTAGAGAAGAACACAGGCAACACCCTTTTTGAACTCGGCCATAGTAACTTCTTGCAAGATACATCCACGAAGGCAAAAGAAACAAAAGCAAAAATGAACTATTGGGACTTCATCAAGATAAGAAGCTTTTGCACAGCAAAGGATACAGTCAACAAAACTCAAAGACAACCTACAGAATGGGAGAAGATATTTGCAAATGACATATCAGATAAAGGGCTAGTTTCCAACATCTATAAAGAACTTATTAAACTCAACACCAAAGAAACAAACAATCCAATCATGAAATGGGCAAAAGACATGAACAGAAATCTCACAGAAGAAGACATAGACATGGCCAACATGCACATGAGAAAATGCTCTGCATCACTTGCCATCAGGGAAATACAAATCAAAACCACAATGAGATACCACCTCACATCAGTGAGAATGGGAAAAATTAACAAGGCAGGAAACAACAAATGTTGGAGAGGATGTGGAGAAAAGGGAACCCTCTTACACTGTTGGTGGGAATGTGAACTGGTGCAGCCACTCTGGAAAACTGTGTGGAGGTTCCTCAAACAGTTAAAAATATACCTGCCCTATGACCCAGCAATTGCACTGTTGGGGATTTACCCCAAAGAGACAAATGCAATAAAACGCCGGGACACCTGCACCCCGATGTTTCTAGCAGCAATGGCCACGATAGCCAAACTGTGGAAGGAGCCTCGGTGTCCAACGAAAGATGAATGGATAAAGAAGATGTGGTTTATGTATACAATGGAATATTACTCAGCTATTAGAAATGACAAATACCCACCATTTGCTTCAACGTGGATGGAACTGGAGGGTATTATGCTGAGTGAAGTAAGTCAGTCGGAGAAGGACAAACATTATATGTTCTCATTCATTTGGGGAATATAAATAATAGTGAAAGGGAAAATAAGGGAAGGGAGAAGAAATGTGTGGGAAATATCAGAAAGGGAGACAGAACATAAAGACTGCTAACTCTGGGAAACGAACTAGGGGTGGTAGAAGGGGAGGAGGGCGGGGGGTGGGAGTGAATGGGTGACGGGCACTGGGTGTTATTCTGTATGTTAGTAAATTGAACACCAATAAAAAAAAAAGGGAAAAAAAAGAATATAGATTACAAATAAATAAACATGCATATTAAAGTAAATGAAAATTAAAAATATATATGTATAATATATTCATAAAAATAAAAAATAAATTGAAAGATTAAGAACAAAATCATAATATAGAAAGAATTAGTATAATATAACTAAACAGGAATAAACAATGTAGAATAAACCTAGAGAGGAACTAGGCCTTACTTCCCACAGAGCTGACACCCACAGTACTCTCTGATCACCAGAATTGCTGACCTGCTACTGCTGGTGCTCCCCCCTTGGGAGGGGTTGCTGTGATCACACTCAGGGGTCCTGCCCTAATGGGGTCCACAATTGTACATCTAGGGTCCAGGAGATAGTTTTGGGATGGGCAGCTCTGGGCTCCAGCAGGTGGCGCTCTTTTGGGCCCTGATGCACTGATGGGGGATGAACATGGTCCCCTACCTCTAGCTTGCGGTTGAATACCCTCGCCCCCCACACTTCAGGAAGCCTTCACAGGAGAGCCATCATCCCCTTTCTTTCCTCAGTTTCCATCTAAACTCTGTGTGCACCCTGCTTTTGTCTGAGCTGGTTTATCTAAGCCCATGATTGAGTCTCCAAACATCAATATAAGGGACTCCTGTGGCGTGGTGTGGTCTTTCTTTGACTGACTTACTTCACTCTGCATAATACCCTCTAGTTCCATCCACGTTGAAGCACATTCATCATTTTTAATGGCTGAGTAATATTTCATTGTATATATAGACCACATCTTTTTAAAAAGATTTTATGTATTTATTAATGAGAGACAGAGAGAGAGGCAGAAACACAGGCATAGGGAGGATGCATGCGGGGAGCCCAATGTGGGACTTGACCCCGATCCTCCAGGATCACGCCCTGGGCTGAAGGCAGAGCTAGACTGCCAAACCAAGTGGGCTGCCCTAGACCACATCTTCTTTTATCCATTCATCTGTAGATGGACATTGACGTTCTAAGTTTCCTCTTTTGCTAACTTTCCCTCACACTCAGGCTTCCATTTAATGTGAATCATCTGTGCAGTCCTCAAAATAACTGCTGTTGACCTCTGTTGCTCTTTCAGGAACAGAGAGATCCTATGGGGTCCATTCTGTGCTACAAGATGCTGGATTAGAAGGCGTTCTTTTGCAGCCAAATTCTGTTTCTGAGCTGGACATGGGATGTGGCTCTCAAAGCATTTCTGTTCAGTGTCATCTTGTTCCACTCCAGCAGGGACCACTGTTGGGGGGTTTATGTGATAGGTTCCCATTCTACAGGGGAGGGATGTGTGAGCATGGGATTGGTTTGATGATGTGGTCTTGGATAACTTCACACTATGACATCATGAGCACAAGGGATGTCAAGAAACCTATTAAATATTCAGACTGTGGGGATTCCTGGGTGGCTTGGTGGTTTAGCACCTGGCTTTGGCTCAGGACGTGATCCTGGAGTCCCGGGATTGTGTCCTGTATCAGGCTCCCTGCAGGGGGCTTGCTTGTCCGTCTGCCTGTGTCTCTGCCTCTCTCTCTGTGTCTCTCAGGAATAAATAAATAAAACCTTTTAAAAAATATTCAGGCTGAATCTCAAGATCCTTTGTTTGCTACTTTCATGCCAGGGTCTGGGGCTTCCTCTCCATCAAATACCAAACCTTGTGAAAGGGAAAATAAGGGAAGGGAGAAGAAATGTGTGGGAAATATCAGAAAGGGAGACAGAACGTAAAGACTGCTAACTCTGGGAAACGAACTAGGGGTGGTAGAAGGGGAGGAGGGCGGGGGGTGGGAGTGAATGGGTGACGGGCACTGGGTGTTATTCTGTATGTTAGTAAATTGAACACCAATAAATAAATAAATAAATAAATTAATTAATTAATTAATTAAAAAAAATACCAAACCTAGAGAGACTCTCTTTACACAGGATTATATGTGGACCATTTCAGTGTTTTCCTACAAATGTACTTGTCATAGGAAGAGAAATACACTAAACTACACATATGAATCATTCACATGTATTGCTTATTCCTGTCTCTAAATACAAATACATTCCCAATATCCTGATGCTCATCAACTTATACTTCGCAGGAGACCAACTGCACTCAGTGTGCATCACAGAAGCACCCAGATCAACCAGCAAGTGTGCTACAAGGAGCATAAAGTGCACGCTGGACAAGAGGCACAGAGGCATTAACAATCTGAGCAACAGAGGAAAGGCCTCTGGTGTGGACACTATACTGGACCATGATCACAGCATCACTGTCAGTGATCTTCGTGTTCGATAGTCACTTTAATAAGGAAGTAGTGCTCTTCTTCGTCTCTTATTTCAGTCTTTGGATTGAAACCAGTTCTGATATAGAAATTGTTACTTCAGTTTTCTTGGATATCCCTTAGCAATAAAAAATGCGATCCACAAACTCAATTTCAATTTAGAGGTGTCGGACTTAAAATTACCCTCTTAAATGAAGAGAAAGATAGATTTCATGCACTAAGGTCATGAACATGACGGGAATCTCCACTCTCAAAAGAGTTCTTGAATAAAGTGCTGTAAATCCTTGTCTCAACAATCAGACAAAGAGAAGAAATACAAGTTCCCAAATAAAGAAGGAATAGGTCAAATGTTCACTCTCCACATATGACATGCTACTCCACATGGAAAACTCAAAAGACTCTAGGAAAACACTTTATATCTGAATCAGTAATTTTGCAAAATAGCAAGATATACATTCAATGCACCAAAGTCAGGCACATTTTACACTAACAATGAGAGTGTCAAAAGAGAAACCCAGGAGTCCATGGCATTTACAATTGCAACAACACAACAAAAAGAACTAACAGTGAATCAAAACAGATGTGTACACTGAGAATGCTAGAATACTTAGGTTGCAAATTGAGGAAGACACAAAGAAATGAAAAACCTTCTGTGCTTAAGGATTAGAAAAAATATATATATTGCTTCAATCTCTATGCTACCCAAGAAAATCTATGTAATTATGCAATCTCTATCAAAATACCATCAACATTTTTCACAGCTAGGAAAAACAATTGTTAAATTTGAATGGAACCATAAAAGACCCTAAAAACCAATGGGATGGTGAAAAAGGAAACCAGAGCTGGTGGCATCGCAATGCCTGATATAAGGCTGTATTACAAAGCTGTGATCAAGACACTATAGTACTGGCACGGAAACAGACACATAGGTCAATGGAACAGAGTAGAGAACTCAGAAATGGATCCTCAACCCTACGGTTAACACATCTTTGACAAGCAGTCAAGAGTATCCAATGGAAAAAGGGAGTATCTTCAACAAATGATGTTGGAGAATTTGAACAGCCCTATGCAGAAGAATGAGACTGGTCCAGGTCCTTACACCAGACACACAAGTGAACTGAAAATGGATGAAATACCTATATGTGAGAAAGGAATCCATCAGAACCCTGACAGTAACCTCCCTGATATTGTCCAGACCAAAGTCTTACAAGACATTTTTCCAAAGGCAAGTGAAACAATTGCAAATATGAATTATTGGGTGTTCATGAGGATAAACAGGTCTGTGAGGGGAAAGAAGTCAAGAAACATAAACACAACCAACAAGATATGAGTAGATATTTACAAGTGAGGATTTATTTGAATGCTAGTAGCCAGTATCATTAAAGAACTTAGTAAATTCAACACTCAAAGAACAAAAAATGCAGGCAAGACATGAGCTGAAAACACGAATTGATATTTCCTCATAGAAGATATATAAATGTACAAGCAACTTGAAAAATGCTTGTCCTCCAATTGACTTATTTCACTCAGCATAATACTCTTCAGTTCCACCCACATCAAAGCAAATGGTGGTTATTCATCCTTTCTGATAGCTGAGTAATATTCGTTTTTATATAAAAGCCATATCATCTTTATCCATTCATCTGTCGAAGAACATTGTGGCTTCTCACACAAATTGCCTATGGTTGGCATTTCTACTTTAAACACTGGAGAGTGGGCAGTTGCCCTGGATTTACATTACAACTGTACAATTGTGGTCGTAAAAACCACAACTGCAATTGCTGGGTCACAGGTTAGCTCCATTTTTCTTTTGCAAAATTACAGCATAAGTTCCTGACTAAAACTCTTCAGGTGGAGGATAGAGGGAACATTCTTCAATCTCATAAAAGCCATCTATGAATCACAGTGAATCTCATTCTCAGAGGGGAAAATCAGAGTTGTCCCTAAGTTCACGAAGACAGCAGGGATTCCTAATCTCAACATTTGTGTTCACTATAGGAATAGAATTCCTACCATCAATCAGATAACAAAATAAATAAAATCCATTCAAAATGGCAAAGAAGAAATCAAGCACTCCCTCTTTGCAGAGGACATGATATTTGTATCTCAATCCCAAGAGACATCACCTACATTTTCTAGAAATGACATAGCAATGTAGCGACATGGCAGGGGACAAAACCAAGGCATAGAGGGCAGCTGCATTCCTACACACTAAGAGTGAGACTAATAAAAGAGAAATTAGGAAATTGAACTCATATACAAGGGCACCAACCATAAGATACCTAGGAATAAACCTAACCAATAAGATAAAGGATCTGTCATTTAAATCTAGAGAACACTTCTGAAAGATATCAAAGAAGACACAAAGAGATGGAGTAACATTCCTTGCTCATGGATCAGAAGAATAAACAATGTGAAAATGTCTATGCTACCCAGGGAAATCTAGACATTGAATGCAAGTCCTTTCAGAACACCACAATCTTTCTTCCCAGTGATGAAACAAATAATCTTCACATTTCCGTAAAATTAGAAAAGAGCTCCAATAGCCAGAGTAAGGTTGAGAAAGAAAACCAAACCTGGGGCATCAGAATGCGTGATTTCAAGCTGTAATACAAAGCTATGATCACTAAGACAGTGCGGTCCTGGCACAAAAACAGACACGTAGATCAATAGAACAGCATAGAGAACCAGGAAATGGAGCACCAAATGTATGATCAAAATCTTTGACAAAATAGGAAAGAATATACCCTGGGAAAATAAAAGTCTCAAAAATAATTTGCATGAAGAAAATTGAACAGCCCCTGCAGAAGAATTAAACTGGACCATTCTCTTGTACCAAAAAATATACATAAAGTCAAAATGATTAAATGTGAGACAACAGAAAAAAAGGGTGGGAAAACAATCCGTCTAAATCTCTGTCAGGAGAAGAGAGGGAACAACTTTTTGGAACTTAGCCACAGCAATTTCTTGCAAGGCATACCTATAATGGCAAAGCAAAGAAAGGCAAAAATGAGTTTTGGGAGCTCCATCAAGATAAGAATGTTCTGGAGAAAGAATGAAACTGTCAACAAATCTAAATCACAACATACAGAAGGGTAGATATTAGCAGATGACATATAAGACAAAGGGCTTGTATTCAACATCTATAAAGAACTTATCAAACTCAGCACACAAGAACAAGGATTCCAGGCAAGAAACAGGGACAAAACATGAACAGAAATTTCTTCAAATAAAACCTACATATGGCCAACAAGTCCATGAAAAAAAAAATGTTCCACGTCACTTGTTATCAGGGTAAAGCACATCCAAACCACAATCATCTGCCTCTTTACACCACAGAGAATAGCAAAAATTAATACGAAAGAAAACATCAAATGTTAGAGAGGATGTGGAGAAAGAGGAACCCTCTTGCACTGTTGGTGGGAATGTGAACTGGTGCAGTCACTCTGGAAAACTGGGTGGAGGATCCCCAAAGAGTTAAAAATAGAGCTACCCTCTGATCCTGCAATTAAACTACTGGGGACTTATCCAAAAGATACAGATGTAGTGAAGTGCAGGACACATGCACCCCAATGTTTACAGCAGCAATGTCCCCAAATGCCCATAGGCAAACTATGGGAGAACCCACGATGTCCTTTGACAGATGAATTGATAAACATGATACGGTTTATATACACAAAAAGATATTTCTCAGTCATCAGAAAGGATCAATAGCTATCATTTCCATCAACGTGTATGGAACTACAGGGGAATTATGCCAATGAAATAAGTCAATCACATGAACAGAAATCTCACAGAGGAAGATATAGGCATGGCCAACATGCATATGAGAAAATGCTCTGCATCACTTGCCATCAGGGAAATACAAATCAAAACCACAATGAGATACCACCTCACACCAGTGAGAATGGGGAAAATTAACAAGGCAGGAAACCACAAATGTTGGAGAGGATGCGGAGAAAAGGGAACCCTCATACACTGTTGGTGGGAATGTGAACTGGTGCAGCCACTCTGGAAAACTGTGTGGAGGTTCCTCAAACAGTTAAAAATATACCTGCCCTATGACCCAGCAATTGCACTGTTGGGGATTTACCCCAAAGAGACAAATGCAATGAAACGCCGGGACACCTGCACCCCGATGTTTCTAGCAGCAATGGCCACGATAGCCAAACTGTGGAAGGAGCCTCGGTGTCCAACGAAAGATGAATGGATAAAGAAGATGTGGTTTATGTATACAATGGAATATTACTCAGCTATTAGAAATGACAAATACCCATTTGCTTCAACGTGGATGGAACTGGAGGGTATTATGCTGAGTGAAGTAAGTCAGTCAGAGAAGGACAAACATTATATGTTCTCATTCATTTGGGGAATATAAATAATAGTGAAAGGGAATATAAGGGAAGGGAGAAGAAATGTGTGGGAAATATCAGAAAGGGAGACAGACCGTAAAGACTGCTAACTCTGGGAAACGAACTAGGGGTGGTAGAAGGGGAGGAGGGCGGGGGGTGGGAATGAATGGGTGATGGGCACTGGGTGTTATTCTGTATGTTAGTAAATTGAACACCAATAAAAAATAAATTAAAAAAATAGAAAAATAAAAAAATAAAAAAAACAAAAAAAATTAAAAAAAAGAGAAATAAGTCAATCGAAGGACAATCATCATAATTTCATTCATACATGGAATATAATTGTGAAAGGGAATATAAGGGAAGGAGGGACACTAAGTGGGAATAAATTAGGGAAGAAGACAAACCATGAGAGACTCCTATCTCTGGGATTTGAACAAAGGGCTGCAGAAGGGGAGGTGGGTGGCAGGACATTGTACCTGGGTGATGAGCACTAAGGAGGGAATGTGATCAGATGAGCACTTGGTGTGACTATATGTTGGCAAATTGAACTTAAATAAAATATTGAATAAACAAATGAAAAATAAATTATTAAAGAGAGAGAACATTATGAGCAATAACATGCCAACAAATTCAGCAATCTTGGAGAAAAGGATGCCTTCCTATAAATGTAGAAACAACCAAATCTGAAACAGGAACGAATAGAAAAGCAAGACAGATCCAAAACCAGGAAAGGAAAATCGAACATATTTAAAGGTCTTCTACGATCAAAAGTCCAGGGACAGATGATTGCCCAAGGCAATGAAACAAGTATTTAAAAAGAATTAATGCCTATCATAAAAAACGCCTATCCAAAAAAACAGAAATTAAAGGAAACTTCCAAACTCATTTCTTGATGTGAAAAGCAGACAAAGATACAACTTAAAAGGACAATTACAGACTAATATCCCTGATGGATATGGATGCAAAATTCTCACTACAGGATCCAACAGTACGTTAAAAGGATAATTCTTCATGACAAAAAAGGGCTTAATTTCTGGTCTGCAAGGGTGGTTCAGCATGTGCAAAACAAACAATGGGATTTGAGTCATTAATAAATGAAAGTATAAGGGCCATTATATCCTCTCACTTGATGCCCAAAATGCTTGTGTCAAAAGAGATTATACATTCTTGATAAAAATCCTCTTGCTCTGTAGAGATAGGGAGACATACTCAACATCATAAAATAAATCTACAGAGACACATGGAGAATGTCTTCCTCAACAGGGAAAAGTTGAGAGCTTTCTCCTAAGATCAGGAACAGGACAGGGATGTCCACCATCACCACAGTTCTTCACCATACTGCTAGAAGTCCTAGCCTCAACAATCAGACAACAAAGAGAAGGAAATGTCTTCCAACTAAGCAAAGAAAAAGCCAAACTTTATCTCTTAATACACCACAAGATCTTTAAGTTCAAATCCCAAAGATTACTTTGAAAAAAAATTCCTAGAACTGATACCAGAATTCAGCAAGATCGGAGCATGTAAAATCAATACAAGGAAGTCAGTGGCTCTTCTCTATAGTTCAAATGAAGCAGAAAAAAGAAAATCAAGGACTGGATGCAATTTATAAGTGCACCAGAAATCATCAGATGGTTAGGAAAAATCGTAAACGAAGAGGGATGGATCTATATTCTAAACACTGCAGAACACTTATGAAAGACAAGAAGGAATAAAAAAGGAGATAGAAAATATTTATTAGGGCAGCCCGGGTGGCTCAGCGGGTTAGCGCCGCCTTTGGCCCAGGGCGTGATCCTGGAGACCCGGGATCGAGTCCCACATCGGGCTCCCTGCATGGAGCCTGCTTCACCCTCTGCCTATGCCTCTGCCTCTCTCTCTCTCTGTGTCTCTCATGAATAAATAAAATCTTAAAAAAAAGGTAACGCATCTTTAAAAAAAAAAGAAAATATTTATTATAATGGATTAGAAGAATGAATATTGATAAAATGTCTATGGTACCAAAAGCAAGTGACACATTCAAAGCCATCTGTATAATAATATAACCAGCATTTTTCACAGAGCTAGAGAAAACAATCAGAAATTTTTTGGAGAACCACAAAGACCTCAAATAGCCAAAGCAATCCTTAACTAAAGCAAAGCTGTAGATATCCTGATTCTAGCTGTCAAGATAAATTACAATGTTGTGATCATCAGGACAGTATGGCACAGGCACAAATACTGACGTATAGATAAATAGAAAAGCTTGAGAACCCAGAAGTGGACCCTGAACTCTGTGGTCAAAAAACCTTGACAAAGCAAGAAAGAATATCCAATGGAAAAAAGTCTCCTCAACAATGTTGTTGGGAATATTGGAGACTCACATGCAGAATAATGAAAAGGGACCCTTTTCTTATATCATTCACAACAATGGACTCAAAGTTGATGAAAGACCTAAATGTGACTCAGGAAACCATCAGAATACTAAGAAGAACACAGGAAGCACCTTTTCTACCTCAGCTGCAGCCACTTCTAGACGTGTCTCCAGAGGCTAGGGAAAGAAAAGGAAAATGAACTATGGGGACTTCATCAAGGAAAGAGAATTTTCATAGCATAGGAATCACTCAGTGTAATTAATAGTCAGCCTACAAAATGGAAGAAGATATTTGGAAATTTCTTATCAGATTAAAGGCTCGAATTCAAATCTACAATGAACTTATCAATCTCAACACACATCAAGGATATATATCCCATCAGAATCGGGCAGAAGTTGTGAACAGACTTCCTGTCCTGTCCTGAGATCCCACATCACACCATATATTAGGGAGCTCATCCACATGCAAAAAGAAAATCATTTGCTCTCCTACATCTGCTATATATCAAATGAAATATTAGAACAAAGAATCTGACAGAAAAGTGGGAAAAAGGATATGCCACTAAGTCGAAGATTACCATAGAAATTAGGCAATAATAAAATAAAAGATATATTTTTTAATTTCTTTTAATTTTTATTTATTCATGATAGTCACAGAGAGAGAGAGAGGCAGAGACACAGGCAGAGGGAGAAGCAGGCTCCATGCACCCGGAGCCCGATGTGGGATTCGATCCCGGGTCTCCAGGATCGCGCCCTGGGCCAAAGGCAGGTGCCAAACCCCTGCGCCACCCAGGGATCCCTAAAATAAAAGATATTAAAATCAGTCAAAGGAAGAAAAATAATTTGCATATACATAGTCAATGAGGCAAATCATTGAAAAAAACACTTAGGGGTAAGTATTGAGCGCAGGGAAAATTCAGGATATCAAATCAACATAGACAATAAAGTTAATTTCTACACAGTAACGACATATGTTCTTTTTAAAATACATAAAATAATCCCCTTTACACTTGTATCAAAAATAAATATTTAGATTAAGCTACATTAAGGAGAGAAAATGTTCTTTAAAATGAACTATATTAATGAAAGGCTTTTAAAAAGGCAGAGAGAAATGCAAAGGTAAATATGGTAATGGATTGGAACATCATAAATCCACAGTGCCACCAAAAGAGTTACCTAGGGTTAGGAAGTAATGCTCGTATATAACTTCTAAAGTATTGAATCGAGTCTGGAGCTGGTTATGTACTCAGAGGACATGCAAATAGGGCCCTCCCTACACTGATTACACCGGCCCAGCTTGGACCCTGCAGCTGGGAGAGGAGCCCCAGCCCCAGGATCCCCAGGTGACCCCATTCAGGGATCAGGAGAGAAAACAGACAAACCACCATGGAGTCTGTGCTCAGCTAGGTTTTCCTTGTTGCTATTTTAAAAGGTAATTCATGGAGAACAAGGGACCTTGAGTATGTGAGTGCAGGTGAGTGAGAGAAACAGGGGATGTGGGACTGTTTCCTGACCAGGATGTCTTGTGCCTGCAGGTGTTCAGGGTGAGTTGCAGCTGGTAGAGTCTGGGGGAGACCTGGTGAAGCCTGGGGGGTCTCTGAGACTTTCTTGTGTGTCCTCTGGATTCACCTTCAGTAGCTACTGGATGCACTGGGTCCTCCAGGCTCCAGGGAAAGGGCTGGAGTGGGTCGCAATTATTAACAGTGGTGGAGGTAGCATATACTACGCAGACACAGTGAAGGGCCGATTCACCATCTCCAGAGAAAACGCCAAGAACACGCTCTATCTGCAGATGAACAGCCTGAGAGCTGAGGACAGGGCCATGCATTACTGTGCGAAGGGACACAGCGAGAGGACCTCAGTGTGAGCCCAGATAGAAACCTCCCTGTAGAAGGGGAACGGGACCACCAGGGGGTGCACACTCCTCACCACGTCTGTCCTGAAGGCCCAGGACCAGGTGCAGATGGAGGTTCTGGGCAGGTTTCCTGTCAGGGTCTGGGCTTCCTCTCCAAGGGGCAGTTTCCCCCAGGGAGCCTCTCTGGGCACAGGATTCTGTGCTTACGTATTCAGTCTCTAACTTACAAACTTTGTTGTCATAGAAAGAGAAATATTCCGACGTCCAAAAATGACAGTCTCCTTCCTTGCTTATTCCTTATTCAGCTTCTGATTTGGAAACTTTGTTGGTTTTATTCAACAACTATCCTTATATGGGTAATGACAGATCTGGTTAAACTTCTTACTACTGTCCTAAATACCACTTAATTATCCATATCTCCATGTACTGTAACTTCTCCTTTATAAGGGGAGTCCCAGCTGTATACATGGTACATGAAATAACCACCCTGCTCAGTGAGTTAGGATTTTCTTTTCTTTTCTTTATTTCTTTTCTTTTCATTTCTTCTTTTGTTTTTTAATAATCACAGTGATTTATTGAATGCTGCTCTAGATTATTAAATGCATACTATGTTCCAGGTCTTTGATACTTTACAAAAGACCCAGATAAATTTATTTTTCCCCAGTTCAAAAATTAGGAAGCTCAGGATCAGTAGTGGTTTACTTTGCAGATGCAATGAATGAAGGGAGAAGTTGTCATTCACACTTTCCCACCTATCATGATTCTTTTTTTTTTAATTATCAAATGTCCTCTTTTTAAAATTTTTTCTCTCTTTCTTTGTAAATTTATTCTTTTTAAATTTATTTTTTAATTAATTTTTTATTGGTGTTCAATTTACCAACATACAGAATAACATCCAGTGCTCATCCCGTCAAGTGCTCCCCTCAGTGCCCGTCACCCATTCACACCAACCCCCGCCCTCCTCTCCTTCCACCACCCCTAGTTCATTTCCCCGAGTTAGGAGTCCTTTTCGAAGGGCAGGTCTATTTTTAACTCTTTGAAGAACCTTCACACAGTTTTCCAGAGTGGCTGCACCATTTCACATTCCCACTAACAGTGTAGGAGGGTTCCCTTTTCTCCCCATCCTCTTCAACATTTGTTGTTTCCTGCCTTGTTAATTTTCCCCATTCTCCCTGGTGTTAGGTGGTATCTCATTGTGTTTTTTTTTCTTTTTTTTAATGAATTAATTTTTTATTGGTGTTCAATTTATCAACATACAGAATAACACCCAGTGCTCATCCGGTCAAGTGTCCCCCTCAGTGTCCGTCACCCATTCACCCCCACCCCCGGCCCTCCTCCCCTTCCAACACGCCTAGTTCATTTCCCAGAGTTAGGAGTCTTTATGTTCTGTCTCCCTTTCTGATATTTCCCACACATTATTCTCCCTTCCCTTATATTCCCTTTCACTGTTATTTATATTACCCAAATGAATGAGAACATACACTATTTGTCCTTCTCCGATTGACTTACTTCACTCAACATAATACCCTGCAGTTCCATCCATGTTGAAGCAAATGGTGGGTATTTGTCGTTTCTTTTTTTTAATTTATTTTTTATTGGTGTTCAATTTACCAGCATACAGAATAACACCCAGTGCCGGTCACCCATTCACTCCAACCCCCCTGCCCTCCTTCATTTCTACCACCCCTAGTTCATTTCCCAGAGTTAGCAGTTTTTACGTTCTGTTTAGTGATCTCTCCTTTCTCATTCATGATTTTATTAATTTGAGTCTCCTCTCTCTTCTTTTTAATAAGGTTGGCTAATGGTTTATCTATCTTATTAATTCTTTCAAAGAACCAACTCCTGGTTCTGTTGATCTGTTCCACAGTTCTTCTGGTCTTGATTTCTTTTTCACTACCAACACCAAGGAAATACAAACGATTTTAAAAACATATTATCAACAGCTATACGCCAATAAATTAGGCAATCTAGGAGAAATGGACGCATTCCTGGAAAGCCACAAACTACCAAAACTGGAACAGGAAGAAATAGAAAACCTGAACAGGCCAATAACCAGGGAGGAAATTGAAGCAGTCATCAAAAACCTCCCAAGACACAAGAGTCCAGGACCAGAAGGCTTCCAAGGGGAATTCCATCAAACGTTTAAAGAAGAAATCATACCTATTCTACTATAGCTGTTTGGAAAGATAGAAAGAGATAGAGTACTTCCAAATTCGTTCTATGAGGCCAGCATCACCTTAATTCTAAAACCAGACAAAGACCCCACCAAAAAGGAGAATTACAGACCAATATCCCTGATGAACATGGATGAAAAAATTCTCAACAAGATACTAGCCAATAAGATCCAAGAGTACATTAAGAAGATTATTCACCATGACCACGTAAGATTTATCCCCGGGACACAAGGCTGGTTCAACACTCGTAAAACAATCAATGTGATTCATCGTATCAGCAAGAGAAAAACCAAGAACGATATGATCCTCTCATTAGATGTAGAGAAAGCATTTGACAAAATACACCATCCATTCCTGATCAAAACTCTTCAGAGTGTAGGAATAGAGGGAACTTTCCTCGACATCTTAAAAGCCATCTATGAAAAGCCCACAGCAAATATCATTCTCAATGGGGAAGCACTGGGAGCCTTTCCCCTAAGATCAGGAACAAGACAGGTATGTCTTCTCTTACCACTGCTTTCAACATAGTATTGGAAGTCCTAGCCTCAGCAATCAGACAACAAAAAGACATTAAAGGCATTCAAATTGGCAAAGAAGAAGTCAAACTCTCCCTCTTTGCCGATGACATGATACTCTACATAGAAAACCCAAAAGCCTCCACCCCCAAGATTGCTAGAACTCATACAGCAATTCGGTAGCATGGTAGGATACAAAATCAATGCCCAGTATTCAATGGCATTTCTATACACTAACAATGAGACTGAAGAAAGAGAAATTAAGTAGTCTATCCCATTTAGAATAGCACCCAAAAGCATAAGATATCTAGGAACAAACCTATCCAAAGCGGTAAAGGACTTATTCACTAAAAACTATAGGACACTTCTGAAAGAAATTGAGGAAGATACAAAGAGATGGAAAAATATTCCATGCTCATGGATTGGCAGAATTAATATTGTGAAAATGTCAAAGTTACCCAAGGCAATTTACACGTTTAATGCAGTCCCTATCAAAATACCATGGAGTTTCTTCAGAGAGTTAGAACAAATTATTTTAAGATTTTTGTGGAATCAGAGAAGACCCCAAATACCCATGGGAATTTTAAAAAAGAAAACCATATCTGGGGCATCACAATGCCAGATTTCAGGTTGTACTACAAAGCTGTGGTCATCAAGACAGTGTGGTACTGGCACAAAAACAGACACATAGATCAGTGGAACCGAATAGAGAATCCAGAAGTGGACCCTGAACTTTATGGGCAACTAATATTCGATAAAGGAGGAAAGACTATCCATTGGAAGCAAGACAGTCATTTCAATAAATGAAGCTGGTAAAATTGGACATCCACATGCAAAAGAATGAAACTAGACCACTCTCTTGCACCATACACAAAGATAAACTCAAAATGGATGAAAGATCTAAATGTGAGACAAGATTCCATCAAAATCCTAGAGGAGAACACAGGCAATACCTTTTTTGAACTCGGCCACAGTAACTTCTTGCAAGATATATCCATGAAGGCAAAAGAAACAAGCAAAAATGATCTATTGGGACTTCATCAAGATAAGAAGCTTTTGCACAGCAAAGGATACAGTCAACAAATCTAAAAGACAACCTACAGAATGGGAGAAGATATTTACAAATGACATATCAGATAAAGGGCCAGTTTCCAAAATCTATAAAGAATTTCTTAAACTCGACACCAAAGAAACAAACAATCCAATCATGAAATGGGCAAAAGACATGAAGAGAAATCTCACAGGGGAAGACATAGACATGGCCAACATGCATATGAGAAAATGCTCTGCATCACTTGCCATCAGGGAAATACAAATCAAAACCACAATGAGATACCACTTCACACCAGTGAGAATGGGGAAAATTAACAAGGCAGGAAACCACAAATGTTGGAGAGGATGCAGAAAAAAGGGAACCCTCTTACACTGTTGGTGGGAATGTGAACTGGTGCAGCCACTCTGGAAAACTGTGTGGAGATTCCTCAAAGAGTTAAAAATAGACCTGCCCTACGACCTAGCAATTGCCCTGTTGGTGATTTACCCCAAAGATTCAGATGCAATGAAACGCCGGGACACCTGCAACCCGATGTTTAAAGCAGCAATGTCCACAATAGCCAAACTGTGAAAGGAGCCTCAGTGTCCATTGAAAGATGAATGGATAAAGAAGATTTGGGTTATGTGTACATGGAATATTACTCAGTCATTAGAAATGACAAATACCCACCATTTGCTTCAACGTGGATGGAACTGGAGACTATTATGCTGAGTGAAGCAAGTCAATTGGAGAAGGACAAACAGTGTATGTTCTCATTTATTTGGGGAATATAAATAATAGTGAAAGGGAATATAAGGGAAGGGAGAAGAAATATGTGGGAAATATCAGAAAGGGAGACAGAACATAAAGACTCCTTACTCTAGGAAACGAACTAGGGGTGGTGGAAGGGGAGGAGGGCGGGGGGTGGGGGTGAGTGGGTGAAGGGCACTGAGGGGGACACTTGACGGGATGAGCACTGGGTGTTATTCTGTATGTTGGTAAATTGAACACCAATAAAAATTATTTTATTAAAATAAAGACATGAGCTGAAAACACAAATAGATATTTCCCCATAAAAGATACATAAATGTGCAAGTAACTTAAAAAATATTGTCCTTCTCTATTTGCCTTATTTCACTCAGCAAAATACCGTCCAGTTCCACCCATATCAAAACAAATAGTCGTTATTCATCCTTTCTGATGGTTGAATAATATTCTTTGTATGTAATAACCATATCACCTTTTTCCATTCATCTGTCAAAGAACATTGTGGTTTCTCACACAAATTGACTATTTCTGGCATTACTGCTATAAAGACTGGGTTGGACCGCTGCCCAGCATTTAGTTTAGAACTGTACAATTGTGGTGGTAAATACACCAACTGCGATTGCTGGGTCACAGTAGAGCTCTATTTTTCTTTTACTAAATTTCAGCATATGTTCTTGATTAAAACTCTTCAAGTCGAGTATATAGGGAATATTCTTCCTTATCATAAAAGCCATCTCTGAACTTTCACAGTGAATTTCATTCTCAGTGGGGAAAAACAGAGTTGTCCCTAAGTTCATGAAGACAGCAGGGATTCCCAATCTCAACACTTGTGTTCACAATAGGAGTAGAATTCCTACCATCAGTAATCGGACACAAAATAAATAAAATCCATTCAAAGTGGAAGAGAAGAAACCAAAATCTCCCTCTTAGCAGAGGACACAATATTTGTATCTAAACTCGAAAACACAGCACCTACATTTTCTAGAAATGACAAAGCAATGTAGCATCGTGGCAGGAGAGAAAACCAAGGCATAGAGGACACCTGCATTCCTACACACTAAGAGTGAGACTGATAAAAGAGAAATTAGGGAATTGAACTCATTTACAATGGTACCAACCAAAAGATACCTAGGAATAACCCTAACTAATGAGGTGAAGGATCTGTCCTTTACATCTAGAGAACACTTATGAAATAAATCAAAGAAGACACAAAGAGATGGAGAAACATTCCTTGCTCATGGATCAGAAGAATAAACATTTTTAAAAAGTCTATGCTACCCAGGGCAATCTTGACTCTGAATGAAAATCCTATCAGAATACCACAATCTTTCCTCCCAGTAATGAAACAAATAGTCTTCAGATTTCTATAAAATCAGAAAAGGGCTCCAATAGCCAGAGTAAGGTTGAGAAAGAAATCCAAACCTGAGGCATCAGAATGCATGATTTCAAGCTGTACTACAAAACTATGATCATTAAGACGGTGTGGTCCTGGCACAAAAACAAATACAGAGGTTAATAGAACAGCATGGAGAACCAGGAAATGGACCGCCAAATATATGGTCAAAATCTTCAACAAAATAAGAAAGAATATCCCCTGGGAAAATAAAACAGTCTCAAAAATAATTGGCATGCAGAAAATCGAAAAGCCCCTGCAGAAGAATTAAACTGGACCATTCTCTTATAAAAAGCCAAAATATAAACTCAAAATGATTAAAATCTGAGACAACAGGAAAAAAAGTGAGATAACAATCTGTCTAAATCTCTTTCAGGAGAAGAGAGGGAACAACTTTTTGGAACTTAGCCACAGCAATTTCTTGCAAGGCATATCTATAATGGCAAGGCAAAAAAAGCAAAAAATGAAGGTTGGGGGTTCCATCAAGGAAATAATGTTCTGGAGAGCAAAGGAAACTGTCAGCAAAACTAAAACACAACATACAGAATGGTAGATGATATTAGCAGATGACATATCAGACAAAGAGCTTGTATCCAACATCTATAAAGAACTTATCAAACTCAACACACAAGAACAAGGATTCCAGGCAAGACACAGGGACAAAACATGAACAGATATTTCTCCAAATAAAACCTACATATGGCCAACAAGTCCACGAAAGAAATGGTCCACGTCACTTGTTATCAAGGAAAAGCACATCCATACCACAATCAGCTGCCACTTTACACCACAGAGAATAGCAAAAAATAATATGAAAGAAAATATCAAACATTAGAGAGGATGTGGAGAAAGGGGAACCCTCTTGCACTGTTGGTGGGAAGTTGAACTGGTGCATCCACTCTGGAAAACTGGGTGGAGGATCCCCAAAGAGTTAAAAATAGAGCTACCCTCTTACCCTGCCATTATACTACTGGGGATTTATGCAAAAGATATAGATGTAGTGCAACAGCAGGACACGTGCACCGCAATGATTAAAGCAGCAATGTCCACAAATGTCCATAGGCAAATTATGTGAGAAGCCACGATGTCCTTTGTCAGATGAATTGATAAACATGATATGGTTTATATACACAAAAATATATTTTTCAGTCATTAGAAAGGATCAATAGTTACCATTTCCATCAACGTGTATGGAACTATAGGGGAATTATGCCAATGAAATAAGTAAATCGAAGGACAGGCATCATAATTTCACTCATACATGAAATATAATAAATAGTTCAATGGACCATAAGGGAAGGAGGGTAACAGAGTGGGGATTAGGGAAGAAGACAAACCATGAGAGACTCCTATCTGTGGGACTCGAACAAAGGGTTGCAGAAGGGGAGGTGGTTGGTGGGACATAGTACCTGGGTGATGGGCACTAAGGAGGTAACTTGATCAGATGAGCACTTGGTGTTACTATATGTTGGTAAATTGAACTTAAAATATTGAGTAAATAAATGAAAAATAAATTATTAAAGAGAGAGAACATTATGAGCAAAAAACATGCCAACAAATTTAGCAATCTTGGAGAAATGGATTCCTTCCTATAAATGTAGAAACAACCAAATCTGAAACAGGAATGAATAGAAAAGCAAGACAGAGCCAAAACTAGGAAAGGAAAATCGAACATATTTAAAGGTCTTTTAACAATTGAAAGTCCAGGGACAGATGGTTGCCCAAGGGAATGCATCAGGTATTTCAAAAAAGAATTAATGCCTATCCTGAAAATGCTACAAAAAAAAAAACAGAAATTAAAGGAAAATTCCACTCATTTTCTGAGGGCACCATTACCTTGTCCTGAAAAGGAAACAAAGATCCAACTTAAAAAGAAAATTAAAGATTACTTTTCCTGATGAATATGGATGCAAAATTCTCATTAAGAACCTAACCAACAGGATCCAACAGTACTTTAAAAGGATAATTCATCTTGACAAAATAGGCTTAATTTCTGGTCTGCAAGGTTGGTTCAGTGTATGCAAAACTAAGAATGGGATTTGAGTCATTGATAACTGAAAGTATAAGGACCATTTATCCTCTCACCTGATGCCCAAAAAGCTTTTGGCAAAAGAGATTATACCGTCTTGATAAAAAAAAAAAAACCTCTTGCTATGTAGAGATAGGGGGACCTACTCAACATCATAAAATCCATTTACAGAGACATATGGAGAGTGTTATCCTCAACAAGGAAAAGTCGAGAGCTTTCCCATAAGATCATGAATGACACAGGGATGCCCACCATCACCACTGTTCTTCAACATAGTGCTAGAGGTCCTAGCCTCAACAACCAGACAACAAAAAGAAGGAAATGTCATCCAACTCAGCAAAGAAAAAGTCAAACGTTGACTCTTCACACACCACAAGATACTTTGAGTTCAAATCCCAAAGATTCCTTTGAAAAAATTCCTAGAACTGATACTGGAATTCAGCAAAATTGGAGCATGTAAAATCAATACAAGGAAGTCAGTGGCTCTTCTCTATAGTTCAAATGAAGCAGAAAAAAAGAAAATCAAGGACTGGATGCAATTTAGAAGTGCACTAGAAATCATCATGATTAGGAAAAACCCTAACTGAATAGGGATGGATCTATATTCTAAACACTGCAGAACTCTTATTAAAGACAGGAAGGAATAAAAAAAGTAGATAGACGATATTTATTCTCATAGACTAGAGGAATGAATATTGATAAAATATCTATGCTACGGAGAGCAAGTGACACATTCAAATCCATCTGTATAAAAACATAACCGGCATTTTTCACAGAGCTAAAGAAAACAATCAGAAATTTTTTAGGGAGCCAAACATCTCAACTAGCCAAAGGATTCCTGAAAAAATAAGCAAAGCTGGACACATCCTGATTCTGGTTGTCAAGGTAAATTACCACGTTGTGATCATCAGGACAGTATGGCACTGGCACAAATACAGATGTATAGATAAATAGAAAAGTTTCAGATCCCAGAAATGGACCCTGAACACTTTTGTCAAAAGATCAACTTGACAAAGCAGGAAAGAATATCCAATCGAAAAAACAAAGTCTCTTCAACAAATGGCTTTGGGAATATTGGAGACACACAGCAGAAGAATGAAATGGGACCCTTTTCTTACATCATTCACAACAATGGACTCAAAGTTGATGCAGCATCTAAATGTGAGTCAGGAAACCATCAGAATCCTCTGAAGAACATAGGCAGCACCGTTTTGACCTCAGCTGCAACCACTTCTAGACGTGTCTCCAGAGGCAAAGGAAAGAAAAGGAAATGAAGTCTGGGGACTTCATCAAGGAAAGAGCATTTTCACAGCAAAGGAATCACTCAGTGTAATTAAAAGGCAACCTAAAGAATGGGAGAATATATTTGGAAATGTCTTTTCAGATTAAAGGCTTGAATTCAAATCTACAATGAATTTATCAAGCTCAATAGCCACCAAGTGTGTATATATATATATAATCTCTAATCAGAATTGGGCAGAAGTTGTGAACAGACTTCCTGTCCTGTGCTGAGATCCCACATCACACCATATATTAGGGAGCTCAACCACATGCAAAAAGAAATTCATTTGCTCACCTAGATCTTCCATATAACAAGGAAAATATTAGAATAAATAATATGACAAGAAAGAGGGAAAATGGCTATGCCCCTAAGTTGAAGATTACCATAGAAATTAGGCAATAATAAAAAAATATTAAAATCAGTCAAAGGAAGAAAAATAATTTGTTTGCATATACAGAGTCAACGAGGAAAATCATTGAAAAAAACACGTAGAGGTAAGTACTGAGTGCAGGGAAAATCAGGATATCAAATCAACATAGACAATAAAGTTAATTTCTACACACTAACAACAAAAAAGCATAAAGGACTCAAGAGAATTCATGACTGCAGAATTTAGATCTAATCAGGCAGAAATTAAAAATCAATTGAGGGGATCCCTGGGTGGCGCAGCGGTTTGGCGCCTGCCTTTGGCCCAGGGCGCGATCCTGGAGACCCGGGATCGAATCCCATGTTGGGCTCCCGGTGCATGGAGCCTGCTTCTCCCTCTGCCTGTGTCTCTGCCTCTCTCTCTCTCTCTGTGACTATCATAAATAAATAAAATTTAAAAAAAATAATAAAAATCAATTGAGTGAGATGCAATCCAAACTAGAAGTCCTAACAACGAGGGTTAATGAGGTGGAAGAACGAGTGAGTGACATAGAAGACAAGTTGATGGCAAAGAGGGAAACTGAGGAAAAGAGACACAATTAAAAGACCATGAGGAACGATTAAGGGAAATAAACAACAGCCTGAGGAAGAAAAACCAACTTTTAAATGGGGTTCCCGAAGGCGCTGAAAGGGCCAGAGGGCCAGAATATGTATTTGAACAAATCATAGCTGAAAACTTTCCTCATCTAGGAAGGGAAACAGGCATTCAGATCCAAGAAATAAAGAGATGCCCGCCTAAAATAAAAAAAAAAAACATTCAACACCTCGACATTTAATAGTTAAGCTTGCAAATTCCAAAAATAAAGAGAAGATCCTTAAAGCAGCAAGACACAAGAAATCCCTGACTTTGATGGGGAGGAGTATTAGGGTAACAGCAGACCTCTCCACAGAGACCTGGCAGGCCAGAAAAGGCTGACAGGATATATTCAGGGTCCTAAATGAAAAAAAACATGCAACCAAGAATACTTTATCCAGAAAGGCTCTCATTCAGAATGGAAGCAGAGATAGAGAGCTTCCAAGACAAGCAGGAAGTAAAAGAATATGTGACCTCCAAATCAGCTCTGTAAGAAATTTTAAGGGGGACTCTTAAATCCCCCTTTAAGAAGAAGTCCAGTGGAATAATCCACAAAACAAGGACTGAATAGATATCATGATGACACTAAACTCATATCTGTCGATAGTAACTCTGAACCTGAACGGGCTTAATGATCCCATCAAAAGGCGCAGGGTTTCAGACTGGATAAAAAAGCAGGACCCATCTATTTGCTGTCTACAAGAGACTCATTTTAGATAGAAGGACACCTACAGCCTGATAATAAAAGGTTAGAGAACCATTTACCATTCGAATGGTCCTCAAAAGAAAGCAGGGGTAGCCATCCTTATATCAGATAAACTAAAATTTACATCTTAAAAGCCATCTATGAAAAGCCCACAGCAAATATCATCCTCAATGGGGAAGCACTGGGAGCCTTTCCCCTAAGATCAGGAGCAAGACAGGGATGTCCACTCTCACAACTGCTCTTGAACATAGCACTGGAAGTCCTAGCCTCAGCAATCAGACAACAAAAGACATTAAAGGCATTCAAATTGGCAAAGAAGAAGTCAAACTCTCCCTCTTCACCGAAGACATGATACTCTACATAGAAAACCCAAAAGCCTCCACCCCCAAGATAGCTAGAACTCATACAGCAATTTGGCAGCGTGGCAGGATACAAAATCAATGCCCAGAAATCAGTGGTATTTCTATACACTAACAATGAGACTGAAGAAAGAGAAATTAAGGAGTCAATCTCATTTACAATTGCACCCAAAAGCATAAGATACCTAGGAATAAACCTAGCCAAAGATGTAAAGGATCTAGACCCTAAAAACTATAGAACACTTCTGAAAGAAATTGAGGAAGACACAAAGAGATGGAAAAATATTCCATGCTCATTGATTGGCAGAATTAATATTGTGAAAATGTCAATGCTACCCAGGGCAATTTACACGTTTAATGCAATCCCTATCAAAAAACCATGGACTTACTACAGAGAGTTAGAACAAATTATTTTAAGATTTGTGTGGAATCAGAGACGACTCCGAATAGCCAGGGGAATTTTAAAAAAGAAAACCATATCTGGGGGCATGACAATGCCAGATTTCAGGTTGTACTACAAAGCTGTGGTCATCAAGACAGTGTGGTTCTGGCAGAAAAACAGACACATAGATCAATGGAACAGAATAGAGAACTGAAAAGTGGACCCTGAACTTTATGGTCAACTAATATTCGTTAAAGGAAGAAAGACTATCCATTGGAAGAAAGACAGTCTCTTCAACAAATGGTGCTTGGAAAATTGGACATCAACATGCAGAAGAATGAAACTAGACCACTTTATTTCACCATACACAAAGATAAACTCAAAATGGATGAAAGATCTAAATGTGAGACAAGATTCCATCAAAATCCTAGAGGAGAACACAGGCAACACCCTTTTTGAACTCGGACACAGTAACTTCTTGTAAGATATACCCACGAAGGCAAAAGAAACAAAAGCAAAAATGAACTATTTGGACTTCATCAAGATAAGAAGCTTTTGCACAGCAAAGGATACAGTCAACAAAACTAAAAGACAACCTAAAGAATGGGAGAAGATATTTGCAAATGACGTATCAGATAAAGGGCTAGTTTCCTTTTTTTTAATAAATTAATTTTTTATTGGTGTTCAATTTACCAACATACAGAATAACACCCAGTGCTCATCCCGACAATTGTCCCCCTCAGTGCCTGTCACCCACTCACCCCCACAACCCGCCCTCCTCCCTTTCTACCACACCTAGTTCGTTTCCCAGAGTTAGGAGTCTTTATGTTATGTCTCCCTTTCTGATATTTCCCACACATTTTTTTCTCAAAGGGCTAGTTTACAAGATCTATATAGAACATCTTAAACTCAACACAAAAGAAACAAACAATCCAATCATGAAATGGGCAAAAGACATGAAGAGAAATCTCACAGGGGAAGACATAGACATGGCCAATATGCACATGAGAAAATGCTCTGCATCACTTGCCATCAGGGAAATAAAAATAAAAACCATAATGAGATACCACCTCACGCCAGTGAGAATAGGCAAAATTAACAAGGCAGGAAACAACAAATGTTGGAGAGGATGCAGAGAAAAGGGAACCCTCCTGCACTCTTGGTGGGAATGTGAACTGGTGCAGCCACTCTGGAAAACTGTGTGGAGGTTCCTCAAAGAGTTAAAAATAGACCTGCCCTACGACCCAGCAACTGCACTGTTGGGGATTTACCCCGAAGATACAGATGCAATTAAATGCCGGGACACCTGTACCCTGATGTTTCTAGCAGCAATGTCCACAATAGCCAAACTGTGGAAGGAGCCTCGGTGTTCATCGAAAGATGAATGTATAAAGAAGATGTGGTTTATGTATACAATGGAATATTACTCAGCCATTAGAAATGACAAATACCCACCATTTGCTTCAACGTGGATGGAACTGGAGGGTATTATACTGAGTGAAATAAGTCAATTTGAGAAGGACAAACATTATATGGTCTCATTCATTTGGGGGATATAATAAATACTGAAAGGGAATAAAGGGGAAAGGAGAGAAAATGAGTGGAAAATATCAGAGAAGGAGACAGAACATGAGAGACTGCTAGCTCCAGGAAACGAACAGGGCATGGTGGAAGGGGAGGAGGGTGGGGGTTGGGGGTGAATGGGTGATGGGCACTGAGGCGAGCACTTGACGAGATGAACACTGGGTGTTATTCTGTATGTTGGCAAATTGAACACCAAAAAAAAATAAATTTATTATTTAAAAAACAGAATCATAACTAACAAAAATATATATAAAGTAAAGTAAAATAAAATAAAAAAGAATTGGTTGAAGCAGAATATTTATGTAATCTCAGAGCATCTCTCCAAATATGGTTATTAGTTACAAAGAGAAGAATAGTAAATCTACAGTGGAAAGACCCAACACACATTACCTTGATCAAGAATATCATGAGAGAAAAAATATACCATGTATCCCCTGATATGATACATTGTCAAGAACACGTCACTTCTGTGTTATTGCCAAGACCGAGGTTTTTACAGTTGCTTACTACTTTCCCTAAATACCAGTTAATTGCAAATATCTCCATGTACATGAACTAAGCATTTCCCCGATCCGCATCTGCAATCATTGTGCATCACACGACCACCCAGCTCAAGGAGAAATTTGGTAGAAACAGCATAAACTCCATGTTGGACATGAGGCTGCAAATGCATCAAATATCTAAAGCAAAAGAAGACAGATCCCTAATGGGGTCAATATCTTGATCCACGCACACAGCATCCATGTCAGTGACAGCCTGGGAAGGAAGCAGGATTCACACCAGGAGGTTCTGTGGATGTGGAGTCTGAGCATAAACACACACACACACACACACACACACACACACACAGAAGAGTAAGTAAATGTTTTCAGCTTCCTCATTGTTTCTGTTAAAAGCAGGCAGGCCTCTCAGCAAGTCAGATATGTTTGGATGGAGCCAGGGAAAGACACTGGCTCAGGGTGTGTGTTGAGGGAAAGTGGTGATGATGAGGTCCTGATCCAGGAGGGGATTATATGGAGTCAGTTTCCCTCCAGTATCTAGGGAAAGAACTCAAGGGCGCTTGCTGGATTTCCCATGGGTGGGGCAGGAGGAGAAGAGGTTGGATTGGAGATCAACGAGACAGCAGGTAATACTCAAAAATACGGTGTGATGACAAATTCCACTAAACAATTATGAAAACTGAGAGAACAAAAGTGGAGGAGGACCTTCCACCTGCAGGGAATAACTCATGGATCCTTCAGGTGCTGATATCAGCTCACTGTGTGAGTCCTCTAACAGCCACATGTTGGAATAGAATGTCCATGTGATGGGAGGAAGAGGTGGGGCCTCAAGGGACCACTTAGGTCAGGAGGTGCAGCCTCATTATGAGATCAGGGCCCTTATACACCAGGACTGGGAATGCCTCCTGCCCTCTGGCCCCATGTGAGGCCATCTGTCTGGGTGTATGTTATACAATTGTTATTATTTTTGCAGGAGTAAACGTTGAGTTTTGTATTCCATGAAAATCACCTCACTGATGAGTGACAAAGAGAGAAAACACTTATCACCATGTGACATGGGCTTCAGGCAGGAGTTCAGGCAACCTTCCCAAAGACAAGAAATGCAGGAATATAATTGTCATGAATTATATGTCACCCTACAGTCGATGTACCTACATTTTGGATGGGGTGGGCTGCTGGAAGTCTCCGTGATGCAAATGACCCATTCAAGGCTGAAAACTGCCTGATCTGGAGGCAGAACAGAAGTCTTGTCTCATTTGGCAGGGTCAAAGGGACTGACTTGAGAAAACCAAATTGAGCTGGCTCCAGGCAGCAAACTGGAATTGAATTCCTTAATCTTGAAATTTTCTCTAAGTCTCTATGTTCCTCTGTGTGTACAAATGCCAGACATAGATCCTGCTACCACTATAACAGTTTGATGAAGAAGAGGTCACATAGGGTCCTGGGTCTGGGTCTTCAGAGAGTGTCTGTGGTGTGTGCTGTGTGCACTGTGCTGTACTGTTTTGGTGCCTCTTTCCTTCAGGTCTGGCATCTACACACGCTCTCCCTGCCTGCAGGTGGCAGTGTGTGGTCCTTGGGAAGAATGTGATGAGTTTTAACTGGGTGTGCTCTGCTCAGCTCGTTAAATGAGCCATGAAACCACCTCCACTAGAACTGGGGCCTTGCAGAATTCTCTGGTCAGGGGATGTGGATGGGCAGAGATGCAGCCGCTCAAGGAAACCGTATGATGGTGCCTCAAATAGGTAAATGTAGACCTACCCTGTGATCCAGCAACTGCCCTACTGGGTATTTACACTAAGATTACAAAAGTGCTGATTCAAAGGGATACACGCACCTCGATGTTTACAGCAGCATTATCTACATTAGCCAAACTATGGAAATAATCCCAGTATCTGTCAACTGATGAATGGATAAAGAACATGTAAGATAGATAGATAGAGTTAGATACATAGGGATTTTACTAATCAATGCAGTGGAATTAAATCTAACAATTTACAAGTATGAGGATGGAGGTAGTATGCATAATGCTAATTGCCATGCCAGTGAGAAAAAGAAAATACTGTATACTTTCAGTCATAGTTTGAATTTAAGAGATAGAACAAATGAGCAAAGAGATTGATGCATAGATCAGGAAATAGTCCCTTCAATACAGAGATAAAAACGGATAGTTACCAGGTGGGTGGAGAGTGGGGGATGGGTGACCTGTCAGATGGGGTTTAGGGAGTGCACTTGTCCTGATGAACACTGGGTGATGTATGGAAGTGTTCAATCAGCATGTTGGATACATGAAATGAATGTTACACTGGATGTGGCCTCTACTGCAATTCATTTTTTTGAATGTTCATAGCAGCTTTATTTGTAACAGCTAAAACTCAGAATCACCCAGATATCCTTCAGCCAATGAATGGTTAAACCAACAGTTTACATCTACACCATGGGATACAACTCAGCTATGAAAAGAAACAAATTATTGATACACACAACAACTTGGATGAACCAAGAGGGAATTATGCTGAGTGAAAAAAAGGCAATCCCTAAGGTTCATTGTGTATGATTCCAATTTTATAACATTTTTGACATGAAAATGTTATAAAGATTAGTGGTTTCCAACAGTTAGGGAAGTGAGCGGTATTGTGGTTACTGACTATAAAAGGATTGCATGAGGGATACTTTCTATGGAACAGTTCTATGGCTTAGTTGTGGTGCTGATTACACAAATCTACACATGTGTATAATTGAATAAAACTTAATTACCACACACGTGCACACACACAGGAGTGTCTACTGCAATTCAAATAAAAAATTAAAAGAAGAACTACAACTGGAAATTTTATTCATTGTCCTATGTTTCCCGCATAATTCAGGCAGTTTTTTCTATTAAACAAAGCTGATATTATTCAGGGATTCACTAATTACCACTTATGTGAAAATGAAATTTAATAGTCTATAAAAAATGGAAATTCCGGACTTTAAATCTAACAATTGGTGTAGCGAAAAGTTGGATAAAACTAGATTATTGTGCAGCCAGGGTAGCTCAGCAGATTAGCACCGCCTTCACCCCAGGGTGTGATCCTGGAGACCCAGGATCGAGTCTCACATCAGGTTCCCTGCATGGAGCCTGCTTCTCCCTCTGCCTGTGTCTCTGCCTGTGTGTGTGTGTGTGTGTGATGAATAAATAAATAAAATATTTTTTAAAAATGTAGATTATTAAGGCTTCTTTTATCCTGGCTCCTCCCTGGGGCCCCTCCCCTTTGGATGCTGTTTTATTTATTTTTTTCCATCTTCCAACCTTGGTAGAAGCGTGAATTCTTCTCACTGTAGCATTCCCGCTGTTCTCTCTTTAAATCTCAGGCCGAATTTGTAGGTGTTCAGAATGATTTGAAAGTGATCTAGGTAATTTGGTGGGGACAGGTGACTTGGAGACCCTACTCTTCTGCCATCTTGCCCCTCAGAATCTTGTATGACTTGGGAGTAGATGGCTTATTCTTAAATTTTTGCTTGGAATATGCATGTGCTTTAACTCCTGCCTAATTGTCCTGATGTTATTTGCTTCCTACATGAGGGATGAAGAGGATATACCTTGTAAACATTAACATATTATCTGTATCTCTACTCAACTCAATTATATCAGTAACCCTGGGAGCTCTTGCAAAGGCCCAGATGGTATGCAACCAGAGGTACGATTCTGGTTGGCTCCTGAGCCTCTGAGCCTGGAAGGGCTGACCCACATATCAATTGTTGTGGAATCAATGAGGTTCTGTTGGAGGTGCTTCAGGGTAAAAATTTCCAGTGCATATGCCTAACAGTATTGTGCTTTACACTTCAAAAATTTTAAGATTCACTCTGTGTACTATTTCTAAAATAAAAATAAAGCAGTTTAACTGACAGAAAATCTACCGTATATTTACAAATGTCATTTTAACTTTTCAGAATAATTTTATGATCATTCTACATTCAGGAATAAAGAGAAATTTTGCCTCAAAGGATGTAGCCAAAGGGATCTAATTACACAAGTCTCTCTTTTTGCATTTTATCATTTTATTAATAACAGATAAAAGACATTGGTTAACTAAAATATAGGGACTATCAGTGTGGTGTTCCTTGGGCTAGACATCGATCCAAAGCTGCCCATCCTAGATCATCTGTGCCCACACCTCACGGGCAGCCTATCCAGGCATGGTCTCCCACAACCTGCCTGCGTGGGGTCATACTGAACTCCTGGACCAGAGTCACACAAGATGCTGCTGGATCTGCAGGAGTCACAGACAAGTGTCAGCTGGCATTACCATTCACCTCCCTTTCCTCTGTAGGAAACAATACTGAGCTTGGAGATGCCTGTTTGCCAGGAGTGTACCCTGGTCTTCACCCCCTGACACCACCCATGCATCCCAGCACTGGCTCCTTTGGAGAATTATCAGACCAATGACAATCTCATTAGTGATTCACACTGAGAATGGTTGGGAACAAGTGTGGAAACCATATCAGATTTTATCTTTAAGGGAAGAGGATATTCATTTTCACTATCAGAACACAGATCAGAGGTTTATACCAGGGACAAGATCTCAGGAATGACTCCTTCCAACAGAAGCAGGTCCCCTGAACTTACTGAGAAGGCTACATTTCCCATCCAATAGAACCTATGACAATAAAACACTTAGAGAGAAACAACTCAGAGGCTTGATGGCTCCACAAAAATGTCAGGGACCTAATGATTGCTGGTAAGAGACAACCTGTGGATGCCCCTGGGTCTAATCACATTCACACTGCGGATGGTCATGGGTTCTGGCAGACATCCCAGAGCCATGTTTGTAGGGATGGCTCCCCTCTCCACTGATAGGTGTCCTGCATCTTCCCATCAGGCCTGCAGAGAACCAAGTGCACACCAGACTCAGGTGCAATGACAAATTTAGGGACCTTTTCTTGTTTATATGGCAAAGTCTCTCTCTGATTCATGGAGTTTTTCATCCATCTATGTACACGTATCTGAGTTCAGTTAGACACACAGAACCAGAAAGAGACGTGGAGTTTATAGAGGAAAGTGGCTTCACCTGGTTATGAGGTTTTCCCTGCCCCATTCACAGAGTGAAACCACTAATGGATGTTGAGTCCTCAGTCCCCCGCATCTGGAGGCATTGGATGGACAGAAGGTAAATGTCACTCAATCCCTCAATGTCCAGATCAAAACTCCCCATCATGGTGGTAATATTAAGATCTCTGAAATTATCTATGATGACAATCCATTGGGCCACAACGTTATCAATCACAGATTCAACAATGACCTAGATAAATACAGTCCATACCCAGACATGCAAATGTTCACCTTATTCTCACATGGCATTCACAGTGACACACATTGGCATCACCCTAAATGGCAACCCATAACAATAATGACCCAAGGCAAAATTTTACCTAAATATCATAATTTATATTGCCCCAAATCTAATCATCTAACTCAGGTATGGTGATATTTGGGTACCTTCTTTTGGCGTAAATCCTTTTCTAGGAGGTGATAGATCTATGAATCTAACACACACAAACACACAGACACATACAGAAACAGGAAACACCAAAAACAATGCAAAAGCAAACAAAAAATAAATTAAAAAAATAAAATAGAACACAGATCACCTCCTTATGAACAAAATTCCCCACAAACATAAAAAAACAGGTGCTGGCATTCTTGTTCCAGGGGTGGTAAAATGTAAATTCAAAAGGCATCACCAACACTCAGCAATGAACATCCATCTGAGCAACATTCCATTAGGATCAGGGCTTGAAAATATTCTGAATCTCAGACTCCAATTACTGCGCTGTTTTTTTTTAAATCTGGTTAAACCCTTCCTTTTCCTTGAAGTTGGTACATGTTTGAGGCAGAGCACTTTATCTGCCTGTTTCAGTATAATTTGTGAGTCCAGAAAGCATCTTTCATTTTCTTCTCACTTTTATCGAAAAAAAAAAAAAAAACCTGCTTCTGTCTCATAAATATGCTAAGGAATACTTGATACAAGATTCCTGGACACCTCTGAATACAGTAAGGGTAGCTGGATATTTGTAGGCCAGGAGCAGAGTGAGGAGGCAAAGATGGGAAATAAGTAAGGGGAGACATTCTCTGAACAGGAGGCTCCATGGTGCTCATGCTGCAAAGTTCTCTATGTTGATTGCGGATACAGGAGAAGGGAGGAAATCAGATCCGTGAGTGTCTGCTGGGATCCTGGGATCCAACAGGTGCACTGGACCATCAGAGGACACTCACCCTCACCAGAGAACACAAGATCTAGGGATTTTTTAATCCAGGGAAGGAGGTCAGTTGACCAGTCGTCTCCTCTTAGGGTCTTAGCATCATGCTCTGAAAACTTCTTCCATGACATAAACACTGTGAAGAGTTTCTAAAGGTGATAAGGTTCCTCTTACCCTGCTGGTGGGAGTGACATTGGTGTAGACATTGTGAAAACAGTATAGATATTCCTACTACAGTTAAAAATAGAACTACTGTATGATCAAATAGTTGTGGTACAGTGTATTTACCCAAAAAACAAAACTCTAATTCAAAGAGAAGTTCACATCCCTCTATTTATAAGAGCTGTTTGTGCTTAGCCAAATAAGGGAAGCAGCCCAACTGTCCATTACTGATGAAAGGATGCAGAGATGCGGGACATACACAAAGAAGAATGAATCCTTGCCATTTGCAGCAAAGAGTATGGAACTAGAGCAGGTAATGTTAACTAAGTCACAGAAAACAAATACCGTATGACTCACTTACATTCAATTAAAAAACACAAATTAGCCAAGGGGAAAATTTATTGAGACAAACCAGGAAACATACTCTTCAAAATGGAAACATACTGTTGATTAGTAAAGGGGGAGGTGGGAGGGCCCGAGTGACATAGCTTATTGGGATAAGGGAGAACACTGGTCCTAAGGAGCAATGGGGGATGGATGGAAGTGTCATCACTATATTGTACACTCAATATCACATGGGGTGTTAACTACACTGGGGATCATGGTATATGGATGGGGATTGCATTGAATGTGTAGACCACTCTTGGTAGCAGAGCTATCTTAAAAATATTTATTCTTCCATTTCATGGGCATGGAGTATTTTCCCTTCCTTTGTGTCTTCTTCAGTTACTTTGGTGAGCATTCTACACTATTTATTGATGAGCCTGTGTGTTTTCCATTGCACATTCACTATTGATTCTGGATGATTAGTTGATTATAGATTTGATTGTCCTCTTCTGGCTTCTCTACTCTGTTCCATTCATGTATGTGTTGTTTTGTGCAGGTACCAGGTTGTCTTCATGATAACGACTCAGTAATACAGCTTGACAACCAATATTGTGATGCCCCCTCCTGGGTACTTTGATTTTTTCAACATTTTTCTACTTATAGAGCATTTAAAGAAGTAAACTGAGGAAGACACAAAGAGATAGAAAACCATTGCATGTTTATGTATTAGAAGAATAACTATTGTTGGGACACCTGTGTTGCTCAGTGGTTGAGTGTCTGCCTTTGGCTCTGGTCAAACTCAAAGTCCTTGGATGTATTTCACAATGGGCTCCCTGTAGGGATCCCGCTTCTCCCTCTGACTATGTCTCTGCATCCCTGTAGGTGTTTCTCATGAATAAGAAAGTTATGAAATAATTTTAAAAACAGGAATGATATTTTCAAAATATATGCTACCCAGAACATTCTATGCAGTCAATGCAATTCTTATCAAAAGATCATAGACTTTCTTCACAGATTTGAAACAGACATTCTTAACTTTTGTAGGCACAGGCAAAGATACTAGTGACACATGAATCCAATGCTGATACTCTGGCATTTTAAGACTGCATCTGTTGTGTAAAGGACCTTTTAAGCTCCCTCAGCCAGTCAAATAAATATTTGGTGGGATTCACCCTTTCTCTGTTTCAAGAGAGGAAAACCATCCTCCAAATCATGGTATGGAACAGGGCTCAGACGGCTCTGCAAAGAACCTTTGTCATCTGCTCACTCATTCACTGACCCAAACCCAAATCCTGTTCTTAAATATCCACAAATGCAACATCGTATTGTCTAAAGACAGAAGTGCTGCCTGCTGTGGTCATTGTCTGGGTGTCGTATTTTATATAGCTCATGCAAGTGGAAAATGAAATGCATTTCCCCTTAGTTATGTCTTATGTCTAGTGAGCTATTAGATGAGGCAATGAAATCAGAAGAAAAGCAGAGGAATTTTTCTGCTCCAACAAGGTGAAGACCTACCCAGGGAAAGTAGGCAATAAAAAATTAATCAGTAGAGAGGAAGAAATATTATTCATTTCCATATGACATGATCTGCTACAGGGGCAATCCCTACAAACTCTACAAATTGTAAGAATCCGTTAAGGATTTCAAGGAAAATTCAGAATATAAAATAAACAAATAACTATGATTCCACTAACAAAAACTATCTATATAAAATTAACAAAAATATCACTTTAACTTGCATCAAAAATAAAAATTTAGAAATAAATTTGAATAAAGGATAAGATATCATACTAAAAATGGCCTATTTTGATGAAAGACTTTTTAGAAAGCAAACAGAAATGAAAAGATTACTCTGCTCATAGATGAGAACTTGATATTTCCTGAGAGACATCATCACAGAGTGATCTGCAAAGGTAATGCAATCCTTGTTATAAACTCGTTAGAATTGAATTGTAGTCTAAAGCTGAAGATATAGTCAGAGGACATGCAAATAGGGTCCTCCCTTTGCTAATTAAAGCACCCCAGCCCCAACCTTGAGCTGGGAGAGGAGCCACAGCCCCAGTATTCCAGGTGACCATATTCAGTGATCAAGACGGAACATAGACAACTCACCATGGAGTCCGTGCCCACCTGTGTTTTCCTCATCGCTATTTTAAAAGGTAATTCATGAAGAATAAGATACCTTTAGTATGTGAATGGAGGTGAATGAGAGAAACAGAAGATGTAGGGCAATTTTCTGACCAGGATGCCTTGTGTCTGCAGGTGTCCAGGGTGAGGTGCAGCTGGTGGAGTCTGGAGGAGACCTGGTGAAGTCTGGGGGGTCCCTGAGACTCTCTTGTGTGGCCTCTGGATTCACCTTCAGTAGCTACTACATGCACTGGGTCCGCCAGGCTACAGGGAAGGGGCTGCAGTGGGTCACAAGGATTAGCAATGATGGAAGTAGCACAAGGTACGCAGACGCCATGAAGGGCCAATTTACCATCTCCAGAGACAATTCCAAGAATACGCTGTATCTGCAGATGAACAGCCAGAGAGCCGAGGACATGGCCCTATATTACTGTGCAAGGGACACAGTGAGGGGACCTCAGTGTGAGCCCAGACACAAACCTCCCTGTAGAAGGGGAACGGGACCACCAGGCGGTGCACACTACTCAACACTTCTGTCATGAAGGCTCAGGAGCAGGTGCAGGTTGAGGTTATCAGCAGATTTCCTGTCAGGGTCTGGGCTTCCTCTCCAAGGAACAGTTTTCACCACGAAGTCTCTCTGGACATAGGATTTTGTGTTAAAGTATTCATTCTCAGTCTTAGAAACTTGGGAAAACAACTCTAGCATCTGCATACTTTTGTAAACAATGGTACTACTTTCACTACTTGAACTTAAATTTCCCTGACCTGGACTATAAATCAATTACAAATACCTCCATACTCATCAACTGAACATTTTCCTGAATCACAACAGCACTCCCTGTGCAACAGGGAGGAAGACACAAAGAGATGGAAAAATATTCCATGCTCATGGATTGGAAGATTTAGTATTGTGAAAATGTCAATGTTACACAGGGCAATTTACACAGTCAATGGAATCGCTATCAAATACCATGGACTTTTTTCAGAAAGTTGGAAAAAAATCATCTTAAGATTTGTGTGGAATCAGAAAAGACTCCAAAAACGCAGGGAAATACTGAAAAAGAAAACGAGAGCTGGGGGCATCACAATACCGGATTTCATGTTGCACTACAAAGCTGTGAACATGAAGACAGTGCATTACTGGCACAAAAACAGACACTTAGATCAATGGAACAGAATAGAAGACCCAGAAATGAGCCCTCAAATCCATGGTCAACTCTTATTCGACACAGCAGGTAAGACTCTCCAGTGGAAAAAGGACAGTCTCTTCAATAAATGGTGCTGGGAAAATTGGACAGCCACGAGCAGAAGAATGAAACTAGACCATTCACTTACACCGTACACAAAGATAAAATAAAAATGTATGAAATATCTAAATATGAGACAAGATTCCATCAAAATCCTAGATGGGAACACAGGATATACCCTTTTTGAACTTGACAACAGCAACTTCTTGCAAGATACATCCATTAAGGCAAAGTAAACAAGAGCAAAAATGAATTATTGGAACTTCATCAAGATAAATAATTCTGCACAGCAAAAGAAACAGTCAACAAAACTAAAACACAACATACAGAAGGAAAGATGATACTATCAAATAACATATAAGGCAAAGGGCTTGTATCCAACATGTGTAAATAACTTATCAAACCCAACACCCAAGAAACAAGGAATCCAGTTAATAAATGGGGAGAAAACATGAAGAGGAATTTCTCCAAATAAGACCTACATATGGCCAACAAGTACATGAAAAAATTCTCCACATCACTTTCTATCAGAGAAAAGCACATCCAAACACAATCAGCTGCTACTTTACACAACAGAGAATGGTGAAAATTAATAAGAAATAAAACAACAAATGTTCGAGAGGATGTAGAGAAAGGGGAACCCTCTTCCACTGTTTGTGAGAATATGAACTGGTGCAGCCACTCTTGAAAACAGTGTGGAGGTTCCTAAAGGGTTAAAAATAGATCTGCCCTACGACCCAGCAATTGCACTGCTGGGGATTTACCCGAAAGATACAGATGCAGTGAAACAGCAGGATACCTGCACCCCAATGTTTATAGCAGCAGTGTGCACAATAGCCAAATTCTGGGAGAAGCCATGATGTCCTTTGAGAGACAAATTGATAAACATGATACGGTTTATGTATACAAAAGAATATTTCTAAGTCATTAGAAAGGATCAGTAGCTACCATTTCCATCAACGTGTATGGAGCTACACAGTATTATGCCAATGAAATAAGTCAGTGCCAGAAGGACAATCCTCATACTTTCTCTTATACAACGAAAGGGATCATAATGGAAGGAGGGAAAATGAGAGGAGACAAATTATAAAGGAAGACAAAACATGAGAGATTCCTATCCCTGGGACTCAGACAAAGGGCTGGGGAAGAGAGGTGGGTGGTGGGACATGGTACCTGGTGATGGGCACTAAGGAGGGCATGTGATGAGATGAGCACTTGGTGTTACTCTATGTTGGAAAGTTGAGCTTAAATAAATATTGAATAAATACATGAAAAATAAGCTATTAAAGAGAGAGAACATTATGAGCAATAACATGCCAACAAATTCAACAATCAGAGAAAAAATGGATCCCTTCAAGTAAATGTAGAAACAACACAGTCAGAAACAGGAATGAATAGAAGATCTGTAAGGACTCCAAACCAGGGAATGAAAATCAAACATATTTAAAAGTCTTCTAACAATCAAAAGTCCTGGGACAGATGGCTACCCATGGGAATGCAACAAGCATTGAAATAGAATTAATACCTATCCTGAAAATTTTCCAAACCACAGAAATTAAAGGAAACTTCCAAGCTCATTTTCAGTGGGGAGCATTGCCTTGACCTCAAAAGCAAAGATCCAACCTAAAAGGAGAATTACAGACTAATATCCTTGATGGATATGGATGCAAAATTTCACCAAGATCCTAAGCAACAGGATCCACCAGTACATTAATAGGATAATTCACCATGACGAAATGGGCCTAATTTCTGGTCTGTAATGGTGGTTCTGCATCTGCAAATCCAACAATGGCATTTGGATCATTAATAAAACAAAGGATAAGGACCATTTTATAATCTCAACTCATGTCCAAAATCTTTTGGCAAGAGTGATTATACTTTCATGTTAAACATTTCTTGCTGTGTAGAGATAGGGGAACATATTCAACATAAAAGCCATCTACAGAAGACACATGGAGAATGTCTTCCTCAACAGGGAAAAGTTGAGAGCTTTTCCCCTAAGATCATTAACAGTACAGGGATACCCTCCATCACCACTGTTCTTCACCATTGTGATAGAAGGCCTAGCCTCAAGAATCAGACAACAAACAGAAGGAAAATATCATCCAACTCAGCAAAGAAAAAATCAAACTTTCCTCTTCACACGCAAGTTATTTTAAGTTCAAATCCCAAAGATTCCTTTGAAAAAATTTCTAGAACTGACACAGGATTTCAGCAAGATCGGAGCATGTAAAATGAATACAAGGAAGTCAATGGCTTTTCTATATGTGCAAATGAAATAGAAAAAAGAAAAACAAGGACTGGATGCAATTTATAATTGCACCAGAAATCATCAGATAATGAGGGAAAATCCTAACCAAAGAGGGATGGATATATAGTCTAAACATTCCAGAACACTTATGAAAGACAGTATGGAAGACACAAGTAGATAGAAAATATTTATTCTCATAGATTAGAAGAATAAATATTGAAAAAATAACTATGCTACCAAGAGCAAGTTATCCTTTCAAAGCCAGGTTTATAAAATATCACCAGCATTTGTCACAGAGCTTCAGCAAATGATCTAAAAACCTTTAGGGAACCACAAAGACCTTCACTAGGCAAAGCAATACTGAAAAAGTAAAGCAAAGCTGGAGACATTCTGATTCTGGTTGCAAGGTAAATTATGACGTTTTGATCACCAGGACAGTATGGCGCTGGAAAAATACAGACTTATAGATAAATAGAAAACTTTAAGAACCCAGAAATGGACCCAGAACAGTACGGTCAAAAAATCTTGACAAAGCAGGAAAGACTAACCAATGGAAAAAAAATCTCTTCAATAAATGCCGTTGGCAATATTGGAGAGCCACATGCAGATGAAAGTGGACACTTGTTTTACATCATTCACAAAAATGGACTCAAAGTTGATGAAAGACCTCAATGTGAGTCAGGAAACCATCAGAATCCTCAGGAGAACACAGGCAGCACCTTTTCTACCTCAGCTGCAACCACTTCTAGACGTGTCTCCAGAAGCAAGGGAAAACAAAGGAAAATTAACTATGGCGACTTCATCAAGGAAAGAGCATTTTCACAGCAAAGGAATCACTCAAAGTAACTAAAAGGCCACCTACAGAATGCGAGAAGATATTTGGAAATGTCTTATCAGATTAAAGGCTCGAATTCTAATCTAAAATGAACTTGTCAATCTCAACACACACCAAAGATATATATCTCCAATCAGAATTGGGCAGGAGTTGTGAACAGACTTCCTGTCCTTCGTGAGGTCCTGCACCACACCATATATTAGGGAGCTGATCCACATGCAAAAAGAAATTCATTTGCTCTCCTAGATCTGCTATATATCAGACAAAACATTAAAGAATCTGACAAATTACAGGGAAAATATTTATGCACCTAAATCTAAGATTACCCTTGACATTAGGCAATAATAAAACAAAAGGTATTAAAATAAGTCAACAGGAAATTAAATAATTTGTTTGCATATACATAGTCAATGAGGAAAATTATTTCAAAACACAATTACAAGTAACTAATGAGCTCAAAGAAAATTCAGGATATAAAATCAACATAGACAATAAAGTTAAATCCTACACACTACAAACAAATTTTCTGTATCAAATTTACAAACAATCACCTTTATACTGGTACCAAAAATAAATATTTATGATTAAACTTCATTAAGCAGAGAAAATACTGTTTAAAAATTACCTATACTAATGAAAGACCTTTAAAAAGGAACAGAAATGTAAAGATAAATACGTTGATGGATTAGAACATCATAAATCCACTGTGAAACCAAAAGAAACTGATGTGGGGTTGTGAAGCAATCTTTGTATATAACGTATTAATAATTGAATCTAAGTTGGTAGGTGAATATATAGTCAGGGGACATGCAAATAGGGCCCTCCCTCCATTGATTAAATAAGCCCAGCCCCAACCCTGCAGCTGGGAGAGGAGCTCTACTTCCAGGATCCCCAGGTGACCCCATTCAGTGCTCAGGACACAACACAGACAACTCACCATGGAGTCTGTGCTCTTCTGGGTTTTCCTTGTCGCTATTTTAAAAGGTAATTCATGGAGAACCAGATACCCTGAGTCTGTGAGTAGAGGTGAGTGAGAGAAACAGGATGTGGGACAGTTTCCTGACCAGGATGTCTTGTGTCTGCAGGTGTCCAGGGTGAGGTGCAGCTGGTGGAGTCTGGAGGAAACCTGGTGAAGCCTGGGGGGTCCCTGAGACTCTCTTGTGTGGCCTCTGGATTCACCTTCAGTAGCTACTACATGGACTGGGTCCGCCAGGCTCCAGGGAAGAGGCTGCAGTGGGTCGCAGGGATTAGCAGTGATGGAAGTAGCACATACTACCCACAGGCAGTGAAGGGCCGATTCACCATCTCCAGAGACAACGCCAAGAACACGCTCTATCTGCAGATGAACAGCCTGAGAGCCGAGGACTCTGCTGTGTATTACTGTGCGATGGACACAGTGAGTCGACCTCAGTGTGAGCCCAGACACAAACCTCCCTGTAGAAGGGGATGGGGACCACCAGGGGGTGCACACTCCTCACCACTTCTGTCTTGAAGGCCCAGGAGCTGGTGCAGATGGAGGTTCTGGGCAGGTTTCCTCTCAGGGTCTGGGCTTCCTCATCAAGGAGCAATTTCCCCACGGGAGTCTCTCTGGGCACAGGATTCTGTGCTTACGTATTCAGTTTCTAACTTACACACTTTGTTGTCATAGAAAGAGAAATATTCCAACGTCCAAAAATGACAGCTTTTGCTTTGCTTATTCCTAATTCAGTTTCTGATTTGGAAAGTTGGTTGTTTTTAGTCAACAACTCTTCTTATATGCTCAAGGATAAATCTGCTTAAAATTTCTTACTACTGTCCTTTAATACCAGTTTATTATCCATATTTCCATTTACCACAACTTCTTTATAAGAGTCCCAACTGTATACATGGAACATGATACAACCACCCAGCTCACTGTGCAATGATTTTATTTTATTTTGTATATTTTTATTGGATTTCAATTTGCCAACATATACCATAACACCCAGTGCTCATCCTGCGAATTGCCCCCCTCACTGCCTGTCACCCAGTCACCCCAACCCTCTGCCAACCTCCCCTTCCACTACCCCTTGTTCATTTCCCAGAGTAAGGATTCTTTCATCTTCTGTCTGCTTCCCTGAAATTTCCCACTCATTTTCCTTCCTTTCTTCTTTATTCCCTTTCTTGATTTTTTACATTCCCTGAATAAATACGATCATATGTTTGTCATTTTCCCATTGGCTTACTTCACTCAGCATAATACCCTCCAGTTCCATCCACGTTGTTGCAAAGGGTGGGTATTCCTCGTTTCTAATATGCAAGGATGTTAGAAACAACATAAAGTTCATGCTGGTCATGACACTACAAAGGGATAGAAAATCAAATAGAGAGAAGGCGGAGTGTAGGTGTGACTTCAGTCTTGAACACTCTCACAGAATCAATATCAGTGTGAATCTGGGAAAGCAAGGGACCCCAGGAAGTACATTGTGAGGATGTATAGTCTGAAGAGCCCCAAAACTCACACAGACACGAGAGTACAAACCTTTATCACCTTCATCATCATGTCTGTTGAGAGCAGGGCAGGCCTCTCAGCACATCATAAGTGCTTGGATTTTGGAAGGACACTGGCTCAGGTTGTGTGTTGTGGGACAGTCATAGGGATGAGGTGCTGCTCCAGGAGGGGCTTGTGTGGAGTCAGTGTCCCACCTGCATCAAAGGAGGGAATTCAATGGTTCCTGATGGATTTCCCATGGGTGGGGCAGGAGGAGAAGAGGGAGGACTGGTGATCACAGGTTTCAGCAGGGGACACTCAAAGATACCATGTGATGACAAATTAAACTAAACTATTATGAGAACTGAGAGAACAAAGGTGGAGGAGGACTTTCCACCTGCAGGGAATAACTCATGGATCCTTCAGGTGCTGATATCAGCTCATTCTGTGTGACCTTTACATCCCTGTTTTGGAACCTAACGTCCATGTGATGGGAGGATGAGGTCTGGCCTTAGGGTAGCACTTAGGTCAGGAGGTGCAGCCTTCTGATGGGATCAGGGACCTTATACACTAGGACTAGGAAAGCTCCCTGCCTCTGGACCCCATATGAGGTGACAGGGAAAGGACGGGCTCGGACGTGGGTTCTCTCCAGATACCACATCTGCCTGCACCTGGACCCCAGACATCCCATACTCCAGAGCTGTGAGAATGAGTGTCTGTTGTTTAATCCACAGAGTCTGGGAATGCAGTGACATCACCCAGAAACACTTAAACAGGGTCTCATCTCTTATTTGTCCTTTACAATATGGTCCCAGGAAAACACTCAGGTTATGACAAAATAGAGCAGGAAACCCACACCTGGACTCACTGTCCTCAGCCACCGTCCATGCTCCTGTCCTTAGTTGCTGTGCATCACGTTTGTGCCACACATTCTTCCTACAACCTTGGGGTTCGTTAGACCCATTAGAATCCTGGGATTCCTCCGTCTTTCCCACATGTGTACCTTCAAGGCAGCACATCCCCATGGAAGTGGACATCAAAAGGTTCAGATTTTCCTCTCTGCTGCTCATACTACTATGAAGAATATTCTGGATCAGCCTCCCTCCTGTCATCATCGCCACAGCTATATGTCATGACAACATCCACACCTCCTATGTCCAAAAGATGGTCGATTTTCTATATGTCGACTTGCAGTTTTTGTTCTCCCAGACCTCTGATTTCATCGGAAATCAGAATGATTGCATAACTACCTATCATGTTCCAGTTACGAGAGAAGCTCAAGGACCCTGATCCAGAATCTTAACTCCTCCTTCCCAATGCTGTTATAGCAACGACCATGTGGGGCATGAATTACAAAATGATGAGATCTGGCTATTTCCATGTTGTGAAAATTATTCAGTTATGTAATGACATTGCTGAGGATCTATTAAAAAATAACTTTCTTGAACTTTGAGCGATATCTCTAAATGTAGTGCTAAAACATTGTAACACCTGCCTTGTCCATTAGTTTTTAAATTTTTTTTGATTTATTTTTTAATTGGAGTTCAATTTGCCAACATATAGCATAACACCCAGTGCTCATCCTGCCAAGTGCCCCCCTCAGTGCCTGTCACCCAGTCAACCCCACCCCCCACCCACGTCCCCTTCCACTACCCCTTGCTCGTTTTGTTAGGGGTCTCTCATGTTTTATCACATTCAGTGATATTTCCCACTCATTTTCTCTCCTTTTCCTTTTATTCCCTTTCACTATTTTTATATTCCCCAAATGAATGAGACCGTATAATGTTTGTCCTTTTCCGATTGACTTATTTCACTCAGCATAATACCCTCCTGGTCCATCCACGTCAAAGCAAAAGGTGGTTATTTGTCATTTCTAATGGCTGAGTAATATTCCATTGTGTGCAGAGACCACATCTTCTTTATCCATTCATCTGTCAATGATTGTCAGTTACCTTTGCTTGCTTTATAACCAATACCAGTGCTGGAGAGAAGATGGCAGAGAGATGTTTTCATCTGGATTTTGTTTTCTTTGACTCTGGGAAAAAAGGCAAACATATTTTAAATTTGACTAAACATTATATTTGGACTACATGGCTCACTACCAAATAAATGCCCTTCCAAGTAGGCCACTAGCTAGAGTACAATGTGAAGAAAAATAAAGAGCACCCAGTTGTTTTCTATGAGACCAGGATCTGAATGTGGGGCATGTGTTCTCTCGGCACAACACAGTCCCTACTTTCAGAGCCACACCATCAGTAACCTCACGTTGTTGCGTTTTGGTGCAGAGTCCCTGATTCCTCAGAGCCAGGTCTCCAACTGCACGTCAGGTTTTAAGGGAAACAGAAATTGTGCCTGGATCTGAAAGTCTCAGATATGTTGAAAGGGAAATATGAGGCACTGGAGATGTAGATTTTGCAGGAAAGATGAGGAAAATAAGCGGGAAAGAAGTGTTGGTCATATCAACTCTAAAGAAGAAGGATTTGTACACTTTCTGAAATGCACTAATGGCAGTTAGAGAACAAAACCTGGAGTTTCACTACTGAAAATGTGTTAACACAGACTGCGTGCTTTGCTTAGAGGTCTTAAAATTGTAGTCTTGACATTCAGGTAATTTTGCCATGTTAAATACATGGTTTATATTCGTTACTCAAAATAAGTATTATTCACTTCTAGGCCTTTGGGGAATTGATTTTTATCCACAGAGAGTAAAGATCTTTGCACCACACTGATTTTAAAAGAAGCACACAATGTGTTTCTGAACATCTGTGTTAGTTAAAATTACTCCCAAAATGATAAAAAACAAAAACAAAAACAAAAAAAGTCCGAAAAAAAAAACATCCTCTCCTATTTCATTTTTTCTTTTTCTTAACAATAACTTTGACCATTTTTTTAGTTCATTATGTCTGTATACTAATTTTTTCAGCCTTTTACCTCTTAAGCATACTAGTAGAGCATGCTTCCAGTATCTGATGGCTCTGACAGCAGAATGAGTATTAATACAGAATAACCCTCTCTACCTTTTGACAGTAAAGACGGTCTAATCTGCCTAGCAGCTTGCTTTGCCTTCTGACATGCTCACTACCAATCATGCTCACGCTTCTTTTCCAGATCCACTTCCTCATGATACTATCTTCTGACTGGGCTTACTTAAAGTATGCAAGCAAAATGCAGGCTTACCAGGATATCAAAGCAAAGGAAGAACAGGAACTGAAAGATATCCAGTCTAGGTGAAAAGAACAACTCAATTCTTACACATAAATGTTTGCCAGAGTGTTACGGCTGATGAGTTTGCAGCTCTGAGTAGTCATCAGACAGCTGCTCTGCAGTACATATGTGTACCCCACCAAAGAAACATATGTAGAAGTAAAAACACTTCACTGTCTGTCTCAAGCTGCGGGGATGTATTTCTAGGAAAACATTCCTGTAGGAAAATCTTTTTCTATAAAGCAGATATTGGAGGTTTCATGTTCGCCATTTTAAAAGGCAACACTTTGACAAAATGATTGTTAATCTTTCTGAAATTTGTGGCATATTCACGTTTATTGGTAGAGCGATCCTACCAAGAGGAGTGCTGAGAATATGGCATACTCCTTGAGAGGGACTAAGGATGTGCCAGCATCAAGGAATTTGACCATCAATTCACATATGCCATCAGTCCTCAAGTAAATTGATCTATCTAAGGAATATAATGGAATGGGGGTGAGGGTTCCATTTCTGAAAGCTGACATTTATTAAACTTTGGCTCAAGGTCATGTGATTCTTAACAATTGGCTTTTTTAAAAAATTAACTGACTTCTCTATTCTTTAATTCCAGGACACATTAGTCTCCTGATCCAATCAGAAATTTATTTTTCAATAATTCTAAAAGAATATACTATAAATATACTATACCTACCATTGAAGACGCTGGATTCTGACTCATTGACAAGCTTTCCAAAAAAATTCATAATAGATTTCCTTGAATAAAATGGCCCAGTTGTCATTCTTCATCCTGGGAAATAAATGTCAGCTCTGCCTTAATAAGTATTTGTTTCAGATTTCTAAGAACTTATTATACAACAGAAGACCCAAAATAATTCATAGACTTTTGTTCCACAAATGTTTTTCTTAATTAAGAAGTGTTACCTTGGGATCCCTGGGTGGCGCAGCGGTTTGGCGCCTGCCTTTGGCTCAGGGCGCGATCCTGGAGACCCGGGATCGAATCCCACGTCGGGCTCCCGGTGCATGGAGCCTGCTTCTCCCTCTGCCTGTGTCTCTGCCTCATTCTCTCTCTCTCTCTGTGACTATCACAAATAAATAAAAAAAAATTAAGAAGTGTTACCTTATTAAAATGACCACCATTCTAAACCATTTTTATGTGGTCTGAATAGCAAGTTTACAGTTTCATACCAACTATCTAAAAACCTCATTTACAAATAGACCACAGACCTCCTCCTACTTTTATAGACTTGAATACTTAAGTAATTTAAATTAGAATGGGTATTTACTTCATTTTTAAATTGAAAACTTTCCTGGAATAACACAAGCTCAATGTTCAGCAAAAAACACCTGCTTGAGTTTAAGCCACTTTCAAAAGAAACTTGCCTTCTAAATCATTGTGTTCCAGAACATTAAGTGATTATAAGTATTGGGTATTAGTGATGGTAAACTGTGTTGTTCTTTATGAAATGATACATATAGCTGTTGGGTGCATCAGTGCTTTTTAAAAGGGGCTGCATAATATAGGGTTAATTATGCATATTCATGTTAACAATTAACTTGTAGTTTGGCTGTTTCCTGGATTTTAAAACATATACATGTGCAGAAATGTATTAAAATGAAAGGAAGCATACCTTTATCAAGATGCTATTAAAATTGAACATCAAGTATAATATTTCATTTGGATTTTTTTTGTTCTTGTTAATGCCTAAAAATGCCTATTTGGATCTTCACCTTTTTTTAATTAGGAGAAGTTCTCTTCTGTGTAGAATAGTTGTTCCAAAATAGCTTGTTTTGTTTTCCTGTTGCATGACAGACTTAAATATTTTTTCTAGCAATGGAGGTGCTGTTAGAGTCCAGTGTTCTAGAAGAGGCAGTGTCTCAAGCCTAATTTTAATTTTCTTTTTTTTTTAAAGATTTTATTTATTTATTCATGAGACAGAGAGAGAGAGAAGGCACAGACACAGGCAGAGGGAGAAGCAGGCTCTGTGCAGGGAGCCTGACGTGGGACTCGATCCCGGGTCTCCAGGATCAGGCCCTGGACCCAAGGCGGTGCTAAACTGCTGAGCCACCCGGGCTGCCCTAATTTTAATTTTCTAATTCTTGTAGCTATTACCAGGAATTTCTGAAAGTTTTGTTTAAGTAGTCTAATATTTTCTATGTAAAGGGCATTAAATTTTGCTATGTATAAATTTTTGTAACCTAACAATGAATCAATATTTTCTATAAATGCCAAGGGTTTCCTGTAGTTCTATTCAAGTGTTACAATAAGTATTTGTAGATAATAGTCAAAAAAATAATAGAAAAGACAAAGAGGGATGCCTGGGTGGCTCAGAGATTTAGTACCTGCCTTTGGCCAAGGACGTGACCTGGAGTCACAGGATCAAGTCCCATGTCAGGCTCCCTGCATGGAGCCTGTTCACTCTCTGCCTATGTCTCTAACTCTTTCTCTGTCTCTGTCTCTGTCTCTCTCTCTCTCCCTCTTGCTCTCGTTCTGTCACTCATGAATAAATAAATAAAATCTTTATAAAATATTAGAAAAGGCAAGATGTATGTGGTCCTCTAACTAGATGCAGAGAACTCATAAGAAAAATTACAGCAGGCATTCCTGATTAAAACTCCTCAAAGTAGAGGGTAGAGGGAACATGCTTCAATATCTTAAAGGCTATCTATGGAAAGTTCACAGTGAATCTCATACTCAATGGGTATTAAAAGAGCTTGTCCCTAAACTCAGGAAGACAGCATGGATGCAGGCCCTCACCGATTCTGCTCACAAAAGAAATAGAATTCCATCAACAATCAGACAACAAAATAAAAGGCATTCAAAATGGAAAAGATTAATTCAATCTCTCCCTCTTTGCAGAGTACATGATATTTTTATATAAACCTCAAGAGATATCACCTAAAATTTCTAGAAAGGACGTAGCAACTTAGGGACATGGCAGGAGACAAACCAAGGCTAGAAGGCAGCTGCATTTCTACACACTAACAATGATACTGATAACAGAGAAATTAGGGTATTTTAAACTGATTTACATTGGCTCCAACCATAAGATAACTAGGAATAGACCTAACCAATGAGGTAAAGATCTGTACTTTAAATCTAGAGAACACGTATGAAAGAAATGAATGAAGACACAAACAGATGGAGAAACATTCTGTGGTCAAGGATCAGAATAATAAACATTGTGAAAATGTCTATGCTACCCAGGGCAATATAGACATTGAATGCAATTCCTATCAAAATACCACGAGCTTTCTTCCCAGTGATGGAACAAACAATCCTAAGATATCTATACAATTGGAAAAGAGCTCCAATAGCCAGAGTAAGGTTGAGAAAGAAAACCAAATCTGGTTTCAAGCTGTACAGCAAAGCTGTGATCATTAAGATGGTGTGGTACTGGGAAAAGAACATAAAAAAAAAGAACATACACACTGTTCAATACATCAGAATATAGAACCCAGAAGTGGATCCTCAAACATATGGTCTATAATTTATAAAATAGGAAAGAATGTCCCCTGGGAAAATAAAACAGCCTAAAAAATAATTGGCATGGGGAGAATTGAATGACACATGTAGAAGAATTAAAGTAGACCATTATCTTATACCAGGCAAAAAGATAAAGTCAAAATGGTTAAAAGATCTAAATATGAGAGAACAATCCACCAAAATCTCTAGGAGGAGAAGAGAGAGAACAACGTTTTGGAACTTAGCCACAGCAATTTCTTGCAAAGGCATATGTATAATGACCAGGGAATCAAAAGCAAAAGTGCATTTTGGGAGTTCCATCAAAAATTAAAAAAAAATGTTCTGCAGAGCAAAGGAAACTGTCAACAAATCTAAAACAAAACATACAGAAGGGTAGATGATATTAGTAAATGACAAATCAAAGAACTTGTAACCAACATCTATAAAGAACTTAAACTCAACACACAAGAAACAAGGAATCCAGTCAAGAAATGGGGAGAAAACATGAACGGAAATTTCTCCAAATAAAACCTACTTGTGGCCAACAAGTCCATGAAAATAACGTTCCACATCAGTTTCTATCAGAGAAAAGTACATCCAAACACATTCAGCTGGCACTTCACACCTCAGAGAATAGGAAAATTAATAAGAAAGAAAACAACAAATGGAGAGGATGTGGAGAAAGGTGAACCATCTTACACTGTTGGTGGGAATGTGAACTGGTGCAGCCACTCTGGAAAACTGTGTGGGGTTCCTCAAAGAGTTAAAAACAGATCTCCCTACGACCCAGCAATTGCACTGTCAGGGATTTATCCCAAAGATACAGATGCAGTGAAATAGGACACCTGCAACTCGATGTTTATAGCAGCCATGTCCACAAGAGCCAAATTCTCAGAGAAGCCATGATGATCTTTGTCAGATGAATTGATAAACATGATACGGTTTATATATACAAAGGAATATTTCTCCATTATTAGAAAGGATCAGTAAGTACCATTTTCATCAACGTGTATGGAACTACAGGGTATTATGCCAATGAATACAATCATCATAGATTCACTCATATGTGGAATATTAGAAATGGTGAATGGAATCATAATGGAAGGAGGGGAAATGTGTGGGAATAAATCAGAGAGGAAGACAAACCATGAGTGATTCCTATCTTTGGGACTTGAAAAAGGGTTGCAGAAGGGGAGGTGTGTGGTAGGACAAGGTACCTGGGTGATGGACACTAAGTAAGGCACGCGATGAGATGAGCACTTGGTGTTACTATATGCTTGCAGATTGAACTTAAATAAAATATATAATAAATAAATTAAAAATAAATTATTAATGAGAGAGAACATTATGAGCAATAACATGCCAACAAATTCAGCAATCTGGAAGAAATGGATGTCTTCCTATAAATGAAGAAACACCCAAATCTGAAACAGGAATGAATAGAAAACTGTACAGACCCAAAACCAAGAAATGAAAATCAAACATATTTAAATTCTTCTAACAATCAAAAGTCCTGGACAGATTGCTGCCCATGGGAATGCAACAAGCATTTAAAAAGAATTAATACCAAAAAAAAAAAAAAAGAATTAATACCTATCCTGAAAATGTTCCAAAAAATAGAAATTAAAGGAGACTTCTAAGTTCATTTTCTGAGGGTATCATTTCTTTGATATCAAAAGCAGACAAAGATCTAACTGAAAAGGAGAATTACAGACTTGATGGATATGGATGCGAAATTGTCACAAAAATCCTAAGAAACAGGATCCAACAGTACATTAATAGCATAATTCCCCAGGGGAATTCTATCAAACGTTTAAAGAAGAAACCATACCTATTCTCCTAAAGCTGTTTGGAAAGATAGAAAGAGATGGAGTACTTCCAAATTCGTTCTATGAGGCCAGCATCACCTTAATTCCAAAACCAGACAAAGACCCCACCAAAAAGGAGAATTACAGACCAATATCCCTGATGAACATGGATGCAAAAATTCTCAACAAGATACTGGCCAATAGGATCCAACAGTACATTAAAAAAATTATTCACCATGACCAAGTAGGATTTATCCCTGGGACACGAGGCTGGTTCAACACCCGTAAAACAATCAGTGTGATTCATCATATCAGCAAGAGAAAAACCAAGAACCATATGATCCTCTCATTGGATGCAGAGAAAGCATTTGACAAAATACAGCATCCATTCCTGATCAAAACTTTTCAGAGTGTAGGGATAGAGGGAACATTCCTCGACATCTTAAAAGCCATCTATGAAAAGCCCACAGCAAATATCATTCTCAATGGGGAAACACTGGGAGCCTTTCCCCTAAGATCAGGAACAAGACAGGGATGTCCACTCTCACCACTGCTGTTCAACATAGTACTGGAAGTCCTAGCCTCAGCAATCAGACAACAAAAAGACATTAAAGGCATTCAAATTGGCAAAGAAGAAGTCAAACTCTCCCTCTTCGCCGATGACATGATACTCTACATAGAAAACCCAAAAGTCTCCACCCCAAGATTGCTAGAACTCATACAGCAATTCAGTAGCGTGGCAGGATACAAAATCAATGCCCAGAAGTCAGTGGCATTTCTATACACTAACAATGAGACTGAAGAAAGAGAAATTAAGGAGTCAATCCCATTTACAATTGCACCCAAAAGCATAAGATACCTAGGAATAAACCTAACCAAAGATGTAAAGGATCTATACCCTCAAAACTATAGAACACTTCTGAAAGAAATTGAGGAAGACACAAAGAGATGGAAAAATATTCCATGCTCATGGATTGGCAGAATTAATATTGTGAAAATGTCAATGTTACCCAGGGCAATATACACGTTTAATGCAATCCTTATCAAAATACCATGGACTTTCTTCAGAGAGTTAGAACAAATTATTTTAAGATTTGTGTGGAATCAGAAAAGACCCCGAATAGCCAGGGGAATTTTAAAAAAGAAAACCATGTTTATAGCGGCAATGGTCACGATAGCCAAACTGTGGAAGGAGCCTCGGTGTCCAACGAAAGATGAATGGATAAAGAAGATGTGGTTTATGTATACAATGGAATATTACTCAGCTATTAGAAATGACAAATACCCACCATTTGCTTCAACGTGGATGGAACTGGAGGGTATTATGCTGAGTGAAGTAAGTCAGTCGGTGAAGGACAAACATTATATGTTCTCATTCATTTGGGGAATGTAAATAATAGTGAAAGGGAATATAAGGGAAGGGAGAAGAAATGTGTGGGAAATATCAGAAAGGGAGACAGAAAGTAAAGACTGCTAACTCTAGGAAACGAACTAGGGGTGTTGGAAGGGGAGAAGGGCGGGGGGTGGGAATGAATGGGTGACGGGCACTGGGGGTTATTCTGTATGTTAGTAAATTGAACACCAATAAAAAATAAATTAAAAAAAAAGGAACAGTACAGGGATACCCTCCGTCACCACTGTTCTTCACCATTGTGGTAGAAGGCCTAGCCTCGTCAATCAGACAGCAAAGAGAAGGAAATTTCCTCCAACTCAGCAAAGAAAAAATCAAACTTTCACTCTTCACAGGCAAGTTATTTTAAGTTCAAATCCCAAAGATACCTTTGAAAAAATTTCTAGAACCTACACCGGATTTCAGCAAGATTGGATCATGTTAAATGAATACAAGGAAGTCAATGGCTTTTCTATATAGTGCAAATGAAATAGAAAAAAGAAAAACAAGGACTGGATGCAATTTATAATTGCATCAGAAATCATCAGATAATGAGGGAAAATCCTAACCAAAGAGGGATGGATGTATAGTCTAAACAATCCAGAACACTTATGAAAGACAGTATGGAAGACACAAGTAGATAGAAAATATTTATTCTCATAGATTAGAAGAATAAATATTGAAAAAATAACTATGCTACCAAGAGCAAGTTATCCTTTCAAAGCCAGGTTTATAAAGTACCACCAGCATTTGTTGCAGAGCTTGAGCAAACGATCTAAAAACCCTTAGGGAACCACAAAGACCTTCACTAGGCAAAGCAATACTGAAAAAGTAAAGCAAAGCTGGAGACATCCTGATTCTGGTTGCAAGGTAAATTACGACGTTTTGATCACCAGGACAGTATGGCTCTGGAAAAAATACAGACTTATAGATAAATAGAAAACTTTAAGAACCCAGAAATGGACCCAGAATAGTATGGTCAAAAAATCTTGACAAAGCAGAAAAGAATATCCAATGGATAAAAAGAAAATATCTTCAATAAATGCCGTTGGCAATATTGGAGAGCCACATGCAGAAGAAAGAAAGTGGACACTTGTTTTACATCATTCACAAAAATGGACTCAAAGTTGATGAAAGACCTCAATGTGAGTCAGGAAACCATCAGAATCCTCAGGAGAACACAGGCAGCACCTTTTCTACCTCAGCTGCAACCACTTCTAGACGTGTCTCCAGAGGCAAGGGAAGACAAAGGAAAATGAACTATGGAGACTTCATCAAGGAAAGAGCATTTCACAGGAAAGGAATCACTCAAAGTAACTAAAAGGCCACCTAGAGAATGCGATAAGATGTTTGGAAATGTCTTATCAGATTAAAGGCTCGAATTCAAATCTAAAATGAACTTATCTAAAAAAAAATAAAATAAAATGAACTTATCAATCTCAACACACACCAAAGATATATATCTCCAATCAGAATTGGGCAGAAGTTGTGAACAGACTTCCTGTCCTTCATGAGGTCCCGCACCACACCATATATTAGGGAGCTGATCCACATGCCAAAAGAAATTCATTTGCTCTCCTAGATCTGCTATATATCAGACAAAACATTAGAGTAAAGAATCTGACAAATAACAGGGAAAATACTGATGCACCTAAATCTAAGATTACCCTTGAAATTAGGCAATAATAAAATAAAAGATATTAAAATCAGTCAACAGGAAGTTAAATAATTGGTTTGCATATACATAGTCAATGAGGAAAATTATTTCAAAAAACAATTACAAGTAACTAATGAGCTCAAACAAAATTCAGGAAATAAAATCAACATAGACAATAAAGTTAAATCTTACACACTAACAACAAATTTTCTGTATCAAATTTACAAAATAATCAACTTTATACTGGTACCAAAAATAAATATTTATGATTAAACTTCATTAAGCAGAGAAAATACTGTTTAAAAATGACCTATACTGGGATCCCTGGGTGGCGCAGCGGTTTGGCGCCTGCCTTTGGCCCAGGGCACGATCCTGGAGACCCGGGATCGAATCACATGTCGGGCTTCCGGTGCATGGAGCCATGCATGTTTTTAAAATCGTTTGTATTTCCTTGGTGTTGGTAGTGATCTCTCCTTTCTCATTCATGATTTTATTAATTTGAGTCTTCTCTCTCTTCTTTTTAATAGATGTGCCCTATGACCCAGCAATTGCAATGTTGGGGATTTACCCCAAATATACAGATGCAATGAAATGCCAGGACACCTGCACCCCAATGTTTCTAGCAGCAATGTCCACAATAGCCAAACTGTGGAAGGAGCCTCGGTGTCCATTGAAAGATGAATGGATAAAGAAGATGTGGTCTATGTATACAATGGAATATTCCTCAGCCGTTAGAAACGACAAATACCCACCATTTGCTTCAACGTGGATGGAACTGGAGGGTATTATGCTGAGTGAAATGAGTCAATCAGAAAAAGACATACATTATATGTTCTCATTCATTTGAGGAATATAAATAATAGTGAAAGGAAATAGAAGGGAAGGGAGAAGAAATGGGTAGGAAATATCAGAAAGGGAGACAGAACATAAAGACTCCTAACTCTGGGAAATGAACTAGGGGTGGTGGAAGGGGAGGAGGGTGGGGGGTGGGGGTGACTGGGTGGTGGGCACTGAGGGGGGCACTTGACGGGATGAGCACTGGGTGTTACTCTGTATGTTGTCAAATTGAACACCAATAAAAAATAATTTATTATTAACAAAATGTATGACACCATTAAAGACCCTGAAGATGTAAATGGATGTTGAGGAGAAAAAATAAAGAAACAGAAGACATCACGATGTCTGATGTCAAGCTCTATTAGAAACTGTGATCCTCAAGACAGTGTGGTACTGACACAGGAACAGACTCATGGATCAAAGGAACAGAATAGATAATCCAGAAATGAACTACCACATCCATGGTCAACTAGTCTTATAGAAAGCAGGAAAGAATACCCAATGGAAAAAAGATGATCTCTTCATAAAATAGTGCTGGGAAAATAGGACAGTCACGTGTAGAATAATGAAACTGGGCCATTTTCTTACACCACACACAAGATAAAGTAGATGACACACTTAATATGAGGCATGACGCCTCCAAAATACTAGGGTAAATCCAAGGGAGCAATTTGACCTCAGCCTCAGTAGAATCTTGTTTGATATGTCTCTAAAGGCAAGGGAAACAAAAGGCAAAATGAAATATTAGGATTTCATCAAGATAAAGAGCTTCATCACAGCAAAGGAAATAGCCAAAGAAACCAAAAGTCTATCTAGGGAAAGAAGATATTTGCATTGGACGTATCAGATGAAGGGCTAGTATCCAAGACCTAAAATAACTTATTAAACTCAACACCGAAGAAACAAAAGATCCAGACAGAAATGAGAAGAAAACATAAACTGGTATATTGCCTTATAAGTAGGGATCTATTGCTTCTCCCTGCTTTAAGGATTTTCTCTTTATCTTTGGAATTTGCAAGTTTGACTATTACATGTCAAGGTGTTGAAAGGTTTTTATTAATTTTTTTTTTGGGGGGGGACTCTCTATCTTCTGGACCTGAACGTCACTTTCCCTCCCTAAATTAAGGAAGTTCTCAGGTATGATTTTTTCAATTATGCTTTCTCGCCCTTTGGCCCCCTCAGTGCTCACTGGGACCCCAATTATACATAGATTTTTCCTGCTGAGAGTATCATTTACTTCCTTTAAGCTTTCCTAATGGTCTTTTAATATTCTTTTCTCCTCAGCTTCCCTCTTTGCCATCAACTGTCTTCTATGTCACTCACTCTTTCTTCTACCTCATTAACCCTCATTGTTAAGAGCTCCAGTTTGGATTGCATGTCATTTAATGGGCTTTTAAATTCGGCCTGATTAGATCTAAATTCTGCAGTCATGAAGTCTCTTGAATCTTTTATGCTTGTTTTTCCAGAGCCACCAGTAGCTTTATAATTGTGCTTCTGAATTGGCTCTTTTTATGTTTTTTTTTTGAATTGGCTTTTGACACCGAATTGTAATCCCAATTCTGTAACCCTTTGGCAGCAAGTACTCTCTCTGATACTTTCTTCATGGTGAGTACTTACTTCTAGTCACTTTGCTCTGTGGAGAGTGGCTGTATGCATGGGCTGACTCAAGAATATCAATAACGACCTAAGTAAATTTCATCCTAGATTATTCTGACATGGTCAGAGACCAGAAAATGAAAACAAAGATCAGAACCAAATAAAATGAAAGGACAACTAAAGTGAAAAAAATTATTTTTTTTATTTTAAATATTTTATTTATTTATTCATGAGAGAGAGAGAGAAGAGAGAGAGAGGCAGAGACACAGGCAGAGGGAGAAGCAGGCTTCATGCATGGAACAGGATGTGGAACTCGATCCCAGGTCTCTAGGATCATTCCCTGGGAGGAAGGTGGTGCCAAACTGCTGGGCCACCGAGGCTGCCCATGAAAAACAAATTTTAAAACAAAGTGGTAAAAAATAAATTTCCAAGAATCCTAAAGAAGAAAAAAAGAAAAGAAAAAAAAGGAAGAGACAAAAGGCAAAGTAAAGAGGAAAAAAAGAGTAGAAAAAAGGGGTGCGGATTTGAGAGATAGTGGTGGTAGCGAAGTTGTAGCCAAGGGAGAATGTAGTCTACCTGAGAGGTCCTAGTGGGTGATCCAAATCCTCCAGTGCAGGAGCCGCAGAGTGAGGATCCCTGGATCAGATTTGATGAAAAGACTTTGTGTACTGAGGGCTCCATTTCTGAAAAAAAAAAAAAGAGTGTACTCATAGGATCTGGACATGGATCCCCCATACACAGGTTTACTATCTCAACCCCACATACTCATCCGCATTCTGCAGGGATCTGTGACCCTCAAATGACACAGAGCATTGATGAAGATTGAAATATCTTCAAATCCCCCTCCTCACAGTTGAGAAGGCAAGCACTGAGTTTAGGGCAATGGCTTCTTTTACCAGTCTGGGCGTCCTGTGCTCCTCACCCCTGCTGCTGAACATCCCTTCCTGTGAGTGCCCATGTATGGGGCTCCCTCTGGGTAAGAGATTCCTGCCCCATCCTGAGGTGGCTTTCTCCACAGGGGATCTGTGCCAGGTCACCCTGTAGGAGTCTGGATCTGGGCTGAGGAAACCCAGGCAGATGCTAACTCACATGTTCCTTCTCTGGGTTCTCACTGATCATGTCAATGTGGGTATCACATGGGCCCATCAGCCCCATGTGCAAACCAACATATGGTGGGAAGATGCTAAATATTAGAACCCATTTTTTAATAATTTTTTTTAAATTTTTATTTATTTATGGTAGTCACAGAGAGTGAGAGAGAGAGAGAGGCAGAGACACAGGCAGAGAGAGAAGCAGGCTCCATGCACCGGGAGCCCGACGTGGGATTCGATCCCGGGTCTCCAGGATCGCGCCCTGGGCCAAAGGCAGGCGCTAAACCGCTGCGCCACCCAGGGATCCCTAGAACCCATTTTTTAAGTGCACCAAGATGTATAGCAAGTTAAACACCTAAAGGTAAATGTTCATGCTTCACACCAGAAGCACACCTATTCAATGTGTTGAACAACCAGACTGAAGAGATACAGCACAGTCTCTGTCGTGAAATCTAAAAGTCGAATTTGAGCATGAGAAGAGAATCATATGACTCCACTCATGTGGAATTTAAGAAACAAAACAGATGAACATAGAGGAAGGGAAGGAAAAAAGATGAAATCACAGAGGGAGACAAAACATAAGAGACAACTAACACTAGAAAACAAAGTGAAGTTTGCTGATGAGGCAGGGGGATGGGTAACTGGGTGATGTCATTAAGGAGGACACATGATGGGATAAGCAGTGGGTGTTTATACAACTGTGGAATCACTAAATTCTACCTCTAAATATAAAAATACAGTGAATACATAATACTTTACATGGTAATCAAATGATTTTATGTATTGATGAAAGAAAAAAATGGGAAAGATGGATGGATGATAGATTGATATAGATAGATGATATAGATAGATTATTGATAGATGATTGATAGATATAGATAGATAGATATATAGACAGATGATTGATTGATAGATAGATGATAGATAGATAGATAGATAGATAGATAGAAGATAGATAGATGATAGATAAATAGATGATAGATAGATAGATGATAGATAGATGGTAGTTATGATGCAGCAATCTTGCCATCTCCAACAACATGCATAGGTCTAGAGGGTATTAAGCTAAGTGAATTAAGTCATTCAGAAAAACATAAAACACCATATTATTTCACTGTTATGTGGATTTTAAAAAAACAAAATAAAACTGATCAAAGGGGAAAAATAAGAGAGAGAAGCAAAGCAAAAAACAGACAACAAAGGGAACAACATGAGGGATACCAGAGGGCTGGAGTTTAGGGAATAACAAATTAGATGGGAAAGAAGGAGAACATTACTCTGAACAGCACAAGTAATGTAACGAGGTATTGAGTCACTACATGTGTACCTGTAACTAATATCACACACCCTGTTAACTAACTGACATGAAAATAAAAACTATTTTCTTATATTTCTACATATTCTATTTTTATTTAAATTCAAGAAGCAAATACCACTTCCACAGTTTCATAAGGAGCATTCAGTGATTCATCAGATGCATAAACACCCAGTGCTCATCATATCACATGCTCTCCTTAATGCCCATCACCCAGTCACCCCATCCCCCCATTCACCTCCCTTCCAGAGATCTTCACTTTGTGGTTTGTGTCCTAGATTGACTTATTCACTCAGCATAATACCCTCCAGTTCCACCCACGTTGAAGCAAATGGTGGGTATTCGTCGTTTCTAATGACTGAGGAATATTCCACTGTATATATAGACCACATCTTCTTTATTCATTCATCTGTGGATGGACACCAAAGCTCCTTCCATAGTTTGGCTATTGTGGACATTGCTGCTATAAACATTGGGGTGCAAAAAAAAACATTGGGGTGCAGGTGTCCTACCATTTCACTGCACCTGTATCCTTGACGCTATTTTATTTGTTTATATTTTTTAAATTTCTTTTTATTGGATTTCAATCTGTCAACATATAGCATAACACCCAGTGCTCATACCATCAATTGCCTCCCTCTGTGCCTGTCACCCCTTCACCTTGACGCTATTTTAAAATTTAATTCATGGAGAAAAAGACACGTTGAGTATGTGAGTGGAGATGAATCAGAGAAACAGGGGATTTACGACTGTATCCAGCCCAGGATGTCCTGTGTCTGCAGGTGTCCTGGGTGAGGAGCAGTTGGTGAAGTCTGGGGGAGACCTGGTGAAGCTTGGCAGGTCCCTGAGTCCTCTACATTCACCTTTCATAGCTACAGCATGCATTGGCTCCACCAGTCTCCCGGTAGTGGCTACAGTGGGTCATATCCAATAGCAGTAATGGAAGTAGCATGTACTATGCAGACGCTGTAAAGGGCTGATTCACCATCTCCAGAGACAACACCAGGAACACGCTGTATCTGCAGATGAACAGCCTGAGAGCCGACGACACGGCCGTGTGTTGCTGTGCGAGGGACACAGTGAGGGGACCTCATTGTGAGCCCAGACACAAACCTCCCTGTAGAAGAAGATCAAGACTGCCAGGGGATGCCCACTACTCACCAGTTCTGTTTTCAAGCCCAGAAGCAGGTGCAGATGGAGGTGCAGATGGAGGTTCTGAGCAGGTTTCCTGTCAGGATCTGGGGTTTCATCTCCAAGGTGAGTCTCTCTGGACATAACATTCTGTGCTTACCTATTCAGACCCAATCTTAGAAAGTGATGAAAACAACTATTTCCATGAGCCCAAAAGACTATCACTTGAATTTACATCTTTCTGACCCAAAAATATCAATGTATTACCCATAACACCATGTGCATCATCTGAACTTTTTCAGGAATTGTAGTGGAACTCACAGTACCTTACTTAAACCCCCAGCAAATGTGCAATCTTGCTAGAAGCACGTAAAGTGCATAATGGACATGGGACTACAGAGACTTCAAGAGTGTGAGCACAAGATAAAAGACCTCTGGTTGTGGTTACTTTCAGTTAATATGGTCATAACTGCAATTTCTGTAACAGCCTGAGACAGAATTACTCCCACTAGGACCTGGTATGAATGTGGAATCTAGAGATCACACACAGAAACACCCACAGACACCCGCGACAAGTGTATAAAACTTTTATCATCTTGACCATCCTGTTGTAGAGAGCAGGTCAGGCCTCTCAGTAACTTATAAATGTTTGGATGGAGTCAAAGAAGGACAGTGGCTCAGGGTGCATGTTGTGGGTCATTGGTGGGGGTGGGGTCCTGTTCCAGGAGGGCATTGCATGGATTCAATGTCCCCTGGGTATCAAAGGATGGAGAACTTGTGGGTTACTGCTGGATTTCCCATGGGTAGGACAGGGGGAGAAGGAGAATTGGAGATCAGGGAACTAGCAAGGCACAATCAAAGGATTGGCGTGATGATTAATTCTACTACACAAGTATGAAAACTGAGATAAGAAAAGAGACACATGATCATTCTGAGAAAGGGCTCCTAATACGTGGAAAATCAGAAGAACAATAAGAGGGAAGAATCACAAACTATAAAATGTTCATAAAAATAGACCAAGGCTTTATTCAGGATCTCAGGTGGAAGGTGTCATCTCCCCAAGGTCACCAGCTGGTTCTGAAGGTCGTGTGTACAGTGTTGCATGCAGTGACCAGAAGCTTCTACTGGATCCATGAGGATGTTCAGGGTGAGGAGCTGGATTGGAGGACCTTCCACCTGCAGGGAATAACTCATCGATCCTTCAGGTGCTGTCAGCTCACTGTGTGTGACCCCTATCATCCCCATTTTGGAACCTACCGTTCATGTGATGGGAGGAGGTGGGGCCTTAGTCAAAAGGTGCACCCTCATGATGGGATCAGTGGGAGTTTTCTCTGCTTGTTGGAGTTTGCTGTGTGTGTTCCTCCTGAGATTAAGGAACTTTTCAGTTCTTATTTGAACAAATAATTTCTGTGTTTTTATCCTCTTTCTTCATCTATTTTGGCTCCTATCATGTGAATATTATTATAACTTCATAAGTCACTGAAATCCCTACATCTAGCTTTTTGTCTTTACCTTTTTTCCCTCTTCTTTTCAGTAATTATTTTCTATAATTATATTGTATCTTATAAGATAAGACTCACTTACTCACTTCCCTGATTCATCCACCATCATTACTATGGCCTCCACCTGGATTACATCTTGGTTATACTATCTATAATTTGGCCTTTTTAATTCTCTTTCATTTATCTAAGCAGAAAAGGAAACTCTGTTGTCTTCTCTCCCTTTCCAAGGCTAGCTAGTATGCTTTCAATCATTTTTTTAAATTCTAAGTCAGGTATCTTCATCTATTGATGAAGTCTCTTCTCTTGAGATTAGCATTCTATTCATTCTCATCAGTAAATATTTTCATTGTTCCTTTTTTCCCTATGAAGACATAAATAAAGGGGAAAAGAGAAAAATTTAAAAAAAGAAGATCCCAGATTTGTTTTGTTATGCCTCTTGAAGGACTACATATCAAAAAAATAAAAACAAATTTAATTAAATTGGAATTAGAAAAAATAAGTCACTATATTATATTTAGAAACATAAATCTGAAATAGAAAAAATTAAAAAGAAAAATAATAATAAATAAAGAAAGAATGATTTGAATATAACTAAATAATTGGAAAAACAATAGAGAGTAAAATTGGAAAGGAAGCTAGGTCCTACCTCCCCTAGCGCTGACTTCTTGCAGCACACTTTGACCACCAGCCTTGCTGACCTGGAATTGCTGGTCCTGATCCCCTGGGGAGGCTCTGCTGTGCTCACTCTCAGGGGTCCTGCCTTAGTGGACATGCACATCTAGGGGGCAGGTGCCGGGACTCAGGGTGGGTAGCTCTGGGGTCTAGCAGGTTGCACTCTTCTGCTCCCTGATGGGCTGATGAAGGGTGACCATGGTCCCCTACCTTTAGCCTCAGGTTGAATATTCGCCCCCCTCACGCTTCAGGGAGCCCTCACAGGAGAGCCATAAACCCCATTCTGTCCTCCGTTTCCATCTGAACTCCATGTTCAACCTGCCTATATCTGAGCTGGTTTATCTCAGGCACATGAGTGAGTGTCCAAGCGTCAATATGAGGGAATAACCTGGTGTGGACTGGAGATGTTTTTCTGAGGGAGAGTCTCACAGTCTCTTACCTTCTGCCTACTGATCTCAGGATAGAGGTCACAGGATCACACAGAGTACAGTTTATGGAAACACACTGGACAATGCTTGCACTCAGACCCACGGTTTACCCCCTCTTGAGGTTCCTGTGCCTCTTAACCATCCCTCACATAGTGCCATATGTTCTTCTTAGGACACACGGGACCTCATACCCTGGAAATATCCCCACTTTGCTATTGAGCACCATCATGCCAAGCTTGTCCCCAGGAGCACACTTCTAAAAGTTCACAATTCCTCTCTGATACTTATAGACCTTCACAGTAGATTCTGGAAGCAACCACCTTCCATGCTGTCATCCCCAGGTTTATATCTCCCTGTAGAAGAGGATCGGGACCACTAGGAAGTGTATACTACTCACCTATACTTCTGATTGAAGTCCCAGAAGCAGGTGCAGATGGAGGTTATGTGCAAGTTTCCTTTCAGAGCCTGAGGCTTCCTCTCCATGGAGCAGTTTCCCCCAAGGAGCCTCTCTGAACACAGGGTTCTATGCTTACCTATGCATTTTCTAACTTATAAACGTAGTTATCATATGAAGACACATCACATAAACTTGAACAAAACCAAGTAAATTACATTAAATGACTCTTGTATTTAAAAATGAATGAGGAAGGAGAAGATGGCGGAAGAGTAGGGTCTCCAAATCACCTGTCTCCACCAAACTACCTAGAAAACCTTCAAATTACGCTGAAAATCTATGAATTCGGCCTGAGATTTAAAGAGAGACCAGCTGGAATGCTACAGTGAGAAGAGTTTGCGCTTCTATCAAGGTAGGAAGACGGGGAAAAAGAAATAAAGGAACAAAGGCCTCCGAGGGGGAGGGGCCCCGCGAGGAGCCGGGCTGAGGCCGGGGCGAGTGTCCCCAGGACAGGAGAGCCCCGTCCCGGAGACGCAGGAGCTGCACCGACCTTCCCGGGCGGAAAGGGGCTCGCGGGGAGTTGGAGCAGGACCCAGGAGGGCGAGGATGCCCTCGGGTTCCCTGGGGCAGTAACAGAGCAACTGCGCGCCCAGGAGAGTGCGCCGAGCTCCCTAAGGGCTGCAGCGCGCACGGCGGGACCGGCGGGACCCGGAGCAACTCAGAGGGGCTCGGGCGGCGGCTCCGTGGAGGGGGCTGCGCGGCCCCGGGAGCAGCTCGGAGGGGCTCTGGCAGAGGAAGAGGCTCCGTGCGGAGGGGCCTGCGCGATTCCAGGGGCAGCTCGGAGGGGCTTGGGCGGCAGCTCCGCGGAGGGGGCTGCGCGGCCCGGGAGCGCGAATCCAACAGCGCAGGCTCCGGAGCACAGGGCGCCGGGACACAGCCCAGGATCCCGCCTCCCCCGGGACAGGCAGAGGCCGGGAGGGCCCAGGACAGCAAGGACGCTCCTGCCCCGAGCTGAGCAGAGCAGCGGCCCCGCCCGGAGCCTCCAGGCCCTGCAGACAGAGTTCCTGCCAGAGCTGAATCCAGGTTTCCAGAGCTGCCCCGCCACTGGGGCTGTTCCTCCTGCGGCCTCACGGGGTAAACAACCCCCACTGAGCCCTGCACCAGGCAGGGGCACAGCAGCTCCCCCAACTGCTAACACCTGAAAATCAGCACAACAGGCCCCTCCCCCAGAACACCAGCTAGACTGACACTTCCAGGAGAAGCCAAGGGACTTAAAGGACACAGAATCAGAAGATACTCCCCCGTGGTTCTTTTTTTTTTTTGCTTTTTGATTTGTTTCCTTCCCCCACCCCCTTTTTTCTCCTTTCTTTTTCTTTCTCTTTTTCTTCTTTTTTTTTTCGTTTTTTTTCTTCCCTTTTTTTCTCTTTCTCTTTTCTTTCCTTCTTTCTCTCCTCTCTTTTTCTCTTTTTCCCAATACAACTTGCTTTTGGCCACTCTGCACTGAGCAAAATGACTAGAAGGAAAACCTCACCTCAAAAGAAAGAATCAGAAACAGTCCTCTCTCCCACAGAGTTACAAAATCTGGATTACAATTCAATGTCAGAAAGCCAATTCAGAAGCACTATTATACAGCTACTGGTGGCTCTAGAAAAAAGTATAAAGGACTCAAGAGACTTCATGACTGCAGAATTTAGAGCTAATCAGGCAGAAATTAAAAATCAATTGAATGAGATGCAATCCAAACTAGAAGTCCTAACGACGAGGGTTAACGAGGTGGAAGAACGAGTGAGTGACCTAGAAGACAAGTTGATAGCAAAGAGGGAAACTGAGGAAAAAAGAGACAAACAATTAAAAGACCATGAAGATAGATTAAGGGAAATAAACGACAGCCTGAGGAAGAAAAACCTACGTTTAATTGGGGTTCCCGAGGGCGCCGAAAGGGACAGAGGGCCAGAATATGTATTTGAACAAATTCTAGCTGAAAACTTTCCTAATCTGGGAAGGGAAACAGGCATTCAGATCCAGGAAATAGAGAGATCCCCCTCTAAAATCAATAAAAACCGTTCAACACCTCGACATTTAATAGTGAAGCTTGCAAATTCCAAAGATAAGGAGAAGATCCTTAAAGCAGCAAGAGACAAGAAATCCCTGACTTTTATGGGGAGGAGTATTAGGGTAACAGCAGACCTCTCCACAGAGACCTGGCAGGCCAGAAAGGGCTGGCAGGATATATTCAGGGTCCCAAATGAGAAGAACATGCAACCAAGAATACTTTATCCAGCAAGGCTCTCATTCAAAATGGAAGGAGAGATAAAGAGCTTCCAAGACAGGCAGCAACTAAAGAATATGTGACCTCCAAACCAGTTCTGCAAGAAATTTTAAGGGGGACTCTTAAAATTCCCCTTTAAGAAGAAGTTCAGTGGAACAGTCCACAAAAACAAAGACTGAATAGATATCATGATGACACTAAACTCATATCTCTCAATAGTAACTCTGAATGTGAACGGGCTTAATGACCCCATCAAAAGGCGCAGGGTTTCAGACTGGATAAAAAAGCAGGACCCATCTATTTGCTGTCTACAAGAGACTCATTTTAGACAGAAGGACACCTACAGCCTGAAAATAAAAGGTTGGAGAACCATTTACCATTCGAATGGTCCTCAAAAGAAAGCAGGGGTAGCCATCCTTATATCAGATAAACTAAAATTTACCCCAAAGACTGTAGTGAGAGATGAAGAGGGACACTATATCATACTTAAAGGATCTATTCAACAAGAGGACTTAACAATCCTCAATATATATGCTCCGAATGTGGGAGCTGCCAAATATATAAATCAATTATTAACCAAAGTGAAGACATACTTAGATAATAATACACTTATACTTGGTGACTTCAATCTAGCTCTTTCTATACTCGATAGGTCTTCTAAGCACAACATCTCCAAAGAAACGAGAGCTTTAAATGATACACTGGACCAGATGGATTTCACAGATATCTACAGAACTTTACATCCAAACTCAACTGAATACACATTCTTCTCAAGCGCACATGGAACTTTCTCCAGAATAGACCACATATTGGGTCACAAATCGGGTCTGAACCGATACCAAAAGATTGGGATTGTCCCCTGCATATTCTCGGACCATAATGCCTTGAAATTAGAACTAAATCACAACAAGAAGTTTGGAAGGACCTCAAACACGTGGAGGTTAAGGACCATCCTGGTAAAAGATCAAAGGGTCAAACAGGAAATTAAGGAAGAATTAAAAAGATTCATGGAAACTAATGAGAATGAAGATACAACCGTTCAAAATCTTTGGGATGCAGCAAAAGCAGTCCTAAGGGGGAAATACATCGCAATACAAGCATCCATTCAAAAACTGGAAAGAACTCAAATACAAAAGCTAACCTTACACATAAAGGAGCTAGAGAAAAAACAGCAAATAGATTCTACACCCAAGAGAAGAAGGGAGTTAATAAAGATTCGAGCAGAACTCAACGAAATTGAGACCAGAAGAACTGTGGAACAGATCAACAGAACCAGGAGTTGGTTCTTTGAAAGAATTAATAAGATAGATAAACCATTAGCCAGCCTTATTAAAAAGAAGAGAGAGAAGACTCAAATTAATAAAATCATGAATGAGAAAGGAGAGATCACTACCAACACCAAGGAAATACAAACGATTTTAAAAACATATTATGAACAGCTATACGCCAATAAATTAGGCAATCTAGAAGAAATGGATGCATTCCTGGAAAGCCACAAACTACCAAAACTGGAACAGGAAGAAATAGAAAACCTGAACAGGCCAATAACCAGGGAGGAAATTGAAGCAGTCATCAAAAACCTCCCAAGACACAAGAGTCCAGGGCCAGATGGCTTCCCAGGGGAATTTTATCAAACGTTTAAAGAAGAAACCATACCTATTCTCCTAAAGCTGTTTGGAAAGATAGAAAGAGATGGAGTACTTCCAAATTCGTTCTATGAAGCCAGCATCACCTTAATTCCAAAGCCAGACAAAGACCCCACCAAAAAGGAGAATTACAGACCAATATCCCTGATGAACATGGATGCAAAAATTCTCAACAAGATACTGGCCAATAGGATCCAACAGTACATTAAGAAAATTATTCACCATGACCAAGTAGGATTTATCCCTGGGACACGAGGCTGGTTCAACACCCGTAAAACAATCAATGTGATTCATCATATCAGCAAGAGAAAAACCAAGAAACATATGATCCTCTCCTTGGATGCAGAGAAAGCATTTGACAAAATACAGCATCCATTCCTGATCAAAACTCTTCAGAGTATAAGGATAGAGGGAACATTCCTCGACATCTTAAAAGCCATCTATGAAAAGCCCACAGCAAATATCATTCTCAATGGGGAAGCACTGGGAGCCTTTCCCCTAAGATCAGGAACAAGACAGGGATGTCCACTCTCACCACTGCTGTTCAACATCGTACTGGAAGTCCTAGCCTCAGCAATCAGACAACAAAAAGACATTAAAGGCATTCAAATTGGCAAAGAAGAAGTCAAACTCTCCCTCTTCGCTGATGACATGATACTCTACATAGAAAACCCAAAAGTCTCCACCCCAAGATTGCTAGAACTCATACAGCAATTCGGTAGCGTGGCAGGATACAAAATCAATGCCCAGAAGTCAGTGGCATTTCTATACACTAACAATGAGACTGAAGAAAGAGAAATTAAGGAGTCCATCCCATTTACAATTGCACCCAAAAGCATAAGATACCTAGGAATAAACCTAACCAAAGATGTAAAGGATCTATACCCTCAAAACTATAGAACACTTCTGAAAGAAATTGAGGAAGACACAAAGAGATGGAAAAATATTCCATGCTCATGGATTGGCAGAATTAATATTGTGAAAATGTCAATGTTACCCAGGGCAATATACACATTTAATGCAATCCCTATCAAAATACCATGGACTTTCTTCAGAGAGTTAGAACAAATTATTTTAAGATTTGTGTGGAAGCAGAAAAGACCCCGAATAGCCAGGGGAATTTTAAAAAAGAAAACCATATCTGGGGCCATCACAATGCCAGATTTCATGTTGTACTACAAAGCTGTGGTCATCAAGACAGTGTGGTACTGGCACAAAAACAGACACATAGATCAGTGGAACAGAATAGAGAATCCAGAAGTGGACCCTGAACTTTATGGGCAACTAATATTCGATAAAGGAGGAAAGACTATCCATTGGAAGAAAGACAGTCTCTTCAATAAATGGTGCTGGGAAAATTGGACATCCACATGCAGAAGAATGAAACTAGACCACTCTCTTTCACCATACACAAAGATAAACTCAAAATGGATGAAAGACCTAAATGTGAGACAAGATTCCATCAAAATCCTAGAGAAGAACACAGGCAACACCCTTTTTGAACTCGGCCATAGTGACTTCTTGCAAGATACATCCACGAAGGCAAAAGAAACAAAAGCAAAAATTAACTATTGGGACTTCATCAAGATAAGAAGCTTTTGCACAGCAAAGGATACAGTCAACAAAACTCAAAGACAACCTACAGAATGGGAGAAGATATTTGCAAATGACATATCAGATAAAGGGCTAGTTTCCAAGTTCTATAAAGAACTTATTAAACTCAACACCAAAGAAACAAACAATCCAATCATGAAATGGGCAAAAGACATGAACAGAAATCTCATAGAGGAAGACATAGACATGGCCAACATGCACATGGGAAAATGCTCTGCATCACTTGCCATCAGGGAAATACAAATCAAAACTACAATGAGATACCACCTCACACCAGTGAGAATGGGGAAAATTAACAAGGCAGGAAACAACAAATGTTGGAGAGGATGTGGAGAAAAGGGAACCCTCTTACACTGTTGGTGGGAATGTGAACTGGTGCAGCCACTCTGGAAAACTGTGTGGAGGTTCCTCAAACAGTTAAAAATAGACCTGCCCTACGACCCAGCAATTGCACTGTTGGGGATTTACCACAAAGATACAAATGCAATGAAACGCCGGGACACCTGCACCCCGATGTTTATAGCAGCAATGGCCACGATAGCCAAACTGTGGAAGGAGCCTCGGTGTCCAACGAAAGATGAATGGATAAAGAAGATGTGGTTTATGTATACAATGGAATATTACTCAGCTATTAGAAATGACAAATACCCACCATTTGCTTCAACGTGGATGGAACTGGAGGGTATTAGGCTGAGTGAAGTAATGACAAATACCCACCATTTGCTTCAACGTGGATGGAACTGGAGGGTATTAGGCTGAGTGAAGTAAGTCAGTTGGAGAAGGACAAACATTATATGTTCTCATTCATTTGGGGAATATAAATAATAGTGAAAGGGAATATAAGGGAAGGGAGAAGAAATGTGTGGGAAATATCAGAAAGGGAGACAGAACGTAAAGACTGCTAACTCTGGGAAACGAACTAGGGGTGGAAGAAGGGGAGGAGGGTGGGGGGTGGGAGCGAATGGGTGACGGGCACTGGGTGTTATTCTGTATGTTAGTAAATTGAACACCAATAAAAAATAAATTAAAAAAAATAAATAAAAAAAATAAAAATAAAAATAAAAATAAAAATGAATCAATTACAAGTATCCTGATATTTTTCCATAGAAGCTTTGGAGGAGCCACTGCTGCACTCTCTGTGCATCACAGGAAAACTCGGCTCAATGAACAAGAGAGAGGGTCTAGTTTCTGCCTGCTGGTTTCAGAATAGATGTCACAGGACCACACAGCGTTCAGTTTATGGAAACAAAGCACAATGCCTGCACTCAGACCCAATGTTCACACGTCTATAGGTTCCAGTCCTTCTTAACCATGCATCATGTTGTGCCACTTTTTCTTCTTGGCACTCAGGGGGTCCTTAGATCCAGAAATTTCCTTATTTTTCTATTTGAGCACCATCATGCCAGGTCCGTCCCCCGCAGGAGTAGAATTGTACATGTTCACACATTCCTCTCTTGTCCTTAAAATCCTTGACAGTAGCTTCTGCAAGCAACCTCCCTCCTACTGTCATCCCTACGATTGTATCTCCCCAATGTCAGCACCGCACAGCTCCAGCACTCCAAAACCTGCTCAGTATTCTATTAGGAGTCCTTCTGTTGTTGCTTTTTCAACTCTGATCGATTTCATGGATGTTCAAAATGATTCAATAACCATCCAGCTGTTTCAGGGATGTGACAAGGCCTGAGTCCCCTAAACCTTCTGACATGTTAACTTCTCTATCTCATATTTTCTTATACTAAAGATGGTGTGGCGAATTTTTTTCTGATTTATATGTTGGAGGTGTACTTTGGACCCTGGTGTTTTGTTTCAGAGTATCGTAAACTTATTTTCACCCCTACACTGATTCTGGATCCTAAGGACTCATTTTTGTTTGTACAAGCCTACTGAGTATTGTACTAATATTATATTATGTTTCAGGAAGGAATTACAGATATATGTGGTCCATGCACATAAGGTCATCCAACAAGTGACATAAGGAGCAATGCACTGCCTCGCAGTGAGACTGGAGCTTCAAGGAGGGCATAGATGCTCCCAAAGGACCAGAATTGCAGGAATATTATTGGCAGGACCCCATGTCTCTGTGCAGGTGACACAGGTGCCATTTGGGTGGTGGGCTCTGCTTGCAGTCTTCCTGATGTATATTATCTATTGAAAGATGGAAAGGGGGGTACCTGGGTGCTCAGCAGTTTCGTGCCACCTTCAGCCCAGGGCCTGATCCTGGAGATCAGAGATTGAGTCCCACAACAGGCTCTGTGCATGGAGCCTGCTTTTCACTCTGCCTGTGTCTCTACATCTCTCTCTCTCTCTCTCTCTGTGTCTCTCATGAACAAATAAAACATTACAAAAACAAAGAAGGAATGGGCTAGATTTGGAAACAGAACAGAAGTCCTGTATGCAGCCCGCAGGTTCAGGAGGATTGATCTAAGAAAACCAAAATTACGGTTGATCTGAGGCACAAATTGAAATTGGTTTGAAACGGAAATTTTCTGCTGCATTTGTTATCAAAAATACCTGATAAATCCGTAGAAGAGGTTCATCGTAGATAGTTTTCTTCTCTTAGATGGAATATAGTATTGGAATGTAAAAAGAATTCATGAAAAACTTACAGTTGCAAAGCAGCACCATACTGTTAGTTTAGGAGGGATAAGCAAAATAGAAATATAGGGTATACAATGGAAAATGTTCGTTCTGACACGAGTTTATTATATCCCAATCTCTGCTTGAATGAGCTCATTCTGCATCAGGTAAGCTCATCAACGTGATTACAGAAGATCACAGAGTTAACTGCAGTGAAACACAGTGACTGAGTTGTTAGAGACTTACAAATAGAACTGCATTACCTGAAACCCTCTGAAATTCAGCTAAATTCTAAATTTAGAATTGCAGGAATATTATAGGCAAGACTCCGTGTCTTTGTGAAGTGGATGCAGGCGTCTTTTGGTTGGTGGTCTCTGCTGGCAGTCTTCCTGATGCATGTGATCCATTCAAAGTTGCAATGTGTTAGACTTGGAGACAGAAGACAAGTCCTGTACATAGCCCATAGGGTCACGGGGAATGATCTGAGAAATTCAAAATTAAGGTTGATTAAAGTCATAGATTGAAAATAATTGAAACTGAATTTTCCTGCCACATTTGTTATTAAAAATACCTTTCATCAAAATACATCATTTTTTAAATAATAAATTTATTTTTTATTGATGCTCAATTTGCCAACATACAGAATAACACCCAGTGCTCATCCTGCCAAGTGCTCCCCTCTGTGCCCATCACCCAGTCACCCCAACACTCTGCCCACCTCCCCTTCCAATACCCTTTGTTCAAGAGAGTCAGAGATACTCAGACACTTTGGACCTTCAGTATAAGGATGTTCTTTTATAACGTTTCCAGAAGATGAGTATATGATGACCCAGTGGGATTTGTGTCTCTCCATCACCTTACAGGGTTGTGTTGTAGTGATGGTTGTGATATATGTGCCTTGTCACTTGCGAACATGTGGTGCCCTGTGTCCTCATTTCAAACCCACATCAGTGACTCTCCCTCTGGGCATGAGTTCAGATTCCCTTTAGGGTTTCCTCAATGGAAACCCTCAAGGGACCTACATGACTTATTTACTCTTTCTCATTGTATTTAAATGCAATCATTTTTGTCATGGGATAGGCAACAACCAGGTAACATGACCTGGTCATGTCAATAACTAACAGCCCTACCATCCTAATCCATAGTTTACATATGAAAGTACATGGCGGTGAAGCTGTTTCAGGGAAGGTTTGTCCATTCATGGTCATCAAGGCAGTGGATCAGCTCCAAATGCCCAGAAGCAAGGCAATAGTTGACTTTGCCAATTTCACTCATATTTATACACATACCAGCTGTCTACAAACACGCACACTCAGAATATAATGGGAGAGGATGGAGCAAGGGATGGAGCACACATTTCTGCTGGCAGTGTGCAGACCTGGACCTGAGATGGGCTTGGATGAATCTGTAAGTTCACAGTGCAGTTGGCAATGGATTGTTATCATTTGCTATTGGTTTAGTTTCCTCTTTAGATGCTCACACCCTACCTTGTTGAGGCCTGTTTTGGGGATTTTGTGACTCTCTTCCTGGCTGCAACAGAGAGCTGTTCTGAACATGGCCTCCTACCTCTGGCCTGGGGTTGAATGTTTGCACTTCTAGTCTTCAGGGAGCCCTCACAGGAGAGCCATCAAGCCCTTTCTGTCCTCAGTTTACAACTGAACCCCATGTTGACCCTGCTTGTGTCTAAGCTGGTTTATCTCAGGCACATGAATGAGTCTGTAAACGTCAATAAGAGGGATTCCTCTGGTGTGGACCTGGGATGGTCCTCCGAGCAAGGGTCTCATGGTCTCTTACTTTCTGCTTGCTGGTCTCAGGATAGAAGTCACAGGACCAAACAGGGTTCAGTTTATGGAAACACAAATCACAATGCCTTCATTCAGACATAATGTTTACCCATCTCCAGAATCCTGTTCTTCTTAATCATCCGTCACATGGTGCCACTTTTTCTTTGTAGGACTCAGGGGGACCGCAGATCCTGGAAATTTCCCACTTTGCCACTTGAGCAGCATCATACCAGGTTCGCTCCATGCAGGACCAGAATTCTTTTTTTTTTTAATTAGTGTTCAATCTGCCAACATACATTTGGAAAGTGTTAGATTTGGAGACAGAAGTCGTGTGCACAGCAACAGGGTCAGGGGGACTGATCTGAGAAAACCAAATTTAAGGTTGATTAGAGGCACAGATTGAAATTGAATTGAAACTGAATTTTCCTGACACATTTTGTTTTTCTCCTTTTATTTTATTATTTTTTAATAAATTTATTTTGTATTGGTGTTCAATTTGGCAACATACAGAATAACACCCAGTGCTCATCTCGTCAAGTGCCCCTTCAGTGCCCACCACCCAGTCACCCCCACCCCCACCCTCCTCCCCTTCCACGACCCTTAGTTCTTTTCCCAGAGATAGGAGGCTTCCATGTTCTGTCTCCCTTTCTGATATTTCCTACCCATTTATTCTCCCTTCTCCTCTATTCCCTTTCACTATTATTTATATTCCCCAAATGAATGAGACCATATAATGTTTGTCCTTCTCCAATTGATTTATTTCACTCAGCATAATACCCTCCAGTTCTATCCACATCAAATGAAATGGTGGGTATTTGTCGTTTCTAATGGCTGAGTAATATTCCATTGTATATATAAACCACATCTTCTTTATCCATTCATCTTTCGATGGACACAGAGGTTCCTTCAACAGTTTCCTGCCACATTTATTATAAAAAATACCCGATAAATCTGTCGAAGGGTTCAAGGGTAGATATTTTTCTTCTCTTAGATGGAATATACTATTTGAATGTAAAAGGAATTAATCAAAAACTTAGAGTGGCAAGGCAGCATTACACTGTTCATTTAGGAGGGATAAGAAAAATAGAAATATAGGCTATACAATGGAAAATGTTCATCCTCACACCAGTTTATTATATCCCAAACTCTGCATGAATGCAGCTCATTCTGCATCAGGTAAACTTATCAAAGCCATTACAGAAAATCACAGATTTGACTGGAGTGACACACACTGACTGAGTTGATAGAGAGTTACAAATCCAAGTACATTACCTGAAACACTGAAATTCAGCTAAATTCTAAATTTAGCAAAATCATGTGATCCTCTTGATACAGCAGGGTCCACATATCTAAGGAACACTGCCAGTCTATCTATCAAGTGTTTCAAGAGGGCCAGTAAGTCCTGTAGAGAGGAGCACAGGCCAAGATTCTGACTCACTGAAATGTGCACAAGGACATATGACAAACCCTCTACAATTTCAGAGGTAGGATAAAATCACTCTATGGGGACACATGACACCTAAAAGCCAAGATTTACATGCAAAAAACATTACAAAGTACCACGTGGACACAAAGTCTGAAGTCTGGAATATTACTTAATAAAAACATAGTTTCTCAAAGCAGTCAATATAAACCCACAAAGGCAGTCCCAACAGTTTGACAAGTAGGGCAAGAGGAGAACAGGTAGGACTCGAGATCCAAGAGTTATCAGGTAACATTCAAAAACATGGTGTGGTTAAAAAATGCCACTAAACAATTATGAAAAATAAGGGAAGAAAGTTGGAGGAGGTCCTCTCATTTATCTTCAGGTGTATATATCAGCTCATTGTGTGTGACCTCTACCATCCCCTTGTTGAAACCTAAGGCCCATGAGATGGGAGGAGGAGGTGGGGCCTTGGGGAGCACTTAAGTCAGCAGATGGATCCCCATAATGGGATCAGGAACCTTATTCACCAGGACTAGGAAATCTCCATGCCTTCAGCTCCATGTGAGGTAACAGGGAAAGGACAGACTAGGACATGGGTGCTCTCCAGACACCACATCTGCGTGCACCTGGACCTCAGACATCCCAGATTCCAGATCTGTGAGAATGAGTGTCTGTGGTTTGATACACCCAGTCCATATACTCATCTAGGATTTTGATGGAATCTTGTCTCACATTTAGATCTTTCATCCATTTTGAGTTTATCTTTGTGTGTGGTGTAAGAGAATGCTCTAGTTTCATTCTTCTGCATGTGGATGTTCAATTTTCCTAGCACCATTTATTGAAGAGACTGTCTTTCTTCCAAAGCATAGTATTTCCTCCTTGATCGAATATTAGTTGACCATAAAGTTCAGGGTCCACTTCTGGGTTCTCTATTCTGTTCCATTGATCTATGTGTCTGTTTTTGTGGCAGTACCACACTGTCTTGATGACCACCGCTTTGTAGTACAACCTGAAATCTGGCATTGTGATGCCCCCAGATGGGGTTTTCTTTTTTAAAATTCCCCTGGCTATTCACGGTCTTTTCTGATTCCACACAAAATTTAAAATAATTTGTTCTAACTCTCTGAAGAAAGTCCATGGTATTTTGATAGGGATTGCATTAAACGTGTAAATTGCCCTGGGTAACATTGACATTTTCACAATATTAATTCTACCAATCCATGAGCATGGAATATTTTTCCATCTCTTTGTGTCTTCCTCAATTTCTTTCAGAAGTGTTCTACAGTTTTTAGGGTATAGATCCTTTACATCTTTGGTTAGGTTTATTCCTAGGGATCTTATGCTTTTGGGTGCAATTGTAAATGGGTTGACTCCTTAATTTCTCTTTCTTCGGTTTCATTGTTAGTGTATAGAAATGCCATTGATTTCTGGGCATTGATTTTGTATCCTGCCACGCTACCAAATTGCTGTATGAGTTCTAGCAATCTTGGGGTGGAGGCTTTTGGGTTTTCTATGTAGAGTATCATGTCATCGGCGAAGAGGGAGAGTTTGACTTCTTTGCCAATTTGAATGCCTTTAATGTCTTTTTGTTGCCTGATTGATGAGGCTAGGACTTCCAATACTATGTTGAATAGCAGTGGTGAGAGTGGACATCCCTGTCTTGTTCCTGATCTTAGTGGAAAGGATCCCAGTGCTTCCCCATTGAGAATGATATTTGCTGTGGGCTTTTCGTAGATGGCGTTTAAAATGTCGGGGAAAGATCCCTCTATCCCTGCACTCTGAAGAGTTTTGATCAGGAATTGGTGCTGTATTTTGTCAAATCCTTTCTCTCCATCTAATGAAAGGATCATATGGTTCTTGGTTTTTCTCTTGCTGATATGATGAATCACATTGATTGTTTTACGAGTGTCGGACCAGCCTTGTGTCCCGGGGATAAATCCTACTTGGTCATGGTGAATAATTTTCTTAATGTACTGTTGGATCCTATTGGCCAGTATCTTGTTGAGAATTTTTGCATCCATGTTCATCAGGGATATTGGTCTGTAATTCTCCTTTTTGGTGGGGTCTTTGGATTTGGAATTAAGGTGATGCTGGCCTCATAGAACAAATTTGGAAGTACTCCATCTCTTTCTATCTTTCAAACAGCTTTAGTAGTATAGGTATGATTTCTTCTTTAAACGTTTGATAGAATTCCCCTGGGAAGCCATCTGACACTGGACTCTTGTGTCCTGGGAAGTTTTTGATGACTGCTTCAATTTCCTCCCTGGTTACTGGCCTGTTCAGGTTTTGAATGTCTTCATATTCCAGTTTTGGTAGTTTGTGGCTTTCCAGGAATGCCTGGATCAATGATAGGACCTCCTCCAACTTTCTTCCCTTATTTTTCATAATTGTTTAGTGGCATTTTTCACCACACCATGTTTCAATTTCTTCTAGATTGCCTAATTTATTGGCGTATAGCTGCTCATAATATGTTTTTAAAATCGTTTGTATTTCCTTGGTGTTGGTAGTGATCTCTCCTTTTCGTTCATGATTTTATTAATTTGAGTCTCCTCTCTCTTCTTTTTAATAAGGTTGGCTAATGGTTTATCTATCTTTTTAATTCTGTCAAAGAACCAACTCCTGGTTCTGTTGATCTGTTCCACTGTTCTTCTGGTCTCGTTTACGTTGAGTTCTGCTAGAATTTTAATTAACTCTCTTCTTCTGCTGGGCGTGGGGTCCATCTCTGTTTCTTCTCTAGCTCCTTTATGTGTAAGGTTAGCTTTTGTATTTGAGTTCTTTCTAGTTTTTGAATGGATGCTTGTATTGTGATGTATTTCCCCCTTAGGACTGCTTTTGCTACATCCCAAAGATTTTGAATGGTTGTATCTTCATTCTCATTAGTTTCCATGAATCATTTTAATTCTTCCTTAATTTCTGGTTGACCCTTTGATCTTTTAGCAGGATGGTCCTTAACCTCCACGTGTTTGTGGTCCTTCCAAACTTCTTGTTGTGATTTAGTTCTATTTTCAAGGCATTATGGTCTGAGAATATGCAGGGGACGATCCCAATCTTTTGGTATCGGTTTAGACCCGATTTGTGACCTAGTATGTCGTCTATTCTAGAGAAAGTTCCGCGTGCACTTGAGAAGAATGTGTATTCAGTTGAGTTTGGATGTAAAGTTCTGTAGATATCTGTGAAAACCATCTGGTCCAGTGTATAATGCAAAGCTCTCGTTTCTTTGGAGATGTTTTGTTTAGAAGACCTATCAAGTGTAGAAAGCACTAGATTGAAGTCACCAAGTATAAGTGTATTATTATCTAAGTTTGCCTTATCTTTGGTTATTAATTGATAAATATATTTGGCAGCTCCCATATTCGGGGCATATATATTGAGGATTGTTAAGTCCTCTTGTTGTATAGATCCTTTAAGTATGAGATAGTGTCCCTCTTCATCTCTCACTACAGTCTTTGGGGTAAATTTTAGTTTATCTGATATAAGGATGGCTACCCCTGCTTTCTTTTGAGGACCATTCGAATGGTAAACGGTTCTCCAACCTTTTATTTTCAGGCTGTAGGTGTCCTTCTGTCTAAAATGAGTCTCTTGTAGACAGCAAATAGATGGGTCCTGCTTTTTTATCCAGTCTGAAACCCTGCGCCTTTTGATGGGGTCATTAAGCCCGTTCAAGTTCAGTGTTACTATTGACAGATATGAGTTTTGTGTCATCATGATATCTATTCAGTCTTTGTTTTTGTGGATTGTTGCCCTGAACTTCTTCTTAAAGGGGAATTTTAAGAGTCCACCTTAAAATTTATTGCAGAGCTGGTTTGGAGGTCACATATTCTTTCAGTTCCTCCCTGTCTTGGAAGCTCTTTATCTCTCCTTCCATTTTGAATGAGAGCCTTGCTGGATAAAGTATTCTTGGTTGCTTGTTTTTCTCATTTGGGACACTGAATATATCCTGCCTGCCCTTTCTGGCCTGCCAGGTCTCTGTGGAGAGGTCTGCTTTTACCCTAATATTCTTCCCCATAAAAGTCAGGGCTTTCTTGTCTCTTGCTGCTTTAAGTATCTTCTCTTTATCTTTGGAATTTGCAAGTTTCACTATTAAATGCCGAGGTTTTGAATGGTTTTTATTGATTTTAGGGAGGATCTCTCTATTTCCTGGATCCGAATGCCTGTTTCCCTTCCCAGATTAGGAAAGTTTTAAGCTAGGATTTGTTCAAATACATATTCTGGTCCTATGTCTCTTTCAGCGCCCTCGGGAACTCCAATTAAATGTAGGTTTTTCTTCCTCAGGCTGTCGTTTATTTCCCTTAATCTGTCTTCATGGTCTTTTAATTGTCTCTTTTTTCCTCAGTTTCCCTCTTTGCCATCAACTTGTCTTCTATGTCACTCACTCGTTCTTCCACCTCGTTAACCCTCATCGTTAGGACTTCTAGTTTGGATTGCATCTCATTCAATTGATTTTTAATTTCTGCCTGATTGGATCTAAATTCTGCAGTCATGAAGTCTCTTGAGTCTTTTATGCTTTTTTGTAGAGCCACCAGTTGGTGTATAATAGTGCTTTTAAATTGGCTTTCTGACATTGAATTGTAATCCAGATTTTGTAACTCTGTGGGAGAGAGGACTGTTTCTGATTCTTTCTCTTGAGGTGAGGTTTTCTTTCTAGTCATTTTGCTCAGTGCAGAGTCTCAAAAACAAGTTGTATTCGGAAAAGGAGAAAAAGGGAGAGAGAGAGAAGGAAAGAAAAGAGAAAAAGAAAAAAGAAAAAAGGAAAAAAGAGAAGAAAAAGAGAAAGAAAAAGGAAGAAAGTTGAAAAAAAGGGTGTGGGAAGCAATCAGAAATCAAAAAGAAAAAAAAAAACACGGGGGAGTATTTTCTGATTCTATATACTTTATGTCCCTTGACTTCCCCTGTAACTTGTCTGTCTAGCTGGTCTTCTGGGAGAGGGGCCTGTTGTGCTGATTTTCAGGTGTTAGCACTTTGGGGAGCTGCTCTGTCCCCTGCCTGGTGCAGGGTTCAGTGGGGGTTGTTTACCCCGTGAGGCCGCAGGAGGAACCATCCCAGTGCCTGCGGCAGCTCTGGAAACCTGGATTCAGCTCCCGCAGGAACCTCTCAGTCTCCAGGGGCCTGGAGGCTCCATGGGTGGGGCCGCTGATCTGCTGAGCTCGGGGCAGGAGTGTCCTTGCTGTCCTGGGCCCTCCTGGTCTCTGCCTGTCCCAGGGGGAGGCCGAATCTTGGGCTGTGACCCAGCGCCCTGTGCTCCGGGTTCTGTGCTATTGGATTTGCTCTCCCAGCCATGCAGCCACCTCTCCGAGGAGCTGCCACCTGAGCCCCTCCCAGCTGCTCTGGGTCCCGCCATGTGTGGTGCAGCCCTTCAGGGAGCTCGCGCACTCACCTGCATATGCCACAGGTGTCTGTTACTGTTCCAGGGAGCCTGAAGGCATCCCCGCTCTCCTGGGTCCTGCTCTAACTCCCTGCGGGTGTCTTTCCACCCGGGAAGGTTGCTGCAGCTCCTGCTTCTCCGGGACGGGGCTCTCCTGTCCTGGGGACACTCGCCCTGGCCTTACCTGGCTCCTCGCGGGGCCCCTCCCCCTTGGAGGCCTTTTGTGTCTTTATTTCTTTTTCCCTGTCTTCCTACCTTGATAGAAGCACAAACTCTTCTCAAAGTAGCGTTTCAGCTGTTCTCTCTTTAAATTTCAGGCCAAATTCGTAGATTTACAGGATGATTTGATGGTTATGTAGGTAATTTGGTGGGGACAGGTGATTTGGGGACCCTAGTCTTCTACCATCTTGCCCATCCTCCCCTTTTCCTGTTGTTACTGCAAAGACTCTCTCTCACTCACAGGGTTTTCCAACCGCCAACATGAATTCACCTGGATTTAGTTCGACACACAGAACTGGAAGGATACCTGGACTTTTTACATGAAAGTGGCTGCACCTGCTCATGTGGGTTTCCTTGCCCAATTCACAGAGCTTTCTCATTTGACGTCTTGTGCTCGAAGAATAAGGCCAGCCCTCTGGAGTCCCCTGTGTAGGTTCCAGCTGAGATCCAGGCCCTCTGAATCACAGGCATTTACTCATGAGAATATTTGATGCCCCTCTGCACACAGAACTGCCAAACCAGTGTCTCAGGAGGGAATAAAGTTGAGGGGCTACAGGACGCCCATCTGTATCAGGAAGAGAATGAAGGGTGTTCACAGAAAAAGTGACACCAGCTCAAGGACAGGTCTCTCAAGATTCATACTGACCCAAGGTCCCTATGTCATGGACCATGGACCCTCCTTTTCATAGGAGTCTTGGTCAATACCTCTCCCTACTCTCGGTCTGTTGGTTTAGCAGGAATGTCTGTGGGCATTCTGGCAGAAGCACAGATCCAGGAGGACCTGCTGTCTGAGGTGCAAGGAGCAGATGTCAGGAGGAGGGGCAATCAGCAGGATGGAGCCCCATGAATGGACAGAACCAGAGCTTTCTGGCAAAGAGGTCTCATGTGGAATATGGGGTGACTCTCAGGGAGCTGGACCCATTCACCTGACCCTCTGCTCTCACACACACCAGGTGACCTGCAGCATCTCCTGAGTCACCTGACATTATGCTGCTAGATCTGCTCCTTCAATTTTCAGAGTCACCACTTCCATAATCATGAGGTCACCACGCCCTCAGTTGTAGTCCAGGGATGGTCAATGCATGATAGCTCCTGCCCCTCCTCTCCTCCAGGACTAAGTTAATGCTTCGTGATGTCCACCCTAAAGCACAGCAGTCAGCACAGCCCAGAGTCCCTGCACTGACCATGTCTCCTGTATGATGGGGATGAAACCAGTGCTCAGCCCAGGTGAGTGGGGATACACACCCTAACACTTTAATATGTGATTTGCACAGCCCAATTGAAGAGGACTGTGAGAACAAGCTGGACGATATACACTGTGGCAATGACCAGAATGCCCCCAGGCCCCAAAGCACTGTTCACCATGAAGAAGACCCATGAGTACCATATACACACAACATCAAGCTCTAGTGAGGAGGTATTTTATTCAAACCAGAAGCAGATTCATCTCATCCACTCTGGTTTTTATGTGCAGCTCTTCTCTTCTTGAAACCTGACATACACCTGAGCCCATCTGCACAGGTGAGACAGGAACTGATCTCCATAGGAAAACCCCCAGTTCAGAAATCCTTCCCTGTCACTTGGGGGATGCTGATGCTGATCCAACATGCAGTATTCCAGAAACCCTATCTGCATAATATCCTTTATTTGCTTCTGGGGCAACTGCCCTCTCCTGACATCCATGGCCTCAAATCAGGGTCCTGGCTATGCCCTCTGAGAAAGGGGAAATCCAGGGACTTGATGTTTATGGAGACCTCCCTATGGGTATGGGGCACAGTGCTGGAAGCAAAGACAGGGTGAGTCAGCCTGGAAATTATCATCTGAGGGGCAGGCTGGGACCTCATATCCACAAACTTGCAGGATCCCAGGCATTTGGAGGACAGACAAACCCAACATGCACTCTCTTCCCTATCTCTATTGAATCATATTTTATTTAGTTGGGTTGACTTGAAACAAGGCACATGCCCAGTCCCAGCATCCATGTGGAGGACGCCGCCCATGAGCTGGGCGCAGGGAAGAAGGGCACATTGGGATCTTGGCTGCAAATATCAGCTACAGTGTGTGTGTGTGTGTGTGTGTGTGTGTGTGTGTGTGTGTGGTGTGTTATTGGACAGTGGTGTTGCAGTGCCCTGTGAGCTGCATGTGCCTTCATAAAAAATAATCAGATATGACCTTCAGGAACCTTCCCAGGAACCTAAAGGAGATAAGGGGCTCCCCAAAGCCCTGGCAGTTCCTGGTCTTATGGTGAGTGAGAACTTTCAGTGCATCTGGGGCTACAGGGAAATGTCTCCACCAGAAGTTCAGAAGACCCTTGTTTGGGGTCTCCTTGCAGATTGTGCATAGCTAGGAACCCAGGTCACTATTGCAGATGATATCAGAGCACATGGTGTCACTGGAAGAGCTCTCTGAAGGAACAACACACCCATTGTTGGGGCAGAAAGGTTTCTCTCATTCCCTTCTACATTCTTAGGATAGGTTAATAATTACTTGGACATACGACGAACAGGAGAAAAATAGTATTAATCTTGCATGTGTAGCAGCTTGTAAAATATAAAGACACAGAAATGTGAGCAAACTAGAAAGGACTTACATCTCTATACAGTGTGGGGATTGGAAGGATGACAACAGATAGGAATGTGGGTTTGCAGAAGTAAACCTAGAGAAGTAAGGTTTCTTTTATGCTTCTTTGGCCCTAAAATCTTATTTCCTATGGTAATGAAATGTTTCTTCCTGAATCAGAGGCTTTCCTTTGGGAGACTGATTTCATCTCAGAGGTCGGGAGGGTCAGTATATCTCAGCATTGCCTCTTTCTCGAGGAGCGTCAATTCCAGAGACACAATTGGGAGGTCATATTCTGTGCCCATTCACAATGTACTACTTGAGTAGAGACACTGCAGTAAATACCCTGTGAGCCCAGACGGGGTCCTACAAGCAGAGTCGGGGTCTGGGATACAGGGGGCCCTCAGGACCAGGCAGTACAAGGCTCCTGCCCCAGGAGCAGATGCACAGGGATCTGGGGAAGGCTTTCTCAGAGAGGATGGGGTCGCCTTGTTCGAGGAACTACATTAAATGCAGGTAGGACAGGGAGTGCTACAAGGTGTGTAATATTTTTTATAAAGAATATTTACATAAATAATACCTAAAAGTAAAATTTATTGATGGACAAAATACTGAAATATGTGATTACTAATAGTTGACTCTATATCAATAACTACATGAATTGATATTTAAAATTTCACTTCAAATGTACTTTTTTATTAGGATATCCCTTAGTCAAAATCATTATCTGTCTGTCTTACATACATGATGATATCACCCTCAGATCCCATCTATACTTCCTTGTTTGCAAAGTCTAAGAACTGCCCCCCAAGAATGAGCAGAAACTGATTTCTGCCAAGTGAGCCAAACCCCAAATGTCTCTCCCCTCTTGCATCATGACGTTTCTCCAGGATTTCATAGCTGCTCAGTATCCTCAACCAGCTCTTGTCCCAAACACAAAACATGATTCATTATTCATAACAATTTGCTTCTCAGGACTTTATAGGATGGTATCTTTCTGAAATTACTTTAACCCACAAGAGGTAATAGCATGAATTTTTAAGAGTTCTTCTGAGGAACTGGACCCATCACATTGGCTCCCATGACTGAATAGGCTGAGAGGTCCTTGATCTACACTCATGAGGTGGGGACCCTGTGAAGCCAGTAGAGTAATTCTCGTCTGACTCTGAAGTAGTCTCTCATTGGAGCATCTGGAGACGTGCATGTGTAACTGTCTCCAAGGCAGGAGGATATGGATGTTCCAAATCAAGCCTCCATGCAGGAAGAATGATGGAACTCTTCATCCTTCTGTTATTTATTCTATTCAGAAAAACTCTGGCATCCCTTTTTCTTTTTTTTTTGAAGATTTTATTTATTTCTCATGAGACATACAGAGACAGTCGCAGAGATAGGGGCAGCATGAGAAACAGGGTCCACGCAGGCAGCTCAATGAGGGACTCGAACCTGGGACTTCAGGACGACCTGAACTGAAGGCAGATGCTCAACCACTGAGCCACCCAGGCATCCTGAGTGTCTATTGTTTACTTCCACCCAGTCCTTGCACAATATTACAGCAGCCAGAAGAGGGTATGACCCTAGTGACACATGGATCCAAGTAATGATGCTCTGACAAGTCATGTCTCTGATGACCCTGAGGGATTTGAATGGTACCATCTCCTTCCAGAGTTGTGTTATACTGACTGCTGGGAGGTGTGTGCCTCACCACTGGGAACAACATTGGTCCCCCATGTCCCCAACCTAATACCCACCTGCATCTGTTACTCTCCCTCCATAGCCGAGGGAGGTTTCCAATGGTGAGCTCATTACTGGAAATCCGCAAACACCTACAATACCTGTTTATCCTTTATCTATATGTTTATATGCATTCATTCTTCGAGAGTGTTTCTACACCATCCTGGTGGTATGACCTGGTGTTTACAGTATATCTCAGCTCTTCTATCCTGTCCATAGTTTACACGTGAACTCCCTGGTAGAGCTACTGTTTCAGGAAGTGAAATCCAGTCATGGAAAGTGAGTCCCCTGACCACAAGAAATAAACCTCCGGTGGGAACAACCCCTTCTCTGTATCAGGAGGGAAAAATGATCCTCAGAGTCAGAGTAGGGTATGTAGGGCCCAGAAGGCTCTGCAGAAAACCCTTGTCAGTTCCTCATTCATTCACTGACCCAATCCCAAATCCTGGCCTTAAATATCTACAAATGCACTCTTGTATTGTCCAACAAACAGAAGGGCTGCCTACAGTGGTCATTGTCTGGGTGTCGTATTTTACATACTCATGCACATGGAAAACGAAATGAATCTCTTCTTATATATGTCTTATATCTACTGATTTATTAGATGATAAAAAGAAACCAGAAAAACACAAGAGAAATATTTCTGCTGCAACAGGTTGAAGACATACTGAGGAAAATTAGGCAATTAAAAAATTAATCAGGAGAGGGAAGAAAAATTGTTTACATATGACATAATCTGCTAAAGTGGCAATGTCTACAAATTCCACAAACTCTAGGAATTAATTAATGATGTCAGGGGATGTTCAGGATATAAAATAAACAAATACAGCTATGATTCCAAACACTATGAAAAATTATCTATATAAAATTCACAAAAATATAACTTAACTAACATCAAAAATAAAGATTTAGGATTAAATTTCAATAGGAGATAAAATACCGTACAAAAATGATGTATTTTGATGAAAGGCTTTTTAAAAAAGAAAACAGAAATGAAAAGACAATGACAAATACCCACCATTTTCTTCAACGTGGATAGAACTGGAGAGTATTATGCTGAGTGACATAAGTCAATAGGAGAAGGGCAAACATTATATGTTCTCATTCATTTGGGGAATATAAATAATAGTGAAAGGGAATATAAGGGAATGGAGAGGAAATGTGGGAAATGTCAGAAAGGGAGACAGAACATAAAGACTCCTAACTCTGGGAAATGAACTAGGGGTGGTGAAAGGGGAGGACGGCTGGGGGTGGGCATGAATCGGTGACCGGCACTGAGGGCGGCACTTGACGGGATGAGCACTGGGTGTTATTCTGTATGTTGGCAAACTGAACACCAATTAAAAATAAATTTATTATTAAAAAAATAAATTAAAATAATAAATAAATAAAATATTTTCAAAAAATAAAGATAATACAATAAAATACATTTCTGTAGAGGGATGTTTAATGTCTGACTACTCTTATTTTTTATAATTGTACGGTCAGTATCATTATTTTTCCATATGAATATGGAGTTTTTCTATTATGTAAGAAAATGATTGGTATTTTGATTAACTTAATCAACCTAAAAATCATTAGAACAGACGAGATTGGGCACGTTCAGGGTGGTATGGCCATAGATCCCGAATAGCCAGGGGAATTTTAAAATAGAAAACGATGGGATCATCACAATTCCAGGTTTCAGGTTGTACTACAAAGCTGTGGTCATCAAGACAGTGTGGTACTGGCACAAAAACAGACACATAGATCAATGGAACAGAATCCAGAAGTGGACCCTCAACTTAATCATCAACTAATATTCGACAAAGGAGGAAAGATTGCCTACTGGAAAAAAGACAGTCTCTTCAATAAATGGTGCTGAGAAAATTGGACATCCACATGCAGAAGAATGAAACGACCATTTTCATGCACCATACACAAAGATAAGCTCAAAATGGATCAAATACCTAAATGTGAGACAAAGTTCCATCAAAATCCTAGAGGAGAACACAGGCAACACCCTTTTTGAACTCAGCCACAGTAACTACTTGCAAGATACATCCACGAAGGCAAAAGAAACAAAAGCAAAAATGAACTATTGGGACTTCATCAAGATAAGAAGCTTTTGCACAATAAAGAATACAGTCAACAAAACTAAAAGACAACCTACACAATGGGAGACAATATTTTCAAATGAAGTATCAGATAAAGGGATAGTTTCCAAGATCTATAAAGAACTTATTAAACTCAATAGCAAAGAAACAAACAATCCAATCATGAAATGGGCAAAATACATGAACAGAAATCTCACAGAGGAAGACATAGACATGGACAACAAGTACATGAGGAAATGCTCCGCATTAGCTGCCATCTGGGAAATACAAACCAAAACCACCATGCGATCCCACCTCACAGCAGCGAGAAAGGGGAAATTTAATAAGGCAGGAAACTACAAATGGTGGAGAGGATGTGGATAAAGGGGAACCCTCCTGCACTATTGGTGGGAATGTGAACTGGTGCAGCCATTCTGGAAAACTGTGTGGAGGTTCCTCAAAGAGTTAAAAATAGATCTGCCCTACAACCCAGCAATTGCACTGCTGGGGATTTACACCAAATATACAGGTGCAGCAAAATGCTGGGATACCTGCACCCTGATGTTTATAGCAGCAGTGTCCACAATAGCTAAGCTGTGAAAGGAGCCTCGGTGTCCATTAAAAGGTGAATGGATAAAGAAGCTGTGGCTTCTGTGTACAACGGAATATTACTCAGCCATTAGAAACGACAAATCCCCACCATTTGCTTCCAGGTGGATGGATCTGGAAGGTATTATGCTGAGTGAAATAAGTCAATTGGAGAAGGACAAACATTATATGGTCTTATTCATTTGGGGAATATAAAAAATATTGAAAGGGAATAAAGGGGAAAGATAAAAAGAGTGGGAAATATCAGAAAGGGATCCGGAACATGAAATACTTCTAACTCTGGGAAACGGACTAGAGGCGATGGAAGGGGAGGTGGGCATGAGGTTGGAGGTGACTGGGTCATGGGCACTGAGGGGGACGCTTGACAGAATAAGCACTGGGAGTTATACTATATATTTGTAAATCAAACCCCACTAAAAAGTATACAGAAAAAGAGAATCCTCTACCTAGATTTATCCCAGAAAAAAAGAAAGACCCCTAATAAATAATATAGAAGTCCATCTGAAGGTCTTTACTCTTATTATTTTCGATGACACATTTTCTATTGTGGTTATTAGTCCCTTTTGTATTTTGGATACTAACCCCTTTTCAGTATAGAGTTGAACACACCGACTCCCAATTCATAATCTACCTTCTTGCTCTGTTATTATTCATCCTAACAGTTTTGCCTTCAATATAGCCCTACTCGTCTCCTTGCTTTTTTGCCTCTGATGTTGCTTTTATAACATGGAAATCAGAGCCAAGCACATGTCATGATGTTTTCCCCTTTTTATTTTTCCATCTACATCTTTTAGTGTTGGGGCTTCCATTTAAAGCTTTAATCCACTTTTAAATATTTTATTTATTTATTCATGAGAGACACACAAACACATACAGAGAGAGAGAGAGAGAGACAGAGATTGGCAGAGACACAGGCAGAGGGAGAAGCAGGCTCCATACAGGGAGCCTGATATGGGACTCGATCCTGGGATTCCAGGATCATGCCCTGGGCTGAAGGCAGGCGCCAAACCTCTGAGCCACCCATGGATCCCGACCTTTAATCCATTTTTCCATTTCCATTTTAGATTTAGATTTAGATAGATTTTTGTCCATCTATCTGGATGATGTAAAATAAGGACCAAGTTTATTATTTTCCATGTGGCGGTCCAACACCATTTGTCATAGTGACAGCCCTTTCTCCATTGTGTACTCTCAGATAACCTGTGGAAGACTTGCTAACTCTATATGTACAAATTTACTTCAGATCTCCATCATGTGCTTCACTGTCTACAAATTTGACGTTAGGCCAGCCACACAATGATGTACTAATTCTGCTCCATAGTATATTTATATAGAGCAAAATGTCATGCCTGAAGATAGGTCTTCCTTCCCATAATTGTATGATTACTATCATGTGATTTGTGTTTCTATATGAATATATATATATATATATAATATAATATATATATATATATAATATATATATATTTTCTGTTATGGAAAAAATGGTGCTTTGATTAATTTAATTAACTTTAAAAGTATTAAAACAGCAAAAAAAGGTACTAAACAAATAAAACAAAGACAGGAGTTTGAATTATTTATATGGGAAAGAAGTAAAATTTAAAATTTATATGTAGTCTAGGAAAACCGATAAGCCTGTAATAAATACTATCAGAGTAAAATACAAGATACTACTGACACCGAAATCATGAAAAGAACCATGAATAAAATATTAGGATGATTATAGAGCAAAATTTGAATAACTAAGGCAAATTGCAAACCATCTAGAATCACCATCAACTAAGATGGTTTCATGAAAAAATAAAAAATGAATAAAATACAACAAATAAGAAGAGTGAACCCATAATCAAAAAACGTCTGACTCAAAAAAGACAAGAAACCAAAATAACAGAACGAAGGAAAAAAAAGTCTAAGATCAGATGGCTTGATCTATTAATTTTACCAAGTATTTAAAGAAGAATTAATGCTGAAACATCTTGATCTCTTCCAAATCTAATGAGTAAGGAACATGCCCAAATACGGTAGGAGGCCAGCATGACCCTGACACTAAAGTCAGGCAAGGACTCTATGAGAAAGGAAACTACAGGCCAATTTTACAGATGAACATAAATGCAAAAATCCTAGCATTCAAATCCAACAGCACATGGAATGGATAATACGGGATGACCTGGAGGAAATCATCTCTGGGATGCAAGGAAACTTCAACATGCCAAAACCATAAATGGGACCCCCTGTATTAATAGAGTGGGGATTAGATTACATTATAATTTCCTTTGATGCCTAAAATGATTTGACAAATTCCAACACACGTTTATCTTCAAAAAATCTTAACTGTCAAGGAACAGAAGAAATTGCCTCCATGAAATACTGGTAATTTATGGAAAAACCCACATCCAACACCATATTCAACAGTGAAATGCTGAAGCCTTCCTGTCAAGTCAAGAGCCACACAAGGATGCTTATTCCTACCATGAGTATTCATCTTGGTACCTTGAAGGAGAAGAAACTGTGACACCCCAAATATATCAGCTGGTCCCCTGGGTTGTTGTGAACTAAAGTCACTTGGGAATCAACCAGTGGAGAGACAGGCTGAGCCTCCTATGTCTCCTTGATGGCAAGAAATAAATCTACATGGGCATTTTCCCATGCCTATACCTGGAGGGCAGAATCATCCTTAGCACCAGAATAAAACCTTAGGACCCGGAAGGTAAACAACCCTTGTCAGTCCCTCACTAATTCACTGACTCAAGCCAATATCCTGACTTTACATTTACACAAACCCAAAGTTTTGTTGTTGAAGTGACACAAGGGCTACATAATTTGGTCACTGTCTGGGTGTTGTATTCTAGGGACCTCATGCACTTGCAAAATGAAATACATTTCACCTTAGATCAGTTTTCTGTCTACCGAGTAATTAGACAAAAGAACCTAGAAGAAACGAAGGAAAATCTTTCTCTTCCAATGACTGGAAGATCAAACCAATAAATTCGGCAATAATAAAATAAATTATATTTAAATCCGTAGACAGGGCAAAAAAATTTCCACATGACATGATCTGTTAGAGAGGCAAACTTTAAATTCCACAAACTGTTAAAATTCATTATTTCAAGGAACCTTCAGGGTAAAAAATTAACATGTGAAATAAAGCTATGTTTCCACACACTAACAACAAATTATCTAAAAGAATCAGAAAGGGAGACAGAACATGAAAGACTCCAAACTCTGGGAAACAAACTAGGGGTGGTGGAAGGGGAGGTGGGTGGGGGGTGGGGGTGACTGGGTGACAGGCACTGAGGTCGGCACTTGACGGGATGAGCACTGGTTTATTCTATATGTTGGCACATTGAACACCAATAAAAAATAAATTTATAATAAAAAAGAAAAAAGAAAAGAAAATTAACAAAATATTCCTTTCACACTGGCAAAAAAGTAAAATAATTAGTATTAAATATCCATAGGTGGTAACATGCTATATACTAAAAATTACCTAAATTGGTGAATGGGTTTTAATAAGACATTGAGAGATGCAAAGCTAATTCTGTCCACATGTTAGAACACTTCATATCGTTACATGACATTACAGAAATTTGACCTCAAATGTAATGCAATCATGTTTATGAAACTTGTAAAGAATCTAATCTAAGTCTGGAGCTAACTATATACTCAGAGGACATGCAAATAGGGCCCTCCCTCCACTGATTAAACCAGCCCATCCCCGAACCTGCAGCTGGGAGAGGAGCCCAGACCCCAGCATCCCCAGGGGACATCATTCAGGGATCAGGACAGAACACACACAACTCACCATGGAGTCTGCACTCCATCGGGTTTCCCTTGTTGCTATTTTAAAAGGTAATTCATGGAGAACATGGGACCTTGAGTCTGTGAGTGGAAGTGAGTGAGAGAAACAGGGGATGTGGGACCATTTCCTGACCAGGATGTCTTGTGTCTGCAGGTGTCCAGAGTGAGGTGCCACTGGTGGAATCTGGGGGAGAGCTGGTGAAGCCTGAGGGGTCCCTGAGATTCTCCTGTGTAGCCTCTGGATTCACTTTCAGTAGTTACTGGATAAGCTGGGTCCGCCAAGCTCCAGGGAAAGGGCTGCACTGGGTCTCAGTAATTAACAAAGATGGAAGTACCACATACCACGCAGATGCTGTGAAGGGCCGATTCACCATCTCCAGAGACAATGCCAAGAACACGCTGTATCTGCAGATGAACAGCCTGAGAGCTGAGGGCACGACTGTGTATTACTGTGCACACACCGTGAGGGGACCTCAGTTTGAGCTCAGATACACACCTCCCTGTAGAAGGGGATTGGGACGACTAGGAGGTGCACACTCCTGACTAGTTATCACTTGAAGGGCCAGAAGCAGGTGCAGATGGAGGTTACGGGCTGGTTTCCTGTCAGGGTCTGGACTTCCTCTCCTTTGAGCAGTATTCCCCAAGGAGTCATATGGTCACATTATCCTGGTCTTATCTATTGAGACTCTGAATTAAAAATATTATTTTTATATGAAAAACACTTATAACATGTACAAAGGACAAAGTTGCTGACACTTGTTGATTACTATCCCTACATGCAAAAAAAAATGCAATCTCTCCAGTTACATCAACTAAGCATTTACTGGAGCCACACCTGCACTTGTGCGTCGCAGGTCCACTCACCTCAAGGAACAAGCATGGTGGAAGCAGCATAAAGTGCATGCAGGATAAGAGGCCACAGAAGCATCAACCATCTAAACAAGAGAAGACAGATCCCTGTTGTGGTAACTGTCTTGAAGAAGCCTCTCTGCAGTGATGTTAGTAACAACCTGAGAAGGAACGGGGGAGCCCAGCAGGATGTTGTGTATTTGTGCTGTCTCAGGGTCATAAACACACACACACACATACACAGACAAAAGTATTAAACTTTATCACCTTCACAATCGTGTCTGTTGACAGCAGCACAACCTCTTAGCAAGTCATAAATGCTTGGATGGAACCAGGGAAGGACACAGGCTCAGGGTTTGTGTTGTGGGTCTGTGGTGAAGATGGGATACTGCTTGAGGAGGGGCTTGTGTGGAGTCAGTGTCCCCCCTGCATCAATGCTGATATCAGCTCACTGTGTGTGACCTCTACCATTCTCATGTTGAAAAATAACATCCGTGTGATGGGAGGGGAAGTGGGGCCTGAGGGCAGCACTTAGGTCGGGAGATCCATCCTCATGAAGGGATCACAAAACTTAAATGCCCGGCCTTGGGAAGCTCTTTGCCTCCAGGCCCCATGTGAGGTAAAAAGGAAGGTACCGGCTAGGATGTGGGCACTCTCCAGACACCACATCTGCCTGCACCTGGACCTCAGACGTCCCAGACTCCAGAGCAGGGATAATGAGTGTTGCTTTTTTAATCCACCCACCCTGGGATTGCGGTGACATCACCCAGACACACTAAAACAGGGTCTTTCCTCTGATTTTGTCCTTTACAGCCTGGTACCACGAAAAGACTCAGGTTATGACAAAACAGAGTAGGAAACTGACACCTGGACTCACTGTCCTCAGCCACCCTCCATGCTCCTGTGCTTAGTAGCTGTGCATCGTGTTGGTGCCACACATTCTTCCTACAATGCTGGGGTTTTGAGAACCATTAGTATCCTGGGATTCCTCCCTCTTTACCACCTGAGGAGCTTTAAGCCAGCACATGCCCCATGGAAGCAGACATCTAAATTTCAGATTTTCCTGTCTGCTGCTCATACTTTACAGAATATTCTGGATCATCCTCCTTCTTGCCCTCTTCGCCACAGCTATATCTCCCCATGACAACATCCACACCTCTTACGTTCAAAAGGAGGTTGATTTTCCACCTGTAGACTTGCAGTGTTTGTTCTTTCAGACCTCTGAGTGATTTCATGGTTGATCACAATGAGTCAAGAACTATCTATCATGTTCCAGGAATGAGACAATCTCAGAGACTCCTGATCCAGGAGTTAAGATCTCCTCCCTCCCAATGCTGTTATAGCAAAGACCGTGTGTGGAAATCCCTCTGCTTTATATGCTGAAGATCAAGAAGGGACTCTGGAATTTTATGTCAAAATCACCTAAATTAATTTCCCTCCCATCTCTTACCTCAGTCCTGTGGATTCATTTTGTGTTTGAATGTATGTTGCACAATTTTTATTTTATTTTGAAGTAAGTAATGGTGACATATGTGGTCCATGCACATATTCTCCCTAGTGAGTGACATAGAGAGGAAAGCACCTCTCAACATGTGACACGGGCTTCGGGCAGGAGGTTGGAAATCCTCCACAAGGACAAGGATTGCGGGAATATTATTATCACAACTCTGTGTCTTCATGCCATTGCTGTAGTAGCACGTTGGATGTTGTGGGCAGCTGGAAGTCCCCCTTATGCATGTGATGCCCTCAGGGATGGAAGCTGCTGGGTCTGGAGGCAGAAGAGAAGTCCTGTCTCATTTGGCAGGGTCAAAGGGACTGACATGAGAAACCAAATTGAGGTGGATCAGAGCAGAAAAGTGGAATTGAATTCCTTAGCCTTGACATTTTCTCTAGGTCTGTATCTTCCTCTGTGTGTACAAATACCCATTCTAGCTTCTGCTCCAGAATAACAGCTTTATGACAAAGACGTCACATAGGATGCTGGTTCTGGGTCTTCAGAGAGTGTCTGTGGTGTGGGCTGCGGCCACTGTGCTGTCCTGTTTTGGCTGCTATTTCCTTCAGGCCAGGCGTCTACACAGGCATTCCTTGCCTTCAATGGGCTGTATGTGGTCTGTGGCCAGAATGTGGTGAGTTTTAACTGTGTGTGCTTTGCTCTTCTTGTTAAATGAGCCCTGATACCACCTCCACTAGAACTGAGGCTCTGCAGAAATCTCTGGTCAGGAGATGTGGGTGGGCAAGTTTGCAGCCGCTCTGGGAAAACATATGTTGTGACATCAGATAGGTAATAGTAAACCTACCCTATGATCCAGCAACTGCACTACTGGGCATTTAGTATAAGAATACAAAAGTACTGGGACGCCTGGGTGGCCCAGCAGTTAAGCACATGCCTTCAACTCAGGTCCTGTTCCCAATCTGGTGATAGTGTCTCATATCAGACTCCTGAAAGGAGCCTGCTTCTCCCTCTTTGTTGCAGCATCTTTGCATCTCCCATGAATAAATAAATAAAATCAGTAAAAGGAAAAGAATCCTGAGATACTTGGGTGACTTAGTAGTTGTGCGCCTGCCTTTGGCTCAGGGCATAATCCCAGACTATAGGGGTCGAGACCTACCTTGGGATTCCTGCATTTAGCCAGCTTCTCCCTCTGCCAATGTCTCTGACTCTCTCTGTGTGTATGTCTCTCATGAACAAATAAAACAAATGAAAACTTAAAAAAATAAAAGAATATTCAAAGGAAAACAGGACCATTGAAATAAAGACTCACTATTAGTATATATAAAACCAAATAAAAAATCAGTGAGGGGGGAACTTGACAGGATAAGCCAACATTCATGTATAAAACAGGCAGAGCCCTGTGTGGACATGTTACACAGGAGGGTACTGACACATGAAGTAAGCCCAGGGGAGAGCACCTCCCACCGGGGTCTGTCAGGGAAATTCACATCAACCACAATGAGATGCCTTATACACTCACCACAAGGGCTCAGGTATGAAAGAAGCACTGACCAGACCATCCTGTGGAGCATATAGTACACCTCGGTGTCAACCCTGCAAGTAGGAATGAAAAATGAAACAAAAGCCCTGGAAAATCATTTTTTTGTTCCTCCTGAAATTAAACATGGATAACCTACCACGTGACCAGGGGTCACCTGTGGATCCTGGGGCTGGGGCTACTCTCCCAGCTGCAGGGTCGTGTTCCGCTGGTTTAGTCAGTGAAGGGACGGTCCTATTTGGATGTCCTTTGAGTATATTACCAGTGCCAGACCTAGATTTGATTCTTTACAACTATTAACAAGGATTGCTTTACATCTCTAGACCACTGTGTGTAATGACTTCTGACATTATGAAGTGTTCAAATCTATGAAAAAATTACCTTTGCATTTCTTTTTGAGTTTTTAAAAATCTGTCATCAATATAGGTTCTTTTAGTGTACAGCATTTTACCTTCTTCAGAATACTTAATCCTACATATATTCTTAACACTGGTGTCAATGTAATAATGTTTATTTATTACCTTTTAAATACTGTATTGTTAGGGATGCTGGGGTGGCTCAGCGGTTGAGGTCTGCCTTCTCTTCTGGGAGTGATCCTGGAGTCCAGAGATCCAGTTCCACATTGGACTCCCTGCATGGAGCTTGCTTCTCCCTCTGCCTGTGTCTCTGCCTCTCTCTGTGTGTCTTTCATTAATAGTTAAATAATACCTTTAAATATAAATATTTTTGTTAGTGTGCGGAAACCTAGATATATTTAGCATGTTTATTTTGCATCCTATAGATTTCCTGAAATTGTTCTTTAAGGATTTGGTTTTGTAGCTTGTTGGGTTTGACCTTGCAACAGATCATATCATATGGATACAAAGTTTTTTTCCTGATTCTATTGATTTAATTATCTTTTGTTCTATGTTTCCTACATTTCCTGGAATGGAATTCCAGTCATTGCCCCAGTAAGGGTTTCCTTCTCTTCTATATGATTATTTGTATGGACTAATTATGGTGTATATGTATGACAGACGTAAGTGGAGATGTATTTCATGTTGCATGTGCATGAGCTCCCTAGAACACAAAACTCAATGACCAAAGTAGGTAGCCCTTCTGCTTTTTAACAAAAGGACGTTGGGTTTGTTGAGATATAAGGCTAGGATATTGGGTTTGGGTCATTGAATTAGTGAGGAATCCACAGCCTTCTGGGTCCCACAGATGGTTCTAGTGAAGAGGATGGTTCACCCCTCCCAGTATGTAGAACGAAATTTTCCCACAGGAGATTTATTTCCTTCCATTAGGGTGACACAGGAGGTTCACAGTCTCTGTCCACTGGATGATTCTCGTGTGATTTTATTCACAATAATCCAGGGAGCCAGCTGACATATGGGGTGGCTTCAGTTTACTGAAGTTTCCTTCAGTATAACATGTTGAATACTCATGGTGGGAATGACCCCCTGTGAGGGTCCTGACTTGACAGAAGGGCTTCAGGTTTTCACTTTTTTTTTTAATTTATTTTTATTGGTGTTCAATTTACTAACATACAGAATAACACCCAGTGCCCGTCACCCATTCACTCCCACCCCCCGCCCTCCTCCCCTTCTACCACCCCTAGTTCGTTTCCCAGAGTTAGCAGTCTTTACGTTCTGTCTCCCTTTCTGATATTTCCCACACATTTCTTCTCCCTTCCCTTATTTTCCCTTTCACTATTATTTATATTCCCCAAATGAATGAGAACATATAATGTTTGTCCTTCTCCGACTGACTTACTTCACTCAGCCTAATACCCTCCAGTTCCATCCACGTTGAAGCAAATGGTGGGTATTTGTCATTTCTAATAGCTGAGTAATATTCCATTGTATACATAAACCACATCTTCTTTATCCATTCATCTTTCGTTGGACACCGAGGCTCCTTCCACAGTTTGGCTATCGTGGCCATTGCTGCTAGAAACATCGGGGTGCAGGTGTCCCGGCGTTTCATTGCATTTGTCTCTTTGGGGTAAATCCCCAACAGTGCAATTGCTGGGTCGTAGGGCAGGTATATTTTTAACTGTTTGAGGAACCTCCACACAGTTTTCCAGAGTGGCTGCACCAGTTCACATTCCCACCAACAGTGTAAGAGGGTTCCCTTTTCTCCGCATCCTCTCCAACATTTGTTGTTTCCTGCCTTGTTAATTTTCCCCATTCTCACTGGTGTGAGGTGGTATCTCATTGTAGTTTTGATTTGTATTTCCCTGATGGCAAGTGATGCAGAGCATTTTCTCATATGCATGTTGGCCATGTCTATGTCTTCCTCTGTGAGATTTCTGTTCATGTCTTTTGCCCATTTCATGATTGGATTGTTTGTTTCTTTGGTGTTGAGTTTAATAAGTTCTTTATAGATCTTGGAAACTAGCCCTTTATCTGATATGTCATTTGTAAATATCTTCTCCCATTCTGTAGGTTGTCTTTGAGTTTTGTTGACTGTATCCTTTGCTGTGCAAAAGCTTCTTATCTTGATGAAGTCCCAATAGTTAATTTTTGCTTTTGTTTCTTTTGCCTTTGTGGATGTATCTTGCAAGAAGTTACTATGGCCGAGTTCAAAAAGGGTGTTGCCTGTGTTCTTCTCTAGGATTTTGATGGAATCTTGTCTCACATTTAGATCTTTCATCCATTTTGAGTTTATCTTTGTGTATGGTGAAAGAGAGTGGTCTAGTTTCATTCTTCTGCATGTGGATGTCCAATTTTCCCAGCACCATTTATTGAAGAGACTGTCTTTCTTCCAATGGATAGTCTTTCCTCCTTTATCGAATATTAGTTGCCCATAAAGTTCAGGGTCCACTTCTGGATTCTCTATTCTGTTCCACTGATCTATGTGTCTGTTTTTGTGCCAGTACCACACTGTCTTGATGACCACAGCTTTGTAGTACAACCTGAAATCTGGCATTGTGATGCCCCCAGCTATGGTTTTCATTTTTAAAATTCCCCTGGCTATTCGGGGTCTTTTCTGATTCCACACAAATCTTAAAATAATTTGTTCTAACTCTCTGAAGAAAGTCCATGGTATTTTGATAGGGATTGCATTAAACGTGTATATTGCCCTGGGTAACATTGACATTTTCACAATATTAATTCTGCCAATCCATGAGCATGGAATATTTTTCCATCTCTTTGTGTCTTCCTCAATTTCTTTCAGAAGTGTTCTATAGTTTTGAGGGTATAGATCCTTTACATCTTTGGTGAGGTTTATTCCTAGGTATCTTATGCTTTTGGGTGCAATTGTAAATGGGATTGACTCCTTAATTTCTCTTTCTTCAGTCTCATTGTTAGTGTATAGAAATGCCACTGACTTCTGGGCATTGATTTTGTATCCTGCCACGCTACCGAATTGCTGTATGAGTTCTAGCAATCTTGGGGTGGAGACTTTTGGGTTTTCTATGTAGAGTATCATGTCATCGGCGAAGAGGGAGAGTTTGACTCCTTCTTTGCCAATTTGAATGCCTTTAATGTCTTTTTGTTGTCTGATTGCTGAGGCTAGGACTTCCAGTACGATGTTGAATAGCAGTGGTGAGAGTGGACATCCCTGTCTTGTTCCTGATCTTAGGGGAAAGGCTCCCAGTGCTTCCCCATTGAGAATGATATTTGCTGTAGGCTTTTCATAGATGGCTTTTAAGATGTCGAGGAATGTTCCCTCTATCCCTACACTCTGAAGAGTTTTGATCAGGAATGGATGCTGTATTTTGTCAAATGCTTTCTCTGCATCCAATGAGAGGATCATATGGTTCTTGGTTTTTCTCTTGCTGATATGATGAATCACATTGATTGTTTTACGGGTGTTGAACCAGCCTTGTGTCCCAGGGATAAATCCTACTTGGTCATGGTGAATAATTTTCTTAATGTATTGTTGGATCCTATTGGCCAGTATCTTGTTGAGAATTTTTGCATCCATGTTCATCAGGGATATTGGTCTGTAATTCTCCTTTTTGGCGGGGTCTTTGTCTGGCTTTGGAATTAAGGTGATGCTGGCTTCATAGAACGAATTTGGAAGTACTCCATCTCTTTCTATCTTTCCAAACAGCTTTAGGAGAATAGGTATGATTTCTTCTTTAAACGTTTGATAAAATTCTCCTGGGAAGCCATCTGGCCCTGGACTCTTGTGTCTTGGGAGGTTTTTGATGACTGCTTCAATTTCCTCCCTGGTTATTGGCCTGTTCAGGTTTTCTATTTCTTCCTGTTCCAGTTTTGGTAGTTTGTGGCTTTCCAGGAATGCGCCCATTTCTTCTAGATTGCCTAATTTATTGGCGTATAGCTGTTCATAATATGTTTTTAAAATCGTTTGTATTTCCTTGGTGTTGGTAGTGATCTGTCCTTTCTCATTCATGATTTTATTAATTTGAGTCTTCTCTCTCTTCTTTTTAATAAGGCTGGCTAATGGTTTATCTATCTTATTAATTCTTTCAAAGAACCAACTCCTGGTTCTGTTGATCTGTTCCACAGTTCTTCTGGTCTCGATTTCGTTGAGTTCTGCTCGAATCTTTATTAACTCCCTTCTTCTCTTGGGTGTAGGATCTATTTGCTGTTTTTTCTCTAGCTCCTTTATGTGTAAGGTTAGCTTTTGTATTTGAGTTCTTTCCAGTTTTTGAATGGATGCTTGTATTGCAATGTATTTCCCCCTTAGGACTGCTTTTGCTGCATCCCAAAGATTTTGAACGGGTGTATCTTCATTCTCATTGGTTTCCATGAATCTTTTTAATTCTTCCTTAATTTCCTGGTTGACCCTTTTATCTTTTAGCAGGATGGTCCTTAACCTCCACGTGTTTGAGGTCCTTCCAAACTTCTTCTTGTGATATAGTTCTAATTTCAAGGCATTATGGTCTGAGAATATGCAGGGGACAATCCCAATCTTTTGGTATCGGTTCAGACCCGATTTGTGACCCAATATGTGGTCTATTCTGGAGAAAGTTCCATGTGCGCTTGAGAAGAATGTGTATTCAGTTGAGTTTGGATGTAAAGTTCTGTAGATATCTGTGAAATCCATCTGGTCCAGTGTATCATTTAAAGCTCTCGTTTCTTTGGAGATGTTTTGCTTAGAAGACCTATCGAGTATAGAAAGAGCTAGATTGAAGTCACCAAGTATAAGTGTATTATTATCTAAGTATTTCTTCACTTTGGTTAATAATTGATTTATATATTTGGCAGCTCCCACATTCGGAGCATATATATTGAGGATTGTTAAGTCTTCTTGTTGAATAGATCCTTTAAGTATGATATAGTGTCCCTCTTCATCTCTCACTACAGTCTTTGGGGTAAATTTTAGTTTATCTGATATAAGGATGGCTACCCCTGCTTTCTTTTGAGGACCATTCGAATGGTAAATGGTTCTCCAACCTTTTATTTTCAGGCTGTAGGTGTCCTTCTGTCTAAAATGAGTCTCTTGTAGACAGCAAATAGATGGGTCCTGCTTTTTTATCCAGTCTGAAACCCTGCGCCTTTTGATGGGGTCATTAAGCCCGTTCACATTCGGAGTTACTATTGACAGATATGAGTTTAGTGTCATCATGATATCTATTCAGTACTTGTTTTTGTGGAATGTTCCACTGAACTTCTTCTTAAAGGGGAATTTTAAGAGGCCCCCTTAAAATTTCTTGCAGAGCTGGTTTGGAGGTCACATATTCTTTTCGTTGCTGCCTGTCTTGGAAGCTCTTTATCTCTCCTTCCATTTTGAATGAGAGCCTTGCTGGATAAAGTATTCTTGGTTGCATGTTCTTCTCATTTAGGACCCTGAATATATCCTGCCAGCCCTTTCTGGCCTGCCAGGTCTCTGTGGAGAGGTCTGCTGTTACCCTAATACTCCTCCCCATAAAAGTCAGGGATTTCTTGTCTCTTGCTGCTTTAAGGATCTTCTCTTTATCTTTGGAATTTGCAAGCTTCACAATTAAATGTCGAGGTGTTGAACGGTTTTTATTGATTTTAGGGGGGGATCTCTCTATTTCCTGGATCTGAATGCCTGTTTCCCTTCCCAGATTAGGAAAGTTTTCAGCTAGAATTTGTTCAAATACATATTCTGGCCCTCTGTCCCTTTCGGCGCCCTCGGGAACCCCAATTAAACGTAGGTTTTTCTTCCTCAGGCTGTCGTTTATTTCCCTTAATCTATCTTCATGGTCTTTTAATTGTTTGTCTCTTTTTTCCTCAGTTTCCCTCTTTGCTATCAACTTGTCTTCTAGGTCACTCACTCGTTCTTCCACCTCGTTAACCCTCGTCGTTAGGACTTCTAGTTTGGATTGCATCTCATTCAATTGATTTTTAATTTCTGCCTGATTAGCTCTAAATTCTGCAGTCATGAAGTCTCTTGAGTCCTTTATACTTTTTTCTAGAGCCACCAGTAGCTGTATAATAGTGCTTCTGAATTGGCTTTCTGACATTGAATTGTAATCCAGATTTTGTAACTCTGTGGGAGAGAGGACTGTTTCTGATTCTTTCTTTTGAGGTGAGGTTTTCCTTCTAGTCATTTTGCTCAGTGCAGAGTGGCCAAAAGCAAGTTGTATTGGGAAAAAGAGAAAAAGAGAGGAGAGAAAGAAGGAAAGAAAAGAGAAAGAGAAAAAAAAAGGGAAGAAAAAGAAAAAAACAAAAACGAAAAAAAAAAAAAGAAGAAGAAAAAGAGAAAGAAAAAGAAAGGAGAAAAAAGGGGGTGGGGGAAGGAAACAAATCAAAAAGCAAAACAAAACAAAAACAAAAACAAAAACAAAAACAAACAAACAAAAAAAGAACCACCGGGGAGTATCTTCTGATTCTGTGTACTTTAAGTCCCTTGGCTTCTCCTGGAAGTTGTCCGTCTAGCTGGTGTTCTGGGGGAGGGGCCTGTTGTGCTGATTTTCAGGTGTTAGCAGTTGGGGGAGCTGCTGTGCCCCTGCCTGGTGCAGGGCTCGGTGGGGGTTGTTTACCCCGTGAGGCCGCAGGAGGAACAGCCCCAGTGGCGGGGCAGCTCTGGAAACCTGGATTCAGCTCCGGCAGGAACTCCGTCTGCAGGGCCTGGAGGCTCCGGGGCGGGGCCGCTGATCTGCTCAGCTGGGGCAGGAGCGTCCTCGCTGTCCTGGGCCCTCCCGGCCTCTGCCTGTCCCGGGGGAGGCCGGATCCTGGGCTGTGTCCCGGCGCCCTGTGCTCCGGAGCCTGCGCTGTTGGATTCGCGCTCCCGGGCCGCGCAGCCCCCTCCGCGGAGCCGCCGCCCGAGCCCCTCCGAGCTGCTCCTGGAACCGCGCAGCCCCCTCCGCACGGAGCCTCTTCCTCTGCCCGAGCCCCTCCGAGCTGCTCCCGGGGCCGCGCAGCCCCCTCCGCGGAGCCGCCCCCGAGCCCCCCGAGCTGCTCCGGGTCCCGCCGTGCGCGCTGCAGCCCTTAGGGAGCTCGGCGCACTCTCCCGGGGCGCAGTTGCTCTGTTACTGTCCCCGGGAGCCCGAGGGCATCCCCGCCCTCCTGGGTCCTGCTCCAACTCCCCGCGAGCCCCTTTCCGCCCGGGAAGGTCGGTGCAGCTCCTGCTTCTCTGGGTCGGGGCTCTCCTGTCCTGGGGACACTCGCCCCGGCCTCAGCCCGGCTCCTCGCGGGGCCCCTCCCCCTCGGAGGCCTTTGTTTCTTTATTTCTTTTTCCCCGTCTTCCTACCTTGATAGAAGCGCGAACTCTTCTCACTGTAGCATTCCAGCTGGTCTCTCTTTAAATCTCAGGCCGAATTCATAGATTTTCAGGATAATTTGAAGGTTTTCTAGGTAGTTTGGTGGAGACAGGTGATTTGGAGACCCTACTCTTCCGCCATCTTGCTCCTCCCCCAGGTTTTCACTTTTGAATGCAGTGGTCATTGTGGGATTTTCATAAAATGTGACTAATTCACGGAGGGAAGCTCTTGTGCCTCGACTCTTAAGATATTTTGAAGATCAAACCGTGTTAGGCATTTTCAAGCGGTTTTAGGAATCATAGGAAAGAATCATGTACATCCAATCCTTCACTCTGTTAATACAGGGGCCCCATTTATGATCTGGGTGTGTTCAAGAATCTTTGCATCCCAGGCATGATTTACTCTAGGTCGTCCTGTGCGATCCGTCCATGTCCTGTTGGATTCAGAATGCCAGCATTTTTGCATTTATGTGTATCTGACATATTGTCCATGTGTCCTTTCTTGTGGTTTCCGCTGCATGAGTTTCCTGTCAGAGTCGTTCTGCCCTCCTTAAATCAATTTGGGCAATTTCCATTCTCATTCTGTATTGGAAGAGATTGAAAAGTTTTACCATAATTCTTAAAATACTTGGTAAAATTCATAGATAAAGCCATCTGATTTTGGACTCTTTTTTTTTTTGCTTTATTCTTCTTAAATCATTCATTGTCCTTTTGTAGGCAGAAGTTTTTAGATAATGATTTTAGTCTTTGTATTTGATCTGTATTGTTCATTTTTTATTTCTTCATGAAACTATTTTAGTGTATTCATAATACTAGTAATGTAATTTGCCTATGTTCCAATTATTTCTCTATTAGAATCTTTGCATTTTATTTATGTTCCTTTTATTTTGTTTTATTTTTACTTTTTTATTGGAGTTCAATTTGCCAACATACACTGTAGCACCCAGTGCTCATCCTGTCAAGTGCCCTCCTCAGTGCCCATCACCCAGTCACCCCTACCCTCTGCCTGCCTCCCCTTCCACTACCCCTTGTTGACTTCCCAGAGTTAGGTATCTCTCATATTTTGTCACCCTCACTGATACTTTCCCTCATTTTCTCTCCTATCCCTTTGTTCCATTTCACTAATTTTTATATTCCCCAAAAGAATAAGACCATATAATGTTTATCCTTTTCTGATTGACGTTTTTCACTCAGCACGATACCCTCCAGGTCCCTCCACATCGAAGCAAATGGTGGATATTTGTCGTTTCTAATGGCTGAGTATTATTCCACTGTATACAGAGACCACATCTTCTTTATCCATTCATCTTTCAATGTACACTGAGAGTCACTGGTGTTGGTCAATTTTTCTCTTTGAAATCTGATTATATATTTTTTAAATAAAATAATCTTTATTAGTGTTCAAATTACCAACATACAGAATAACACCCAGTGCTCATCCCGTCAAGTGTCCCCCTCAGTGCCCGTCACCCACTCACCCCCACCCTTAGCCCTCCTCCCCTTCCACCACCCCTAGTTCATTTCCCAGAGTTAGGATTCTTTATGTTCTGTCTCCCTTTCTGATATTTCCCACACACGTTTCTTCTCCCTTCCCTTATATTCCCTTTCACTGTTATTTATATTCCCCAAATGAATGAGAAACCATTTGCTTCAACGTGGATGGAACTGGAGGGTATTATTCTGACTGGTTATATTTTTTAAGGCCTATCTATTTTCATAAAGTGCCTATGACTTTTAAATTTCATTTTTATTTTTCATACTTATTTAAATCTCTAGGAATATTTTTATTTGTATAGATTCTATTTTTCTTCTAAGAATTTCAATGTCGATTAAATTAATCAAAATACCAATTGTTTGATTAAATTCACAAAAACACCAATTGTTTTCTTACATAATAGAAAATTCCATATTCATACGGAAAAGGAAATAAAATGATAGTGACCATAAAATTATGAGACGCAGGAAGAGGGGGCAAGATGGCGGAAGAGTAGGGTCCCCAAGTGTGCCGGGGACACAGCGCAGGATCTGGCCTCCCCCCAGGACAGGCAGAGACCAGGAGGGCCCAGGACAGCAAGGACACTCCTGCCCAGAGCTGAGCAGATCAGCGGCCCCGCCTCCGGTGCATCCAGGCCCCGGCAGACTGAGAGTTCCGTAGTTACTGAGGGAGCTGAATCCAGGGCTCGAGAGCTGACCCCGCCACTGCGGTTGTTCCTCCTGGGGCCTCATGGGGTAAACAACCCCCACTGAGCCCTGCACCAGGCAGGGAGCAGAGAAGCTCCCCCAAGTGCTAACACCTAAAAATCAGCACAACAGGCCCCTCCCCCAGAAGACCAGCTAGATGGACCAGTTCCACGGAAGTCAAGGGACTTAAATTATACAGAATCAGAAGATACTCCCCCATGTTGTTGGGGTTTTTTTTTGCTTTTTGATTTCTGTTTTCTTCCCCCACCCTTTTTTCCCTGACTTCTTTTTATTTCTCTTTTCCTTCTTTTTTCTCCTTTTTGCATTTTTCTGTTTCTCTTTTATTTCCTTCTTTCTCTCCTCTCTTTTTCTCCTTTTCCCAATACAACATGTTTTTGGCCACTCTGCACTGAGCAAAATGACTAGAGGGAAAACCTCACCTCAAAAGAAAGAAACAGTCCTCTCTCCCACAGAGTTACAAAATCTGGATTACAATTCAATGTCAGAAAGCCAATTCAGAAGCACTATTGTAAAGCTACTCTTCACTCTAGAAAAAAGCAAAGGACTCAAGAGACTTCATGACTGCAGAAGTTAGATCTAATCATGCAGAAATTAAAAATGAATTGAATGAGATGCAATCCAATCTAGAAGTCCTAACGATGAGGGTTAATGAGGTGGAAGAACGAGTGAGTGACATAGAAGACAAGTTGATGGCAAAGAGGGAAACTGAGGAAAAAAGAGACAAACAATTAAAAGACCATGAAGATAAGGGATCGCTGGGTGGCACAGTGGTTTGGCACCGGTCTTTGGCCCAGAGTGCAATCCTGGAGACGCAGGATCAAATCCCATGTCCGGCTCCTGGTGCAGGGAGCCTGCTTCTCACTCTGCCTATGTCTCTGCCTCTCTCTCTCTCTGTCACTCTCTCTATCACTTCCTGTGTGACTATCATAAATAAATAAAAATTTTTAAAAAGCCCATGAGGATAGATTAAGGGAAAAAGTGACAGCCTGAGAAAGAAAAACCTATGTTTAATTTGGGTTCCTGAGGGCACCAAAAGGGACAGAGGTCCAGAATATGTATTTCAACAAATCCTAGCTTAAAACTTTCCTAATCTGGGAAGGGAAACAGGCATTCAGATCCAGGAATTAGAGAATTCCCCCTCTAAAATGAATAAAAACCGTTCACTTCTGAAAGAAATTGAGGAAGACACAAAGAAATGAAAAAATATTTCATGCTCATGGATTGGCAGAATTAATATTGTGAAAATGTCAATATTACCCAGGGCAATTTACACGTTTAATGTAATCCCTATCAAAATGCCATAGACTTTCTTCAGAGAGTTAGAGAAAATTATTTTAAGATTTGTGTGGAATCAGAAAAGACCGTGAATAGCCAAGGGAATTTTAAAAAAGAAAACCATATCTGGGGGCATCACAATGCCAGATTTCAGGTTGTACTACAAAGCTGTGGTCATCAAGACAGTGTGGTACTGGCACAAAAACAGACACATAGATCAATGGAACAGAATAGAGAATCCAGAATTGGACCCTCAACTTTATGGTCAACTAATATTTGACAAAGGAGGAAAGACTATCCACTGAGGAAAGTCTCTTCAATAAATGGTGCTGGGAAAATTGGACATCCACATGCAGAAGAATGAAACTAGACCACTCTCTTTCACCATACAGAAAGATAAACTCAAAATGGATGAAAGATCTAAATGTGAGACAAGATTCCATCAAAATCCTAGAGGAGAATACAGGCAACACCCCTTTCGAACTCAGCCACAGTAACTTCTTGCAAGACACATCCACGAAGGAAAAAGAAACAAAAGCAATAATGAACTATTGGGACTTCATCAAGATAAGAAGTTTTTGCACAGCAAAGTTTATAGTCAATAAAACTCAAAGACAACCTACAGAATGGGAGAAGATATTTGCAAATGACGTATCAGATAAAGGGCTAGTTTCCAAGATCTATAAAGAATTTCTTAAACTCAACACCAAAGAAACAAACAATCCAATCACGAAATGGGCAAGAGATATGAACAGAAATCTCACAGAAGAAGACATAGTCATGGCCAACATGCACATGAGAAAATGCTCTGCATCACTTGACATCAGGGAAATACAAATCAAAACCACACTGACATATCACCTCACATCAGTGAGAATGGGGAACATTAACAAGGCAGGACACCACAAATGTTGGAGAGAATGCGGAGAAAGGGAACCCTCTTACACTGTTGGCGGGGATGTGCACTGGTGCAGCCACTCTAGAAAACTTTGTGGAGGTTCCTAAAAGATTTAAAAATAGACCTGCCCTACAACCCAGCAATTGCACTTCTGGGATTTATCGCAAAGATTCAGATGCAATGAAATGCCGGGGAACCTGCACCCCAAAGTTTATAGCAGCAATGTCCACAAAGGCCAATCCATGGAAGGAGCCTCGGTGTCCTTCAAAAGATGAATGGATAAAGAAGATGTTGTTTATGTATACAATGGAATATTACTCAGCCATTAGAAATGACAAATACCCACCATTTTCTTTGACATGGATGGAACTGGAGGATATTATGCTGAGTGAAATAAGTCAATCGGTGAAGGACAAACATTATATGTTCTCATTCAGTTGGGGAATATAAATAATAGTGAAAGGAAAAAAAATAGTGAAAGGGAATAGAGGGGATGGGAGAAGAAATGTGTGGGAAATATCAGAAAGGGAGACAGAACATAAAGATTCTTAACTCTGGGAAATGACCTAGGGGTGGTGGAAGGGGAGGAGGGCAGGGGGTGGGGGTGAATGGGTGACAGGCACTTGAGGGGGGAACTTGACGGGATGAGCACTGGGTGTTGTTTTGTATATGTTGGCAAATTGAACACAAATAAAAAATAAATTTACTATTTAAAAAAAAGGAGCAGTGCACCTCCTAGCAGTGAGATTGGGGCTTCCAGGAAGACACAGATGCTCCCAAAGGACTAGAATTGCAGGAATATTATTGGCAGTACTCCATTTCTCTGTGTAGGTGACAGAGGTGCAATTTGGGTAGTGCGATCTGCTTGCAGTCTTCCTGATCCATATGATCCATTCAAAGATGGAAATGGGGGTACCTGCATGGCTCAGCGGTTTAGCGCCAACTTCAGCCCAGTGCTTGATCCAGGAGATCAGGGATCGACTCCCACCTCAGGCTCCATGCATGGACCCTGCTTCTCTCTCTGCCTGTGTCCATGCATCTCTCTATCTCTCTCTCTCTCTCTCATGATTAAATAGATAAAATATTTTAAAAAAGCAAAGATGGAATGAGCTAGATTTTACGACAGAACAGAAGTCCTGTATGTAGCCTGCAGGATCAAGGGGACTCATCTAAGAAAACCAAAATTATGGTTGATCAGACGCACAAATTGAAATTGAATTGAAACTGAAATTTCCTGCTGCATTTGTTATGAAAAATACCTGAAAAATCCATAGAAGACTTCATGGTAGATATTTTTCTTCTCTTAGATGAATATTAAAAAAATCATGAAAAACTTGTAGTGGAAAGGCAGCACTACACTGTTAGTTTAGGAGGGATAAGAAAAATAGAAATATAGGCTATACAATGGTAAATATTCCTCCTGAGACCAGTTTATTATATCCCAAACTCTGCTTGAATGTTCTCATTCTGCATCAGGTAATCTCATCAAATCGAATACAGAAGATCACAGAGTTAACTGCGGTGGAACAGTGACTGAGTTATTAGAAATTTACAAATAGAACCGCATTACCTGAAACCCTCTGAAATTCAGCTAAATTCTAAATTTTGCTAAATTATGGGATCCCTAATACATGTGGGGTCCAGTATTCTAAGGAACCCTGCCACTCTGTCATTCAGGTGTTTCAGAGGGGCAGTAAGTCCTGTGGAAAGGAGCACAGGCCAAGAATCTGGGGTTAGACTCACCTGAAAATGTGCACAAGGACACTTAGAAACCCTCTACAATTTAATGGGTACGTTCACATCACTGTATGGGGAAACATGACACTTACAAACCAAGAGTTATATACAAAGACAATTACAAAGTACCATGTGGACACAAAGTTTGAAGTCTGGAATATTACATAATAAAAAAAACAGTTTTTACAAATAAATATGAACATACAAAGGCAGTCACATCTTATCTGGTCACAACAGCTTGACAGAAATGATCCCAAGCTGAGTATATACTGAGATGACATGTATATAAGGTCAACCTTCTATTGAATAAAATAGTCCAGACCTGACCCTGCATCTGGGAGAGGATCCCCAGTCCCAGGAACAATAGGTGACCCATTCAGTTATCAGGACAAAAGAAAACATAAAAATGGAGTCGGTGCTAGGCTGGGTTTTCCTTGACACTATTTTTTAAATATATTTTTATATATTTTCTATTTGAATCAATTTGCCAACATATAGCATATCACCCAGTGTTCATCACATCAACAGAAGAATGGGCATTTTTAAGAACTCACAGAAAATCTACCATAATATATATGTTAAATCTTTTTTAAAATGTCTGTATGATTTTGATATTTTCATCTAATGTTGCTAGAAAGAGAGAAATTATACCTCAAAAGTTCATAAACATTGGGATGTGGGATAATGAGATTAAATATGTTTGATTTATACATTTTATCCGCAACTGGGAGCAGATATTAATTAACCAAAACCATCATGACTCCACTGTGGTAACATGGGGGTTGAAATTGAAACCACAGCTGTCTTTCCTAATTCAACTATGCCCGCACCTCACTTTCAGCCTGTCCAGACCCATCATCTCATGACATCCCTGTTTGGGGACTTCCTGCACTAATGGAAAGGCCTGTTAATACTAGGGGCTATTGGATACTCAGAAAGCATAAACAAGTGTCTACTGGCATTCATCTGAAGCTACTATTTCTCTATAAGGAATAGGTCAGAGCTCGAAGATTCATGTTTACCTTGTGCTGTTCCCCTGACTTTCACCACCTGACACCAATAATGGATGTCTGTTTCTTTTTTTTTAATATTTTATTTATTTATTCATTCATGATAGACAGAGAGAGAGAGAGAGGAGGCAGAGACAGAGGGAGAAGCAGGCTCCGTGCCGGGAGCCCGATGTGGGACTCGATCCCGGGACTCCAGGATCACACCCTGGGCCAAAGGCAGGCGCTAAACCACTGAGCCACCCAGGGATTCCCTGGATGTCTGTTTCTAATTCAATATTTTTAATGTAATGTCTAGTCGTATATACTATGAATCTCTCGACTTCCCCTGGAGATTTCCTATGAACCAACAATTGCACTACTGGGATTTACTACAAAGATACAGATACAGTGAAAGACCACGACACCTACACCCCAATGTTTATAGCAACAAGGTCTATAGTAGCCAAAGTGTGGAGGAGCCTCGGTGTCCAGTAAAATATGAATGGATAATGAAGATATGGCCTATATATACAAAGGAATATTACTCAACCATTAGAAATGAAGAACACCCACCATTTGCTTCATCGTGAAAGGAACTGGAGGGTATTATGCTGAGTGAAGTAAGTCAGTCTCAGAAGAACAAACATATGGTCTCATTCATTTAGGGAATATAAAAAATAGTGAAAAAGAGTAAAGGGGAAAGGAGATAAAATGAGTTGGAAATACCAGAGAGGTCAGCAGAACATGAGAGACTCCTAACTCTGGGAAAGGAACTCTGGGAAGCAACTCTGGGAAGGGGTAGTGGTAAGGGATGTCACCGGGGGTAAGGGTGACTGGGTGACGGGCAATGAGGCGTCACTTGACCTGATGAGCACTGAGTGTTATACTGTATGTTGGCATAGCACACTGCAATGAAAAATAATTAAGAAATAAAATTTGAAAAACAAAACAAAATTCAGATAATGAGGAATAATCCTAACCAAATAGGAAAGGACCTATAGTCAAAAATTCTAAAATACGTATGAAAGAGATTAAAGAAGATAGAAATATATGGAATACAGTCTATTCTTATGGATTGGAAAATTAAATATTTATATAATGTCTATGCCACCAACAGCAATCTATGCATTCAATATGAACCCTATCAAAACACCACCAACATTTTTCTCGGGAATGGAAGAAGCCTAAAATTTGTAAGTAAACAGAAATTATTCTGACTAGGCAAAAGAAGGTTGAAACAAAAAAGAAATCAGGGCAGCCCGGGTGGCTCAGCATTTTAGCACTGCCTTTTTGTCCAGGGCGTGATCCTTGAGACCTGAGAACGAGTCCCATATTAGGCACCCTGCATGGCGCCTGCTGCTCCCTCTGCCTGTGTCTCTGCCATTCTCTCTGTCTCTCTGTGTCTCTCATGAGTAAATAAAAAAAACTTAAAAAAAAGCAAAAGCCATCACAATTCCGGATTTCAAAGTTGTGATCATCAAAACAGTATAATAGTGGCAGTAAAACACGCACATGGTCAATGGAATAGAATAAAGAACCCATAAATGGACACACAGTTCTTTGGTCAACTTATCCTCAACAAAGTACAAAAGACTATCAACTGGAAAAGAGACAATCTCTTCAACAAGTGGTGTTGGGAACATTGGACAGCTCCATTAGAAGAATGAACCTGGGCCATTCTTACATTCCACACAAAGATAAACTCAGAGTAGATGAAAGACGTAAATGTGAGGCAAGAAACCATCAAAATCAAAGAGATTTTGTGACCTCGGCCACAAACAGGTTCTTGGTACTCGAATCTCCAAAGGTAAGGGAAACAAAAGTAAAAATGAACTCTATGGACTACACCAAGGAAGGAGCTGTCATACAGCTGTGGAAACACTCAACATAATTAAAAGACAACCTAACAAATTGGAAAGATAGGGATGCCTGTGTAGCTTCAGCATCTGCCTTTGGCACAGGGAGTCCTAGAGTTCTAGGATTGAGACCAGCATCAGGCTCCCTGTGGGGAGCCCACTTCTCCCTCTGCCTGTCTCTGCATCTCTCTCTCTGTCTCTCATGAATGAACAAATAACATCTTCCAAAAGAATAAAAAAATGGGAGATTTGCAAATATATCTCCAGATTATGGTAGGTTTCCAAAATCGAAAAATAAATTACCAAACTAAACAACCACAAAGTGAAAACTACAATCAGAAATGGGCGGAAGACATAAAGAGACACCCTGTCCTGAGTTGAGTTGTCGACTCTCACTTTATATTAGGTAGGTCATCCACATGCAAAATGAAATTTATTGTCTCCTCTAGGTCTGCCTTATATCAACTGCACAATTTGAACAGAGAATGCATCCCGAAGACAAGAGGAAAATACTTTCTGCCTCAGACTGGAGGACCTGCCAGAAAACATAGCAAGAAAACTACTTAAAAAAAAAGAGGGATCCCTGGGGGGCGCAGCGGTTTGGCGCCTGCCTTTGGCCCAGGGCGTGATCCGGGAGACCCTGGATCGAGTCCCGCGTTGGGCTCCCGGTGCATGGAGCCTGCTTCTCCCTCTGCCTGTGTCTCTGCCTCTCTCTCTGTGTGTGACTATCGTAAATAAATAAAAATTAAAAAAAAAAAAAGAAAGCTTGGTAACCTGGAAAGAAAATAATGAGTTTTCCTATGACAATATCTTTATAGAGTCAATGAGAAAAAACCTTACATAAAAACTGGAAGAAATAACTCATGAGCTCAGAAAAAAAATCAGGATATAAAATCAGCAAATAAAATAAAGGTATATTCATACAAAATAACAACAAATTATATATTCAAAATAACAAAATAATCCGATTTACACTGCCACCAAAAATAAATATTTAGGATTAAATTTTACTAATAAATTGAAATTTCTCCAGAAAATGACCTATATTTATGTGTGTCTTTGGAAATACAAGCAGAAACTCAAGAAGAACTGTGCCTAGAACTTCATATAGTCAGAAGGCCATCTACACAAATTGCTATAGAATTGTGGTGCAACACTTGTGCTGGCTTTTAAATACACGAATGTAAGTCTGGAGCTGGTTATATAGTTAGAGGACATGCAAAGAGGGACCTCCCTCCACTGATTAAACCAGACCAGACCTGACCCTGTGGCCGGGAGAGCAGTCCCAGCCTCAGAATCCCCAGGTGACCCTATTCAGTGATCAGGACACAGCGCAAACAAACCAGCATGGAGTCTGTGCTCGGCTGGGTTTTCCTTGTCGCTATTTTAAAAGGTAATTCATAGAGAACCAATGACCTTGAGTCTGTGAGTGGAGATGAGTGAGAGAAACTGGGAATGTGGGACAGTTTCCTGACCAGGATGTCTTGTGTCTGCAGGTGTCCAGGGTGAATTGCAGCTGGTGGAGCTTGGGGGAGATCTGGTGAAGCCAGGGGGGTCCCTGAGACTCTCCTGTGTGGCCTCTGGATTCACCTTCAGTAGCTATGCCATGAGTTGGGTCTGCCAGGCTCCAGGGAAGGGGCTGCAGTGGGTTGCAGCTATTAGCAGTAGTGGAAGTAGCACATACCATGTAGACGCTGTGAAGGGCCGATTCACCATCTCCAGAGACAACGCCAAGAACACAGTGTATCTGCAGATGAACAGCCTGAGAGCCGAGGACACGGCCGTGTATTACTGTGCAGACACAGTGAGGGGACCTCATTGTGAGCCCAGATAGAAACCTCCCTGTAGAAGGGGATCAGACCACCAGGGGGTGTGCACTCCTCACCACTTCTATCTTAAAGTCCCAGGAGCAGGTGCAGAGGGTGGTTCTGGGCAGGTTCCTGTCAGGGTCTGGGATTCCTCTCCAAAGAGAAGTTTCCCCCAGGGAGCCCCTCTCAACACTTGATTATGTGTTTACCTATTCAGTCTCTTTCTAAGAGACTTAGAATTCAACGATAGGTCTTGAACTTACTTGTACTTAACTTTTCCTGACCCGAAATATTAATCAATTACAAATAACTCCCTTCAAATCATCTGAAGCTTTTCATGAGTCCTAATGGCACTCACTGTGTATCACAGGACCCCAAGCTAACATGGTGTCTTGAACATCTCGGTATAGAGGAATCCCCAATCAACACAAGAGAAAAGAAACATAATACAAAAATGTTGAGGATCCCTGGGTGACTCAGCAGTTTAGCGCCTGCCTTTGGCCCCGGGCGCAATGCCTGGAGTTTTGAGAGATGCCTTCTTAGCAGTCACTGAAACTGAGGACAAAAAGATGCTACCTGAATTCGCCTCTAGGATTTGGATGAATTTCTCTCTCAGATTTCAGTATTTCATTATTTTGAGATTATCTTTATGCTTTGTGTAGCAGAATGGTCCACATTCATTCTTATGCAGGTGGCTGTCCAATTTTTTCAGATCCATTTTGTTGATGTGTCTTTCTTTCATTAGATATTTTTTTCTTGCTTTTTGAGGAGTAGTTGCCCATAGAGCTGAGGGTCCCTTTCTGCGCTCTCTGCTCTGTTCCATTGATCTATGTGTTGTTTTTTCCAGTACCAGGCTATCTTGATGATAACGGCTTTATAATAGAGCTTGTCTGCAAACATTGTTATGCCCTCTAGCTGTAGTTTTCTTTCTGTTTTTTTTTTTCCAAAATGATTCTACCTGTTTGCAACTTAGGAAAGAAATTGAGGAAGACACAAAGAGATGGAAAACATTCTGTGCTTACAGATTAGAACAACGAATATTGTCAGGGCACCTGTGTTGCTCAGAGGTTGAGTGTCTGCAATTGGCTAGGGTTGTGATCCTGGGGTCCTGGGGTGGTGTCCTGCATCAAGCTTTTGGAAGGGAGCCTGCTTCTCCCTCCGCCTATGTCTCTGCCTCTGTCTCTGTGACACTCCTGAATAAATAAATAAATCTTTAAGGCAGAAAACAAAAATATTGGCGATCCCTGGGTGGCTCAGCGCTTTGGCGCCTCCCTTTGGCCCAGGGTGTGATCCTGGATTCCCGAGATCGAGTCCCACGTCGGGCTCCCTGCATGGTCCTGCTTCTCCCTCAGCCTGTGTCTCTGCCTCTCTCTCTTTCTCTCTCATAAATGAATAAATAAAATCTTAAAAAAATCAAAAATAAATCCTGTGAAAATCACTATGTTGCCCAGAACCTTATACATATTCAAAGCAGTCCTTGTGAAAGCATCCTAAACATTTTTCACAGAGTATGAGCATATAATCCTAAGATTTTTATGGCACACACAGAGACATTAGGGACACATGGATGCACTGGCATGGCCCGGCTGTATTTGTTGTGAGCAGTATGATGTAACTGCCCTCATCCAGTGAAGGGTGCATTTCTCACCTGGAACTAGGACTAATCTGTTGCAAACCATAGGTATCTGTCAAAAAGTCACAGTGGACACACTGAACAGAAGGAGAAAAATGATACAAGAGAGTCAGAGATACTCAGACACCTTGGAACTTCAGTTTAAGGATGTTCTGTTATAACGTTTCCAGAAGATGAGGATGCGATGACCCAGTGGGATTTGTGTCTCACCATCGCCTTACAGGGTTGTGTTGTACTGATGGCTGTTAGGTGTGTCCCTTGTCACTGGATGAACATTTGGTGTCCTGTGTCCTCATTTCAACACACCTGCATCTGTGATTCTCCCTCTGGACATGAGATCAGTTTCCCTTTAGTATTTTCTCAATGGAACCCCTCAAGAGTCCTACACGACTTACTTGGCCTTTATCATTTCATTTAAATGCAATCATTTTTGTCATGGTATGTGCAACAACCATGTAAAATGACCTGATTATGTCAATATCTAACAGCTCTACCATCCTATTTCATAGGCTACATATGCACTTACATGACAGTGAAGCTATTTCATGGAAGGTAAGTCCACTCATGATCAGCAAGGCAGGGGAGCAGCTCTGAATGCTCAGAAGCAGGGCGTTGTTTGGCTGTGATGATTTCATCAACATTTTACAAATAACAGCTGTCCCCAGACATGAACACTCAGAAAATAGATGTGAGATGATGGAGGAATTGATGGAGCGTACAGTTCCTCTTGCAGTGTGCAGCCCTGGACCTGAGCTGGGCTTACATGGATGTCTAAATGCACAGTGCAATTGGCAATGGATTGTTATCATTTGCTGTTGGTGTTGTTTCCTCTGTAGATGCTCACACCCCACCTCGTTAAGGCATGTATTGGGGCTTTGTGACTCTTCCTGGCTGCATTGGAGAGCCATTATGAACATGGCCTCCTATCTCTAGCCTGAGATTGAATACGTGCACCCTGGAGTCTTCATGGAGCCCTCATAGGAGAGCCATCAAGCCCTTTCTGTCCTCAGTTGACATCTGAATCATGGGTTCACCATACCTGTCTCTGAGCTTGTTTATCTAAGGCACATGAATGGGTCTCTAAATGACAATATGAAAGGTTCCTGTAATGTGGACGTGGGCTGGTCCTCTGAGGGGGTGACATGAGAGCGGGTCTACTTCCTGCCTGCTCATCTCAGAATAGAGGTCACAGGACCACACAGTGTTCAGTTTATGGAAACAAAGCACAACGCTTGCACTCAGACCCAATGTTCACACGTCTTCAGGTTCCTGTCCTTCTTAACCATCCATCACATGGTGCCACTTTTTCTTCTTGGCACTCACGGTGTCCTTAGATACAGGAAATTTCCCCATTTTTCCATTTAAGCACCATCATGCGAGGTTTGTCCACCTGAGGAGTAGAATTCTCCAAGTTCATATGTTCTTCTCATGTCTTAAAATCCTTGACAGTAGCTTCTGCCAGCAACTTCCCTCCTGCTGTCATCCTCATGGTTGTATCTCCCCAATGTCAACACTGCACAGCTCCAACACTCAAAACCTGCTCAGTATTCTATTAGAAGCCTTGCTGTTGTTTTTTTCAACTCTGATCAATTTCATAGATGTTTGAAATGATTCAATAACTATCCAGCAGTTTCAGGGATGTGACAAGTCCTGAGACCCCCTAATATTCTGACATGTTTACTTCTCTCTCCCATATTTTCTTATACTAAAGATGGTGTGGTGAATTCTCTCTGATTTATATGTTGTAGGTGAACTTTGGGCCCTGGTGTTTTGTTTCAGAGTATCGTAAACTTATTTTCACCCCTACTCTGATTCTGGATCCTAAGGACTCATTTTTGTTTGTACAAGCCTATGGAGTATTGTACTAATATTATATTATGTTTCAAGAAGTAATTATAGACATATGTGGTCCATGCACATAAGGTCATCCAACAAGTGACATAAGGAGCAATGCACCACCTAGCAGTGAGACCAGGGCTTCAAGGAGGGCACAGATGCTCCCAAAGGACCATAATTGCAGGAATATTATTGGCAGGACTCCATGTCTCTGTGCAGGTGACACAGGTGCTATTTGGGTGGTGAGCTCTGCTTGCAGTCTTTCCGATGCATATGATCCATTCAAAAATGCAAAGTGGGAGTACCGGGGTTCTCAGCACTTTAGTGCCACCTTCAGCCCAGTCTGGTCCTGGAGATCAGGGATCGAGTCCCACATCAGGCTCCATGCATGGAGCCTGCTTCTCCCTCTGCCTGTGTGTCTGTATCTCTCTCTCTCTCCATGTCTCTCATGAATAAATAAATAAAACATTAAAGAAACAAAGATGGAATGGGCTAGATTTGGAAACAGAACAGAAGTCCTGTATGCAGCCCGCAGGGTCATGGGGACTGATCTAAGAAAACCAAAATTACGGTTGATCAGAGACTCAAATTGAAATTGGTTTGAAACGGAAATTTCCTGCTGCATTTGTTATAAAAAATACCTGATAAATCCATAGAAGTTCATGGTAGATGCTTTTCTTCTCTTAGATGGAATATCGTATTTGAATGTAAAAGGAATTCATGAAAAACTTGCAGTTGCAAGGCAGCAGTATACTGTTAATTTAGGAGGGATAAGAAAAATAGAAATATAGGGTATACAATGGAAAATGTTCATTCTGACATGAGTTTATTATATCCCAAAGTCTGCTTGAATGAGCTCATTCTGCATCAGGTAAGCTCATCAAAGCGATTACAGAAGATCACAGAGTTAACTGCAGTGGAACACAGTGACTGAGTTTTTAGAGACTTACAAATCCAACTGAATTACCTGAAACCCTCCGAAATTCAGCTAAATTCTAAATTTAGAATTGCAGGAATATTATAGGCAAGACTCCGTGTCTTTGTGAAGTGGACGCAGGCATCTTTTGGTTGGTGGTCTCTGCTGGCAGTCTTCCTGATGCATGTGATCCATTCAAAGTTGCAATGTGTTAGACTTGGAGACAGAAGACAAGTCCTGTACATAGCCCATAGGGTCACGGGGAATGATCTGAGAAATTCAAAATTAAGGTTGATTAAAAGCACAGAGTGAAAAGAATTGAAACTGAATTTTCACGCCACATTTGTTATCAAAAATACCTGATCAATCTGTAGAAGAATTCAAGGGTAGATATTTTTCTTCTCTTAGATGGAATATACTATTTGAATGTAAAAGGAATTCATCAAAAACTTACAGTGGAAAAGAAACATTACACTGTTCATTTAGGAGGGATAAGAAAAATAGAAATATAAGCTATACAATGGAAAATGTTCATCCTGACATCACTTTATTTTATCCCAAAATCTTCATGAATGCAGCTCATTCTGTATCATGTAAGCTCATCAGGACCATTACAGAAAATCACAGATTTGACTGGAGTGGACACAGTGACCGAGTTGATAGAGAGCTACAAATCCAACTGCATTAATTGAAATCCGCTGAAATTCGGCTAAATTCTAAATTTAGCAAAATCATGTGATCCTCAATAAAGGAGGGATCCACATTTCTAAGGAACCCTGCCACTCTGTCATTCAGGTATTTCAAGAGGGCCAGTAAGTCCTGTGGAGAGGAGCACAGGCCAACATTCTGACTCGCTGGAATGTGCCCAAGGGCAAATCACAAACCCTCTATAATTTAATAGGTAGGATAAAATCACTGTACAGGGAAAAATGGCACCTATAGAAACAAGATTTCTCTGCAAATATTATTACAAAGTACCACATGGACAAAAAGTCTGAAGTCTGGGATATTACCTAATAAAAACATAGTTTCTCAAAGTAGTCAATATGAACACACAAAGGCAGTCACATCTGCTCTGGTCACAGCAGTTTGACACAAATTATCCCAAGCTGAGCATATTGTGAGAGGACATGTATATAGGGGCCTCCTTCCATGGACTAAAACAGCCCAGACCTGAACCTGCATGTGGGAGAGGAGCCCCAGTCCCAGGAACCATAGGTAACCCCAAGCAGTGATCAGGTGAGAACACAGACAACTCACTATGGAGTCTGTGTGAGCTGCATTTTCCTTGACGCAATAATATGCCATATATATATGCCATATATATTTCATATTATATATATTTCAATATGCGAACATATAGCATAACACCCAATACACATCCCGTCAACTGCCCTCCTCTGTGTCTGTCACCCTGTCACCCCAACCCCCCGCCCAGATCCCCTTCCACTATCCCTTGTTCTTGTCCCAGAATTAGGAGTATCTCATGTTCTGATTTACTCTCTGATATTCCCACTCACTTTCTCTGCTTTAGCATTTATTCCTTTTCACATTTTTTTTATATTCCCCAAATGAATGAGAACATATGTTTGTTATTCTCCTATTGACTTACTTCACTCAGCATAATATCCTCCAGCTCCATCCACTTTGAAGCAAATTGTGGGTATTTATCGTTTCTAATAGCTGAGTAATATGCCACTGTATACATAGACCACATATATTTTTATCCACTCATCTGTCAATGGACACTGAAGCTCCTTCCACAGTTTAGCTATTGTGAACATTGCTGCTATAAACATTGAGGTGCAAGTGTCCTGCCATTTCATTGAAACTGTATCCTTAACGCTATTTTAAAAGGTAATTCATGGAGAACAACACACCTTGAGAATGTGAGTGGAGATGAAGTGAGAGAAATGGGATGGGCAACCGTATTCTTACCAGGATGTCTTCTGTCTGCAGCTGACCAAGGTGAAGTACAGCAGCTGGAGTCTGGGGGAGACTGAGTGAAACCTGGTGGGTCCCAGAGACTCTCCTGTGTGGCCTCAAGGTTCACCTTCAGTAGCTACAGCATGCATTAGGTGTCTCTCATGTTGTGTCACCCTCACAGAAATTTTCACTCATCTTCTCTCCTTTCCTTTTACTCCCTTTCACTAATTTTTATATTCCCCAAATGAATGAGACTATATAAAGTTTTTCCTTTTCCGATTGACTTTTTTTAAATCAGCAAAACACCCTCCAGGTCCATCCACTTCGAAGCAAAAGGTGGGCATTTGTGGTTTCTAATGGCTGAGTAATATCCTATTGTATACAAAGACCACATCTTCTTTGATACAATAATATTTTTAAATAAAATATCTTTGTTTTTTGTTACATTGAATTAGCCAACTTGTACTACATACTTCTTTTCTGATGTTCAATGTTCATCAGGTGCTTGTAACAGTATTGGTGACATCATTTGCCCTCTTTAATGTGCATCACACAATGACCCAATAGACCCACTAACCTTCCCAGCATTGTATCTCATTCTGTTTCCTATAGTTAATGGTTTCTCGTGTTCTGTCTCCCTCTCTAATGATTCCCAGGCTTTGCGGCGTTAGCCAATGTTACCTTAAAAGATTACATATATTCCACGTTAGAAATGATATGATAATTGTCCTCTGATTGACTTATTTTACTCAGCAAAATACCCTCCAGTTCCATCAATGTCACTGTAAACGGTAGGTATTTGATATTTCTGACGGTGGAGTAATATCCCATTGTATATATTCCAGATGATATTTATCCATTCTTCTGTGGTGGACATCTTGTCTCCCTCCACAGTTTGACTATTGTGTACTTTGCTGCTATGAACCCTGGGGTTCAGGTGCCCTTTGCATCACTACATCTGTGTGCTTGGGTAAATACTCAGTAATACAATTCCCAGAGCATATGCCATTCACAACAAGGGAAAGAACTAGAGATAATACTCTCTGCCATAGATCTAATTAAGAAGGATAAAGTAAAAAATAAGAGCTCAAATACAAGATGTTAATTTTAAAGTTACTAGTTGCATTTCAGGAAAGCTAATTCACACTACATTATAACTTAGTGTAGAAATGAGCCAATTCAGCTATAAATTAAAAATGATCAATGTGAGATAGGGTCTAAACTGGATGCTGTAACAGCCATGGTAAATGAGGTATAATGGAGCATAGGTGACATAGAAGACAAGGTGATAGAAAGGAAAGAAGGTGTGGAAAGTAGAGAAACACAAATAATGGACCATGAAAGGCTTGAAAATTCACTAGTGCCATTAGTTCAAACTAAATTAAAATATTTAGGGCCCATGAAGGGAAGGAAGAGAGATAAGGACAGAACGTATATTTGAGGAAATCATAGCAAAGACTCTTTTTCTTTCCTTTTTAAAGATTTAATTTTTGTATTCATGAGAGACATAGAGAGAGAGGCAAAGACATAGGCAGAGAGAGGAGCAGGCTCCATGCAGGGAACCTGATGTGGGACTTGATAGTGTGTCTACAGGATCATACCCTGGGTCAAAGGCAGGTTCTGAACAGCTGAGCCACCCAGGAGTTCCAGCAGACTCTCTTTTTCAATAAAAAACACATCCAGATTGAAATTGAGGGAGTAAACTCCCACTAATCATGTCAATGGGCGTCAAGAGGAAGGAAGAGGGGCAATGCTTATAGGAGCTGGTCTAGAATTTAAAACAAAGCCTATAATAAATGATGAAGAAGGATACTATATCATAAAAACTGTTTATCCAACAGAAGATCTGCCTTTTCAAAATATTCACACTGCTAACTTCGGAGAAGACAAGTGCACAAACCAATTAACCCTAAATTTAATGACACTCATGGCTAATATTACCTTTACAGCGGGGACTTCAATGTCCCCTGACATCAGTGAGAATCATCTAAGCAGAAGCTCAACAAGTAACAAGGGGTTTGAGAGATATACTGGATCAGACATACTTCACAAATATATCAGAGCATTTTTCCCAAAGCAGAATACACGTTCTTCTTTATTACACGTGGAAAATACTCCAGAATTGATCATACACATGGTCGTAACTCATGTGTCAAGTGGTACAGAACGGTTGAATTCACTCCATGCATATTTTCAGACCAATATGCTATGAAACAAGAAGGCAAACCCAATAAAACATGGAAGGCCCATAAAGGACAATGTGATACCACCTCACACCAATGAGAATGGGGAAAAATAAGATATGAAAGAACAAATGTTGAAGTGGATGTGGAGAAAGGGAACCCTCTTGCATTGTTGGTGGGAATGTGAGTTTGTACAGTCACTTTGGAAAACTGTGTGGAGGTTCCTCAAAGAGTTAAAAATAGAACGGTCCTAAAACCCAGCAATTGCACTGCTGGGGATTTAACTCAAAGATACAGATATAGTGAAATGCCTGGACACCTGTACCCCCATGCTTATAGCAGCAATATCCACAATAGCCAGCCTGTGATAGGAGCCCTGGTGTCCGTCAAACGATGGATGGATAATGAACATGTATTCTATATTTACAATGGAATATTCCTCAGCCACCAGAGAGGAGGAACAATTGCTTCAACGTGAGTGGAACTGGAGGGTATTATGCTGAGTGAAGTCGGTCAATTGGAGGACAAACATTATATGCTTTCATTCTTTCGGGTAATATAAAAAATGGGGTAAAGAATTATAGAGGAAATGAGGGAAAATAAGTGGAAAAAATTAGAGAGGGTGACAAAACATGAGAGACTTCTAAATCTGGGAAACGAACAAGAGGTAGTGGGAGGAGAAGTGGGTGGGGCATGGGGTGACTGGGTGACGGGCACTGAGGGGAACATTTGAGCAGATGATCCTGGGGTGCTATGGTATATGTTGGAAATCAACCTTCAATAAAAAATACATAACAATTAAATAAATGCACAGAAAAGGACATCTTATTGAAGAAGGAATGAGACAATGAAGAAATTAAAGAATTTAAGCAAAATTTCACTCAATGAACATTAAATCACAATCATGCAATTCAGTATGTCTCTCAAACCCCTTGTTTCCTTGTAAAGCTTTGGGACACATCAAAAGCCATCCACCAAGGGAATGACGGAGAATACAGGTCTTCTCCAGGACCTGATATAAATGGGAGCATATCCAGTGCATTAGCAGAGTGAAGATGAGGGTAAAACATATTGCCAGGCTGCTGCTCCCACATGCAGAAGAATGAAAGGGGACACTTTTCTTACATCATCACAACAATGGACTAAAAGTTGATGAAGGATCTAAATGAGTCGGGAAACCATCAGAATCCTCAGGAGAACACAGGCAGCCCTTTTTCTACCTCGGCTGCAAGCACTTCTAGATGAGTCTCCAGAGGTAAGGAAAAGAAAAGGAAAATGAAGTATGGAGACTTTATCAAGAAAGAGCATTTTCACACAAAGGAATCACTCAGTGTAATTAAAAGGCAGCCCTCAGAATGGGAGAAGATATTTGGTAATGTCTTATCAGATTAAAGGCTCGATTTCATATGTAAAATGAACATATCAAGCTCAACAGCCACCAGTATCTTCAATGAGAATTGGGCAGAAGTTGTGAACAGACTTCCTGTCCTGTCCTGAGTTCCCACATCACGCCGTATATTAGGGAGCTCGTTCTCATGCAAAACGAAATTCATTTGCTCTCCTAGATTTGCCATATATCAAACAAAATATTAGAAGAAAGTGTCTGACAGAAAAGAAGGAAAACATCAATGCCCGTAAGTCGAAGATTACCATAGAAATTAGGCAATAATAAGCTAAAAGACTTTAAAATCATTCAACAGGAATAAAATAATTTGTTTACATATACAATGTCAGTGAGCAAAATAATTCCAAAAATACACTTAAAAGTAAGTAAAGAACTCAGGGAAAATTCTGGATATCAAATAAAATAGACCATAAAGTTAATTTCTACACACTAACAACTAAATTTCTGTATAAAATATACAAAACCTTCTCCTTTACACTGGTATTACAAATAAATATTTATGACTACACTTGTTTAAGGAGAGAAAATCCTCTTTAAAAATGAACTATATAAATGAGAGACTTTCAAAAGGCACAGAAACACAAACATAAATACTTTGATGGATTAGAAGTTCATAAAATCACTGTACCAACAAAAGAATGTGATCTACCATTGTAAAGTAATGCTTGTATATAACTTGTAAAGAATTGAATCTAAGACTGGAGCTGACTATATAGTCAGAGTACAAGCAAATAAGGCCCTCCCTTTCACTGATTAAACCAGCCAAGTCCTGACCCTAAAGCTGGAGAGGAGCCCCAGCCCCAGGATACACAGGCGGTCCCATTCAAGGCTCACGACACAACACAGACAACCCATGATGGAGTCTGTGCTTGGCTGGGTTTTCCTCATCGCTATTTTAAAAGGTAGTTCATGGAGAACAAGGGACCTTGAATCCTTGAGTGGAGATGAGTGAGCGAAAGAGGGGATGTGGGACCGTTTCCAGACCGGGATGTCTTGTGTCTGCAGGTGTGCAGGGTGAGGTGCAGCTGGTGGAGTCTGGGGGAGACTTGGTGAAGCCTTGTGGGCTCCTGAGACTCTCCTGTGTGGCTTCTGGATTCACCTTCAGTAGCTACATCATGAGCTGGGTCCGCCAGGCTCCAGGGAAGTGGCTGCAGTGGGTCGCATACATTAACAGTGGTGGAAGTAGCACAAGGTACACAGATGCTGTGAAGGGCCGATTCACCTCTCCAGAGACAACGCCAAGAACATGCTGTATCTGCAGTTGAACAGCCTGAGAGCCGAGGACACCGCTGTGTATTACTGTGCGAGGGACACAATGAGGGGACCTCAGGGTGAGCCCAGACACAAACCTCCCTGTAGAAGGGGATCGGGACCACCAGGGCGTGCACACTCCTCACCACTTCTGTCTTGAAGGCCCAGGAGCAGGTGCAGAGGGAGGTTCTGGGCAGGTTTCCTGTCTGGGTCAGGGCTTCCTCTCCATGGAACAGTTTCCCCCAGGGAGTCTCTCTGAACACTTGATTGTGTGTTTACCTATTCAGTCTCTTTCTTAGAGACTTAGAATTCAACTATAGCACTTGCACTTACTTGTACTTAACTTTTCCTGAACTGAAATATTAATCAATTACAAATAACTCCATTCATGTCATCTGAACATTTTCATGAGTCGTATTGGCCCTCCCTTTAGATCACAGGACCCCAAGGTAACTGTTCTCTTGCACATCACGGTACTCAATAATCTCCATGCAACACAAGTGAAAAGACATTCTACAAAAATGCTAAAAACGTCCTGGGATTGAGAAAAATTCCCAGCATGACATGGTAGGGATGTGCACTCTGAGGTCGCTCACACACACACACACAATCATGAGAGAATAAGCTTTAAATACCTTCACCTTCATGTCTTATGAGAGCCAGGCAAGTCTCTCATCACGTCATAAATGCCTAGATGGTGCCTGGGAGGACACTAGCTTAGGGTGTGTGTTGTGGGTCAGTGATGGGGACAGGATCCTGCTCCATGGGATTCGGGGAGGAGGTGGGGCCCTAGGGGAGCACTTAGGTCAGGAGGTGCATGATTGGTCCAGGGCCCTTAAATACCAGGAATGGGAAATCACCCTGCATCCTGGCCCAATGCGAAGTGATGAGGAAAGGATGGTCTAGGACCTGGGTGCTCTCCAGACACCACATGTGCCTCCCCTGGACATCAGATGTCTCAGATCCCAGATCTGTGAGAATTAGTGTCTCTGGTTTGCTCCATCCAGCCCATGTACGATATTCCAGGAGTTGGGACAGGGTAAAGTATTTTTTTCTTTGTTTAAATTGAATTTACTAATATTTACTACTCATTCAGTGCTCATCACATCAGGTGCCCTCCTTAACTCCAATCACCCAGTTCCCCCATCCCCCACCCTCTCCCTTCCAGCGACCCTCAGTGTTTTTTTCCCCAGAGTTAAGTGTCTCTAATGATTTGTCTTCTTCTGTAGTATTACCCCAGTAAGTTTCACTCCTTCCTTTATGGTCTCTTTCAATATTTCCTATATTACACATATGAATGACACCATATCATTGCCTTTCTGTGATTAATTTCTCTCAACATAATACCTCCAGGGCCACCCATGTTGAAGGAAATGTTATTTCATGTTATTATCATTTCTGACAGCTGTGTAATATCCCATTGTATATATAAACCACATTTTGAGTATATTTTTATTGGAGTCTGTTTGCCAACATATATTATAATAGCCAGTAATCATTCCACCAATTGCCCCCCTAAGCTCTTGTCATCCAGGCACCCCAACCCCCTGACCATCACCCCTTCCACTCTCATTGTTTTTCCCCCATACGTAGCAGTTTCTCATGTACTGTCACTGTCTCTGATAAATGCCACTCATTCTATCTCCTTCCCCCTTTATTCCCTTGCAGTATTTCTTATGTTCATTTTATGAGTGAAATCATATAATGTTTTTCATTCTCTGAATCACTTACTTCACTCAGCATAATACCCTCCACGTTCATCCACGTTGAAGCAAATGATGGGTATTCATCGTTTCTAATGGCTGAGTAATGTCCCAGTGTATATATAGACCATAACTCCTTTATCCATTCATCTGTCGATGGACATTGAAGCTCCTTCCGCAGTTTCTTTATCCAGCTTTCTGTAGAGGGGTTTCATGATTCCTCCCACGGTTTGACTATTGTGGACATTGCTGCTGAGAACATTGGGGTGCAAGGGTCCCTTCATTTCATTAAATTTGCGTGTTTGTGGTAAATACCCTGTATTGTAGTGGCTGCATCACAGGGTTGCTCTATTCTCACTTTTTCAGGACATTCCTTTCTGCTTTCTGGAGTGGCTGAACAAGCCTGCATTCCCACCAAAAGTGAAAGAGACAGTTCCACTTCCTCAATATCCTCGCTTATATTTATTGTTTCCTGGCCTTGTTACTTTATCCATTCTGAGTTGTATAAGTGGGATCTTAGTGTGGTTTTCATTTGTATTTCCCTGATGACAAGTCATGTGGATCATTTTTCTTATCTGCCTGTTGACCAGGTGTAGGTCTTCTTTGGAGAAATGGCTGTTTGTGGCTTCTCTCCATTTCTTCACTGGATTGTTTGTTTTGTTGGGTGCTGACTTTATTAAGGAAATATCTTTTCCTATTCTGTACGTTGCCTTTCATTTTGTCGCCTGTTGCATTGTTGTACAGATTCTACCATGATGAAGTCCTAATAGTTTGCTTTCCCTATGTTTCCCTGTTGTTTCCTATGCCTTTTGAGAGGTGCCTTGATAGCAGTCGCTTCAGCTGCAGATAAAAAGTTGCTACCTGAATTCTCCTCTAGGAGTTTGATGGATTAGTGTCTCAGATTTTGGTATTTCATCCATTTTGAGATTATGTTTGTGTTTGGTGTAGCTGTATGGTCCACATTCATTCTTATGCAGGTGGCTGTACAATTTTTTTCAGATCCATTTATTGATGAGACATTTTTTCACTAGATATTTTTTCTTGCTTATTGAGGAGTAGTTGCCCATAGAGTTGAGGGTCCATTTCTGCGTTCTCTGCCCTTTTCCACTGATATATGTGTTGTTTTTGCCAGTACCAGGCTATCTTGATGATAAAGACTTTATAATAGAGCTTGTCTGCAAATACTGTTTTACCCAACAGCTGTAGGATTTTTTTTTGGCCAAAATGTTTATACCTATTTGGCGACTTAGGAAAGGAATTGAAGAAGATGCAAAGGGATGGAAAACCTTCCGCTCCTATGGATTAGAGCAATGAATGTTGTCAGGGGACCTGTGTGGCTCAGGTGTGATCCTGGTGTCCTGGGATGGTGTCCTGCATCAGGCTTTTGAAAGTGATCCTGCTTCTCCCTCTGCCTATGTCTCTACCTCCGTCGGTGTGACTCTTGTGAATAAATAAATAAATAAATATTTAAACAAAAAAGAAAAATAACTATTGTGAAAATCGCTATGCTGCCCATAACCTACATAATCAAAGCAATCCTTATCAAAATATCATGGACATTTTTGGCAGAGTATGAACATATAATCCTAAGATTTTTATGGCACACACAGAGACACATTGATGCTCTGGCATTGCCCTGCTGTATTTGTTTTGAAAAGTATCTGTTAGCCTCCCTTTTCAAGTGAAGGGTACATTTTTCACCTGGAACTAGGACTAACCTGTTGCAAACCATAGGTATCTGTCAAAAAGTAACAGTGGACGCACAGAAGGATAATAATGATACAAGAGAGTCAGAGACACTCAGACACTTTGGAACTTCAGTTTAAGGATGTTCTTTTATAACGTTTCCAGAAGATGAGGATATGATGACCCTGTGGGATATGTGTCTCACCATCAGCTTACAGGGTTGTGTTGTACTGCTGGCTGTGACGTGTGCACCTTATCACTGGTGAACATTTGGTGCCTGTGTCCTCATTTCAAACCCACCTGCATCTGTAACTCTCCCTCTGGACATGAGATCTGATTCCCTTTAGGATTTCCTCAATGAAACCCCTCATGGGACCTACATGACTTATTAACTCTTTATCATTTTATTTAAATGCAATCATTTTTGTCATGGTATGTGCAACAACCAGGTAAAATGACCTGGTCATGTCAATATCTAACAGCTATACCATCCCATTCCATAATCTACATGTGAACTTACATGGCGGTGAAGCTGTTTCAGGGAAGGTTTCTCTACTCATGGTCAGAAAGGCAGGGGAGCACCTCCAAATGCCCAGAAGCAAGGCAGTAGTTGGCTTTGCCAATTTCAGTAATATTTATACGCATACCAGCTGTCTCCAAACACGCACACTCAGAACATAATGGGAGAGGATGGAGCAAGGGATGGAGCACACATTTGCTCTGGCAGTGTGTAGACCTGGATCAGAGATGGGCTTGGATGAATCTGTAAATTCACAGTGCAGTTGGCAATGGATTGTTATCATTTGCTATTGGTTGTTTTTCCCTCTTTAGATGCTCACATCCTCCCTTGTTGAGGCCTCTTTTGGAGGTTTTGTGACTCTCTTCCTGACTGCATCAGAGAGCTGTTCTGAACATGGCCTCCTACCTCTAGCCTGGGGTTGAACGTTTGAACCCCTAATCTTCAGCGAGCCCTCACAGGAAAGCCATGAAGCCCTTTCTGTCCTCACTTTACAACTGAACCCCATGTTCACCCTGCTTGTATCTAAGCTGGTTTATCTCAGGCACATGAATGAGTCTCTAAACTTCAAAACGAGGGATTCCTGTGGTGTGGACCTGGGATGGTCCTCCGAGCAAGGGTCTCATGGTCTATTACTTTCTGTCTGCTAGTCTCAGGATAGAGGTCACAGGACCAAACAGGGTTCAGTTTATGGAAATACAAATCAAAACACCTGCACTCAGACATAATGTTTACCCATCTCCAGAATCCTGTCCTTCTTAACCATCCATCACATGGTGTCACGTTTTCTTTGTAGGACTCAGGGGGACCACAGAAATTTCCCCACTTTGCCACTTGAGCACCATCATACCAGGTTCGCTCCATGCAGGACCAGAATTCTTTTTTTTATTGGTGTTCCATTTGCAAACATACAGAATAGCACCCAGTGCTCATCCCATCAAGTGCCCACATCAGTGCCCATCACCCAGTCACCCCCACCCCCTGCCCACCTCCTTTTCTACATCCCCTTGTTCGTTTCCCAGAGTTAGGAGTCTCTCATGGTCTGTCTCCCTTTCTGATATTTCCCACTCATTTTTTCTCCTTTCCCCTTTATTCCCTTTCACTATTTTTATATTCCCCAAATGAATGAGACCATATAATGTTTGTCCTTCTCTGATTGACTTATTTCACTCAGCATAGTACCCTCCAGTTCCCTTCATGTCAAAGCAAATGATGGGTATTTGTCGTTTATAATGGCTGAGTAATATTTTATTATATACATAGACCACATCTTCTGTATCCATTCATCTTTTGATGGACACCGCGTTTCCTTCCACAGTTTGGGTATTGTGGACATTGCTGCTATAAATTCAGGGTGCAGTTGCAGGACCAGAATTCTAAAGGTTCACACATTCCTCTCTTGTCCTTTAAATCCTTGACAGTAGCTTCTGCAAGCAACCTCCCTCCTACTGTCATTCCAATAGTTGACTCTCCCCTAAGCCACACCCCTCAGCTCCAACACTCCAAAATCTGCTCAGTATTCTTTTTTAAGATTCTATTTGCTTATTCATGAGAAACACACACACACACACACACAGATACTCAGTATTCTTTTATGAGTCTTGCCGTTTTTATTCTTTCAACCTCCCTCCTACTGTCATTCCAATAGTTGACTCTCCCCTAAGTCAACACCCCTCAGCTCCAACACTCCAAAATCTGCTCAGTATTCTTTTTTAAGATTCTATTTGCTTATTCACGAGAAACACACACACACACACACAGATACTCAGTATTCTTTTATGAGTCTTGCCGTTTTTATTCTTTCATCTCTGATCAATTTCTTCAAAGTTTGAAATGATTCAATAACCCTCCAGCTGTTCCAGGGATGTGAGAAGCCCTGAGTCCCCCTAATCCTCTGACATCTTAACTCCTTCCTCCCATATTTTTCTATACTAAAGACGGTGTGGTGAATTCTTTCTAATTTATATGTTGGTGGTCCACCTTGAACTCTGGTATTTTCTTTCAGAACATTCTAAACTTATTTCACCCCCAACTCTGATTCTGGATCCTATGGACTTATTTTTGTTTGTACAAGCCCATTCAATATCATACAATTATTATATTATGTTGCAGGAAGTACATGTTGACATATGTGGTTTATACACCTAAGGTCATCCAACAAGTGATATAAAGAGCAATGCACCTCCTATCAGTGAGATGGGGCTTCTAGGAGGGCAGGAAGTGTTCCCACGGACTAGAATTGCAGGAATATTATAGGCAAGACTCCATGTCCTTGTGAAGTGGACACAGGCACCTTTTGGATGGTGGGCTCTTCTGGCAGTCTTCCTGATCCATATGATCCATTCAAAGTTGGAATGTGTTAGATTTGGAGACAGAACAGAAGTCGTGTGCACAGCCACAGGGTCAGGGGGAATGATCTGAGAAAATCACATTTAAGGTTGATTAGAGGCACAGAGTAAAAAGAATTGAAACTGAATTTTCCTGCCACATTTGTTTTCTTTTTCCTTTTATTTTTTAATAATAAATTTATTTTTTATTGGTGTTCAATTTGCCAACATACAAATAACACCCAGTGCTCATCCCGTCAAGTGCCCCCCTAAGTGTCCACCACCCAGTCACCCCCACTCCCCGCCATCCTCCCCTTCCATCACACCTAGTTCTTTTCCCAGAGATAGGAGTCTTCCATGTTGTCTCCCTTTCTGATATTTCCTACCCATTTCTTCTCCTTTCCCCTCTATTCTCTTTCACTATTTTTTATGTTCCCCCAATGAATGAGACCGTATAATGTTTGTCCTTCTCCGATTGACTTATTTCACTCAGCATAATACCCTCCAGTTCTATCCACATCAAATGAAATGGTGGGTATTTGTCGTTTCTAATGGCTGAGTAATATTCCATTGTATACATTGTATACATAAACCACATCTTCTTTATCCATTCATCTTTCGATGGACACCGAGGCTCCTTCCACAGTTTCCTGCCACATTTATTATCAAAAATACCTGATAAATCTGTAGAAGAGTTCAAGGGTAGATATTTTTCTTCTCTTAGATGGAATATACTATTTGAATGTAGAAGGAATTCATCAAAAACTTACAGTGGAAAGGCAGCATTACATTGTTCATTTAGGAGGGATAAGAAAAATAGATATATAGGCTTTACAATGCAAAATGTTCATCCTAACACCAGATTATTATATCCCAAACTCTACATGAATGCAGTTCATTCTGCATCAGGTAAGCTTATCAAAGCCATTACAGAAAATCACAGATTTGACTGGATTGACACAGTGACTGAGTTGATAGAGAGTTACAAATCCAACTTCGTTACCTGCAACACTCTGAAATTCAGCTAAATTCTAAATTTAGCAAAATCATGTGATCCTTGACACAGGAGGGGTCCACTTTTCTAAGGAACCCTGACAGTCTGTCTATCAGGTGTTTCAAGAGGGCCAGTAAGTTCTGTGGAGAGGAGAACAGGCCAAGATTCTGACTCAATGAAATGTGCACAAGGACATATGACAAACCCTCTACAATTTAAGAGGTAGGATAAAATCACTCTATGGGGACACATGACACCTATCAACCAAGATTTACATGCAAAAAGCATTACAAAGTACCACGTGGACACAAAGTCTGAAGTCTGGAATATTACTTAATAAAAACATAGTTTCTCAAAGCAGTCAATATGAACACACAAAGGCAGTCACAACAGTTTGTCAAGTAGGGCAAGAGGAGAACAGGTAGAACTCGAGGTCAAGGAGTTATCAGGTAACATTAAAAAACATGGTGTGGTGAAAAGTGCCACTGAACAATTATGAAAAATAAGGGAGAAAAGCTGGAGGACGTCCTTTCATTGATCCTTCAGGTGTAGATATCAGCTCATTGTGTGTGACCTCTACCATCCCCTTGTTGAAACCTAAGGCCCATGAGATGGGAGGAGGAGGTGGAGCCTTGGGGAGCACTTAGGACAGCAGATAGATCCCCATGATGGGATCAGGAACCTTATTCACCAGGACTAGGAAATCTCCCTGCCTCCTGCCTCATGTGAGGTGACAGGGAAAAGACAGGCTAGGACGTGGGTGCTCTCCAGACATCACATCCTTGTGCACCTGGACCTCTGAGGTCGCAGACTCCAGAACTATGGGAAATGAAGGTCTTTCTTTTGATTTGCCAAATCCATTTAGATGTTACAGCAGCCAGCACAGGCTAAAGTTTTCTTCTTCTTCTTCTTCTTCTTCTTCTTCTTCTTCTTCTTCTTCTTCTTCTTCTTCTTCTTCTTCTTCTTCTTCTTTATTATTATTATTATTTAATTAAATTCAATTTTCGAATATTTACTATACACCCAGTGCTCATTGCATCACGTACACTCCTTAATGCCCATCACCCAGTTACCCCATCCCCACAACAACCTCCCTTCCAGTGACCCTCAGTTTAATTACCAGAGTTAAGTGACTCTCATGGTTTACCTTCCTCTCTAGTATTACCCCGGTCAGTTCCACTCCTTCCCTTTTGGTCTCTTTCAATATTTCTTATATTCCACATATGACTGAGACCATATCATTGCCTATCAGTGATTGGTTTATTTTCTTCAATATAATACCTCAAGTTCCAACCATGTTGACGTGAATGTACCTTCATGTTATACATAATTTCCAGCGGCTTAATTATACTTCAATTTATATACAAACCACATCTTCTTTATCCTTTTTCCTGTCGAGGAACACCATGGTTCCTCTCAGTTTAATTATTGTGGACATTGCTGTTGTGAACTTTGGGGTGCAGGTGACCCTTCATTTAACTACATCTGTGTCTCTGAAGCTAATACCCAGTATAACAATGGCTGGGTCATAGGGTGGCTCTCTTCACAGTTTTTGAATAAATTTGATTCTGTTATCTGAGGAGCCTGCACCAGCTTTCATTCCTACCAAGAGTGCAAGAGTTCTCCCTTTCTCCACATCCTCTGCAATATTTGTTATTTCCAGCCGTGTTAGTATATCCAGTCTGAGTTGTAGAAGTGGTATCTCCTTGTGATTTTTATTTGTATTTCCCTGATGACAATTCATGTGGATCATTTTGCTTTTTTTAAATAATAAATTTATTTTTTATTGGTGTTCAATTTGACAACATACAGAGTAACACCTAGTGCTCATCCCGTCAAGTGCCCCCCTCAGTGCCAGTCACCCAGTCACCCACACCCCCTGCCCTCCTACCCTTCCACCACCCCTAGTTCTTTTCCCAGAGTTCGGAGTCTTCCATTTTCTGTGTCCCTTTCTAATATTTCCTACCCATTTCTTCTCCCTTACCCTCTATTCCCTTTCATTATTATTTATATTCCCCAAATGAATGAGACCATATAATGTTTGTCCTTCTCTGATTGACTTATTTCACTCAGCATAATACCCTCCAGTTCCATCCACGTTGAAGCAAATGGTGGGTATTTGTCATTTCTAATGGCTGAGTAATATTCCATTGTATACATAAACCACATCTTTTTTATCCATTCATCTTTCGATGGACACCAATGCAACTTCCACAGTTTGGCTATTGTGGACATTGTTAGTATAAACATCTGGGTACAGGTGTCCCGGCGTTTCATTGCATCTGTGTCTTAGGGGTAAATCCCAAGCAGTGCAATTGCTGGGCCTTAGGGCAGGTCTATTTTTACCTCTTTGAGGAACCTCCACACAGTTTTCCAGAGTGGCTGCACCATTTCACATTCCCACCAACAGTGTAAGAGGGTTCCCTTTTCTCCACATCCTCTCCAACATTTGTGGTTTCCTGCCTTGTTAATTTTCCCCATTTTTCTCCTCTGCCTGTTTGTGTGTAGGTCTTCTTTGGGGCAGTGCCCGTAAATGTATTTTCACAATTTCTTGACTGGATTGCTTGATTTTTTTTAATATGAATTTGTTATGCAAATATCTTCTCCTATTCTGTAGGTTGCCTTTCATTATATTGACCACTCCATAGCTGTGCAGATTTTATCTTGAAGAAGTCCCAGTAGTTCATTTTTTCCTTTGTTTCCTATGCCTTAGATGTATTGCCATTAAGCGCTGCATTTCAGGTCAGAAGTTGCTACCTGTATTTTCCTTTATGATTTTGGTGAGTTACTGCCTCAGATTTCGGTCTTTCATTCATATTGAGTTTATCTTTTTGCCTGCGATAGGAGAATAGCCTACATTCATGCTTCTGAAGGTGACCATCCAAATTTTTAGTACTGTTTATTGATGAGTCTGTGTGTTTTCCATTATGCATTCTTTCTTGATTCTGTAGGATTAGTTGATCATAGATTTGATTTTCCACTTCTGACTTCTCTACTATGTTCCATTCATCAATGTGCTGCTTTGTGCCAGTACCAGCTTGTCTTGATGATAACGACTCAGTAAAACAGCTTGACCACAAACATTGTGATGCCCTAGCTGTGGCATTTTGATTTTTTTCAACATTTTTCTACCTAATCAGCATTTTAAGAAGTAAACTGAGGAAGATACAATGAGATAGAAAGCGATTGCATGCTATGGATTAGAAGAATAACTATTGTTGGGACATCTGTGTTCCTCAGTGATTGAGTGTCTGCCTTTGGCTCAGGTCAAACTCAGGGTTCTTGGATGGATCCTACAGCAGGATCCCTGCAGGGATCCTGCTTCTCCCCCTGACTATGTCTCTGCATCCCTCTAGGTGTCTCTCATGAGTAATAAAGTTAAGAAATACATTTTAAACACAGGACTAATATTTTGAAAATGTATGCTACCCTGAATACTTATGCAGTCAATGCAATCCTTATCAAAACATCATAGACTTCCTATACAGAGTTGAGACAGACAATCCGAAGAGATGTATGGCACAGGAAAAGATTCTAGTGACACATGAACCCAACACTGAAACTCTGGCATTTTCAGACTGCATTTGTTGTGTCAAGAACCTTTTAAGCTCCCTCAGACAGTCAAAGGTGGATTTCTCACATATTCCTTCCTGGAGTTAGGATTAAGGTGTTGTCAATCATAGAGATCTTTGGAAAAGACACAGTGGAAACACAGAAGGAGAATCTTGGGGCAAGATAAACAGAGTTACTGAGACACTTTGGGAGTTTAAGGAGTTTAAGTTTAAGAATGTTCTTTTATAACTTTTCCATAAGGTGGTGATGTGTTGAGCCTGTGGAGTCTATGTCTTACCATCACCTTACAGGGTTGTGTTTTCCTGACTGTTGTGGATACCTTGTCACTTAATGAACATTTGGTGTGTCCAGTCCCCATTTCAAACCCACCAGCACATATGAATCTACCTCTGGTCATGAGGGCAGTTTCCCCTTAGGGTATTCCTCACTGGAAACCCTCAACGGACTTACATTACATATTTGCCCTTTTTCTTTTTATTTACATGCAATCCTTTTTGTAATGGGATCAGCCCAAGCCAGGTAACATGAACCCATGAAGACAATGTCGCAGCTATGCAATCTTATTCCATAGTCTACACGTGAACCTACCTGGAGGTGAAGCTAAATCAGGGTAATGAAGTCTTCTCATGTTCAGCAAGACAAGGGAGCAGCTCTGAATGTCCAGAAGCAGTGGAGAGGTCACCTTTGTCAAGTTCAACAATATTTGTACACAATCTTCTCTCCAGACTTGCACACACAGGACTTAAACCAAAAAAAAAAAAAAAGACTTTTCAACAAACAGTAAATGGATAAACTATTCATAGACAATCAATAACCATGCCTGTTCTCCACATCCTCAGCAGGACTTGGTCCATTCTCATTTTATTTGTTTTGGTTCTTTCATAGACTACGACACAGCTATGAGGAGATAACTCAGTATTTTGGGGTTAGAATTCTCTGATGCTTAGTGATGTTGAACGCTGATGAATGTTTGTATTCTTTCTAACTTTTTATTTGTTTATTTGAGATACAGACATATTGCGCACATAGAGGAAAGAACGGCAAGAGAAGCGAATTATTTTCTTTTTGTAAACCCAGTGTGGGTATGAGTCCTAGGGCCCTGAGATCATGACCGGAGCTGAGGTCAAAGCTTAACCAATTGACTAACTAAGAACATAATTTTGTTTGTTTTCTATAGAAAAATGATTATGGAAGACCTTCGTCTATTTTTTAAAAATGTATATCTATTTAGACGGAAAGAGGTAGCAGGAGAGGAGCAGATGGAGAATGAGAGAGAAAATCTCAAGGTGATTCCCCATGACCACAGAGCCTGACTAGGGACTCAATCCCAGGATGCTGAGATTATGACCTGAGCCGAAACCAAGAGTCAGACGCTTAACCACCTGAGTTACCCAGGGCCCAATCTGTGCTCAAATTCTTAATTAGGGGATCTGGGTATTGTCATTTTTCTGTGTTACATATTTACTCTTGAGGTTAAGTGTCCCTTCTGTATTTTGGATACTAATTCCTTCTCAGGATGGAACTGGAGGGTATTATGCTGAGTGAAGTAAGTCGGAGAAGGACAAACATTATATGTTCTCATTCATTTGGGGAATATAAATAATAGTGAAAGGGAATATAAGGGAAGGGAGAAAAAATGTGTGGGAAATATCAGAAAGGGAGACAGAAGGTAAAGACTGCTAACTCTGGGAAACGAACTAGGGGTGGTAGAAGGGGAGGAGGGCGGGGGGTGGCAGTGAATGGGTGACGGGCACTGGGGTTTATTCTGTATGTTGGTAAATTGAACACCAATAAAAAATAAATTAATTCCTTCTCAATATATAGTTGAACACCCTGACCTGCTTTTCATAGCCTGCATTCTTACTCCAATATTTGCTATACACAATTTCTATTTTATGTATCACCAGTCATCTCTTTTTGTTTTTGTTTTACCAATGATTTTGCTTTTATATTAAAAAAAATCAGAGCCAAGTAAATGACATGATTTTTTCTCCTTAGTTTTCATCTAAGAGTTCCAGGGTCAAGACTTCTGAATTCTTCAATTCATTTTGAGATTTAACGTGTTCATGCATCTCTATGATGTAAGATAAGAACCAAGCATCATTTTTTACATGAGGCTGTCCAATACCATTTGTTATAGAGACTATCCTTTCTCTAGTGTGTATTCTTAGATATCCTGTGGAGAATTTACTAACTGTAGGAGCAAATATTTACTTCTGGGCTACTTAATGTGCTGTAGTGTGTACATGTCTGATGATAGATGGTCACACAGTGATGTCCTGAATATGCCTCTTCAAATATTTATAAAGAGGTAAGTGTGATGCCTGAGGATTGGTCTTTTTCATTTATCTATGGTCACTCTCATGGGATTTGTTATTCAATAAGATTATACATATTTTCTATTTAAAAAAACAACTAGAATTTTAATTAAGTCATTTAACATTAAATTATCAGAATGGAAAACAGAAATAGTGTCTATATAAATGCGAATCATCAATATTTATTTTATTGTATTTTTTATAAATTTATTCTTTATTGGTGTTCAATTCGCCAACATATAGAAGAACACCCAGTGCTCATCCCATCAAGTGCCCCCCTCAATGCCCATCATGCAGTCACCCCCACCCCCAGCCCACCTCCCCTTCCACCACCCCTAGTTCGTTTCCCACAGTTAAGAGTCTCTCATGTTTTCTCTCCTTTCTGATATTTCCCACTTATTTTTTCTCCTATCCCCTTTATTCCCTTGCACTAATTTTATATTCCAGAAATGAATGAGACCATATAATGTTTGTCCTTCTCCGATTGACGTATTTCACTCAGCATAATACCCTCCAGTTCCATCCACGTCGAAGCAAATGGTGGGTATTTGTCGTTTCTAATGGCTGAGTAATATTCCATTGTATACAGAGGCCACATCTTCTTTATCCATTCATCTTTTGATGGACACTCAGGGTCCTTCCACAGTTTGGCTATTGTGGACATTTCTGCTCTAAACATTGGGTTGCAGGTGTCCCAGCGTTTCATTGCATCTGTATCTTTGGGGTAAACCCCCAGGAGTCTGCTTCTTTATCCTCTCTCTTCATATAATCAGATTCCTATCATAAAAGTGTTATTAAGACTTCATAAGTCATTGATAGTTCTATGTCTACCCTTGCTGTCTTTACCTTTGGTTCCCCTTCTTTTCAGTCATTATTTTCTATAATTATGTTTTCTCAATCACTGCTTTATTTGACTGTTTCATCCACCAACATTATCTGGCCTTTGCCTGGATTGCATCTTGGTTCTAGTATTTTTAATATGGCTTGATTTGATTTCATTTTATTTATCTTAGCAGACCGGGAAACTATATTGTCCTTTCTCCTTTTTCTAAACCTAGCTGGTATTGTATTTTTCGATCTTTGTTTTAAAGTCTGATTTACACACCTTGTGTAAATATTGATCAAATAACTTCCCTTTATATTTGCAATCTGGACAGTCTACTCAGTAAAATTGTTCATTACTTCATTCTTTCCTACAAAGAAAAAAGGTAAGAAAAGACAAATATCAAAAAATGAAGATTCTGCGTTTGTTTCAGTCTACCTCTTGTAGGAATACATATCAAAATTTTTTAAATAAATAAAATGAAATTTGAAAAAATAAGTATACAATATACATATAATATAAACATTAAAGAGAAAATTTAAGAAGAAAATAATGGTGTGAAGATTAATTACATTAAACAAGTATGGAAATTGGGAAGACAAAAGAGAGAAATGGTCATTCTAAGTAGACAAATATCTGACTCTCTGAGAAAGGAGATGAATGATATATGGAAGAAGCATATAACATAAAATTATAGTACAAATACACCAAGGTCCTACGTGGAGCCTCAGGTGGAAGCTGTCCTCTCCCCAAGGTCACCAGCTGGTTCTGAAGATCAGGTGTACACTGTGCACATGCAGACACCACAAGCTTTTACTGGACCCATGAGGATCCTCATGGTTTGGATCTGGATTGGAGGACCTCCCACCTGCATGGAACAACCCCTTGATCCTTCAGGTGCTGATATCAGTTCCCTCGGTGTGACCTCTACCATCTGCATGCTGAAACCGATCGCCCATGTGATGTGAGGCAGAGGGAGCCTTAGGGGAGCACTTATGTCAGAAGGCGTGCAGCCTTATGATGGGATCAGGTCCCTTATACACCAGGACTGGGAAAGCTCCCCGCACACTGGACCAATGTGAAGAGACAGGGAATAGACTGGCTAGGATTTGGGCAATCGCCAGACACCACATATGCCTACTCTTGGACCTCTGGGTTTCCAGGCTCCAAGTCTGTGGGAATGAGTGTCTGTTGTTTGATTCATCAAGTCCATGTAGGATGTTCCAGCAGGGGATCCAGGATAAGGTTGTTTATATTGTCTTTACTTAAATGCAATTTGTCAGCATATTGTATAACACACAGTCTTCTTCACATCACATGCCCTCCTTAATGCTGATCTGTTATGCCCAAGATTGTAAATCCGAGAAACCACCAAGTAGCCGACACCGATGTAAGTGCAAGATGGTTTATTAGCAAGCTCGAGCTTGGGTCCCAGTATACCCGACACAGTGGAGCAGGGACTTTGACCCTGAAGTGGGTTACAGCTGGTTTTTTTATGGACTGGTCTAGGGGATTTTCAGAAGGGGTGGAGGAATTTCTCAAGTTCTGTTTACATTGTGATATGGGGCTTTCAAGGGCATGGAGCTCAGTTCCCATTCTAATATGGGGCTTTATGCCAGTAGCTTGGGCTGTTGTCTTTCTGATATGGGATTCCCTGCTGAGGACATTCTGCAGTGTTTCCTGTAAAGTTCAGCTGTTTTTTACAGGGGTCTAAGATGGCTGTACTTGGGATAATGCTAAACTTGAGGTGGAATGGCCTTAATTTTTCTCAGCCTCCACATTTCCCCCTCTCAGAGAAACCTAAGGAAGGACCCAATCATGGGTCAACGTTGGTCTCCGAGTGAGCCAGTGGGAATGGTTAAACCATGATTCAAACCAACCTTGTCGCTGTTCTCGCTCCCATTTACATCTAGCCAAACGTTTTCTGACTTTTGCCACAGATTCCCGGACTATTTCTGAGTGGCCAGTAAAGAAGCAACACTCCTCTTTTGGGGCAGCACATAACCCCCCTCCTTGCTTGCAACAGCCTCTCTACACTTAAGATGCTCCCATCTTTTTAAACCTTAAAAGACTTTAAAAGCAAGGCTGAATTCGGTGCACATTTTTAAATGGCTAATGGGGATTGGTTCTGGCATCAAGAGGACAGAGAAAAGCAACATTAGTGGGGTAAGTGAGAACGGTGCAGTCTTAGCTTTAGGGGATTGTGGCCTTTCCATTCTGGAACAAAGCCCTGAGAATGACATGTGGGTCAGCTGGCCAGATGTGTGTGTAGTGGACCCAGGGAGTAATCCCGTCGAACTTGAGAGCATTGGGAATGGTCAGGATCACAATGTAGTGTCCCTTCTAGCGAGGTTGAAGTGTCTGGTGTTGGTATCTCCTCACCTACACCCAGTCACCTGGCCAGTATCCATGGGGACCTGGGAGTGGCCCAGTCTCTTAGAGGGCCCTTAGCTAAGGTCACACCTGCTCATGGATTCTTTGGAACATTTGGAAGGAGAAAAGGAGTTGGTGATCATCAAATTCAGCAAGTACCTCAGGTTTTAAATTGGGGATAATAGGTGGAGGAAGACTGAACATGATCTCGTAGGGAGTCAGTCCCATCTTATATGGGAAGGTCCTCACCCTATATAGGGCGAAGGGGAGGAGAGTCACCCAGTCCCAGCCAGTCTCCAGGGATAATTTAGTTAAAGTCTCTCTTTAATATTCTGTTCACCCTCTCTACCTGTCCTGAGCCTTGGGGCCTATATGCACAATGTAATTTCCAGTCTGCCCCAAGAGCTAGCGCCACTCCCTGTGTTACCTTAGAGATGAATCCTGGGCTGTTGTCTGATCCAATCTTAACAGGAATACCATACCTCAGTAAAATGTCTTCTAGCAGTTTCTTGGTCACGGTCTGTACTGTTTCATGTTTGGTGGGAAATGCCTCTGTCTATCCTGAAAAATTATCTACAAACACTAGTAAATATCTGTATCCATATTTTTCAGGTTTTACCTCAGTGAAGTCCACTTCCCGGTAGGCTCCTGGGTGGTCTCTTCGGAGCCGAGTGCCCGGGTTAGATCCATGGGCGGTGGCATTAGGTAAGTGGCATGTGTGGCAGCTTGCCACAATCTGCTCCATCTTTGCTTGAGAGTTTTTACTAGTGATCTTTGCATGTCGTATGAGGTCTTCCATCTTCCTTATTCCCATGTGACTACTCCGGTGCATTTTTGATAGGACTCGCCATCCTACTTCCTCCTGCAGCCAACAGTCAATGTCAGTCATTGGGGCTGATGGCATTTGGTGGAGATGATATTCAACTTCTAAACTCAGGACAAGCACCTGAATCAGGTGCCCTTCTTTTTTTTTTTTAATTTTTGCCCCTTCACGATGGAAGTGAATTTGTGCCCCCATCTTGGTGAGCAAATGACCTAACAATGGGTAGGGGCACTCAGGAATGACCATGAAATAATGGGATACCCGGCCCATGCTGAGATCCACAGTTCTTCGGGTAGCCCATGACTACTGTCTGGTGCCCATGACCTCTTGCACCCATGAAGTCTTGTTTGCCAATTTCCCTTGGGGTTGTAATAAAACCGAATGCTGTGCCCCAGTGTCCACTAAGAATTCAATGGGTTTCCCCTCCACTCTGAGAGTTACCCTGGGCTTGGGGAGAGGTGCCGAACCCCAACTCCCCTACTCGTCCAGGTCTTCCATCTCCAAGATCTTGGCAGGGGCCTTAGATCTTTTGTTAAGACAGTTTTTTACCCAGTGGCCCTCTTCTTTGCAATAATAACATTGTTTTTTGTTCATCTTCGGGCACTCCTTACGGGGACCAGGGCCATCCTCCTTACATGTCCCTGAAGCCAGCTTCTTGAGGTGCCTCAGTCTTTCCTGTGGGTCCTTCGTGGTTGTGGCCAGCGGATCTTGGCCAGGTTTTGGGTCTGCTGGTCACATAGTATGGCTTGTTGCTCTTCCAGACTTTCTCTATTATTATAGACTCTTTCTGCTACAATTACTAAGTCCTGCAAGCTCTTCTATCCTAGTCTCTCTACTCTTTGCCATTTCTTTTTAATGTCCAGAGTGGCCTGGGTAACAAAAGCCATGATAATTGCAGCCTTTGTTTCCGGGGCTTCTGGGTTCATAGGGGTGTACTGCCTAAAAGCTTCCATGATTCTATCTAAGACGGCTGCTGGACTCTCATCCTTACCCTGTCTCACATCATATACCTTGGCCAGATTGGTAAGCTTACAAGCAGCAGCCTGGAGACGTGCCCTTAGAGTTTGGTGGCAGAACTGGGGTCTCTCCTTACCTTCAGCCTAGTTGTGGTCCCAGGTGGGGCAGGATAAAGAGGAGGCAGCATTTATGAGGTCTGGGTTTTGAGTCAGCTGTCTGTCCTCTCCCAGAACAGACTTCCAGTCTTCCACCTGAATTCGTTCTCTCTCTTCGGTGGTGAAGAAAACCTGCAAGAGCTGTTGGCAGTCAACCCAAGTAGGCTGGTGGGTAAAGATATCTGTATCTAAAAGCCCGATTATTTCACACACATTTCTTCTCCTTTCCCTTATATTCCCTTTCACTATTATTATATTCCCCAAATGAATGAGAATATACATGGTCTCCTTCTCGGTTTTCCACAGGGCTAGAATCTCGGTAGGTCCTGCTTTGGAGGGTAAAAATGGTTTTAGCCAAGGAGGAGGATTCTCGATCATGTCCTGCCAGGCCAGGATGGAGGGCCTGGTCAGAGTGGCCATCCAGTTTGTCCCGGAAGATCACGGCCTTAACCTGTATGATAATAGGTAGGTGGAAAGTTCCTTCTTAGGGGGCCATCCCACGTCAAATTTTGGCCATTCTGAAATGCAGTAAGTTTGAAATCTCCCTCTCCTTATGTAATCAGTTATGACAGTTAACAAAGACACAGTAACACAGACAAATGCACAAACAGTTAACAAGGACATAGTAACACAGACAAACTTTCCAGTGTGGCCGCAGAGACAAAACAGAAAGTAATTGAAGGCTTAGCAGCCGGCCCTCCTTACAGATGAGGACCTCCATCCTCCTTACAGATGAGGATTCCTGTCCTCCTTACAGATGAGGACATCCATCCTCCTTACAGATGAGGATTCCTGTCCTCCTTACAGATGAGGACATCCATCCTCCTTACAGATGAGGACCCCATCCTCCTTGCAGATGAGGACCTCTGTCATCCTTACAGATGAGGACCCCCTTATCCTTACAGATGGGGACCTCCATCCTCCTTACAGTTAAGGACCTCCATCCTCCTTACAGATGAGAACCCCATCCTCCTTACATGGGGACCCTGTCCTCCTTACAGATGAGGACTCCCATCCTCCTTAGAGATGAGGACCCTGTCATCCTTACAGATGGGGACCTCCATCCTCCTTATGGATAAGGACCTCTGTCATGCTTACAGATGGGGACCTCTGTCCTCCTTAAAGATGAGGACCTCCGTCCTCCTTACAAGAGGACCCCGTCTTCCTTACAGATGAAGACCCTGTCCTCCAGGCATGGGAAAGGGACGTCTGCTCAAGACCCTCGGTCGACGGCCTGCCAGTGCATCTGCCTAAGCTGATGTCAACCCAATGCAGATTGGAATTCCTACAGGTAAAAGTACAGATTAGAGCTCTCAGAGAATATTCGCACAAAAGGTGGAAAAAGTTGAGAGACCTCACCATGCATGAAACCCTCCCGGTTGGGTCCTGGGGATTTCTCGGATCCTGGACAAACCCCCAAATGTTGTGCCTAAGATTGCAAATCCGAGAAACCACCAAGGAGCCGACACTGTTGCAAGCACCCAAGGGTTTATTAGCAAGCTCGAGCTTGGGTCCAAGTATACCCAAACACAGCTGAGCAGGGACTTGGACCCCAAAGTGGGTTACAGCTGGATTTTATATGGGCTGGTCTAGGGGATTTTCAGAAGGGGTGGGGGAATTTCTCAAGTTTCATTTACATTCTGAGATGTGGCTTTCAGGGGCATGGAGCTTTCTTCTCATTCTAATATGGGGCTTTCTGTCACTGGCTTGGGCTGTAGTCTTTCTGATATAGGATTCTCTCCCAAGGTAAATTCTGAGCTCTGTTGTCTTTCTGATATGGGATTCCCTGCCAAGGACATTCTGCATTTTTTTTCTCTGAAGTTCAGCTCTTAGTCACAGGGGCCTAAGATGGCTGTACTTGTGCTAATGCCAAACTTCTGGTGGAATGGCCTTAATTTTTCTCAGCCTCCACAGATCACTGAGTCGTCCCATCCACCTGCCCACCTCCCTTCTGGAGACCATTACATTGTTTCCAGAATTAAGTGTCTCTCATGGTTTGTCTTCCTCTCTAATTTTCCCAACTCTGTTCCCCTCCTTTCCTTTATAGCCCCTTGCAATATTTCTTATATTCCACATATGAGTGAGACCATATGTTTGCTTTCTTTCTCTCACTGACTTATTTCACTCAGCATAATGTCCTCCAGTTGCATCCATGACAAAGCAAATGGTGGGTATTGTTTCTTTCTCATGGAGGAACAACAAAATGGCAACAGCAAGGTCTCCAGCCCTGGAGTCAGCTCCCTCCAGTAGCTAATCCAGTCTCCCGGTCCCCCCCCACTGGCTTAGATACTCCCGGAGCAGTGGGGGGCACTGACCTGCACAGCTTGGTGACTCAAGCGGCAGGAGAGTCCTGGCTGTCCCTGGGGCAATACAGGATCCTGGGTTTTGTCTGATGGGTGCCCTTGGATCCAGGGCCATGCGCTTCTGGAATTGCACTCCCATGGCCCGCACCTCCCAAAGGCCGCAATATACAGACCCCACGGTCCGGAGACCCTGCCTCCCTGGCTTCTCCCAAATGCCCTGCAGGCTGCACTCCAGCTCTTTACTGGGACCTACCCACAAGTTTTGGTACGCTTTCCCCCATGGTGCACTTCCTCTTAGTGACTCTGGGAAAATGGAGGCTTCACCGCCCTTCCTGCGATTCTGTCCAATTTCCCTGCTAAGCACTTTTCAGTTTGGGAAGAATCCAGTGTAGATTTTTTAAAGTTCCCACTTCTCTGGGTTGGGCTTTCCTGTCCCAGAGGTTCTCACCCGTCTTGCCACACTTCCTCTTATCTGAGTGCATATGACATGATCTGCTACAGGGTCAAATCCTACAAATCCACTCACAAACCCTTAGAATTAATGAATGTGTTCAGAGAATCTATAGGATACAGATTCAACATAGAAAATAATTTTATGATTCAACACACTAACAACAAATTACCTAAAAGACAATTAACATAATAATTCTGTTGACACCAGCATTAAAAATAAAGTATTTAGGATTCAACTTCAGGAAGTATAAAATATTGTATAATAAAAGTTACCTACATTAATGAGAGTAAAAGGCTAAGCTGGGAGCATCAAGGCCAGTGCTGAGTGGAAGATATTTGCAAATGACATATCAGATAAAGGGCTAGTTTCCAAGATCTATAAAGAACTTCTAAAGAAAACCAAAGGGATCCCTGGGTGGCGCAGCGGTTTGGCGCCTGCCTTTGGCCCAGGGCGCGATCCTGGAGACCCGGGATCGAATCCCACATCAGGCTCCCGGTGCATGGAGCCTGCTTCTCCCTCTGCCTGTGTCTCTGCCTCTCTCTCTCTCTCTGTGACTATCATAAATAAATTAAAAAAAATAAAGAAAACCAAACCTGGGGCATCAGAATGCGTGATTTTAAGCTATATACCATAGCCATGATCATTAATACAGTGTGGTCCTGGCACAAAAACAGACACATAGATGAATAGAACAGCATAGAGAACCAGGAAATGGACCCCCAAATATATGGTAAAAATCTACGAGAAAGTAGGAAAGAATATTCCCTGGGAAAATAAAGCAGTCTCAAAAATAATTGGCATGAATAAAATTGAACAACCTCTGTAGAATAATTAAACTGGACCACTCTCATATACCAAACAAAAATATAAAGTTAAAGTAATTAAAATATGAGACAACAGGAAAAAAAGTGAGACAACAATCTATCTAAATCTCTGTCAGGAGAGGAGAGGGAACAACTTTTTCGAACTTAGCGACAGCAATTTTTTCCAAGGCATATCTAAAAAGGCAAGGCCAACAAAAGCAAAAATAAATTTTTTGCAGTGTGGCAGGATACAAAATCAAAGCCCAGAAGTCAGTGGCATTTCTATACACTAACAATGAGACTGAAGAAAGAGAAATTAAGCAGTCAATCCCATTTATAATTGCACCCAAAAACATAAGATACCCAGGAATAAACCTAACCAAAGAGATAAAGGTTGTATACCCTAAAAACTAAAAAACACTTCTGAAAGATATTGAGGAAGACAGAAAGAGATGGAAAAATAGTCCATGTTCATGGATTGGCAGAATTAATATTGTGAAAATGTCAATGTTACCTAGGGCAATTTACACGTTTAATGCAATCCCTATCAAAATACCATGGACTTTCTTCAGAGACTTAGAACAAATTATTTTAAGATATGTGCGGAATCAGAAAAACCGTGAATAGCCAGGGGAATTTTAAAAAAGAAAACCATAGCTGGGGGCATCACAATGCCAGATTTCAGGTTGTACTACAAAGCTGTGGTCATCAAGACAGTGTCGTACTGGCACAAAAACAGACACATAGATCAATGAAACAGAATAGAGAATCCAGAAGTGGACCCTGAACTTTATGGTCAACTAATATTTGACAAAGGAGGAAAGACTATCCACTGGAAGAAAGAAAGTCTCTCCAATAAATGGTGCTGGGAAAATTGGACATCCACATGCAGAAGAATGAAACTAGACCACTCTCTTTCACCATACGCAAAGATGAACTCAAAATGTATGAAAGATCTAAATGTGAGACAAGATTCCATCAAAATCCTAGAGGAGAACAGTCAACACCTTTTTGAACTCGGCCACAGTAACTTCTCATAAGATTCATCACGAAGGTAAAAGAAACAAAAGCAAAAATGAACTATTGGGACTTCATCAAGATAAGAAGCTTTTGCACAACAAAGGATACAGTCAACAAAACTAAAAGACAACCTGCAGAATGGGAGAAGATATTTGCAAAAGACGTATCAGATAAAGTGCTAGTTTCCAAGATCTATAAAGAACCTATTAACATCAAAGAAACAAACAATACAGTCATGAAATGGGCAAAAGACATGAAGAAAAATCTCACAGAGGAAGACATAGACATGACCAACATGCATATGAGAAAATGCTCTGCATCACTTGCCATCAGGACAATACAAATCAAAACCACAATGAGATACCACCTCACACAAATGAGAATGGGGAAAATTAACAAGGCAGGAAACAACACATGTTGGAGAGGATGCGGAGAAAAGGGAACCCTCTTACACTGTTTGTGGGGGAATGTGAACTGGTGAAGCCACTCTGGAAAACTGTGTGGAGGTTCCTCAAAGTGTTAAAAATAGATCTGCCCTATGACCGAACAATTGCACTGCTGGGGATTTACCCCAAAGATGCAGATGCCTTGAAATGCCCCCACACCTGCACCCTGATGTTTGTAGCAGCAATTTCTACAATAGCCAAACTCTGGAAGCAGCCTCGGTGTCCGTCAAAAGATGAATGGATAAAGCAGATGTGGTTTATGTGTACAATGGAATATTACTCAGCCATTAGAAATTACAAATACTCACCATTTGCTTGAACGTGGAAGTAACTGGAGGGTATTATGCTGAATGAAATGAGTCAGTCGGAGAAGGACAAACATTATATGTTCTCATTCATTGGAGGGAATATAAATAATAGTGAAAGGGAATAGAAGGGAAGGGAGAAGAAATGGGTAGGAAATATCAGAAACGGAGAAAGAACATGAAGACTCCTAACTCTGGGAAAAATAGTAGGGGTGGTGGAAGGGGAGCAGGGCGGGGGTTCGGGGTGAATGGGTGACCGGCACTGAGGGGGGGCACTTGACAGGATGAACACTGGGTGTTTTCTGTATGTTGCCTAATTGAACACAAATAAAAACTAAATTTATTTTAAATAAAACAAACATCTACAATAAAGCTAATTTCTACCCACTAACAACAAATTATCTGTATTAAATTTAAATAATCCCTTTTACAGTGGTATCAAAAATAAATATTTATTATTCAAGTTCATTAAGGAGAGGAAATACTTTTTTAAAAATGACCTATAATAATGACAGAGTTTTCAAAAATCACAAAGGCGAAGATAAATATGTTGATGGATTAGAACATCATAATCCACTGTATCACCAAAAGAAAGTGATCTACAGTTGTGAAGTAATGCTTGTATATAACTTATAAAGAATTGAATCGCGGTCTGGAGGTGACTATATAATCAGAGGACATATAAATAGAGCCCTCCCCCTAGTGATTAAACCAGCCCAGCCCCTACCCTGCAGCTGGGAGATGAGCTCCAGACCCAGGATCCCCAGGTGATCCCCTTCAGGGAACAGGACAGAACACAGACAACGCACCATGGAGTATGTGCTCAGCTGGGTGTTACTTGTCGCTATTTTAAAAGGTAATTCATAGAGAAAAAGAGACCTTGAGTCTGTGAGTGGAGGTGAGTGAGAGAACAGGGGATGTGGGACAGTTTCTTGACCAGGATGTCTTGTGTCGGCAGGTGTCCAGGGTGAGGTGCAGCTGATGGAGTCTGGGGGAGACCTGGTGAAGCCTGGGGGGTCCCTGAGACTCTCCTGTGTGGCCCCTGGATTCACCTTCAGTAACTATGACATGAGCTCGGTCCATTAGACTCCAGGAAAGGGCTGCAGTGTATTGCATATATTAGCTATGATGGAAGTAGCACAGGTTACAAAGACGCTGTGCAGGGCCGATTCACCATCTCCAGAGACAACGCCAAGAACACGCTGTATCTTCAGATGAACAGCCTGAGAGCTGAGCACACGGCCCTGTATTACTGTGCAGACACAGTGAAGGGACCTCGGTGTGAGCCCAGACACAAACATCCCTGTGGAAGGGGATCAGGACCACCAGGGGGTGCACACTACTCACCACTTCTATCTTGAAGGCCCATGAGCAGGTGGAGAGGGAGGTTCTGGGAAGGTTTCCTGTCGGGGTATGGGCTTCCTCTCCATGGAGTAATTTCCCCCAGGGAGCCCCTCTCAACCCTTGATTGTGTGTTTACCTATTCAGCCTCCTTCATAGAGAATTAGAGTTCAACTATAGTGCTTGCACTTACTTGTAATTAACATTTCCTGAACAGAAATATTCATCAATTACAAATAACTCCATTCACATTATCTGAACATTTTCATGAGTCCTAATGACACTCACTGTGGATCACAGGACCCCAAGTTAACATGCTGTCTTGCACCATCACGGCATAGAGGAATCTCCAATGAACACAATAGAAAAGAGATGTTCTATAAAAATGTTAAAATGTCTGGGGAGTGTGAGAGATTCCCAGCATGACATGGTAGTGATGTGGACCCAGAGGTCACACACACACACACACACACACACACACACACACACACACACAATCATGAGAGTATAAGCTTTTATCACCTTCACTTTCATATCCGTTGGGAGCCAGGGAGGCCTCTCATTACATCATAAATGCCTGGATGGTGCCATGGAAGGACACTGGCTCAGGTTGTGTGTTGTGGGTCAGTGGTGGGGACGGTCCTGCTCCACGATGGGCTTGTGTGGAGTCAGTGTCCCAACTGCATCAAAAGAGGGAACTCCTGGGTTATTGTTTCATTTCTTATCCTTTGGTTGGAGGAGATGAACAGGGATGGAATATCAGGGAGCTATCAGGCAATAAAGAATGGACATGGTGTGAGGAATAAGTTCACTAAACAAGCATCAAACTGGGAAGACAAAAGAAAGACATGGTACTTCTAAGTAGCCAAATGCCTGAGTCACAGGAAAACAAGATGGATAATATATGGAAGCAGCATGAAACCTAAAATGATAATACAAATAGGCCAAGATCCCACCAGTGGGGGTGGGGGTGACTGGGTGACGGGCACAGAGGTGGGCACTTGACAGGATGAGCACTGGGTGTTATTCTATATGTTGGCAAATTGACACCAATAAAAATAAATTTATATAATCAATCAATCAATCAATCAATCAATCAATCTGTGTTTTTGGTGTAAATTCCCTTAAAGGCAATGGTTGGGTCCTGGAGTGGCTCTATTCTCACTTTTTCAGGATATTCCATTCTGTTTTCTGGTGTGGCTCAAAATGCCTTAATTCCCACCAATACTGGAAGAGCGTTCCAATTTCTCAATATCCTCCCTTATATTTATTGTATCTGGCCTTGTTGCTTTATCCATTCTGAGTTGTATAAGTGGGATTTTAGTGTGATTTTCATTTGTATTTCCGTGATGACAAGTCATGTGGATCATTTTTCTTATCTCCTTGTTGGCCATTTGTCAGTCTTCTTTGAAGAATGCCTGTTCATGTATTCCACCTATTTGATGACTGGATTGATTGTTTTTTTGGGTGCTGCCTTTGTTAAGGAAATATCTTGTCCTATTCTGTAGGTTCCTTTCATATTGTCGCCTGTTGCATTGTTGTACAGATTCTATCTTGATGAAGTCCTAATAGTTTATTTCTCCCTTTGTTTCCTATGTCTTTTGAGAGGTGCCTTGCTAGCAGTAGCTGCAGGTGAGGAAAAAAAGTTTCTACCGGAATTCACCTCTAGGATTTTGATGAATTACTACTTCAGATTTCGGAATTTCATCCATTTTGAGATTTTCTGTGTGTTTGGTGTAGCTGAATGGTCCACTTTCATTCTAATGCCGGTGGCTGTCCAATTTTTTTTTTCAGATCCATTTATTGATGAGACTTTCTTCCTTAGATATTTTTTTCTTTCTTCTTGTGGAGTAGTTGTCCATAGAGTTGAGGGTCCTTTTCTGCTCCCTCTGCTCTGCTCCATTGATCTATGTGTTGTTTTTGCCAGTACCATGCTATTTTTATCATAAAGCCTTTAAAATAGAGCTGGTCTACAAACATTGTGATGCCCTCCAGCTGTAGTTCTGTTTCTGTCTTTTTTTTTTTTACCCAAAATGTTTCTACCTGTTTGATGACTTAGGAAATAAATTGAAGAAGACACAAAGAGGGAACACCTTCCATGCCTATGGATTAGAACAATGTATATTGTCAGGACACATGTGTTGCTCAGAGTTTGAGTGTCTGCAATGGGCTCAGGTTGTGACCCTGGTGTTCAGGGATGGTGTCCTGCATCAGGCTTTTGGAAGGGAGCCTACTTCTCCCTCTGCCTATGTCTCTGCATCTGTCTCTGTGACTCTCCTGAATCAATAAATAAATCTTTAAAACAAAAACAAAATTAAATACTGTGAAAATCTCTATACTGCTCATAACCCTCTACATATTCAAAGCAATCCTTGTGAAATCATCCTGGACATTTTTCACAGAGTATGAACATATAATCCTAAGATTTTTATGGCACAGATAGAGATATTAGGGACACATTGATGCTCTGGCATAGCCCTGCCTTATTTGTTGTGAGAAGTATCAGTTAACTGCCCTCACACAGTGAAGGGTGCATTTCTCACTTGCAACTAGGACTAACCTGTGCAAACCAGAGGTAACTGTCAAAAAGTCTCAGTGGACACACAGAAGGAGAACAATGATAAACAGAGCCAGATATACTCAGACCCTTTGGAACTTCAGTTTAAGGATGTTCTTTTATAACATTCCCAGAAGATGAGGATGAGATGACCCAGTGGGATTTGTGTCTCACCATCAGCTTACAAGGTTGTGTTGTACTGATGCCTGTTAGGTGTGTCCCTTGTCACTGGATGAACATTTGGTACCCCGTGTCCTCATTTCAAACCCACCTGCATCTGTGACTCTCCCTCTGGACATGAGATCAGTTTCCCTTTAGGATTTCCTCAATGGAACCCCTCAAGGGTCTTACATGACTTATTTACCTCATCGATTTATTTATTTATTTATTTATTTATTTATTTATTTATTTATAATTTATTTTTTATTGGTGTTCAATTTACTAACATACAGAATAACCCCCAGTGCCGTCACCCATTCTCATCGTTTTATTTAAATGCAATCATTTCTGTCATGGAATTTGCAACAACCAGGTAACATGACCTGGTCATGTCAATATCTAACAGCTCTACCATTCTATTTCATAGTCAACATGTGAAATTACATGACTGTGAATCTATTTCAAGGAAGGTAAGTCCACTCATGGTCAGCAAGGCAAGGGAGCAGCTCTGAATACTCAGAAGCAGGGCATTGGTTGGCTTTGATGATTTCATAAATATTTATACAAATAACAGCTGTCCCCTGAAATTAATGCTCAGAAAATTGATGTGAGAGGATGGAGCAAGTGATGGAGCACAGTGTTCCTCTTGCAGTGTGCAGCCCTGGACCTGAGCTGGGCTTACATGGATGTCTAAATGCACAGTACAGTTGGCAATGGATTGTTATCATTTGCTGCTGGTTTTCTTTCCTCTGTAGGTGCTCACATCCCACATTTTTGAGACCTTTTGGGGGTTTTGTGACTCTCTTCCTGGCTGTATTGGAGATCAGTTATGAACACGGTCTCCTACCTCTAGGCTGGGAATGAATGTTTGCACCCCCGAGTCTTCAGGGAGCCCTCAGAGGACAGCCATCAAGCCCTTTCTGTCCTCAGTTTACCTCTGAATTCCATCTTCACCGTACCTGTGTCTGAGCTGGTTTATCTCAGGCACATGAATGGGTCTCTAATCATCAATATGGAAGGCTCCTGTAGTTTAGACCTAGGCTCGTCCTCCGAGGGGTTGTCATGAGAAAGGGTCTAGTTTCTGCCTGCTGGTTTCAGAATAGAAATCGCAGGACCACACAGAGTTCAGTTGATGGAAACAAAGAACAATGCCTGCACTCAGACCCAATGTTCACACGACTTCAGGTTCCAGTCCTCCTTCAATATACATCACATAGTGCCACTTTTTCTTCTTGGCACTCAGGGGGTCCTTAGATACAGGAAATTTCCCCATTTTTCCATTTGAACACCATCATGACAGGTCTGTCCCCCGCAGGAGTAGAATTCTATAAGTTCATATGTTCCTCTCTTGTCCTTAAAGCCCTTGACTGTAGCTTCTGCAAGCAACCTCCCTCCTGCTGTCATCCCCATGGTTGTATCTCCCCAATGTCAACAGTAGACAGCTCCAACACTCCAAAACCTGCTCAGTATTCTTTTAGGAGTCTTTCTGTTGTTTTTTCAACTCTGATTGATTTCATGGGTGTTCGAAATGATTCAATAACTATCCAGCTGTTCCAGGGATGTGACAATCCCTGAGTCCCCCTAATCTTATGACATATTCACTTCTCTCTCCCATATTTTCTTATAATAAAGATGGTGTGGTGAATTCTTTCTGATTTATATGTTGGAAGTGAACCTTGAATCCTGGTGTTTTGTTTCAGAATATCATAAACTTATTTTCACCCCTACTCTGATTCTGGATCCTAATGACTCATTTGTGTTTGTAAAGCCTATTGAGTATTGTAATAATATTATATTAAGTTTCAGGAAGTAATTATAGACATGTGTAGTACATACACATAAGGTCATCCAACAAGTGACAAAAAGGAGCAATGCACCTCCTAGCAGTGAGGTTGGGGCTTCCAGGAAGGCACAGATGCTCACAAAGGATTAGAATTACAGATATATTATTAGCATCTATTGGCCATGTCTCTGTAGACGTGACACAGGTGCCATTTGTGTGGAGTGCTCTGCTTGCAGTCTTCCTGGTGCATATGTTCTATTCAAAGATGGAAATGAGGGTACCCAGGTGAGTCAGCTATTTAGTGCCATCCTCAGCCCAGGGCCTGATCCTGGAGATCAGGAATAGAGTCCCACAGCAGGCTCCCTGCATGGAGCCTGTTTTCCCACTGCCTGTGTCTCTGCATCTCTCTCTCTCTCTCACTCTCTCTCTCTCTCTGTCTCTCTTGAATAAATAAAAAAATATTAAAAAAACAAACGTGGAATGGGCGAGATTTTGTGATAGATCAGAAGTCCTGAATGTAGCCTACATGGTCAGGGGGACTGATCTAAGAAAACAAAAATTATGGTTGATCAGAGGCACACATTGAAATTGAATTGAAACTGAAATTTCCTGCTGCATTTGTTATGAAAAATACCATTGAAAGATGAATGGATAAAGAAGATGTGGTTTATGTATACAATGAAATATTACTCAGCCATTAGAAATGACAAATAACCACCATTTGCTTCAACATGGATGGATCTGGAGCATATTATGGCTGAGTGAAATAAGTCAATCGGAGAAGGACAAACATTATATGGTATCATTCAGTTGGAGAATATAAATAATAGTGAAAGGGAATAGAAGGGAAGGGAGAAGAAATGGGTAGAAAATATCAGGAAGGGAGAAAGGACATGGAAGACTCCTAAACCTGGGAAATGAACTAGGGGTTGTGGAAGGGGATGAGGGCGGGGGGTGGGGGTAAATGGGTGACGGGCGCTGAGGGGAGCACTTGAGAGGATGAGCACTGGGTGTTATTCTGTATGTTGGCGAATTGAACACAAATAAAAATAAATTTTTATTGAAAAAAATGCTGCAATAAACATAGGATGCACGTAAAATAAGTAGAACAGACAATGCATCCTGAAGACAAGAGGAAAATGCTTTCTGCCCCAGACTGGAGTACCTACCAGTAAACATACCAAGAAAACTACATAAAAAAAAAAGAAAACGTAGTAACATGGAAAGAAAAAAATTAGTATTCCTATGACAAAGTCAATAGAGTCAATGAAAAAACGTCACATAAAAACTGGTAGAAATAACTCATGAGCTCAGCAAAAAAATCAGTATATAAAATCAGCAAATAAAATAATGATATATTCCTACAAAATAACAACAAATGACATGTACAAAATTAACAAAATAATCCAATTTACACTACCACCTTAAATAAATATTTAGGATTAAAATTTACTAACAAGATGAAATATCTCCAGAAAATAACCTATTCTGATGTGTTTTTTGAAATGCACCCAGAAAATTGAAAATAACTGTGCTTAGAACTTCATGTAGTCAGAGAGCCATCTACACAAATTGCTATAGAATTGTGGTGCAACACTTGTGCTGGTTTTTAAATACACTAATGAAAGTCTGGAGCTGGTTATATAGTCATAGAACATGCAAATAGGGCCCTCCCTTCACTGATTAAACTAGCCCAGTCCCGACCCTGCAGCTGGGAGAGGAGCCCCAGCCCCAGGATCCCAAGGTGACCCGATTCAGGAATCAGGACACAACACAGACAAAACATCATGGAGTCTGTGCTCGGCTGGGTTTTCCTTGTCGCTATTTTAAAAGGTAATTCAAAGAGAACCAGAGACCTTGTGTCTGTGAGTGAAAGTGAGTGAGAGAAACAGGGGATGTGGGACAGTTGTTTGACCAGGATGTCTTGTGTCTGCAGGTGTCCAGGGTGAGGTGCAGCTGGTGGAGTCTGGCGGAGACCTGGTGAAGCCTGGGGATTCCCTGAGACTGTCCTGTGTGGCCTCTGGATTCACCTTCAGTAGCTATGCCATGAGCTGGGTCCGCCAGGCTCCTAGGAAGGGGCTGCAGTGGGTCGGATACATTAGCAGTGATGGAAGTAGCACATAATACGCAGACGCTGTGAAGGGCCGATTCACCATTTCCAGAGACAATGCCAAGAACACGCTGTATCTGCAGATGAACAGCCTGAGAGCTGAGGATACGGCCCTGTATAACTGTGCAAGGGACACAGTGAGGGGACCTCAGTGTGAGCCCAGACACAAACCTCCCTGTAGGAGGGGATCAGGACCACCAGGTGGTGCAAACTCCTCACTACTTCTGTCTTGAAGGCCCAGGAGCAGTGCAGATGGAGGTTCTGGGCAGGTTTCTTGTCAGGGTCTGGGCTTCCTCTCCAAGGATCTGTTTCCCCCAGGGAGCTTCTCTGGACCAGGAATTTGTTCTTAACTATTCAGCTTCTGATTTGAAAACTTAGATTCTTTAGGAAAACAGCTACTTCATATGCACAGAAGACAGAGTTGCTTACACTTATTTACTATTTCCCCAAATATGAGAAATATACAAATACCTCCATGATGTCAAGGACTAGGGATCCGGGCATCCCTGGTTGGCTCAGTCATTTAGCGTTTGCCTTCAGCCAAGGCCATGATCCTGGAGGCCCAATTTCGAGTACCACATCAAGCTCCCATATGGTGCCTGCTTCTCCCTCTGCCTGTGTCTCTACCTGTCTCTCTCTGTGTCTCTCATGAATATAAGAATAAAGTCATTTTTAAAAGAGGGACCTACAATCCATGCACAAAAAGAAATAATACCTGATGTACTGATAAACGAGAAATATAATCAGAGAGAAGAGGCAAAAATTATGATGTGGTTATAAAAGTGGACTGACGACTCACCCAGAAGGTGAAGTGGAATCTATCCCCCTCCAAGTTATCAGCTGATTCTGAAGGTCATGTGTGTCCTTGTGCAGGGACCAGAAGCTTCCACTGGATCTATGAGGATCCTCTGGGTGAGGAGCTGGAATGGAGGAGCCTTCGACTTCCAGGATATAAATCATTGATCCTTCAGGTGCTGATATCAGCCCTCTGTGTGTGACCTCTACCTTCCCCATGTTGAAACCTAACGCCCTTGTGATGGGAGGCGTTGGTGTGGCCTTAGGGGAGGACTTAGGTCAGGAGGGTGCAGCCTCAGGATAGGACCAGGGTCCTTATACATCAGGACTGGGAAAGCTCACTGCCCCATGGTCCAATGTGAGTTTTCGAGGAAAGGATGAGGTAGGACGTGGGCACTCTCTAGACACCACATCTACCTGCACCTGGACCTCAGGCTTCCCAGACTCCAGGACTGTGGGAATGAGTGTCTGCTGTTTAATCCATGCAGACCAAGTACGATGTTCCAGCAGAGGGCACAGGCTAAGATAATGGTGACACGAGAATTCAAGCCCTGATGATCTGGTCTTTTCTGCTGCATTTGCTGTGGTAAGTCCCTGATAGGTTCCATCCATGGGATCAATGGTGGATTTCTCACATGTTCCCTCCTGCAGGGAAGATGAACCTGTGGACACTCCTAAGACTCTGTGATCAAGTCCCAGTGGACACGGAGGAGAAACTTTAAACAGGGAGCAGGGGCATGGGAGATTGTGGAACTTTAGTGTAAGGATGATAATTTATCAACCTTTCCAGAAGATGGGGATGTGCTGACCCTCTGGGACCTGAGTCTGAGCACCACCATCCAGATGCTGTTTGATGTCTGTGAGGTCAGGACAGCAGTTCCCTTCCTGCTTTCATAATTCCTTCTTTGCCTGCATATTTTGTGAGTTTGAAAATGAAATGCCTTGGAGAAGGTCGAATTTGTTGAATTTCATGAAAGTATCTGTGCTTCCTGGGTGTTGAGGTCTCTGTCCTTCCAATTAGGGGGCTTTTCAGGAATTCTTTCATTGAATAAACCTGCCACCATTTCTCGGTCTTCATTTTATGGGCCTCTTATCAAAGGAATGTTATTGTATCCTAAGCCGCTGAGTTCCCTGTCTACGTTTGGGGACAATTACTTTGTTTCCTTATAGTGTTCTTTCATGATTTTCTACAATATTATCTTCTATTTCCCCAATATGCTGTTGTTTCATCCGTCCTCTTTTTTCATGCATTTGGGACAGCATTTCTGTAATATCAGTTTTAATTTTGGGCTGACAATGGCTTTTTTCTTTTATCTCTAAAATAAGTGATTCTTGAGTGTCTTCAATGTTTGTTCAAACCCAGTTGTATCTATAAAAATATTGTTTTAGATTCCAGCCTGCTATGTAATCTAAGCACCTTTAACCAGCCATAACCTCAAGTGGGTGGATTTCTATGATGAACTCATAAAACGAAATGAAGTCTAAACAATTTTCCTCTTTTCTCCTTATCCTAATTGTAATAGCTTCAGGAAGTAGTTTCCTTCCCTGTCCCAGCCCCACAGCTAAATCTCCCCAACACAACACTCCACACCACCTACATTCCAAAACATGTCGATTTTCTACTTGCAGACTAGCATTTTTTTTAAGACTAGCATTTTTTGTTCTCTCATCCTCCAATTGATTTCTTGTTAGCTCAGAATTATTTGATAAATATCCAGCTGTGTTCAGGGATGACACAAGCCCAGGATCCCTTGCAGGTCTGACATCGTGACTCCTCTCCCCTTGTGTATGTTAGCAAAGAAGATCTGAAATAATACAAGGAGGCAATATGCATGACACCTACAATCCTCATTTTAGTAACCAAACGAGAATACAAATTGTTAATTGACCTTCCTTCTTCATCTACCAACTACATACACTCTTTGATTTCAGCAACCCTTCACCTTGTCACAGCTCATTACCTGAGAGGGTGACCAACACCTTCATCCTGAAGGGTCTCTGCTTGGTCTCCTCCTTACAAGCTATTGGTACCTACTTAGCGCTCTAATCCCATCTTAAAGGAAATTCCACTCGTCTCAAAAGCCAGCTGCATCAGGGATGTGAAGACAATTTTAGTCTACTGAGTTCAACTCTTAACTGGTGCCTGAATATCTGCAGAAACATCTGTGGAGGAGGCTCCACTTTTCTTTCCCCTTTCAAATAATTTCTTAGTCTTTCCATGAGTTCATATGTGCAGGGTGTGAGACTGAATGCAGTGGAGCAGGACTGGGTTCCATGAGGATTTGGAAGCTCCTTAATAGGACATGCTGTGTCCTCAGGAACCCAACACTTCTTCCATTTGGTGATGGAGAGGCACTGTGCGTGCCCCAATCTTGGGCTTAGGTGCTCAAATACCACTCACTTCAAGATGGAAAGCTCAGTTTCCATGCTAACCTAGGGACACAGGCTTCCAGCTCTGGATTCTAAGATCCAGAAACTGCATTAAAGCCTTCTCTATAAATGAACCATGATCAGCAGAGTTTGGCAGGGCTTTCCCCCCAAAATTTGTAGACCATCAATCTGAAATGCCGATAGGGGACTTCTAGAGCACCTCAGATTTTATGAAGCCCAAATAGGAATAGTGAATAGGCACGTGGGGAGCATCACCAACCCTACATCTTCCACGTCCCTGATGGTGGCACTATTCTCAGCAGTTCTTTAAGAAACATGTAACAGATTAATGTTCTATTCCCTGGAAAGAGGTAAATAATAAATGTAAATATAATGATCCTGACAATACACCACTACATCTCCACCTATTGACTAAATTACTGAATTGAATAAATTAAACTATGACAATACTAAATATCATCAAGGTTGTATATAAAGTAGAACTCTTTTTAAGTATGATCTCTAATCCCATTTGGATAAAATATATATAATTAGATTCTAGGGTAACAGAGCTTGACAAGACCCATGATCTGTCTGCTGCATCCCAGAACCACAGAGTCGATGTTGGTGTAAATCATTCTGATCTGTTGTAATGAGAACCAGGGAAGGTCATGTGTGTTACTCAGTCTAACAGTAGAGATGATAACATGAAATGACAAGCACAGATATTGAGACAGAAATAAAAGAGATAACTTCTGCCTTCCATGGCTATTCTTGTATTCATGGATTCAATGAGTTTTGGGATGCTCCTTACGGTTGCGGAGAGAAATGTACTTTATAAGTCCAGAGATCCAATGGTCATCTCACCTGGAAACACTCTCACTTCTAGGGAAATCCAAGGCTTCTCCACAAATGATGTAGAACACAGGCATGTCAGTGGATACACATGCCTCTATGTAATTTGGGGGATAGATTACTCCCTGAACTCTGCTTTATCTCTTTTAAATACTTTATTTATTTATTCACGAGAGACACAGAGAGAGGCTGAGACACAGGCTGAAGGAGAAGCAGGCTTTTTCTGGGAAGCCTGAGGTAGGACTCACCCCCAGGACTCCATAATCCTGACCTGGGTTGATGGCTGAAGCTCAAATATGGAGCCACTCAGGTGCGCCAGAACTCAGTTTTCTTAGCGACCCCCAAAATGGGTATTTTTCAAAATCCTCAGTATTTTCTTGTTTGAAAGATGATGTAATACGTAAATTCATTTAGCCAACATACAGCGTAACAGTAAGTTCTCACCACATCAGATGTCCTCCTTAACGCCCATCACCCAATTACCACATACGATGTGACAAATACAGCGTGGTATACTATGGTATACTGTATGCTGGCAAGCTGAATTTAAATAAAAAAATGGTTAAAATACTCCACCAGCCCTGCACATATCATGTAGACAACAACAGATTATTTCTCCTTGTTTTATAGTGCATTTTACACTAATTTTGGCCATTTATGCCAGTCATCTTTAAAGAAGAAGGGAAGGGAGAAGAAATGGTTAGGAAATATCAGAAATGGAGACAGAACATAAAGACTCCGGGACCCCTGGGTGGAGTAGCGGTTTGGCGCCTGCCTTTGGCCCAGGGCGCGGTCCTGGAGACCCGGGATCGAATCCCACATCGGGCTCCTGGTGCATGGAGCCTGCTTCTCCCTCTGCTTGTGTCTCTGCCTCTCTCTCTCTCTCACTGTGTGCCTATCATAAATAAATAAAAGTTAAAAAAAAAAAGAACATAAAGACTCCTAACTCTAGGAAACAAACTAGGGGTAGTGGAAGGGGAGGAGGGTGGGGGGTGGGGGTGAGTGGGTGATGGGCACCGAGGGGGACACTTGACGGGATGAGCACTGGGTGTTATTCTATACGTTGGCAAATTGAACACCAATAAAACATAAATTTATTACTAAAAAATAAATAAAGATTCTCATCTCTTTAGATAATTTTCATTTAAAAATGTAAAACGAAAAATACTTTTAACCTCTCTAAGATGGTATTATTTTTATTTAGCCTTTTGTGGTGATAACGTTTCTTTTACTGGACATGAATTAAATCCTTTTAGGGTAAATCATTTTAGCCTTAGTCTGTAGGCCATCCCGCCTTATTCCATCCTTTGGATATTTGGAACACCTGTATTAGATGCAAAAAAAATGCCGTTTTTAAAGTTTAAAACAAAAAAAAAAACAAATATTTTGGGATAACTACCTTCTGGATTACCTGGAAACTCTAAAAATCACTGCCATTTATCACACAATATCATAATCTTATATCCCTGTTTCCCCTGATCCAGCACTTCTATGCACTCAAGAGCTCTTTTAATGTAGAAAGTCCATTGAGTGTGTTACAATCATTATATGATTTGCAGGAAGTGACAGTTGCCACCTGAGGACCATGCAAATGATCTCATTCTTGTCTCCAGTGACACAAGAGCTTCATGGGGGACAAAAGATGAGTTCCAATAGATTCGAATAGCAGGACTATTATTAGCACCACCCTCTATCACTGTTAAGTGGATGTTGCTGCCATTTGGAGGGTGTGGACTGCTTGCAGTCTTCCTGATGCACATGATCCATTCAGTGATGGAAAGTCCTGCAAATGGACATATATCAGGAACCCTCTTCTCAAATTGCAGGGTTATGGGGATCGGCCTGAGGAAACCAAATACTGATGGCTATCAAAAGTGTAATATGAAATTGAATTCCTCCACCATGGCAGTTTCTCTAACCATGTACCTCGTTCCCTGTGTTAGAAAAGCCAGTTATGTTCCTCCTCCAAAAGGAACAGTTTTTTGAGGAAGCGGTTATATATTGTGTATGGTCTGGCATCTCAGAGAGTGGCTCTAGTGTGTGCAGCATGCACTGGGCTCTTCTGTTTTGGCATCTCTTTCCATCGGGTTATACCTGCAGAGGCTCTCCCTGTCTGCAGTGGGCAGTGTGTGATCCTGGCCAGGATGTGATGAGGTTTAACTGGGTGTGGTCTTCTCTGCTTGATAAATGATGCCTGGTACCACCTCCACTAGAACGGAGGCCTTGCAGAATTCTCTGGTCAGGATATGTGGGTGGACAGTGGTGCAGCCACTCCAGGAAACAGTATTGAGGTTACTCAGAAAGTTAAAAACAGAGCCTTAGCATGAACCAGCAAACAAAAACCTAAAAATTCACACAAAAAATACAGAAAATCTGGTTTACAAGGAACCTCAAACACCTATGTTTATAGATTCATTATTTTCAAAAGAGAGCACAATTGTACATTGTCAGATGAATAAAGAAGATAATAAAGCGTCTTTCTTTTCAAACATCATCATGTAGGGACATGGTAAACAGTTTGTTAATCTAGGGAAACACGGAAGAGTCCTAGATTTCTGAATACACAATCATAGTGCCTGTAACCAAGTTGCCAAGGAAAAGCTCCAGGATCAATATAATTGTTATTTTCATGGCAATATATGTGAGTGTACAAGTACAATGATTTGCATGTCATAGTTGAGGACACAGCTGTACAACACATCCTTTTTTGGTCACATTTTATGGAATTAATTATTTTAATAATCACTCCACTCTTGTATCTTTATTTAGAATTCCCAGTCATATGTCAGAGGGAGGAGGTGTAAATGCCCCTGTGGTAGTTGAATCCACAGCATCTCCATCAGCTCTGTGAGTCTCTGTCAAAGTTTCTACTTCTCTCCATTTTTGTGTGACCGAGAGACATGGTATCCACACATCACTCAATTGGCACTTTTGGAAATTCCAGAAACCTACAAATCTCATGTCCAGTTCCTTCCTGGAAGTGGCTCAGGGAGGATCCAGATCCCATGGTGGGGAAAACAGCCAAGACCCTGGGGCTCACTTCAAACTGCTGTGTGGTCTCAGACACTCACACAAGCTCTCTTCTGCAGTGAATAGTTATAAGACCTGTAAATGGTGATAAATTGTTATGTTCAACCTATCTTGAGTGCGTATGTGGAATAATGGAAGATAATTGATGATAAGTAATCAGGCAGCAAATGAGGTTGGAGAAAGCCCAATTTACTGACACATATCTTATCTGAAAAACTCTGCCATGATTTACACATGTGTTCTGAGCAACTAGCATCATAAGGATGCTAAGTGCTAAATTTGATATGTACTCAGAGGACATGCAAATAGCGCCCCAGCTCTAGTATTAAACCAGCCCAGCCTGAACCCTTAGCTGGGAGAGAAGCCCCAGCCCCAGGAACCTTAGGTGACCCCTTTCAGGGATCGGGACAGAACACAGAAAACTCACCATGCAGGCTGTGCTCAGGTGGGTTTTCCTTGTTGCTATTTTAGAAGGTAATTCAGGGAGAACAGAGACCCTGACTATGTGAGTGGAGGTGAGTGAGAGAAACATGATGAGGGACAGTTTCCTGACGAGAATGTTTTGTGTCTGCAGGTGTCCAGGGTGAGGTGAAGCTGGTGGAGTGTGGGGGAGACCTGGTGAAGCCCGGGGGATCGATTAGACTCTCCTTTGTGACCTCTGGATTCACCTTCAGGAGCTATTGGATGGGCTGTGTCAGCCAGGCTCCAGGGAAGGGGCTGCAGTGGGTCACATGGGTTAATACTGGTGGAAGCAGCAAAAGCTATGCAGATGCTATGAAGGGGCGATTTACCATCTCCAGGCACAAAGCCAAGAACACACTATCTGCATATGAACAGCCTGAGAGCCGTGTATTATTGTGTGAGTGACACATTGAGGGAACTTCAGTGAGTCCAGAGAGAAATCTCCCTGTTGAAGGGAATCAGGACCTGTTGTGATGGTCATCAGACATTTCATGGAAGAGTTGACTCATTCCATTGTGCACCAGACACTGATCTTACACTACATGTTAAAAACAGTAATTTAAATAAAATCTGTAATATTAATTACAACTTAAACAGTGTTAAGTCCCTTAAATTCATAGTGTAACTCAAGAAGATGCTTATAATAACCAAATACTATATTATTCAGGGATTTATTAAATACTAGTTCTCTGAAACTGAAGAGTCAATACACTATCAAGGGGCAATTTGTTGATCTGAATAGTATATAATGAGTTGTACTAAGAAACATAATTAATCTTTCTATTTTAAGGTTTTATACAGTATTTTATTTGATTTGAGAGTAGAGGGTCTACTTTCATATACTGATTTTGACTGCTTATTTTGTTTATTTTAAAATTAAATTATTGGTCTTCTGTTTAATTGCTTTCTATATGAGGGAAGGAAGAACATAAGAACTGATAAACATTAACATATTATCCATAACTCAAGTCTATTCAATTAAATCAGTAAAACCAGGAAGCTCCGGGAAAGGTGCAGATGATGTCCTGTGAGGAGCAGGACTAATGTCCATTCTTGAGACTCTGAGCATGGAAGGGCTGATCCCCATGTCAGGTGTCACGGAAGAAACGAGGATCCATTGGAGGTGGTTGAGGGTGATGCCGTGTGCTGCATATGCCTAACTCAATTGACCTTTACACTTCAAAAAACTTAAGATCTGAAAAGTGACATGGTGTTTTTATCCCCTGAAATACAGCAAAGAAAATGGGAATGTTTAAGAACTGACAGAAATTCTATCATAATATATATATTAAATCTTTTTAAAATGTCCCTATGCTTTTGATATTTTCATCTAATTTTGCTAGAAAGAGAGAAATTACACCTCAAATTTCATAACCATTGGGATATGGGGAGATTATATATGTTTGATTGATCCATTTTATCCCTAACTGGGATCAGATATTAACCAAAACCATCATGACTCCACTGTGGTAACATGTGGGTTGTAATTCAAACCACAACTGCTTTTCCTAACTCACCCAAGCCCACACCTCACTTTCAGCCTGTCCAGACACCCATCATCCCATGATTGTTTGGTGACTTCCTGCACTAATGGAAAAGGCCTGTCAATATGGGGTGCTGCTGGATACTCATGAAGCATGGACAAGTGTCCACTGGCATTCATCTGAAGCTCCTATTCCTCTATTGGGAATCGGTTGGAGGTCAATGATTTTACCAGGTGCAATTCCCCTGAACTATACCACCTGACAGCTACATGAATTCCTGTTTCTAAATCAATTTTTTATAATGTAATGTCTAGTTCTATATACTAAAAATCCCTCAACTTCCCCTGGAGCTTTGCGACAACCCAGAAATTGCACTGATGGGGATTTACTACAAAAAAACAGATGCAGTAAAATGTAGGGATGCTAGCATCTGAATGTTTCTAGCAGCAATGGCCACCAAAGCTGAACTGTAGAAGGAGCCATGGTGTCCATCGACAGATGATGAATAAAGAAAAGGTGGTCTAAGTGTACAGAGGAATACTACTCAGCCATTAGAAACGACAAATATTTTTATTTTTTTTCTTTTAATAATAAATTTATTTTGTATTGGTGTTCAATTTGCCAACATACAGAATAACACCCAGTGCTCATCCCACCAAGTGCCCCCCTCAGTGCCCATCACCCATTCACCCTCACTCCCCGCACTCCTCTCCTTCCACCACCCCTAGTTCGTTTCACAGAGTTAGGGGTCTTTATGATATTTCACAGAGTTGGGGTCTTTATGATATTTCCCACCCATTTCTTCTCCCTTCCCTTCTATTCCCTTTCAATGTTATTTATATTCCCCAAATGAATGAGAACATATAATGTTTGTCGTTCTCTGATTGATATACTTCAGTCAGCATAATACCCTCCAGTTCCATCCACGTTGAAGCAAATAGTGTGTATTTGTCATTTCTAATGGCTGAGTCATATTCCATTGTATACATAAACCATATCTTCTTTATCCATTCATCTTTCAATGGATACCAAGGCTCCTTCCACAGTCTGGCTATTGTGGACATTGCTGACAGAAACATCGGGGTGCAGGTGTCATGGCATTTCATTGCATCTGCATCATAAGGGTAAATCCCCAGCAGTGCAATGCCTGAGTTGTAGGGCAGGTCTATTTTTAACTCTTTGAGGAACCTCCACACAGTTTTTCAGAGAGCAGCACCATTTCACATTCCCACCAACAGTGTAAGAGTGTTCCCTTTACTCCACATCCTCTCCAACATTTGTGGTTTCCTGCCTTGTTAATTTTCCCCATTCTCACTGGTTGGAGATGGTATCTCATTGTATTTTTGATTTGTATTTCCCTGATGATGAGTGATGCAGGGGATTTTCTCATGTGCCTCTTGGCCATGTCTATGCTTCCTCGGTGAGATTTCTGTTCATGTCCTTTGCCCATTTCATGATTGGATTGTTTGTTTCTTTGGTGTTGAGCTTAATAAGTTCTTTATAGATCTTGGAAACTAGTCCTTTATCTGATACGTCATTTACAAATATCTTCTCCCATTCTGTAGGTTGTCTTTTAGTTTTGTTGTCTGTATCATTTTCTGTGCAAAAGCTTCTTTTCTTGATGAAGTCCGGATAGTTCATTTTTCCTTTTGTTTCTTTTGCCTTCGTGGATGAATCTTACAAGAAGTTACTGTGGCTGACTTAAAAAAGGGTGTTGCCTGTGTTCTCCTCTAAGATTTTGAAGGAATCTTGTCTCACATTTAGATCTTTCATACATTTTGAGTTTATCTGTGTGGTGCAAGAGAGTGTTCATTCTTCCACATGTGGATGTCCAATTTTCCCATCACCATTTATTGAAGAGGCTGTCTTTCTTCCAGTGGATAGTCTTTCTTCCTTTATCGAATATTAGTTGACCATAAATTTGAGGGTACACTTCTGGGTTCTCTATTCTGTTCCATTGATCTATGTGTCTGTTTTTGTGCCAGTACCACACTGTCTTGATTACCACAGCTTTGTAGTACAGCCTGAAATCTGGCATTGTGATGCCCCAAGCTATGGTTTTCTTTTTAAAATTCCCCTGGGTATTTGAGGTATTTTCTGATTCCACACAAATCTTAAAATAATTTGTACTAGCTCTCTGAGGAAAGTCCATGGTATTTTGATAGGGTTTGCATTAAACGTGTAAATATCCCTGTTTAACATTGACATTTTCACAATATTAATTTTTCCAATCCATGAGCATGGAATATTTTTCCATCTCTTTGTGTCTTCCTCAATTTCTTACAGAAGTGTTCTATAGTTCTTAGGGTAGAGATCCTTTACCTCTTTGGTTAGGTTTATTCCTAGGTATCTTATGCTTTTGGGTGCAATTGTAAATGGATTTGACCCCTTAATTTCTCTTTCTTCAATCTCATTGTTAATGTATAGAAATGCGACTGACCTCTGGGCATTGATTTTGTACCCTGCCACGCTGCCAAATTGCTGTATGAGATCTAGCAATCTGGGGGTGGAGGCTTTTGTATTTTCTTTGTAGCTTATCATGTCTCAGCGTAGAGGGAGAGTCTGACTTCTTTTTGCAAATTTCTATTTTTTTAATTTTTATTTATTTATGATAGAGATAGAGAGAGAGAGAGAGGCAGAGACACAGGAAGAGAGAGAAGCAGGCTCCATGCACTCGGAGCCCATTGTGGGACTCGATCCCGGGTCTCCAGGATCGCACCACGGGCCAAGTGCAGGCGCCAAACCGCTGCGTCACCCAGGGATCCCCTTCTTTGCCAATTTCAATGACATTAAAGTCTTTTTGTTGCCTGATTGCTGAGGCTAGGACTTCCATTACTACGTTGAATAGCACTGGTGAGAGTGGACATCCCTGTCATGTTCCTCATCTTAGGGGAAATGCTCCCAGTGCTTCCCCACTGAGAATGATATTTGCTGTGGGCTTTTCGTAGATGGCTTTTAAGATGTTGAGGAATGTTCCCTCTATCCCTACACTCTGAAGTGTTTTGATCAGGAATGGATGCTGTATTTTGTCAAATGCTTTCTTTGCATCTAATGAGAGGATCATATGGTTCTTGGTTTTTCTCTTGCTGATATGATGAATCACATTGATTGTTTTACGAGTGTTGAACCAACCTTCTTTCCCAGGAATAAATCCTACTTGGTCATGGTAAATAATTTTCTTAATGTACTATTCGATCCTATTGGCTAGTATCTTGTTGAGAATTTTTGCATCCATGTTCATCAGTGATATTGGTCTATAATTCTCCTTTTTGGGGGGGTCTTTGTCTGGTTTGGAATTAAGGTGATGCTGGCCTCATAGAACGAATTTGGAAGTACTCCATCACTTTCTATCTTTCCAAACAGCTTTAGTAGGATAGGTATGGTTTGTTCTTAATCGTTTGATAGAATTCCCCAGGGAAGCCATCTGGCCTTGGACTCTTGTGTCTTGGGAGGTTTTTGATGACTGTTTAAATTTTCTCCCTGGTTATCAGCCTGTTCAGGTTTTCTATTTCTTCCTGTTCCAGTTTTGGTAGTTTGTGGCTTTCCAGGAATACGTCCATTTCCTCTAGATTGCCTAATTTATTGGCGTATAGCTGTTCATAATGTTTTTAAAATTGTTTGTATTTCCTTGGTGTTGGTAGTGATCTCTCCTTCCTCATTCATGATTTTATTAATTTGAGTCTTCTCTCTCTTCTTTTTAATAAGGCTGGCTAATGGTTTATTTATCTTATTAATTCTTTCAAAGAACCATCTGATTTTTTTTATCTGTTCCACAGTTCTTCTGGTCTCAATTTTGTTGAGTTCTGCTCGAATCTTTAGTAACTCTCTTCTTTTACTGCGTGTAGGATCTATTTGCTGTTTTTTCTCTAGCTCCTTTAGGTGTAAGGTTAGCTTTTGTATTTGAGTTCTTTCCAGTTTTTGGATGGATGCTTGTATTGTGATGTTTTTCCCCTTTAGGAGAGTTTTGCTGCATCCCAAATATTTTGAACGGTTGTATCTTCATTCTCATTAGTTTCCATGAAACTTTTAAATTCTTCCTTAATTTCCTGGGTGACCCTTTCATCTTTTAGCATGATTGTCCTTAACCTCCACGTATTTGTGGTCCTTCCAAACTTCTTGTTCTGATTTAGTTTTAATTTCAAGGCATTATGGTCTGAGAATATGCAGGGGACAATCCCAATCTTTTGGTATTCGTTCAGACCTGATTTGTGACCCAGTATGTGGTCTATTCTGGAGAAAGTTCCATGTGGACTTGAGAAGAATGTGTATTCAGTTGAGTTTGGATGTGAAGTTCTGTAGATATCTGTGAAATCCATCTGGTCCAGTGTATCATTTAAAGCTCTCGTTTCTTTGGAGATGTTTTGTTTAGAAGACCTATCGAGTGTAGAAAGCGCTAGATTGAAGTCACCAAGTATACGTGTATTATTATCTAAGTTTGCCTTAACTTTGATTGATAAATTGATTGATATATTTGGCAGCTCCAACATTCAGAGCATATATATTGAGGATTGTTAAGTCCTCTTGTTGGATAGATCCTTTAAGTATGAGATAGTGTCCCTCTTCATCTCTCACTACAGTCGTCGGGGTAAATTTTAGTTTATCTGATATATGGATGGCTACCCCTGCTTTCTTTTGAGGACCATTTAATGGTAAATGGCTCTCCAACCTTTTTTTTTCAGGTTGCAGGTGTCCTTTTGTCTAAAATGAGTCTCTTGTAGACAGCAAATAAATGGGTCCTGCTTTTTTATCCAGTCTGAAACTCCGTGCCTTTTGATGGAGTCATTAAGCCTGTTGATGTTCAGAGTTACTATTGACAGATATGAGTTTGGTGTCATCATGATATCTATTCAGTCCTTGTTTTTGTGGCTTGTTCCACTGAACTTCTTCTTAAAGGGGAATTTTAAGATTACGCCTTAAAATTTCTTGCAGAGCTGGTTTGGAGGTCACATATTCTTTCAGTTCCTGCCTGTCTTGGAAGCTCTTTATCTCTCCTTCCATTTTGAATGAGAGCCTTCCTGGATAAAGTATTCTTGGTTGCATGTTCTTCTCATCTAGGACCCTGAATATATCCTGCCAGCCCTTTCTGGCCTGCCAGGTCTCTGTGGAGAGGTCTGCTGTTATCCTAATATTCCTCCCCATAAAAGTCAGGGATTTCTTGTCTCTTGCTGCTTTAAGGATCTTCTCTTTATCTTTGGAATTTGCAAGCTTAACTATTAGATGTCGAGGTGTTGAATGCTTTTTATTGATTTTAGGGGGGGATCTATTTCCTGGATCTGAATGCCTGTTTCCCTTCCCAGATTAGGAAGTTTTCAGCTATGATTTGTTCAAATACATAATCTGGCCCTCTGTCCCTTTCGGTGCCCTCAGGAACCCCAATGAAACATGGGTTTTTGTTCCGCAGGCAGTCATTTATTTCCCTTAATCTATCCTCATGGTCTTTTAATTGTTTGTCTCTTTTTTCCTCAGTTTCCCTCTTTACCATCAACTTGTCTTCTATGTCACTCGCTCATTCTTCCACCTATTTAAATCTTGTCCTTAGTATTTCTAGTTTGGATTGCATCTCATTCAATCGATTTTTAATTTCTGCTTGATTAGATATAAATTCTGCAGTCATTAAGTCTCATGAGTCCTTTATGCATTTTTCTAGAGCCACCAGTAGCTGTTTAATAGTGCTTCTGAATTGGATTTCTGACATTGAATTGTAATCCAGATTTTGTAACTCTGTGGGAGAGAGAACTGTTTTTGATTCTTTCTTTTGAGGTGAGGTTTCCTTCTAGTATTTTGCTCAGTGCTGAGTGGCCAAAAACAAGTTGTACTGGGAAAAGGAGAAAAAAAGAGGAGAGAAAGAAGAAAAGAAAAGAGAAAAGAAACAAGGAAGAAGAAAAGAAAAAAGAGAAGAAAAAGAGAAAGAAAAAGAAAGAAAGGGGAAAAAAGGTGGTGTATGCAAAGAGAAATCAAAAAGAAAAAAAACACAGGGGAGTATCTTCTGATTCTGTATACTTTAAGACCCTTGACTTCCCCTGTAACATGTCCGTCCAGCTGGTCTTCTGGGGGAGGGGCCTGTTGTGCTGATTTTCAGGTGTTAGCACCTGGGGGAGCTGCTCTGCCCCCTGTCTGGTGCAGGGCTCAGTGGAGGTTTTTTCCCCCTTGAGGCTCCAGTAGGAACAACCCCAGTGGCGACGGCAGCTCTGGAGCCCTGGCTTCAACCCCCACAATAACTATGGAGCTCTCCATCTGCAGGGCCTGGAGGCTCGGGGCAGGGCCGCTGATCTGCTCAGCTTAGGGCAGGAGCGTCCTTGCTGTCCTGGGCCCTCCTGGCCTCTGCCTGTCCCGGGGGGAGTCTGGATCCTGTGCTGTGCCCCGGTGTCCTGTGCTCTGGGGCTTGCATTGTTGAATTCACACTCCAGGCCGCACAGCTGCCTCCACAGAGTCGCCACCCCAGGCCCTCCGAGCTGCTCCAGGAGCCACACAGCCCCCTCCTCAGGTAGCCTCTTCCTCTGCAGGAGCCGCCTCTGAGCTGTTCCCAGCCACGCAGCCCCTTCTGTGCAGAGCCCTTGCCTGAGCCCCTCCGAGCTGCTCTGGGTCCAGCCGTGTGTGCTGCAGTCTTTTAGGGAGGTCAGCCGCGGGGTATGGCCGACTCTCCCTGGTTCACAGTTGCTCTTTTAGTGTCCCAGGGAGCCTGAGGGCATCCCTGCCCTCCTGGGGTCCTGCTCTAACTCCCTGCGGGCACCTTTCTGCCCAGGACGATTGGTGAAGCTCCTTCTTCTCTGGATGGAGCTTTCCTGACCTGGGGGCACTCGCCCCGGCCTTAGCCAGGCTCCTCGCGGGGCCCCTCCCCCTTGGATGCCTTTTGTTTCTTTATTTCTTTTTCCCCATCTTCCTACCTTGATAGAAGCGTGAACTCTTCTCACTGTAGCATTCCAGCTGGTCTCTCTTTAAATCTCAGGGCGAATTCGTAGATTTTCAGGATGATTTGAAGGTTATCTAGGTAATTTGGTGGGGACAGGTGATTTGGGGACCCTACTCTTCCGCCATCTTACCCCTCCCTCTGAGTAATATTCCATTGAATAGATATACCACATCTTCTTTGATACAACAATATTGTTAAATAAAATAGTTTTGTTTTTTGTTACATTGAATTAGCCAGCTTATACTACATGCTTTATATTATTTTCAATAATCCATCTGGTGCTTATAACACCCAGTATTGATCACATCATGTGCCCTCTTTAATGCGCATCACACAATGACCCAATATACCCACTAACCACCCAAGCATTTTGCCTCATTCTGTTTCCTATAGTTAATGCTTTCTCGTGTTCTGTATCCCTCTCTAATGATTCTCAGTCTTCCCAAATTTAGCCAATGTTATTTTGAAGTGTTATGTATATTCCACATTAGACAGAAATGACATGATAATTGTTTTCTGATTGACTTATTTTACCCAGTGAAATACCCTCCAGTTCCATCAATGTCACTGTAAATGGTAGGTATTTAATAGTTCTGATGACAGAGTAATATCCCATTGTATATATTCCACATGCTATTTATCCATTCTTCTGTTGTGGATGTCATGCCTCCCTCCACGGTTTGGCTACTGTGTACTTTGCTGCTATGAACACTGGGGTTCAGTTGCCCTTTACATCACTGCATCTGTATGTTTGGGGCAAATACTCAGTAATACAATTCCTGGGGCATATGCTATTCACAACAAAGGAAAGAACCAGAGGTAATTCTCTCTGCCATATATCTAATTGAGATGGATAAAGTAAAAAAATCAGAGCGCAAAATCAGGATATTAATATTAAGGTTACTATTTGCATTTCAGGAAAGCTAAAACACACTACATTATAACTTAGTGTAGAAATGAACCAATTCAGTTGTAAATTAAAACTGATCAAAGTGAGATATAGTCTAAACTAGATGCTCTAACAGCCATGGTAAATGAGGTTGATGGAAGCATATTTGGCAAAGAAGACAAGGTGATAGAAAAGAAAGAAGGTGAGGAAAGTAGAGACACGCAAATAATGCACCATGAAAGGCTTGAAAAATCACTAGTGCCATAAGTTCAAACTAAATTAAAATATTTGGGGCCCATGAAGGGAAGGAAGAGAGAGAAGGGCAGAATGTATATTTGAGAAAATCATAGCAGAGACTTCATTTATTTTTTTTTGAAAGATGTAATCTATGTATTCATGAGAGACACAGAGAGACAGGGGCAAAGACATAGGCAGAGAGAGGAGCAGGCTCCATGCAGGTAGTTCGATGTGGGACTTGATCCTGTGTCTCCAGGATCATTCCCTGGGTCAAAGGCAGGTGCTGAACAGCTGAGCCATCCAGGAGTTCCAGCAGACTCTCCTTTTCAATAAAAACACACATTCAGATTGAAAGTGAGGGAGTAAACAGCCACTATTCATGTCAATGGACAAAAGGAAGGAGGAATGGCAACACATATATCAGCTGAACTAGAATTTAAAACAAAGACTATAATAAAGGATGAAGAAGGATACTATACCATAAAAATGGTTTATCCAACAGAAGATCTACCTTTTTCTAAATATTCACACTGCTACCTTCAGAGAAGACAAGTGCACAAACCCATTAACCCTAAATTTAATGACACTCATAGCTACTATTACCTTTATGGCAGAGACTTCAATGTCCCCTGACATCAGTGAGAATCATCTAAGCAGAAGCTCAGCAAGGAAACAAGGGGTTTGAGAGACATTCTGGATTAGACGTACTTCACAAATATATCAGAGCATTTTTCCCAAAGCAGAATACATGTTCTTCTTTATTGCATGTGGAAAATACTCCAGAATTGATCATTTACATGGTCACAAGTCATGTGTCAAGTGGTACAGAATGGCTGAATTAACTCCATGCATATTTTCAGACCAATATGCTATGAAACAAGAAGTCAAACCCAGTGAAAATATGGAAGGCCCCTAAACGATAATGTGATACCAACTCACACCAGTGAGAATGGGGAAAATTAAGAAGACATGAAACAACAAATGTTGAAGTGGATGTGGAGAAAGGGAACGCTTTGCATTGTTGGTTGGAATGTGAGCTGGTACAGTCACTTTGGAAAACTGTGTGATGGTTCCTCAAAGAGTTAATAATAGAACTGTCCTACAACCCAGCAATTGCACTGCTGGGGATTTACCTCAAAGATACAGATGCAGTGAAACACTGGGAGACCTACACCCCCATGCTTATAGCAGCAATGTCCACAATAGCCAAACTGTGGAAGGAGCCCTGGTGTCCATCAAAAGATGAATGGATAAAGAACATGTATTCTATATTTACAATGGAATATTCCTCAGTCACCAGAGCGGAAGAATACCCACCAATTGCTTCAACATGAGTGGAACTGGAGGGTATTATGCTGAGTGAAGTAGGTCAATTGGAGGACAACCATTATATGGTTTCATTCTTTCGGGTAATATAAAAAAATGGTGTAAAGAATTATAGAGGAAATGAGGGAAAATAAGTGGAAAAAATTAGAGAGAGTGACAAAACATGAGAGACTTCTACATCTGGGAAATGAACAAGAGGTAGTGGGAGGAGAAGTGGATAGGGGCATGGGGTGACTGGGTGACGGGCACTGAGGGGAACACTTGACCAGATGAGCCTGGGGTGCTATGCTATATGTTGGAAACCAACCTTCAATAAAAAATACATAACAATTAAATAAATGCACATAAAAGGACATCTTATTGAAGAAGGAATGAGACAATGAAGAAATTAAAGAATTTAAGCAAAATTTCAAACAATGAACATTAAATCACAATCATACAATCCAGTATGTCTCTCAAACCCCTTGTTTCTTTGTAAAGCTTTGGGACACATCGAAGCCCATCCACAAAGGGAACGACAGAGCAATACAGGTCTTCTCCAGGACCTGATAGAAATGAAAGCATATCCGGTGCATTAGCAGAGTGAAGATTAGGGTAAAACATATTGCCAGGCTGCTGCTCCCCATGTTTCCTCCCATTCAACTGCACAGGCCCCGTCCTCAATCATGGGCTGGTGAAGACCGATGGGTAGACATGTGGACACCTGTGTCTCAAATCTGTCTGTGCACATCAAAATATCCATGGACGATTGTTAACAGGATGTAAACATCATGCACATATCTCTAGAACATGCACTTCAGGTCCCACAAAAAGGCTTACTGTTCCTCCTACACAGATTCAATCCCCATGCTGCTGGATCCTACGTCCTATCACATGAGGCAGGATATTGATGAAGATTGATGGCAAATCGAACTCCAATAAAAAATATACATTAATCAATCAATTAATTAATTAAAATTATTATTATTATTATTTTTTAAATTTTTATTTATTTATGATAGTAACAGAGAGACAGAGAGAGAGAGAGAGAGGCAGAGACACAGGCAGAGGGAGAAGCAGGCTCCATGCACTGGGAGCCCGATGTGGGATTCGATCCCGGGTCTCCAGGATCGCGCCCTGGGCCAAAGGCAGGCGCCAAACCGCTGCGCCACCCAGGGATCCCTAAAATTATTTTATAAATTAAAAAATAGTATATATTTTTATTTTTCACACACTTTCCTAACTTGGCTGCAGCAACTTCTTGCAATATGCATCTATGAAGGCAAGAGAAACAAAAGCAAAATTGAATTATTGGGACTCCATCAAGATAAAATGCTTCTGCACATCAAAAGAAACAGTCAACAAAACGAAAAGACAACCTACAGAATGGCAGCAGATATTTGCCAATGATCTAACAGATTAAGGGCTAGTATCCTAGATCTATAAAGAACTTATTAAACTCAACAGCAAGGAACAAAAGAATCTGAGTAGGCTCCCAGAAGGGTCAGTCAAACTATAGAAAAAAAAGAAAATGAAACCTATGATTTCTATAAAAGTAATCTGCTCTGCAGAAAAAAGAAAATCAAGGGCTGGATGCAATTTATAATTGCACCAGAAATCACCAGGTAATGAGGAAAATTCCTAACCAAGAGCGATGGATGTATGGTCTAAACATTCAAGAAAACTTATGAACTACAGTAAGGAATATACAAGTAGATAGAACATATTTATTCTCATAGATCAGAAGAATGAATATTGATAAAATACCTATGCTACCAAGAGCAAGTAACACATTCAAAGCCATCCATATTAAAATATTACCAGAATTTTTCAAAGAGCTAGAAAAAACAATCAGAAAAATTTTAGGGAACCAAAAGAGCTCAAATAGCCAAAGAAACACTGAAAAATTAAAGCAAGGCTGTAGACATCCTGATTCCGGTTGTTGAAGTAAATTACAACGTTGTGATAATCAAGGCCCTATGGCACTAGCACAAATACAGATGTATAGATAAATAGAAAAGTTTGATATCCCAGAAATAGAAGCTGAAGTCTCTGGTCATAAATCCTGACAAAGCAGGAAAGCATATCCAATGGAAAAAAAGAAAGTCTCTTCAACAAATAGCATTGGGAATATTGGAGACCCACATGCAGAAGTATGAAAGGGGACTTTTTTTACATCATTCACAATGGACTCAGAGTTGATGAAGGATCTAAATGAGTTGGGAATCCATCAGAATCCTCAGGAAAACACAGGCAGCTCCTTTTCTACCTCAGCTATAACCACTCCTAGACGTGTCTCCAGAGGCAAGAGAAAGAAAAGGAAAATGAAGTATGGCGACTTCCTCAAGGGAAGAGCATTTTCACAACAAAGGAATCACTCAGTGTAATTAAAAGGCAACCTACAGAATGGGAAAAGATATTTGGTAATGTCTTATCAGATTAAAGGCTCGAATTCATATGTAAAATGAACATATCAAGCTCAACAGCCACCAGTATCTCCAATGAGAATTGGGCAGAATTTGTGAACAGACTTCCTGTCCTGTCCTGAGATCCCACATCACACCATATATTAGGGAGCTCATCTTCATGTCAAACAAAATTCATTCGCTCTCATAGATTTGCCATATATCAAACAAAATATTAGAAGAAAGTGTCTGACAGAAAAGAAGGAAAACAACAATGCCCCTAAGTCGAAGATTACTGTAGAATTAGGCAATAATAAAATAAGAGATTTAAAATCATTCAACAGAAATAAAATAATTTCTTTACATATACATAATCAATGAGCAAAATCATTCCAAAAAAAAAAACACTTAAAAGTAAGTAATGAACTCAGGGAAAATTCAGGATATCAAATCAAAATAGACCATAAAGTTAATTTCTACACACTAACAACCAATTTTCTGTGTAAAATAAACAAAACATTCCCCTTTACACTGGAACCAAAAATAAATATTTATGATTACACTTCATTAAGGAGCGAAATGCTCTTTAAAAATGAACTATATTGATGAGAGACTTTCAAAAAGGCACAGAAATGTAAAGATAAATACGTTGATGGTTTAGAACATCATAAATCCACTGTGCCACCAAAAGAAAGTGATGTACGGTTGTGAAGTAATGCTTGCATATAACTTGTAAAGAATTGAATCTAAGACTAGAGCTGACTATATATTCAGAGGACATGCAAATCGGGCGCTCCCTAAACTGATTAAACTAGCCCAGCCCTGAACCTAAATCTGCAGAGGAACCGCAGCCCCAGGATCCCCAGGTGACACCATTCAATGCTCAGGGCACAACACAGACAAAACACCATGGAGTCTGTGCTCAGCTGGGTTTTCCTTGTCACTATTTTAAAAGGTAATTCATGGAGAACAAGGGACCTTGAGTATGTGAGTGCAAGAGAGTGAAAGAAACAGGGGATGTGGGACCATTTCCTGACCCACATGTCTTATGTCTGCAGGTTTCCAGGGTGAGGTGCAGCTGGTGGAGTCTGGAGGAGACCTTGTGAAGCCTGAGCGGTCCCTGAGACTCTCCTGTGTGGCCTCTGGATTCACCTTCAGTAGCTTCTACATGAGCTGGTTCTGCCAGGCTCCAGGGAAGGGGCTACAGTGTGTTGCAGAAATTAGCAGTAGTGGAAATAGCACAAGCTACGCAGACGCTGTGAAGGGCCGATTCACCATCTCCAGAGACAACGCCAAGAACACGCTGTATCTACGGATGCACAGCCTGAGAGCCGAGGACACGGCTGTATATTACTGTGCAAGGTACACAGTGAGGGGACCTCAGTGTGTGCCCAGACACAAACTTCCCTGTAGAAGGGGATCAGTACCACCAGGGGGTGTGCACTCCTCACCACTTTTGTCTTGAAGGCCTAGGAGCAGGTGCAGATGGACATTCTTGGCAGGTTTCCTCTCGGGGTCTGGGCTTCCTCTCCATGGAGCAGTTTCCCCCAAGTAGTCTCTCTGAACACTTGATTGTGTGTTTACCTATTTAGTCTCTTTCTTAGAGACTTAGAATTCCACTATAGCACTTGCACTTACTTGTACTTAACTTTTCCTGACCTGAAGTATTTATCAATTACAAATAACTCCATTCATGTCATCTGAACATTTTCATGAGTCGTTTTGGCACTCTCTTTGGATCACAGGACTCCATGATAACTGTTGTCTTGCACATCACAGTATTCAGTAATCTCCATTCAACACAAGTGAAAAGAGACATTCTACAAAAATGTTAATAACGGCCTGGGAGTGAGAAAAATTCCCAGCATGACATGGTAGGGAGGTGGACTCTGAGGTCACCCACACACACACAATCACGAGAGTGTAAGCTTTATTAAATACCTTCACCTTTATATCCGATGAGAGCCAGGCAGGCCTCTCATCACATCATAAATGCCTGGATGATGCCAGGGAGGTCACTAGCTTAGGTGTGTGTTGTGGGTCAGTGTTGGGGACAGGATCTTGCTCCATGGGATTTGGGGAGGCGGAGGTGCCCCAGGGAAGCACTATGTCAGGAGGTGTAGCCTCATGATTCGATCGGGGCCCTAATACACTAGGACTGGGAAAGCTCCCTGAAACCTGGCTGCATGTAAGGTGATGGGGAAAGGACGGGCTAGGACGTGGGTGCTCTCCATACACCACATCGGTCTGCACCTGGACCTCAGACGTCCCAGATTCCAGATCTGTGAGAATGAGTGTCTGTTGTTTGATCCATCCAGTCCATGTACGATGTTCCTGGAGTTGGGACAGGCTAAAGTCATTTTTTTCTTTGTTTAAATTGAATTTACCAAAATTTACTACACACTCAGTGCTCATCACATCAAGTGCCCTCCTTAACTCCAATCACCAAGTTCCCCCATCCCGCACCCCCTCCCTTCCAGCAGCCCTCAGTGTTTTTCCCCAGAGTTAAGTGTCTCTCATGATTTTTCTTCTTCTGTAGTATTACCCAGCTAAGTTTCACTCCTTCCTTTACGGCCTCTTTCAATATTTCCTATATTCCACTTATGAATGAAACCATATCATTGCCTTTCTGTGATTAATTTCTCTCAACATAATACCTCCAGTTCCACCCATGTTGAAGGAAATGTTATTTCATGTTATTCATCATTTCTGACAGCTGTGTAATATCCCATTGTATATATAAACCACATTTTGGGTATACTTTTATTAGAGTTCAATTAGCAAACATATATTATAACAGCCAGTACTCATTCTTTAAATTGCCCCCCTTAGCTCCTGTCATCCAGGGACCCCAACTCCCAGACCATCTCCTCTTCACTCTCCTTGTTTTCTTTTTATTTTCCCCATAGTTAGGAGTTTCTCATGTACTGTCACTGTCTCTGATAATTCCCACTCATTCTATCCCCTTTCCCGTTTATTCCCTTCCACTATTTCTTATATTCTTTGTATGAGTGAAACCATACAATGTTTGTCCTTCTTTGAATCACTTACTTCAGTCAGCATAATACACTCCACATCCATCCACGTTGAAGCAAATGGTGGGTATTCGTCTTTTCTAATGCCTGAGTAATGTCCCAGTGTATATATAGACCATATCTCCTTTATCCATTCATCTGTTGATGGACATTGAAGCTCCTTCCGCAGTTTCTTTATTGACACTTCTGTAGAAGGGCTTCATGATTTCTCCCACATTTGACTATTGTAGACATTGCTGCAGCGAACATTGGGGTGAAGGGGTCTCTATATTTCATTACATTTGTGTATTTTGGGTAAATACCCTGTAGTGTAGTGACTGAAACATAGTGTGGCTTTATTCTCACTTTTTCAGGACATTCCATTCTGTTTTCTGGAGTGGCTGAACAAGCCTGCATTCCCACAAAAAGTGAAAGAGAAAGTTCCACTTTCTGGATATCCTCACTTATATTTATTTTTTCTGGCCTTGTTACTTTATCCATTCTGAGCTGTATAAGTTGGATCTTAATGTGGTTTTCATTTGTATTTCCCTGATGACAAGTCATGTGGATCACTTTTCTCATCTGCCTGTTGGCCATTTGTAGGTCTTCTTTGGAGAAATTTCTTTTGTGCATTCTCTCCATTTCTTGACTGAATTGTTTGTTTTGTTGGGTGCTGACTTTGTTAAGGAAATATCTTGTCCTATTCTGTAGGTTGCCTTTTATTTTGTCACCTGTTGCATTGTTGTACAGATTCTGCCTTGAAGAAGTCCTAATAGTTTACTTTCCCTGTTTCCCTGTTGTTTCCTATGCCTTTTGAGAGGTGCTTTGATAGCATTCACTGCAGCTGAGGTCAAAAAGTTGCTAACAAAAAAAAAAAAGAAAAAAGTTGCGACTTGAATTCTCCTCTAGGAGTTTGATGGATTAGTGTCTCGGATTTTGGTACTTCATCCATTTTGAGTTTATGTGTTTGGTGTAGCTGAGTGGCCCACATTCATTCTTATGCAGGTGGCTGTACAAACTTTTTCAGATCCATTTATTGATGAGACTTTTTTTCATTTGATATTTTTTCTTGCTTATTGAGGAGGAGTTGCCCGTAGACTTGAGGGTCCATTGCTGCATACTGTGCTCTGTTCCATTGATCTATGTGTTGTTTTTGCCAGTACCAGGCTATCTTGATGATAAAGACTTTATAATAGAGCTTGTCTGTAAATATTGTTTTGCCCAACAGCTGTAATATTTTTTTTGGCCAAAACGTTTCTACCTGTTTGGCTATCTAGGAAAGGAATTGAAGAAGACACAAAGAGATGGAAAACCTTCCATGCTTATGGATTAGAACAATGAATAGTGTCAGGGCACCTGTGTTGCTCAGAGTTTGAGTGCCTGCAATTGGCTTGGCTGATCCTGGGTTCCTGGAATGGTGTCCTGAATCAGGCTTTTGGAAAGGATCCTGCTTCTCCCCCTGCCTATGTCTCTACCTTCATCTGTGTGACTCTCCTGAATAAAAAAATAAATATTTAAAACAACACCAAAAATAAGTATTGTGAAAATCTCTATGCTGCCCAGAACCTTCTACATATTCAAGGAAATCCTTATCAAAACACCTTGAACATCTTTCACAGAGTAGGAACATACAATCTTAAGATTATTATGGCACACAGAGAGATATGAGGCACACATTGATGCTGTGGCATTGCCCTGCTGTATTTGTTTTGAAAAGTATCCGTTAGCCTCCCTCATCCAGTGAAGGGTGCATTTCTCACCAGGAACTAGGACTCACCTCTTGCAAACCATAGGTATCTGTTAAAAACTCACAGTGGACTCACAGAAGGAGAATAATGATACAAGAGAGTCAGAGATACTCAGACACTTTGGAACTTCAGTTTAAGGATGTTCTTTTATAACACTTCCAGAAGATGAGGAATTGATAAACCTGTGGGATATGTGTCTCACCATCAGCTTACAGGGTTGTGTTGTACTGATGGCTGTGACGTGTGCTCCTTGTCACTGGTGAACATTTGGTGCCCTGTGTCCTCATTTCAAACCCACCTGCATCTGTGAGTCTCCCTCTGGACATGAGATCAGATTCCCTTTAGGATTTCCTCAATGGAACCCCTCAAGGGACCTACATGACTTATTTACTCTTTATCATTTTATTTAAATGCAAACATTTTCGTCATGGGATATGCAACAACCAGGTAACATGACTTGGTCATGTCAATATCCAACAGCCCTACCATCCTATTCCATAGTCTACATATGAACTTACATGGCGGGGAAGCTGTTTCAGAGAAGGTTAGTCCACTCATGGTCAGCAAGGCAGAGGAGCAGCTCCAACTGCCCAGAAGCATGGCAGTAGTTGGCTTTGCTGATTTCATTAATATTTATACACATAGCAGCTGTCCCGAAACACACACACTCAGAACATAACGTGAGAGGATGGAGCATGGGATGGAGCACACAGTTCCTCTGGTAATGTGCAGCCCCTGGACCTTAGATGAGCTTGGATGAATCTGTAAATCACAGTGCAGTTGATAATGGATTATTATCATTTGCTATTGATTTTGTTTCCTCTGGAGATTCTCACACCCTACCCTGTTGAGGCCTGTTTTGGGGGTTTTGTGACTCTCTTCCTGGCTGTATCAGAGAGTTGTTCTGAACATGGCCTCCTACTTCTGACCTGGGGTTGAATGTTTTCACCCCCACTCTTCAGGGAGCCCTCACAGGAGAGCCATCAAGCCGTCCTGTCCTCAGTTTACAACTGAACCCAGTCTTTACCCTGCCTGTGTCTAAGCTGGTTTATCTCAGACACATGAATGAGTCTCTAAATGTCAATATGAGGTATTCCTGTGGTGTAGATCTGGGATGGTCCTCCGAGCAAGGGTCTCATGGTGTCTTACTTTCTGCCTGCTGGTCTCAGGATAGAGGCACAGGACCACACATGGTTCAGTTTATGGAAACACAAATCACAATGCCTGCACTATGACATAATGTTTACCCATCTCCAGAATCCTGTCCTTCTTAACCATCCATCACATCATGCCGCTTTTTGTTTGTAGGACTCAGGGGGACCACAGATCCTGGAAATTTCCCCACTTTGCCACTTGAACACCATCATACCAGGTTCGTTCCATGCAGGACCAAAAATCTTTCTTAAAATTATTTTTTATTGGAAGACAAGTCCTGCCCCCATCCTTTGTTGTCCTTCTCCACAGGAGATCTGTCCCAGGTTCCCCTGCAGGAGTCTGGATCTGGGCTGGGTAAACATAGGCAGAACCTTACACTCACCTGCCCCTTCTCTGAGTTCTCACTGCGCATGTCAGTGAGGGTGTCACATGGGTCCATCAGCCTCCAGGGGAAGGCCCTGGAGTCAATGCCGAAGTCTGGAGGGAAAAGAATAACACCACAACCTGTCTCTGAACAGCAGCAAGAGGTATAGAAAGTCTAACACCTGGAAAGATAAATGATAATGTTTCACACCAGAAGCACATCTATTCAATGTGATGAACAACCAGCTGATGAGATACAGCAGATCATCTGCCATGAAATCACAAGTTCATGTTTGAGCATGGGAACAGAATTTTTATAGTTTATGAAAACAACACCATGAAAATCAATTCCCAGAATCTATATTTATATAATATGTAAACACTGAGTTACTAGAGACCCAGTACGGAACAGGTCAACACTGAGGAGACCAGGAAAAAAAACAAAACTTTTCAATATATTGTCAATGGAGAAACTATTCATAGGCAATCACTAATCATGAAATAGGAATATTATAGATAAAATATCAATATGCATAATACCAAATAATAAGAATACACTTTGTGAAAAATCAACTAGATGAACCTGTTGAACAACCAGACTGATCAGATACAACAGAGCATCTTACATTAAATCACAAGTTCACGTTTGAATATGAGAAAAAAATTCGTACAGCTTACAAAAAGAGCAACATGAAAATCAATTGCCAAATTCTATATTCATATAAAAAAATAACACTGATATAGTAGAGAACAGTTAGGGGGCAGGTCAACGCTGAGGAGACCAGGAAAAAGAAAACAAGACTTTTCAATGTATTGTCAATGGGGAAACTATTCATAAGCAATCATTAATCATGAAATCAGAATGCTATAGGTAAAAATCATTATGCATAACACCAAATATTAAGAATACTCTTAGCGAAATTCAGCTACATTTTTCTACCTACGTAGTTATCAAGGTAATAAAATACAAGATATGGACCAAGAGAAAACTTGCACAAATTTCAAAACCAACAAAAAACTTTCACCTGCATATCATAATCACCATCAAAACTCAGTGGAAAAAAACAACAGAATTCACATATAAAACAGGCAGATCTTTGGACATGTTATACAGGAGGGTACAGATACATGAAGTAAGCACAGGAGAGGACACATCCCACCAGGATCTTTCAGGGTAATGCACGTCAACCACAATGAGGTGCCCTATACACACATCACGAGGGCTCAAGTATGAAAGAAGCACTGACCAGAACATCCTGGGAAGCATGCAGGACCCCTGGGCCTCAACCCTGCAAGTAGAAATGAAAAATGAAACAGAAGCCGTGGAAAATCATTTTTCTGTTCCTCCTGAAATTAAAGATGGATAACCTACCAGGGGACCTGGAAATCCCACTCCTCAATGCTTGCTCCAGAATAAGGAAACCCAATGTTCTTGTAAAAATGGCATGTGATGAATTATAGTGTCTTCATTTCTGTTAGAAGCCTAGAAACTCCCCCCCCAAAAGCCTGCGTGATTTAAAGAATAATGCCAGTAGAAAACATCCATCAATGGGACGGGATTCTGCAATAAGAAGCCACACTATTGATACACACCCAGGATCCCAGGGGAACCTCAAGGACATGCTGTTCCATGAAGCTCAGCAGTCTCGGAGATGACAGGCCATGCAGCCTGGGGCATTTGTACAGCCAGGCCAGGGTTACAATTGTTTGGTTGGGCTTTCTGTCCCTCTCTCTTCCCCAAACCCAAATGATGAGCTCCTCTGCATCAGGCTGCATGCTCCCCTCCTGTGCACAATGTCCTCAGGTATGGAATGTCCACACACTGAAACAAACCACCTCTAGTCCCCTGATGGGGGGTTCCTGAGAGTCGGACATGCGTTGTGATAGGAACTGTCCCCTCCAGCATCTCTGGCTCAGGCTCTCTCCTGCAGCTGAGCAGGACAAGGTTAAGACACCTCCACTGAGTCCATCTGTCTCCTGCTACTGTTTCTCCCCACAACCTGAGGTCTAGACCTTCCTCTCACTCAGGTGGAAATCAGGTCAAGTGTTTGGGAACAGAGTGAGGTCACAGTTTTAATCAGCTGTCCGCAGAGGATCCCACTACTGTTTGTTTTCTATAGAGAAATAAATATAGAAGAACTTGTCCAGATTAAAAAATCATATTTTATATATTTATTTAGTGAGAAAGAGAAGGAGAAGAGTTTGAGAGAGAAAGAAAATCTCAAGCGGATTCCCCATGACCAGAGCCTGACTTTGGGCTCAATTCCAGGATCCTGAGATCACGACATGACTCACAAACAAGAGTTAGATCAAGAGTTAGATGCTTAACCATGTGAGTCGACCAGGCGACACATCCTTGCGCAACTGTTTAAAGAGATTTGTGTTTCTTATTATTGCGTTTTGTCAGACTTTCTATTGAGGTTAAGATTCCTTTCTGTATTTTGGAGACTAAGTCTGTCTCAGTATATAGTTGAACACACTGTCTCCCATTTCATAGGCTATCTTTTTGCTCCAATTATATTTGTCCTGCACACTTTGTGCATGAGGTAGCCTCACTTATCAGTCATTGTTTTTTTTTTTTTTACTGTGATTTTAATGTTATATCAAATACATCATGAAACGCCTGGGTGGCTCAGCAGTTGAGCGACTGCCTTTGGCTCAGGGCATGATCCTGGATCCCGGGATCAAAGCTCCAGTGGGCCTCCCTGCATGGAGCCTACTTCTCTCCTGCCTGTGTCTCTGCCTCTTTCTCTGTGTGTCTCTCACGAATAAATAAATCTTTAAAAAATAAATAAATCACAGCCAAGCAAAGATCATGATGTTTTCCCCTTAGTTTACATGTTTAAGTTCTAGGGTTGAGACTTCTGCTTAACCCTTTTTTTAATTTTTTTTTTTAATTTTTAATTATTTATGATAGTCACAGAGAGAGAGAGAGAGAGAGAGAGGCAGAGACATAGGCAGAGGGAGAAGCAGGCTCCATGCACCGGCAGCCCGACGTGGGATTCGATCCCGGGTCTCCAGGATCGCGCCCTGGGCCAAAGGCAGGCGCCAAACGGCTGCGCCACCCAGGGATCCCCCTGCTTAACTCTTAATCACTTTTGAGATTTTCTGTGTCCTTGAATCTGTGTGATGTTTGATAAGGACCAAGTGTCATTATTTGTATGAGGCTGTTCAACACCATTTTCTATAGAGACTATCCTTTCCCCACTGTGTATTCTTACATATACTATGGCTGAAGGATTTCTGACTGTATATGCACACGTTAACTTCTGGGCTCTGTAATATGGTCCACCATCTACATTGCTGACGTTAGGCAGTCACACACTGAAATGCTTAATGTGTGACTAAAATACATTTCCGTAGAGGGATGTGTGATGTCTGACTATTGTTCTAATTTCTTAAACTTGTATGGTCACTCTCATGTGATTTTGTTTTCCATATGAATGTGGAGTTTTTCTATTATGTAAGAAAACAATTGATATTTTGATTAATTTAATCAACATTAAAATAATTAGAACAGAAATTATTTGTCTACTTGTATGGACAAATAAAAATTCTCAGGGAGATTTAATAAGTATATGGAAAAGAAAAATGAAATTTAACTCATAGACACTCTTGGAAAAGAGTTAAGCCTTAATAAATATAATCAGATTTCAAAGAGAAGAAATAACTGACACTAAAAAAAGAAAGGACCATGAAAAAAATTCTAAGATTTTAACAGTGCAAATAATGGATGACCAAGGCAAATTACAAAATTACTAGTATTATCAAGAAAATAAAACTGTTTCATGAAGAAATAAAAAAATGAACAAAACAGAACAAATAAGAAGCCTGAAACTATTATCTAAAAATCCTGCCAGGGGCAGGACTGTTCACTCAGGAGTTTAGCACCACCTGTGGCCCAGAGCCTGATCCTGGAGACTCAGGATCCAGTCCCACATCGGGCTCTCAGCATGGAGCCTGCTTCTCCCTCTGCCTGTGTCTCTGCCTCTCTCTCTCTCTCTCTTTGTGTCTCTCATGAATAAATAAAATCTTTTTAAAAATTCTGCCTCAAAAAGGATAATGAAAATTTAAAAAGCATAATGTAATGAAAAAGGCAAAATCAGATCATTTTATCTACAAATATTCAGATATTTTAAGAAATAAGGCCAAAATGTTTCCATCTCTTCCAAAACGTATTTAGAATGGAACGTGACCAAATTGATTTAAGGAGGCCAGGATGAGTCTGACAGCGAACCCATGCCAAGGACCCCACAGGAAGGGTCTCATAGACAATATCTCAGATGCACATAAATGCAAATATCCTGGCATCTTGAATCCAACAGCCCATGGACAGATGGCACATGATGACCTAGAAGGAATCATCCCTGGGATGCAAGGATGCTTCAACACACCCAGATCATCAATGGGCCCCTGTATTAACAGACTCAAGGATTGGATGTACACGATTCTTTCCTTTGATACCTAAAACCGCTTGAAAAAAATCTAACATGCTTTTATCTTCAAAACATCTTAACAGTTGAGGCAGAAGAGATTGCCTCCTATTTGATGGAAGTAGTCACGTTTTATGAAAAACCCACAATCAACACTGCATTAAAAAGTGAAAACCTGGGCAGCCCTGGTGGCTCATCAGTTTAGCGCCGCCTTCAGCCCAGGGCCTGATCCTGGAGACCCAGTATCGAGTCCCACGTCAGGCTCCCTGCATGGAGCCTGCTTCTCCTTCTGCCTGTGTCTCTGCCTCTCTCTCTCTCTCTGTCTCTCATGCATAAATAAATAAAATCTTTTAAAAAATGTGAAAATCTGAAGCCCTTCTGTAAGTCAGGACCCAAACAGGGGTCATTCCCACCCTCAGTATTCAACATATTATTCTAAAGGAGAATAAACTGTGCCACCCCATATGTCAGCTGGTTCCCTGGATTGTTGTGAATAAAATCACACGAGAATCATCCAGTGGACAGAGAGAATGAACCCTTCTTTCACCCTGATGTAAGGAAATAAATCTCCCATGGGAAAATTCCCTTCCCTGAACCAGGAGGGGTGAACCATCCTCAGCACCAGAAACGTCTGTAGGGCCCAGAAGGCTGTGAAAACAAGCCTTGTCAGTTCCTCACCAATTCACTGACCCAAATCCAGTATCCTGGCCTTATATCTCTACAAATCAACGTTTTGTTGGGTAAGAAGAAGAAGGTCTGCCTAGTTTGTTCATTGTGTGTTGTGTTTCAGGGAGCTCAGGCACATGCACCATGAAATACATCTTCACTTAGGTCTCTCATAAGTCTACAGAGTAATTATTTCAGAAAAATAACCAGAAAGAAGGGAAGGAAGACCATACTGTGGTAATGACTGGAATTCCAAACCGGGATGTTTATGAAACAAAGAATAAAAGATATTTAAATCAATAGATACAGAGAAATTTACTTGTATCCATATGACACAATCTGTTGCAGGGTCAAACCTGCCAACTTTCAAAATCAAACCCTAAGGTAATGAACAACTTCAGGGAATCGATAGGATACAAAATCAACAAACAAAGTAAATCTAGGTTTCCACACAGGAACAACTAATTATTTATATCTTAAAGATTTTATTGAATTATTCATGAAAGACACACAAGCAGAGAGAGGAAAAGACATAGGAAGAGAGAGAAACAGGCTCCATGCAGGGAGCCCAATGTGGGACTGGATCTCTGGACTCTAGGATCACTCCCAGCGCAGATGGCAGACCTCAACCACTGAGCCACGCAAGCATCCGTAACAATAAATACATAAACGTTAATTAATAAAACCTTATTACATTGGCACCGGTGTTAAGAATGTAATAGGTAGGATTAAGTATTCTGAAAGAGGTAAATTACTGTCCACTAAAAGAAGTAACATTGATGAGAGATTTTTAAAGAGTCAAAAAAATGCAAAGGCATTTTTTCATAAATGTGAAAACTTCATAATGTCAGAAGACTTACACACAGTGGCCTACAGAAGTAAAGAAATCCTTGTTAAGAACTTGTAAAGAATCAAATCTAGGTCTGGAGCTGATTATATATTCAAAGGACATGCAAATAGGGCCCTCACTTCACTGATTAAACCAGCCCATCCCGACATGCTGCTGGGAGAGGAGTCCCAGCCCCAGGATCCCCAAGTGACCTTGTTTAGGGATCAGGGTGGAAAACACACGACTAAACATGGAGTCTTTCGTTGGCTGGGTTTTCCTTGTCGCTATTTTAAAAGGTAATTCATGAAGAAAAAGAGACCCTGAGTCTGATTGTAGGTGAGTGAAACAGGGGATGTGGGACAGTTTCCTAACCAGGATGTCTTGTGTCTGCAGGTGTCCAGGGTGAGGTACAGCTGGTGGAGTCTGGGGGAGACCTGGTGAAGCCTGGGGGATCCCTGAGACTGTCCTGTGTGGCCTCTGGATTCACCTTCAGTAGCTATGCCATGAGCTGGGTCCGCCAGGCTCCAGGGAAGGGGCTGCAGTGGGTCGCATACATTAACAGTGGTGGAAGTAGCACATACTACGCAGATGCTGTGAAGGGCCGGTTCACCATCTCCAGAGACAATGCCAGGAACACACTGTATCTGCAGATGAACAGCCTGAGATCCGAGGACACAGCCGTGTATTACTGTCCGAAGGACACAGTGAGTCGAACTCAGTGTGAGCCCAGACACAAACCTCTCTGTTAAGGGGATCAGGACCACCAGGGGGTGCACACTCCTCACCACTTCTGTCTTGAAGGCCCAGGAGCAGGTGCACATGGAGTTTCTGAGCAGGTTTCCTGTCAGGGTCTGGGATTCCCCTCCAAGGAGGTGTTTTCCCCAGGGAGTTATCTAGGCAGATGATATGTGCATACCTATTCAGTCTCTGATTTAGACACATCTGTTTTTCATACGAAAACAGCTATTATGCCATGCACAAAAGACAGCGATTCTTTTTCTATCAATAGATTTCACAGTAATTTTATTTTATTTTTTTAATAATAAATTTATTTTTTATTGGCGTTCAATTTGACAACATACAGAATGACACTCAGTGCTCATCCCATCAAGTGTCCCCCTCAGTGCCCATCACCCATTCACCCCCACCCCCCTCCCTCCTCCCCTTACACCACCCCTACTTTGTTTCCCAGAGTTAGGAGTCTTTATGTTCTGTCTCCCTTTCTGATATTTCCTACCCATTTCTTCTCCCTTCCCTTCTATTCCCTTTCACTATTATTTATATTCCCCAAATGAATGAGAACATATAATGTTTGTACTTCAATTGACTCATTTCACTCAGCATAATAACCTCCAGTTCCATCCACGTGGAAGCAAATGGTGGGTATTTGTTATTTGTAATAGCTGGGTAATATTCCATTGCATACATAAACCACATCTCCTTTATCCATTTCTTTCGATGGACTCCAAGGTTCTTTTCACAGTTTGGCTATTGTGGACATTGCTGCTATAAACATCGGGGTGCAGGTGTCCCGACGTTTAATTGCATCTGCATCTTTGGGGTAAATCCCCAACAGTCCAATTGCTGGGTGGTAAGGCAGGTCTATTTTTAACTCTTTGAGGAACCTGCACACAGTTTTCCAGAGTGGCTGCACCATTTCACATTAGATTTCACAGTAATTTTAATTTACATTATAATAGGTTATAGTAGGCATGTAAAACATAAATTACAAAAACTGTTTTTCTAGGTTTGTTTATGCAGGAGAAACGTATTATAAGATACAAATATAAGATATATACATTACACGTATACGTTGTTGTTGTATATATATAAGATATATACGTTATACTTATACATTGTATATAAGACATATATAAGACATATTAATTTATATCTTGAGTACACTGCACACTGTGGCAATCAATAAACATGTGAATTTGATGAGATAGTATAATAGAAAAGATAATTTGGTAAATGTAATGATTCTAGAAAACATAGGCTTATGCAACTGGTTTCATAAGAAGGAGTAATACATGCTCTATTTATTTGGAATAAAAAAGCTAGGATAGTGAATAACTGTATAATTTAGCAGAATGGTTACATTGTATTAATTTGCCAGCTATAATAAAATTTATTATACGGTTGTATGATTTGCACTGGTACTATAATATTGAGTAATCTATAGCCCTTATTGAAATTTCACCAGTTTTCCAAATAGTTTTTTTCCTGCCCCCAAATCCAAACGATGATCCCAAATTGCATTTAGTTGCTGTTTTCTTTGTTTCTGCTAACCTATGGCAGCTATTTAAGTCTTTCTTTGTCCTTCATGGCCTTGAATCATTTGATGAGTACTGGTCAGCTGTTCTGAAGAATGCCTCTCACTTTGGGTTTATGAGACCCTTTTGGATGATTAGATTAAGGTTTTGCATTTCTTGGCGATATCACAGACAAAATGTGGAAGGAGCTTCGGTGTCCATCAAAAGATGAATGGATAAGGAAGATATGGTATATGTATACAAGGGAATATTACTCAGCCATTAGAAACGACAAATATGGGGATCCCTGGGTGGCTCAGCAGTTTGGTGCCTATCTTTGGCCCAGGGCAAGACCCTGGATTCCCGGGATGAGTCCCACGTCAGGCTCCTCACATGGAGCCTGCTTCTCTCTCCTCCTGTGTCTCTGCCTCTCTCTATCATAAATAAATAAATCAGTTTTTAAAGAAAATTTAAAAAAAGCGACAAATACCCACCATTTGCTTCAATGTGGATGGAACTGGAGGGTATTATGCTGAGTGAAATAAGTCAATTGGAGAAGGACAAACAGTATATGGTCTCATTCATTTGGGGGATATAAAAAATACTGAAATGGAATAAAGGGGAAAGGAGAGAAAATGAGTGGGAAATATCAGAGATGGAGACAGAACATGAGAGACTCCTAGCTCCAGGAAACGAACAAGGCATGGTGGAAGAGGGGGAGGGTGAGGGGTGGGGGTGAATGGGTGATGGGCACTGAGGGGGAACTTGATGGGATGAGCACTGGGTGTTATTCTGTAGGTTGGCAAATTGAACACCATAAAAAACAAATTTATTATTTTCTTTTTTTTTTGACTTTAACCAGTGTTATCTGTTTATCATTGCTTTTCTTTTTTTTTAATTTATTTTTTATTGGTGTTCAATTTACTAACATACAGAATAACACCCAGTGCCCGTCACCCATTCACTCCCACCCCCCGCCCTCCTCCCCTTCTACCACCCCTAGTTCGTTTCCCAGAGTTAGCAGTCTTTACGTTCTGTCTCCCTTTCTGATATTTCCCACACATTTCTTCTCCCTTCCCTTATATTCCCTTTCACTATTATTTTCAAAAAAGAATCATAACTAACAATATATATATATATATATAAATAAAATAAAATAAAGTAAAATAAAATAAAATAATAAAATAATTGGGTGAACCAGAATATTCATGTAATCTCAGAGCATCTCTCCCATTATAGTTATTAGTTACAAAGGGAATAATAGTAAATCTACAGTGGAAATACCCAACACACATTACCTTGATCAAGAATATCCTGAGAGAAAAAATATACCATGTATCCCCTGATATGATACATTGTCAAGAACACAACATCACTTCTGTGGTATTGCCAAGACAGAGATTCTTACATTTGCTTACTATTTTCCCTAAATACCAGGTAATTGCAAATATTTCCATGTACATTAACTAAGCATTAACTAAGATGGGGCTTAGGGAGTGCACTTGTCCTGATGAACACTGGGTGATGTATGAAAGTGTTCAATCAGCATGTTGGATACATGAAACGGGTGTTACACTGTAAGTAACCTCTACTGCAATTAATTTTTTTGAATGTTCATAGCAGCTTTAGTTGTAACAGCTAAGACTCAGAATCAGCCCAGGTATCCTTCAGCCAATGAAGGGTTAAAACAACAGTTTACATCTACATCATAGGATACAACTCAGCTATGAAAAGAAACAAATTATTGATACACACAACAACTTGGATGAACCTAGAGGCAATTATGCTGAGTGAAAAACAGGCAATCCCTAAGGTACATTGTGTATGATTCCAATTTTATAACATTTTGACATGAAAATGTTATAAAGATTAGTGGTTTCCAACAGTTAAGGAAGTGACTGGTATTGTGGTGACTGACTATAAAAGGATTGCATGAGGGATACTTTCTATAGAACAGTTCTATGGCTTAGTTGTGGTGCTGATTACACAAATATACGCATGTGTATAGTTGAATAATACTTAATTACCACACACGTGCACACACACAGGAGTGTCTACTGCAATTAAAATAAAAATTTTAAAAAAGAACTACAACTGGAAATTTTATTCATTGTCCTATGTTTCATGCATAATTCAGGCAGTTTTTTCTATTAAACAAAGGTGATAGTATTCAGGGATTCACTAATTACCACTTATGTGAAAATGAAATTTAATAATCTATAAAAAATGGAAATTCTGGACTTTATAATCTAACAATTGGTGTAGTGAAAAGTAGGATAAAATTATATTATTGTGCAGCCAGGGTAGCTCAGCAGATTAGCACTGCCTTCAGCCCAGGGTGTGATCCTGGAGACCCGGGATCGAGTCCCACTTCAGGTTCCCTGCATGGAGCCTGCTTCTCCCTCTGCCTGTGTCTCTGCCTCTGTGTGTGTGTGTGTGTGTGTGTGTGTGATGAATAAATAAATAAAATCTTTTTTAAAAAATGTAGATTATTAGGGCTTCTTTTAGCCCGGCTCCTCGCTGGGGCCCCTCCCCTTTGGATGCTGTTTTATTTATTTTTTTCCATCATCTGACCTTGGTAGAAGCGTGAACTCTTCTCACTGTACAATTCCAGCTGTTCTCTCTTTAAATCTCAGGCCGAATTTGTAGGTGTTCAGGATTATTTGAAAGTGATCTAGGTAATTTGGTGGGGACAGGTGACTTAGAGACCCTACTCTTCTGCCATCTTGCCCTTCAGAATCTTGTATGATCTGGGAGTAGATGGCTTATTCTTAAATTTTTGCTTTGGGATATGCTTGTGCTTTAACTCCTGCCTAATTGTCCTGATGTTATTTGCTTCCTACATGAGGGATGAAGAGGATATACCTTGTAAACATTAACATATTATCTATATCTCTACTCAACTCAAGTATATCAATAACCATGGGAGCTCTTGCAAAGGCCCAGATGATATGCGACCAGCGGTAGGACTCTGGTTGGTTCCTGAGCCTCTGAGCCTGGAAGGGCTGACCCACATATCAGGTGTTGTGGAATCAATGAGGTTCTGTTGTAGGTGCTTCAGGGTGAAAATTTCCAGTGCATATGCCTAACAGTACTGTGCTTTACACCTCAAGAATTTTAAGATTCACTCTGTGTACTATTTCTAAAATAAATATGAAGCGGATTAACTGACAGAAAATCTACTGTATATTTATAAATGTCTTTTTAAAGGTTTCAGAATAATTTTATGATCATTCAAAATTCAGGAATAAAGAGAAATTTTGCCTCAAAGGAAGTAGCCAAAGGAATCTATTTAAATAAGTCTCTCTTTTTGCATTTTATAATTTTATTAATAACAGATAAAGGACATTGGTTAGCTAAACTATAGGGACTATCAGTGTGGTGTCCCATGGGCTAGACATCGATCCAAAGCTGCCCATCCTAGATCATCTGTGCCCACACTTCACGTGCAGCCGATCCAGGCATGGTCTCCCACAACCTGCCTGCGTGGGGTCATACTGAACTCCTGGACCAGACAGGTTCACACAGGCAGCTGCTGGATCTGCAGGAGTCACAGACAAGTGTCAGCTGACATTCCCATTCACCTCCCTTTCCTCTGTAGGAAACAATACTGAGCTTGGGGATGCCTGTTTACCAGGAGTGTACCCTGGTCTTCACACCCTGACACCACCCATGCATCCCAGCACTGGCTCCTAGGGAGAATTTCAGACCAATGGCAATCTCATTACTGATTCACACTGAGAATGTTGGGAACAAGTGTGGAAACCATATCAGGTTTTATCTTCAAGGGAAGAGGACATTCACTTTCACTATCAGAACACAGATCAGAGGTTTATACCAAGGACAAGATCCCAGGAATGAGTCCTTCCAGGATAAGCAGGGCCCCTGAACTTACTGAGAGAGGCTACATTTCCCATCCAATAGGACCTATGGCAATGAAACACTTGGAGAGAAATGACTCAGAGGCTTGATGGCTCCACAAAAAAGTCAGGGACCTAATGATTGCTGGTAAGAGACACCCTGTGGACGCCCCTGGGTCTAATCACATTCACACTGAGGATGGTCATGGGTTCTGGCAGACATCCCAGAGCTATGTTTTTATGGATGGCTCCCCTCTCCACTGACAAGTGTCCTGCATCATCCCATCAGTCCTGCAGAGAATCAGGTGCACACCAGATTCAGGCGCAATGACAAATTTAGGGACCTTTTTTTGTTTATATGGCAAAATCTCTCTCTGACTCATGGAGTTTTCCATCCATCCATGTACACGTATCTGAGTTCAGTTAGACACACAGAACCAGAAAGAGACCTGGAGTTTATAGAGGAAAGTGGCTTCACCTGGTTTTGAGGTTTTCCCTGCCCAATTCACAGAGTGAAACCACTCATGGATGTTGAGTCCTCAGTCCCCCGCATCTGGAGGCATGAGATGGACAGAAGGTGAATGTCACTCAATCCTCCAATGTCCAGATTGAAACTCGCCATCATGGTGGTAATATCAAGATCTCTGAAATTATCAACCATGACAATCCATTGGGCCACAAAGTTATCAACCACAGATTCAACAATGACCTAGATAAATACAGTCCATACTCAGACATGCAAATGTTCACCTTATTCTCACATGGCATTCACAGTGATGCACATTGGCATCACCCTAAATGGCAACCCATAACAGCAATGCCCCAAGGCCAAATTTTACCTACATATAATAATTTATATCGCCCCAAATCTAATCATCTAACTCATGTATCATGATATTTGGGTACCTTCTTTGGTGTAAATCCTTTTCTAGGAGGTGATAGATCTATGAATATAACACACACACACACACACACACACAAACTGGAAACAGGGCTGCCCCGGTGGCCCAGTGGTTTAGCGTCGCCTTCAGCCCGGGGTGATCCTGGAGTCCCCAGATCGAGTCCCACATGGGCTCCCGGCATGGAGCCTGCTTCTCCCTCTGCCTGTGTCTTTGTCTCTCTCTCATTCTCTGTGTCTATCATGAATAAATAAATAAAATCTTATAAAAAAATGGAAACACCCAACAAAATGCAAAAGCAAACAAAAAATAAATTAAAAAAATAAAATAAAACACAGATCAACTCCTTATGAACACAATTCCCCACAAACATAAAAAAACAGGTGCTGACATTCTTGTTCCAGAGGAGGTAAAATATAAGTTCAAAAGGCATCACCAACACTACACAATGAACATCCATTTGGGTAACATTCCATTAGGATCAAGGCTTGAGAATGTTCTGAATCTCAGACTCCCACTACTGTGCTGTTTTTTTTTAAATCTGGTTCAACCCTTCCTTTTCCTTGAAGTTGGTACATGTTTGAGGCAGAGCACTTTATCTACCTGTTTCAGTATAATTTGTGAGTCCAGAAAGCGTCTTTCATTTTCTTCTCACTTTTATCAAAGAAAAACTGCTTCTGTCTCTTAAATGTGCTAAGGAATACTTGATACAAGATTCCTGGACACCTCTGAATAGAGTAAGGGTAGCTGGATATTTGTAGGCCAGGAGCAGAGTGAGGAGGCAAAGATGGGAAATAAGTAAGGGAAGACATTCTCTGAACAGTGGCTCCATGGTGCTCATGCTGCAAAGTTCTCTATGCTGATTGTGGATACAAGAGAAGGGAGGAAAACAGGTCCGTGAATGTCTGCTGGGATCCTGGGATCCAACAGGTGCACTCGGACCATCAGAGGACCCTCACACTCACCAGAGAACACAAGATCTAGGGATTTCTTAATCCAGGGAAGGAGGTCAGTTGAACAGTCATCTCCTCTTAGGGTCTTAGCATCATGCTCTGAAAATTTCTTTCATGACATAAACACCGTGAAGAGATTCTAAAGGTGATAAGGTTCGTCTTACACTGCTGGTGGGAGTGACATTGGTGTAGACATTGTGAAAACAGTATAGATACTGCTACTACAGTTAAAAATAGAACTGCTGTATGATCAAATAGTTGTGGTACAGTGTATTTACCCCCCCAAAATAAAACATTAATTCAAAGAGAAGTTTGCATCCCTATATTTATAGGAGCTTTTTGTGCTATAGGCAAATAAGGGAAGCATTCCAACTGTCCATTACTGATGAAAGGATGCAGAGATGCGGATATACACAAAGAAGAATGAATCCTTGCAATTTGCAGCAAATAGTATGGAATGAGTGTGTGTAATGTTAACTAAGTCACAGCAAGACAAATACCATATGACTCACTCCTATGCAAAATTCAATTAAAAAACACAAATTAGCCATGAGGAAAAATTTATTGAGACAAACCAGTTTCATCAAGATGGAAACATACTGTTGGTTAGTAAAGGGGGCATGGGAGGGCCCGAGTGACATAGCAGATCGGGATAAGGGAGAACAATGGTCCTAAGGAGCCATGGGGGATGGATAGAAGTGTCATCACTATATTGTACACTCAATATCACATGGCGTGTTAACTACACGGGGGAACATGGTATATGGATTGGGATTGCATTGAATCTGTAGACTGCTCTGGGTAGCACAGGCATCTTAAAAATATTTATTCTTCCATTTTATGGGCATGGAATATTTTCCCTTTTTTTGTATCTTCTTCAGTTACTTTGCTGAGCGTTCTACACTAATTATTGATGAGCCTGTGTGTTTTCCATTACACCTTCACTCTTGATTCTGGAGGATTAGTTGATCATAGAGTTGATTGCCAATTTCTGGCTTCTCTACTCTGTTCCATTCATCTATGTGTTGTTTTGTGCAGGTACCAGGTTGTTTTGATGACAACTCAGTAATAGGGAACCCTGGGTGGCGCAGCGGTTTGGCGCCTGCCTTTGGCCCAGGGCGCGATCCTGGAGACCCGGGATCGAATCCCACATCGGGCTCCCGGTGCATGGAGCCTGCTTCTCCCTCTGCCTGTGTCTCTGCCTCTCTCTCTCTCTGTCTCTCTGTTACTATCATAAATAAATAAAAATTAAAAAAAAAACAACAAAGTAATACAGATTGACCACAAACATTGTGAGCCCCCCTCCTGTGGTACTTCGATTTTTTCAACATTTTTCTACTTATACAGCGTTTCAAGAAGTAAACTGAGGAAGACACAACGATATAGAAAACCATTGAAGGTTTATGTATTAGAAGAATAACTATTGTTGGGACACCTGGGTTGCTCAGTGATTGAGTGTCTGCCTTTGGCTCTCATCAAACTCAAGTTCCTTGGATGGATTCCACAATGGGCTCCCTGTAGGGATCCCACTTCTCCCTCTGACTATATCTCTGCATCACCCTAGGTGTCTCTCATGAATAAGAAAGTTATGAAATAATTTAAAAAACAGGAATATTTTAAGAATATATGCTACCCAGAACATTCTATGCAGTCAGTGCAATCCTTATCAAAACATCATAGACTTTCTTTACAGAGTTGAGACAGACATTACTAACTTTTGTAGTCACAGGCAAAGATACTAGTGACACATGAATCCAACGCTGATACTCTGGCATTTTCAGACTGCATGTTGTGTAAAGAACTGTTTAGGTTCCCTCAGCCAGTTAAATAAATATTTGGTGGGATTCACACTTTCTCCATTTCAAGAGAGGAAAACCTGCCTCCAAATCATGGTAACAGGGCTCAGAAGGCTCTGCAAACAACCTTTGTCATCTGCTTACTCATTCACTGACCCAAACCCAAATCCTGGCCTTAAATATCTACAAACGCAACACCATATTGTCTAAGGACAGAAGTGCTGCCTACTGTAGTCATTGTCTGGGTGTCGTAATTTACATAGCTCATGCACGTGGAAAATGAAATGCATCTCCCCTTAGTTGTCTTATGTCTACTGAGCTATTAGATAAGGCAATGAAATAAGAAGAAAAGCAGAGCAATTTTACTGCTCCAACAAGGTGAAGATCTATCCAGGGAAAGTAGGCAATAAAAAATTAATCAGTAGAGAGGAAGAAATATTATTCATTTCCATATGACATGATCTACTACAGGGGCAATGCCTACAAACTCTACAAATTCTAAGAATCAGTTAAGGATTTCAGGGAAAATTCAGGATATAAAATAAATATAGCTATGATTCCACACACTAACAAAAACTACCTATATAAAATTAACAAAAATATCACTTTAACTTGCATCAAAAATAAAAATTTAGAAATAAAATAAATAAATTATGTGGAAATAATCTCTAAATTTTATTTAGAAATAAATTTGAATAAAAGCTAAAATACCATACTAAAAATGGCCTATTTTGATGAAAGACTTTTTGGAAAGCAAACAGAAATGAAAAGATTACACCACTCACAGATGAGAACTTGATATTTCCTGAGTGACATCATCACAAAGTGATCTGCAAAGGTAATGCAATCCTTGCTATAAACTCGTTAGAATTGAATTGTAGTCAAGAGCTGAAGATATAATCAGAGGACATGCAAATATGGCCCTCCCTCCACTAATTAAAGCACCCCAGCCCCAACCTTGAGCTGGGAGAGTAGCCCAAGCCCCAGTATCCTCAGGTGACCATATTCAGTGATCAGGATGGAACACAGACATCTCACCATGGTGTCCGTGCTCGCCTGGGTTTTCCTCATCACTATTTTAAAAGATAATTCATGACATATAAGAGACCTTTAATATGTGAATGCAGGTGAATGAGAGAAACAGAAGATGTGGGATAATTTTCTGACCGGGATGCCTTGTGTCTACAGGTGTCCAGGGTGAAGTGCAGCTGGTGGAGTCTGGGGGAGAGCTGGTGAAGCCTGGGGGGTCCCTGAGACTCTCCTGTGTGGCCTCTGGATTCACCTTCAGTAGCTACTACATGTACTGGGTCCGCCAGGCTCCAGGGAAATGGCTGCTGTGGGTCACATGAATTAGGAGTGATGGAAGTAGCACATATACACTGATGCTGTGAAGGACCGATACACCATCTCCAAAGACAATTCCAAGAACATTCTGTATCTGCAGATGAACAGCCTGAGAGCCAAGGACACGGCCCTATATCCCTGTGCAATGGACACAGTGACAGGACCGCAGTGTGAGCCCAGACACAAACCTCCCTGTAAAAGGGGATTGGGACCACCAGGGGGTGCACACTACTCAACACTTCTGTCTTGAAGGCCCAGGAGCGGGTGCAGATTGAGGTTAATAGCAGATTTCCTGTCAGGGTCTGGGCTTCCTCTCCAAGGAGTAGTTTTCCACCACGGAGTCTCTCTGGACATAGGATTTTGTGTTAAGCTTTTCATTCTCTGTCTTAAAAACTTGGGAAATCAACTCTAGCATCTGCATACTTTTGTAAACAACTCTACTACTTTCACTTCTTGAACTTAAATTTCCCTGACCTGGACTATAAATCAATTACAAATACCTCCATACTCATCAACTGAACATTTTCCTGAATCACAGCAGCACTCCCTGTGCACCAGGGAGAAAGACACAAAGAGATGGAAAATATTCCACGCTCATGGATTAGAAGATTTAGTATGGTGAAAATGTCAATGTTACCCAGGGAAATTTACACAGTCAATGCAATCCCTATCAAATACCATGCACCTTTTTCAGACAGGTGGAACAAATCATCTTAAGATTTGTGTGGAATCAGAAAGGACTCCAAAAAACCTTGGGAATACTGAAAAAGAAAACCAGAGCCAGGGCATCACAATGTCGGATTTCACGTGGCACTACAAATCTGTGATCATGAAGACAGTGCGTTACTGGCACAAAAACAGACACATAGATCAATGGAACAGAATAGAAGACCCAGAAATGGGCCTTCAACTCCATGGTCAACTCTTATCTGACAAATCAGGTAAGACTCTCCAGTGGAAAAGGACAGTGTCTTCAATAAATGGTGCTGGGAAAATTGGACAGCCACGTGCAGAAGAATGAAACTAGACCATTCTCTTACACCGTACACAAAGATAAAATCAAAATGTGAGACAAGATTCCATCAAAATCGTAGAGGAGATCACATGAAATACCCTTTTTGAACTTGGCCACAGCAACTTCTTGCAAAATACATCCATGAGGGCAAGGGAAACAAAAGCAAAAATGAATTATTGGAACTTCTTCAAGATAAATAACTTCTACACAGCAAAAGAAACAATCAACAGAAGGGAAGATGATATTATCAAGTAACATATAAGGCAAAGGCCTTGTATCCAACATGCGTAAATAACTTATCCAACCAGGAATCCTGTTAAGAAATGGGGAGAAATCATGAACTGGAATTTCTCCAAATAAGACCTACATATGGCCAACAAGTCCATGAAAAAATTCTCCACATCACTTTATATCAGAGAAAAGCACATCCAAACACAATCAGCTGCTACTTTATACAACAGAGAATGGTGAAAATTAATAAGAAATAAAACAACAAATGTTCGAGAGGATGTAGAGGAAGGGAAACCCTCTTCCACCTTTGGTGGGAATATGAACTGGTACAGCTACTCTGGAAAACAGTGTGGAGGTTCCTAAAGGGTTAAAAATAGAATTTCCCTACTACCCAGCAATTGCACTGCTGGGGATTTACCCCAAAGATACTGATGCAGTGAAACGGCAGGATACCTGCACCCCGATGTTTATAGCAGCAGTGTGCACAATAGCCAAATTCTAGGAGAAGCCATGATGTCCTTTGAGAGACAAATTGATAAACAAGATATGGTTTATATATACAAAGGGATATTTCTAAGTCATTAGAAAGGATCAATAGCTACCATTTGTATCAACGTGTTTGGAACTACACAGTATTACGTCAATGAAATAAGTCAGTCCCAGAAGGAGAATTATCATACTTTCTTTCATACAACAAAAGGGATCATAAGGGAAGGAGGTAAAATGAGAGGGGATAAATCAGAGAGGAAGACCAAACATGAGAGACTCCTATCCCTGGGAGTCAGACAAAGGGCTGGGGAAGAGAGGTGGGTGGTGGGACTTGGTACCTGGGTGACGGGCACTAAGGAGGGCACATGATGAGATGAGCACTTGGTGTTACTCTATGTTGGGAAATTGAGCTTAAATAAATATTGAAAAAATACATGAAAAACAAACTATTAGAGAGAACATTATGAGCAATAACATGCCAACAAATTCAACAATCAGAGAAAAAATGGATGCCTTCAAGTAAATGTAGAAACAACCCAGTCGGAAACAGGAATGAATAGAAAATCTGTAAAGACTCCAAACCAAGGAATGAAAAATCAAACATATTTAAAAGTCTTCTGACAATCAAAAGTCCTGGGACAGATGGCTACCCCTGGGAATGCAAGAAGTATTGAAATAGAATTAATACCTATCCTGAAAATTTTCCAAAAAATAGAAATTAAAGGAAACTTCCAAGCTCATTTTCAGAGGGTAGCATTGCCTTGATCTCAAAAGCAGACAAAGATCCAACCTAAAAGGAGAATTACAGACTAATATCCTTGATGGATATGGATGCAAAATGTTGCCAAGATCCTAACCAACGGGATCCACCAGTACGTTAATAGGATAATTCACCATGACAAAATGGGCCTAATTTCTGGTCTGTAAGGGTGGATCAGCATGTGCAAATCCAACAATGGGATTTGGATCATTAATAAAACAAAGGATAAGGACCATTTTATAATCTCAACTCATGCCCAAAAAGCTTTTGGCAAGAGCGATTATATATTCATGTAAAACATTTCTTGCTGTGTAGCATAGGGGAACATATTCAACAAAGAAGCCATCTACAGAAGACACATGGAGAATGTCTTCCTCAACAGGGAAAATGTGAGAGCTTTTCCCCTAAGATCAGGAACAGGACAGGGATACCCTCCGTCACCCCTATTTTTCACCATTGTGGTAGAAGGCAATGTCTTGTCAATCAGACAGCAAACAGAAGGAAATTTCCTCCAACTCAGCAAAGAAAAAATCAAACTTTCACTCTTCACAGGCAAGTTATTTTAAGCTCAAATCCCAAAGATTCCTTTGAAAAAACTTCTAGAACCTACACCGGATTTCAGCAAGATTGGAGCATGTTAAATGAATACGAGGAAGTCAATGGCTTTTCTATATAGTGCAAATGAAATAGAAAAAAGAAAAACAAGGACTGGATGCAATTTATAATTGCACCAGAAATCATCAGATAATGAGGGAAAATCCTAACCAAAGAGGGATGGATGTATAGTCTAAACATTCCAGAACACTTATGAAAGACAGAATGGAAGACACAAGTTGTTAGAAAATATTTATTCTCATAGATTATAAAAATAAATATTGAAAAAATAACTATGCTACCAAGAGCAAGTTATCCTTTCAAAGCCAGGTTTATAAAATATCACCAGCATTTGTTGCAGAGCTTGAGCAAATGTTCTAAAAACCTTTAGGGAACCACAAAGACCTCCACTAACCAAAGCAATCCTGAAAAAGTAAAGCAAAGCTGGAGACATCCTGATTCTGGTTGCAAGGTAAATTATGACATTGTGATCACCAGAACAGTATGGCGCTGGAAAAAATACAGACTTATAGACAAATAGAAAACTTTAAGAACCCAGAAATGGACCCAGAATAGTATGGTCAAAAAATCTTGACAAAGCAGGAAAGAATATCCAATGGATAAAAAGAAAATATCTTCAATAAATGCCGTTGGCAATATTGGAGAGCCACATGCAGAAGAAAGAAAGTGGACACTTGTTTTACATCATTCACAAAAATGAACTCAAAGTTGATGAAAGACCTAAATGTGAGTCAGGAAACCATGAGAATCCTCAGGAGAACACAGGCAGCACCTTTTCTACCTTTTCTCAGCTGCAACCACTTCTAGACGTGTCTCCAGAGGCAAGGGAAAACAAAGGAAAATGAACTATGGAGACTTCATCAAGGAAAGAGCATTTCCACAGGAAAGGAATCACCCAAAGTAACTAAAAGGCCACCTAGATAATCCGAGAAGACATTTGTAAATGTCTTATCAGATTAAAGGCTCAAATTCTAATCTAAAATGAACTTATCTCAAAAAAAATAAAATAAAATGAACTTAATCTCAACACACACCAGAGATATATATCTCCAATCAGAATTGGGCATAAGTTGTGAACAGACTTCATGTCCTTCATGAGGTCCCGCACCACACCATATATTAGGGAGCTGATCCACATGCAAAAAGAAATTCATTTTCTCTCCTAGTTCTGCTATATATCAGAAAAAATATTAAAGAATCTGACAAATAACATGGAAAATATTGATGCACCTAAATCTAAGATTACCGTTGAAATTAGGCAATAATAAAATAAAAGATATTAAAATCAGTCAACAGGAAGTTAAATAATTTGCATATACATAGTCAATGAGGATAATTATTTCTAAAAACAATTACAAGTAACTAGTGAGCTCAAACAAAATTCAGGAAATAAAATCAACATAGACAATAAAGTTAAATCTTACACACTAACAACACATTTTCCATATCAAATTTACAAAACAATCACCTTTATACTGGTACCAAAAAAAAAAAATATTTATGATTAAACTTCATTAAGCCGAGAAAATACTGCTTAAAAATGACCTGTACTAAAGATATACCTTTAAAAAGGAACAGAAATGCAAAGATTAATACATTGATGGATTAGAATATCATAAATCTACTGTGAAACCGAAAGAAACTGATCTGGGCTTATGAAGCAATCTTTGTATATAACTTATTAAGAATTGAATCTAAGTTGGTAGGTGACTATATAGTCAGGGACATGCAAATAAGGCCCTTCCTGCACTGATTAAACATGCCCAGCCCCGACCCTGCAGCTGGGAGAGGAGCTCCAGCCCCAGGATCCCCAGGTGACCCGATTCGGTGCTCAGGACACAACAGAGACACCACCATGGAGTCTGTGTTCTGCTGGGTTTTCCTTGTCGCTATTTTAAAAGGTAATTCATGGAGAACAAGAGACCTTGAGTCTGTGAGTGGATGTGAGTGAGAGAAACAGGATGTGGGAGTTTCCTGACCAGGATGTCTTGTGTCTACAGGTGTCCAGGGTGAGGTGCAGCTGGTGGAGTCTGGGGGAGACCTGGTGAAGCCTGGGGGGTCCCTGAGACTGTCCTGTGTGGCCTCTGGATTCACCTTCAGTAGCTACTACATGTACTGGGTCCGCCAGGCTCCAGGGAAGGGGCTGCAGTGGGTCGCACGGATTAGCAGTGATGGAAGTAGCACATACTACGCAGACGCTGTGAAGGGCCGATTCACCATCTCCAGAGACAATGCCAAGAACACGCTCTATCTGCAGATGAACAGCCTGAGAGCCGAGGACACGGCTATGTATTACTGTGCAAAGGACACAGTGAGGTGACCTCAGTGTGAGCCCAGACACAAACCTCCCTGTAGAAGGGGATCAGGACCACCAGGGGGTGCACACTACTCAACACTTCTGTCTTGAAGGCCCAGGAGCAGGTGCAGATTGAGATTATCAGCAGATTTCCTGTCAGGGTCTGGGCTTCCTCTCCAAGGAGCAGTTTCCCCAAGGGAGTCTCTGGGCACAGAATTCTGTGCTTACGTATTCAGTCTCTAACTTACAAACTTTGTTGTCATAGAAAGAGAAATATTCCCACGTCCAAAAATGGCAGTGTCTCTTGTTTTGCCTATTCCTTATTCAGTTTCTGATTTGGAATGTTGGTTGGTTTTAGTCAACAACTCTTCTTATATGCTCAGGGACAAAGCTGCTTAAAATTTCTTACTACTGTCCATAAAAAACAGTTTATTACCCATATCTCCATTTACCACAACTTCTCCTTTATAAGAGTCCCAGCTGTATACATGGAACATGAAACAACCACCCAGCTCACTGTGCAATGATTTTATTTTATTTTGTATATTTTTATTGGATTTCAATTTGCCAACATATACCATAACACCCAGGGCTTATCCGGCCAAGTGCCCCCCTCACTGCCTGTCACCCAGTCACCCCAACCCTCCACTGACTTCCCCTTCCACGACCCCTTGTTCATTTCCCAGAGTAAGGATTCTCTCATGTTCTGTCTCCTTCCCTGACATTTCCCCCTCATTTTCCTTCCTTTTCCTTTATTCCCTTTCTCAATTTTTTACATTCACTGAATAAATGCGACCATATGTTTGTCATTTTCCCACTGACTTACTTCACTCAGCATAATACCCTCCAGTTCCATCCACGTTGTTGCAAAGGGTGGGTATTCCTCGTTTCTAATATGCAAGGATTTTAGAAACAACATAAAGTTCATGCTGGTCATGACACTACAAAGGGCTCGAAAATCAAATGGAGAGAAGATGGAGTACAGGTGTGACTTCAGTCTTGAACCACTCTCACAGAATCAATATCAGTGTGAATCTGAGAAAGCAAGGGACCCCAAGAAGTACGTTGTGAGGATGTGTAGTCTGAAGAGCCCCCCAAACACTCGCAGACATGAGAGAACAAACCTTTATCAACTTCATCATCGTGTCTGTTGAGAGCAGGGCAGGCCTGTCATCATATCATAAGTGCTTGGATTTTGGAAGGACACTGGCTCATGGTGTGTGTTGTAGGACAGTGGGAGGGACAAGGTCCTGCTACAGGAGGGACTTGTGTGGAGTCAGTGTCCCACCTGCATCAAAGGAGGGAATTCAGTGGTTCCTGATGGATTTCCCATAGGTGGGGAAGGAGGAGAAGAGGGAGGACTGGTGATCACAGGTGATAGCAGGTGACACTCAAATTACGGTGTGATGACAAATTAAACTAAACTATTACGAGAACTGAGAGAAAAAAAGGTGGAGGAGGACTTTCCACCTGCAGGGATTAACTCATGGATCCTTCAGGTGCTGATATCAGCTCACTCTGTGTGACCTCTACATCCCTGTTTTGGAACCTAACATCCATGTGATGGAGGATGAGGTGTGGCCTTAGGGGAGCACTTAGGTCAGGAGGTGCAGCCTCATGATGGGATCAGGGACTTTATACACCAGGACTAGGAAAGCTCTCTGCCTCTGGGCCCCATATGAGATGACAGGGAAAGGACAGGTGAGGACGTGGGCACTCTCCAGATACCACATCTGCCTGCACCTGGACCTCAGACATCCCATACTCCAGAGCTGTGAGAATGAGTGTCTGCTGTTTAATCCACAGAGTCTGGGAATGCAGTGACATCACCCAGAAACACTTAAACAGGATGTCACCTCTTATTTGTCCTTTACAATCTGGTCCCAGGAAAACACTCAGGTTATGACAAAATAGAGCAGGAACCCCACACCTGGACTCACTGTCCTCACCTACCATCCATGCTCCTGTCCTTAGTTGCCGTGCATCACGTTTTGCCACATATTCTTCCTACAACCCTGTGGTTCGTTAGACCCATTAGTATCCTGGGATTCCTCCCTCTTTCCCCCCTTGCACCTTCAAGGCAGCACATCCCCATGGAAGTGGACATCAAAAGGTTCAGATTTTCCTCTCTGCTGCTCATACTACTATGCAGAATATTCTGGATCAGCCTCCCTCTTGTCATCATCGCCACAGCTATATGCCCCATAAAAAAATCCACACCTCCTATGTCCAAAAGGTGGTCAGTTTTCTACATGTTGACTTGCAGTTTTTGTTCTGCCAGACCTCTGAGTGACTTCATTGGAAATCAGAATGATTGCATAACTACCTATCATGTTCCAGTTATGAGGCAATCCCAAGGACCCTGATCCAGAATCTTAACTCCTCCCTCCCAGTGCTGTTATAGCAATGACCATGGGGGGAATTCCCTCTGGTTTATATGCTGAAGATCAAACGGGGATTCTGGAATTTTATTTTAAAATCATCTTAATTAATTTCCCTCCCAACTTTATCTCAGTCCTGTGGATTAAGTTGCTGCCTGAGTGTATGTTGTACAATTATTATATTATTTTGCAGTAAGTAATGTTGACACGAGTGATCCATGCACATATTGTCCCTAATGAATGACATAGAGAGGAAAGCACCTCTCAACATGTGACACGGGCTTTGGGTAGGAGGTCGGGCATCCTCCACAAGGACAAGAATTGCGGGGATATTATTATCACAATTCTGTGTCTTCATTCTATTGCGGTAGATACTCTATAGATGGTGTGGGCAGCTGGCAGTCTCTCAAATGCACATGATCCTTTCAGGGATGGAAACTGCGGGAACTAGGGGCAGAACAGAAGTCTTCTCTCATTTGGCAGGGTCAAAGGCGCTAACTTGAAAAACCTGAAATTTGAGGTGGATCAGAGCAGGAAACTGGAATTGAATTCCGTAACCTTGGTATTTTCCCTAAGTCTCTATATTCCTCTGTATGTACAAAAGCCAGTTCTATATCTTGTTCCAGAATAACAGCTTTATGATAAAGAGGTCACATAGGGTGCTGGGTCTGTGTTCAGAGAGTGTCTGTGGTGTGTGCTGCATGCACTGTGCTCTCCTCTTTTGGCTGCTATTTCCTTCAGGCCAGGTGTCTACACAGGCTCTCCTTGCCTGCGGTGGGCAGTGTGTGGTCCCTGGCCAAGATGTGGTGAGTTTTAATGGGGTGAGCTCTGCTCTGCTTGTTAAATGAGTCCTGATGCCACCTTCACTAGAAGTGAGGCCCTGCTGAATTCTCTGGTTAGGAGATGTGGGTGGGCAAGGGTGCAGCCGCTCTGGGAAACCATATGGTGTGACATCAAATAAGTAATAGTAGACCTACCCTATGATCCAGCAACTGCCCTACTGGTCATTTACTCTAAGAATATAAAAACACTAAGATGCCTGGGTGGCTCAGCAGTTGAGCACATCCCTTCAGCTCAAGTCATGTTCCCAATCTGAGGATTGTGTCTCATATTGGATGCCTGGGAGGAGCCTGTTTCTCACTCTTTGTCACTGCCTCATTCAGTCTCCCATGAATAAATACATAAAATCATTAAGAGGAAAAAAACTCTGAGACACCTGGGTGGCTCAGTAGTTGGGCGTCTGCCTTTGGCTCATGGCTTAATCTCAGAGTCCAGGGATCAAGTCTCTCATTGGGCTCCCTGCATGGACCCTGCTGCTCCCTCTGCCTATGTCTCTGCCTCTGTGTATGTCTGTGTTTCTCAGGTATAAATAAAGTCTTTTAAAAATAAAATAAAATATAATACAAAAATACAAATTCAAAGGGATACATGTACCTGAATTTTTACAGCAGCATTATGCACATTAACCAAATTATCAAAACTATCCATACATGGAATGAAATCTAATCCATTTGGAACTATGGGGATGGAGGTAGCAAGTATAAGGCTAAGTGAAGTGAGTCAGTCAAAGTAAGACAATCGTTGTATGATTTCAGTCATATATTGAGTTTAACAAAGAAAAAATGAGCAAAGGGGAATAAAGTCAATACCTAGACCAAGTAATAGCCCCTTCATTACAGAGTACAGGCTGATGGCTATCACATGGGTGGTAAGTGGGGTATGGATGACTTGTCAAATGGGGATTAGGGAGTGTATTATTGTGTAGGACACATTGTGAGAACCCACATTCTGGGAGTGTCAGAAAACCTGGTGAGAGGAGAGCTGTGGGGGAGGGCTGAGGAGGTGACAGGGACAACGATTTTCCTGACTTCCTCACATCAATGAGTCAGGCGTTTGGGACAAAGATAATGCTCTTGTGTGCACGCCATTCTCTCTAGGAAGTTTGGGAGCAACAGCTACACTGAAGGGATGATACAGGTCAAACACTTTGAATGAAGAAAAAATGTATTACTTTCTGTAGTGGCGATATTTGCAATCTCCATATTGATAGAAGGAGAGGATGTCCCTTGAGGCATCATCTGGGAAGACTTGGGAGGTGTCTGGCTTCAGAGTCTAGACTGTAGATGTGTCATCATTGAGCTTGGAATATCTCCTTCTTTTTGGAAATGTGACAACGTGTTTGGGGTAAAGAAGTAATGTGAACCCCATGGATGAATTTCTCTGTCCCAGTCCCCGTGGGAGAATCACAACATTATATTCCCCAATATGGCAAGGGAAACAAAAGCAAAAATGAATTCTGGGAGCACCATCAAGATAAAAATGTTCTGAAGAACAAAGGAAACTGTCAACAAAACTGAACCACTAGCTACAGAAGGGAGAAGATATTAGCAAATGACATATCAGACAAAAAGCTTGTATCCAACATGTATAAAGAATTTATTAAAACTCATCACCAGGGATCCCTGGGTGGCACAGCGGTTTAGCGCCTGCCTTTGGCCCAGGGCGCGATCCTAGAGACCTGGGATCGAATCCCACGTCGGGCTCCTGGTGCATGGAGCCTGCTTCTCCCTCTGCCTGTGTCTCTGCCTCTCTCTCTCTCTGTCTCTGTGTGACTATCATAAATAAATAAAAATTAAAAAAAACTCATCACCCAAGAAACAAGGAATCTAGTCAAGAAATGGGGAGAAAACATTAACAGAAATTTCTCTGAACAAACCTACAGTTGGCCAAGAAGCACATCTGTAAAAAATATCAACAGCACTGTTCACAGATTTAGAATAATCAGAAAATATTTAGGGAACCACAAAGACCTCAAGGAGCGACAGCAATCTTGAAAAAGTAAAGCAAAAGCAAAGCTTATGACATCCTGATTCTGATTGTCAAAGTATATTACAACGTTGTGATCATCAGGACACTATGGCACTGGCACAAATACAGATGTATAGATAAATAAAAAAGTTTGAGAACCCAGAAATGGACCCTGAAATCTGTGGTCAAAAAATCCTGAAAAGGCAGGAAAGAATATCCAATGGAAAAAAGAAAGTCTCTTCAGCAAATAGCGTTGGGAATACTTGAGACCCACATGCAGAAGAATGAAAGGGGACCCTTTTCTCACATCATTCACAACAATGGACTCAAAGTTGATGAAAGAATTAAATGTGAGTTGGGAAACTATCAGATTCCTCAGGAGAACACAGGCATAACCTTTTCTACCTCAGCTGTTGTCTGCAGAGGCAAGGGAAAGAAAAGGAAAATGAACCATGGCGACTTCATCAAGGAAAGAGCATTTTCACAGCAAAGGAATCACTCAAAGTAACTAAAAGTCAACCTACAGAATGGGAGAAGATACTTGGAAATGTCTTATCTATTTAAGAGCTGGAATCCAAAATATACAAAAGGCTTATCAAACTCAACAGCCACCAGAATCTCCAATAAGAATTGGGCAGTTGTTGTGAACAGACTTCTTGTCCTGTCCTGAGATCCCACATCACACCATATATTAGGGATCTCATCCACATGCAAAACAAATTTCATTTGCTCACCTAGAACTGCTGTATATCCATCAAAATATTAGAACAAAGAATCTGACAGAAAAGAAGGAAAACGTTTATGCCCCTTACTCAGAGATTACCATAGAAATTAGGCAATAATAAAATAAAAGATATTAATATCAGTCAACGAAAGAAAAATAATTTGCTTCTATATGACATTGCTATATAAATAATGAATGAGAACAAGCCTTAAAAAAACACTTAGAAATAACTAAGGAGCTCAGGGAAAATTTAGGACATAAAATCAATTTATACAATAAAGCTAATTTCTACACACTAACAACAAATTTTCTGTATAAGATTTACAAAACAATTCCCTTTACACTGCTATCAAAAATAAATATTTATGATTATACCTCATTAGGGAGAGAAAATCCCATTTAGAAATGAGCAATATTAATGAAAGACTTAAAAAGGCACAGAAAGGCAAATATAAAGACATTGATGGGTTAGATCATCATAAATACACTGTCCCCCCTATAGAAAGTGATCTACGGTTGTGAAGTAATCCTTGTATATAACATGTAAAGAATTGAATCTAAGTCTGGAGTTTATTATATAGTTAACCACATACAAATAGGGCCTTCACTCCACTGATTAAACCAGCCCATCCCGGACCCTGCAGCTGGGAGAGAACCCCAGCCCCAGGATACCCAGGGGACCCCATTCAGTGCTCACGACACAATAAAGACAAACCACCATGGAGTCTGAAGTCTGTGCTCCGCTGGGTTTTCCTTATAGCTATTTTAAAAGGTAATTCAGGAGGAACAAGAGACCATAAGTCTGTAAGTGGAGGTGAGTGAGAGAAACAGGGGATGTGGGACAGTTTCCTGACCAGGATGTCTTGTGTCTGCAGGTGTCCAGGGTGAGGTGCAGCTGGTGGAGTCTGGCGGAGACCTGGTGAAGCCTGGGCGGTCCCTGAGACTGTCCTGTGTGGCCTCTGGATTCACTTCAGTAGCTACAGCATGAGCTGTGTCCGCCAGGCTCCTGGGAAGGGCTGCAGTGGGTCGCAAAAATTAGCAATAGTGGAAGTAGCACATACTACACAGATGCTGTGAAGGGCCGATTCACCATCTCCAGAGACAATGCCAAGAACACGCTCTATCTGCAGATGAACAGCCTGAGAGCCGAGGACACGGCCTTGTATTACTGTGCAGACACAGTGAGTTGACCTAAGTGTGAGCCCAGACACAAACCTCCCTGTAGAAGGGGATTGGGCCACCAGGGGGTGCAAACTCCTCACCACTTCTGTCTTGAAGGCCCAGGAGCAGGTGCAGATGGAGGCTCTGGGCAGCTTTCCTGTCAGGGTCTGGGCTTCCTCTTCTGTGAGCAGTTTCCCTAGGGAGCCTCTCTGAACACTTGATTATGTGTTTACCTATTCAGTCTCTTTCTTAAGAGACTTAGAAATTCAAGTATAGCACTGCAATTACTTGTAGTTAACTTTTCCTGACACGAAATATTAATCAATTACAGATACCTCCATTCATGTTATCTGAACTTCTTTATGAGACCCAGTGGCACTCACTGTGTATCACAGGACCCCAAGTTAATATGCTGTATTGAACATCACGGTATAAAGGAATTTCCAATCAACACAAGAGAATAGAGACATTCTACAAAAATGGTAATAGCCTGAGAGTGTGAGAGATTCCCAGCATGACATGGTAAGGATGTGGACTCAAAGGTCACTCACACACACACACACACACACACGCACAAACACTCATGAGAGTATAATTTTTTTTTTCTTGAGAGTATAAATTTTTATCTCCCTCAGCTTCATGTCCGTTGGGAGCCAGGCAGGCCTCTCATTACATTATAAATGCCTGGATGGTGCCAGGGAAGGACACTGGCTCAGAGTGTGTGTTGTGGGTCAGTGGTGGGGATGGAGTCCTGCTCCAGGAGGGGCTTGTGTTGAGTCAGTGTCCCAACTGTATCAAAAGAGGGGACTCCTGGGTTATTGTTTGATTTCTTATCCTATCTGTGGAAGAGAATAATGAGGAAGGAACGTCAGTGAGCTAGCAGGCAATAAAGAATGGACATGGTGTGAGGAATAATTTCACTAAACAAGTATCAAAGTGGAAGGACAAAAGAGAGACATTTACATTCTCAGTAGACAAATGTCTGAATCTCGCGGAAAGGAGAGGAATAATATATGGAAGCAGCACAAAACATAAAATGATAATACAAATAGGCCAAGATCCTACCGGGTCTCAGATGGAAGCTGTCTTCTCCCCAGGGTCTCCAGCTGGCTCTTAAGGTCATGTGTACGCAGTGTGTTCAGAGTCCAGAAGCTTCTACTGGATCCATCAGGATCCTAGGGGTAAGGACTGGGATTCAAGGACCTTCCACCTGCAAAGTATGACTCATAGATTATTCAGGTGCTGACATCAGCTCACTCTGTGTGACCCCTACAATCCCCATGTTGGAATCTAATGTCCATGAGATGGGGGGAGGTGGTGGGGCCTTAGGGGAGCAATTAGGTCAAGAAGTGCAGACTCATGATGGGATCAGGGCCCTTATACACCAGGACTGGGAAAGCTCCCGGTACCCTGGCCCCATGTGAGGTGACGGGGAAAGGACAGGGTAGGACGTGGGTGCTCTCCAGACACATCTGCCTGCACTTGGACCTTAGATGTCCCAGATTCCAGAGCTGTGAGAATGAGTGTCTGTTGTTTGATCTGCCCAGTCCATGTACGATGTTCCAGCAAGTCGCACAGGCTAAACTCAATTTTTTCTTTGTTTAAATTAAATTTACCAGCATTTACTATATACTCAGTGCTCATCACATCATGTGCCCTCCTTAACTCCCATCACCCAGTTACCCCATCCCACACCCTCTCCCTTCCAGCGACCCTTAGTTTTTTTTTCCCCCTGGAGTATAGTGTCTCTCATGATTTGGCTTCCTCTCTGTTATTACCCTACTAAGTTTCACTCCTTTCCTTATGGTCTTTTTCAGTATTTCTTATATTCCACATATGAGTGAGACTATATAATTGTCTTTGTGTGATTGATTTATTTCTCTCAATATAAGACCTCCAGGTCCAACCATGTTAAGGAAATGTAATTTCATGTTATACTTCATTTCTGATGGAGGTGTAATATTCCTTTGTATATGTAAACCACATCTTTTTTATCCATTCATCTGTCGATGGACACTGAGGCTCCTTCCATGATTTCTTTATCCACACTTCTGTACCAGCACATCATGACTCCTCCCAGAATTTGGCTGTTGTGGACATTGCTGCTGTGAACATTGGGGTGTAGGTGTCCATTCGTTTAACTACATCTGTGTCTTTGGGGTAAATACCCTGTAGTGCAATGGCTGGGTCCTGGGGTGGCTCTATATTCACTTTTTTAGGACATACCATTCAGTTTTCTGGAGTGGCTGAACAAGCCTGCATCCCCACAAAAAGTGGAAGAGAGTTGCACTTTCTCGATATCCTCACTTATATTTATTGTTATGGCCTTGTTACTGTATCCATTCTGAGTTATATAAGTGGCATTATTGTGCTCATCCCATCAAGTGCCCTCCTCAGTGTCCATCACCCAGTCAGTTACCCCAACCCCCGCCTACTTCCCTTTCCACCACCCCTCGTTCTTTTTCCAGATACAGGAGTTTCTCATGCTCTATCACTCTCACTGATATTTCCCACTCATTTTCTCTCCTTACCCCTAAAATCCCTTTCACTATTTTTTATCAAAGTAGAGAGATGCCTGGGTGGCTCAGGAGTTTAGTACCTGCCTTCTACTCAGGGTGTGATCCTAGAGTCCAGAGATCAAGTCCCACATCGGGCTCCCTGCATGGAGCCAGCTTCTCCCTCTGCCTTTGTCTCTGTCACTATCATGAATAAATAAATAAAATATTTAAAATGTATCTAAGTGTCTATCATCAATCTCTCATATATTCATCTGAAGTCTATTTGAGGTCTCTTCATCTAGCTCAGCCTTTATCCTATTGTCATGAGCCTGTCAGGAATCTGAACTGAATCCCTGCAATCTCTTCTTAGGCCCCTAATGATTAGATCATAGTCAACCCCAGGACTGATGCTCCATTTCCTTCACGGTGGCTATTTGTTGTTCACTAAGTCCACACCTGAGATAGTTATGATCTCTGTGCTGCATCAGAGGAACATAGTCCACGTTCTGTAAAGTACGTCCCTGCTCCCTAAGTTAACAGGCCCTTGTGTCAGGTACAGGTCTCAGGAGAAGTGAGGCAGCCTCCCCCCCATAGGAATCATACCTGAAGATCACAGATTAGGTGCCCTGTGTTGTTGTCTGTGCCCTCAAGGATGTGGGTACCACATCCAGGGAATGCAGACACCTGTGTCCAGGCAGACAAAGCCCGTCAGTACTGACCATCAGGATCAAGGTCTCCAGGTGGTCTATGCTGCGCAGGTAGCAGTTCACAAATGGTCAAGTACATCCATGTGGAAACTGAAAGAAATGTGATCTTGGGAACCAGTAAATTTATGTATCGTTATATTTACAGCTGGTTAGTTACCAATATAAAATTTCTTCATGCAATTATGTTTGGGATGAATGTTACATTTGACTGTACATACGACTAGATTGGTAAAGTTCTCTGCACCAATGTGGATCCTCTTAAATTCTTTTTTAAAAGATACATTAGGCTTAATTAAATTGTGAAAAAAAAATAGTGATCCACTCATTTGTCCAACACAGATTCTTTTGCTCTAAATGTTGAGGCCATTTATTGACCTGATTCCAACACAACTTCTAGACCCCATGCTTGTCCAACAGCAAACAGCATGCCTTGTGGGTTCAATGAGGAGATGCCCATCGGTCTTCCTGGGAGGTCCCAGGGAGCCTGACTCAGTGGCTGTCCACTTATGGGGACAGGCTTCCTCCCAAACCTGCCCAATTTTCCTCAACAAATGGATAAAATCCACTCTCAGGCAGTATGAGCTCACTGCTCTTTCCTCAGGGAAGGGTGTGGTGTCTGGGGAAGGCAGAGCTGTGTTCTGGAGGAAGATGAGTTTATAGGGCCTTCTCTGTGTCTGGTGAGAGCTCCTCAAGTTTAGGGTCTCAGATGTCAGGTTGGGACTGTGGGGATTGTTGTGATTGTTCATGACTGAGAAGACCTGAGTCTCCTTGTCCTGAGACTCCTGTCCCAGCTGATGCTGCAAGAGTCAGACCCAGGACTGGGGAGGGGCTCACAGACCCCACACCTCAAAACAACTGCCTGTGGAGTCTCCATATGAAACAGTGATTTTGGTAGCAATGCATCCACCAACCCCAGGAGAGTGGGTGCAGTGAATTGGTTCATAATTATAGTTATAACACAGGCAACAGCCTGTCCCCCAGGAGCCACATGTCCATATTCAGAGTCCAGTACCAGTACCAGTGCCCCTGTAGCTGAGCTCAGGTCCCACCAAAAAGGAAGCCATGTCTTACTGTGCAGGAGATATGGGAAGGGGCTGTCAGTGTGAGTCTAAACACACGTCCCTGCAGGAACAGGGCAAGGGATGGGCTGCAGGTGTGTTGAGGTCATCAGCAGATATTTAGGTCACCAGAGGGATCTCAGTTCACTGGGAGGCACTCAGGTCATCGGGAAGCACTGAGGATACAGGTGGAGCTCTGGTCACCAGGGATATTCATAGACTGGGGCCATTTAGGAATCACAAGGACAGTATAACACCCAGGAAGAGGTGTAGAATGTGAATTGTCTTTCTTCTTAGCTAAAGAATACATTGTGGGTTTGTAGGTCTGCATTTAGAAAAGTCATGATATTTTTACTCATAGTATACGTTCATATAATTAGGTTTTAAGTCATAAAAAATTTATAACCTAAAATATCCTTTAAATACCATCTGGAAAACGAATATTTTGAAGACAAATATTTTTAATTATTTACATTTATGGTTGTAGATTTCATGATAAATATTGAAATTCTTAACTAAAAAGTATTAGAATTAATGTATAACTGAGCAGGGAACATTTTTCCATCTCTTTTTGTGTCTTCCTCAATTTCTTTCAGAAGTGTTCTGTAGTTTTTAGGGTACAGATCCTTTACCTCTTTGGTTAGGTTTATTCCTAGATGTCTTATGCTTTTGGGTGCAATTATAAATGAGATTGACACCTTTATTTCTATTTCTATAGTCCCATTGTTAGTGTATAGACATGCCACTGATTTCTGGGCATTGATGTTGTATCCTGCCACAGTTCTGAATTGCTGTATGAGTTCTAGCAATCTTGGGGTGGAGGCTTTTGGGTTTTCTCTGAACAGTATCATGTCGACTGTGAAGCCGGAGAGTCTGACTTCTTCTCTGCGAATTTTAATACCTTTTATTTCTTTTTGTTGTCTGATTGCTGAGGCTAGGACTTCTAGTACTATGTTGAATAGCAGTGGTTTGAGTGTACATCCCTGTCGTGTTTCTCCTCTTTTTTTAAAAAGATTTTATTTATTTATTCATGAGACAAACACACACACACACAGAGAGAGAGAGAGAGGAAGGGAGAGTGAGAGAGGCAAGAGACATAGGTAGAGGGAGAAGCAGGCTCCATACAGGGAGCCCAAAGTGGGACTAGATACCGGGTCTCCAGGTTGAGGCCCAGGGCCAAAGGTGGTGCATAACTGCTGAGCCATCCGGGCTGCCCCTCATGTTCTTATTTTAGCAGAAGGCTCCCAGTGTTTCCCCATTGAGAATGACATTTGCTGTGGGTTTTTCATAGATGGCTTTTAAGATGCTGAAGAATGGTCCTTCTATCCCTACACTCTGAAGAGTTTTGATCAGAAATGGATGCTGTATTTGTCAAATGATTTCTCTACATTTATTGAGAGGATCCTGTGGTACTTGTTTTTTCTCTTGTTGATATCACCTATTGCACTGATTGCTTTATGAGTGTTGAACCAGCCTTGCATCCCGGAGATAATATCCTAATGAAAGAGGGATGGATGTACACTCTAAACATTCCAAAACATGTATGAAAGACAAGAAGGAAGAGAGAAGTAGATAGAAAATATTTATTCTCATAGATTAGAAGAATAAATATTGAAAAATTATGCTACCAAGAGCAAATTACACATTCAAAGCAATCTGTATAAAAAATATCACCAGCATTTTTCACGGAGCTAGAGCAAATAATCTGAAAAATTTTAGGGAACCAAGAAGACCTCAAATAGTGAAAGCAATCCTGAAAAAGTGAATCAAAGCTGGAGACACGCTGATTCTGGCGTTCAAGGTAAATTACAAGGTTGTGATCATCAGGACAGTATGGCACTGGCACAAATACAGGCATATAGATAAATAGAAAAGATTGAGAACCCAGAAACTGAACCTGAAATCTGCGGTCAAACATTCTTGCCAATGGTTTTCCAGTGTTCTATCATGGCCTGCAAGGGATCACATGCTTGGGTCCTCACCTACTCTTCCACATCCTCACTGAATACTCTTTTCATACTTTGCAGGTGACAAGCACTTGCACTTGCCTTTCCCTTTGCCTAGAATGCTATTCCTAGTTCTTTGCAGGCCTGGTTCTTTATTTCCCTCATATCTCTACTCCAATGTCCTGGCTTCAACAAACCCTTCTGTAACCACCTAATCAAACATGTTCCATCTTTTATTCCTCACATCTTGTTTATTTCCTTCAAAGCATCAAATCTGTAATTATCTTAGTTACCTGCTTATTTTCCTTTTCTCTACATTAGTTTTTTTTTGCTGCTATAATAACATCACAAACTTAAGAGGCTTAAAATAACACACACTTCTTATTTTACAGTTTTTGAGGTCAAGAAGCCCAAGATGGATTTCACTAAGCTAAAATCAAGGTGTTGTAGAGCAGTCCTAGGAAAGCTTGTTTTCCTGCTTCTTCCAGTTTCTAGAGGCTGAATGTATTCTTTGGCATGTGAACCCCTTCTGTCTTCAAAGCCAGCAGTGGCCAGTTGAGACTTTTCTCATATCACATTAGTCTGACATTGACCCTTCTGTCTCCTGCTTGTACTTTTAAGGACTCATACTGGGCCTAACTAAATAACACAAAATAATCTCCCTACTTTAAGGTTAGCTGGTTATCAACCGTAATTTCTTCTGCTACTTTAATTTTCCCTTGCCATGTAATATAACATATTCACAGGTTATGGGGATTAGTATACAGGACATCTTTGGGAAGACATTATTCTACCTACCACACTTCTTCACTAAAACGTAAGCTCCATGAGGGCAAGAACATTGTCTTGTTCAGTCCAGTAGCCTAAGTTCCAAATATCAAAGGCACTTAAGGTATTTGTTGAGTTAATGAACAAATTAAAACACTATTGCTTTGTTGATGCTCTTGACTTTTTCTGGTTCTTGTCCTAAACTTTTTGTTCCTATATAATTTTTTACATCTCCCAGCAATAGTGACATATCCCATCTTGTTTTCATTATGTTCACATGCTTATCATTAAGACCTTGGTCAAGGGTGAAGTTTCATGATAATATGTCAATAAAGGATTAAGTGCTGTGAAAGATGTGTTGAATCAATAAATTTTAAAGTAAAAGGGACAGTAAAAGTTTCCAAAAGATTTATGTTAATGATTCTGTAATTAATTTCATGATTCCAAATAAAGTATGGAATATTCTAAAAAAAGTCTTGCCAAAGCAGGAAAGAATATCCAATGGAAAAAAAGGAGGTCTCTTCAACAAATGGTGTTGGGAATACTGGAGACCCACAGCAGAAGAATGAAAGGGGGCACTTTTCTTACTTCATTCACAACAATGGACTGAAAGTTGATGAAAGATCTAAATGTGAGTCAGCAAACCATCAGAATCCTCAGGAGAACACAGGCAGCACCTTTTCTACATCAGCTGCAACCACTTCTAGATGTATCTGCAGAGGCAAGGGAAAGAAAAGGAAAATGAACTATGGGAACTTCATCAAGGAAAGAACATTTTCACAGCAAAGGAATCACTCAGTGTAATTAAAAGGCAACATACAGAATGAGAGAAGATTTTTGGAAATGTCTCATCAGATTAAAGGCTCAAATCAAATCTACACTGAATTATCAAATGCAACAGCCACCAGTATCTCCAATCAGAATTGGGCAGAAGTTGTGAACAGACTTCCTGTCCTGTCCTGAATTCCTACATCACACCATAGATTAGTGAGCTCATCCACATGAAGTTGAAATTCATCTGCTCTCCTAGATCTGCTATATTCAAACAAAATATTCAAATGAAGAATCAGATAGAGAAGAGGGAAAACGTCTATGCCATTGAAGAGTACCATAGAAATTAGGCAATAATAAAATAAAAGATATTAAAATCAGTCAACAAGAAGAAAAACAATGTGTTTGCATATACAAAGTAAACGAGGAAAATCCTTGGAGAAAAACACTTAGAAGTAAGTAATGAGCTTAGGGAAAATACATGATATCAAATAAACATAGACAATAAAGTTAATTTCTACACAGTAACAACAAATTTTTCTGTATAAAATTTGCAAAATAATCCACTTTACACTGGTATCAAAAATAAATATTTATGATTAAACTTCATTACGGAGAGAAAATCATGTTTAAAAATAACCTATATTGGGGATCCCTGCGTGGCTCAGTGGTTTAGCGCCTGCCTTTGGCCCAGGGCACGATCCTGGAGTCCCAGGATCGAGTCCCACATCAGGCTCCTGGCATGGAACCTGCTTCTCCCTCCTCCTGTGTCTCTGCCTTTCTCTCTCTCTCTCTCTCTCTCTCTCTCTCTCATCTATCACAAATAAATAAGTAAATCTTTAAAAAATGACCTATATTGATGAAAGAATTTCAAAAGGCACAGGGAAATGTAAAGATAAATATGTTGATGGGTTAGAACATCAAAAATCCACTGTCCCACGTAAAGAAAGTGATCTAGGATTGTGAAGTAATGCTTGTATATAACTTGTAAAAAATGAGTCTAAGTCTGGGGTTGACTCTATAGTTAGAGGAAATGAAAATAGGGCCCTCACTCTAATGACCCTGCAGCTGGGAGAGCAGCCCAGGCCCCAGGATCTCCAGTTGACACCATTCAGAGACCAGGACAGAACACGGACATACCACAATGGACTCTCAGCTGGGTTTTCCTTGTCGCTATTTTAAAAGGTAACTCATGGAGAGCAATGGAGCTTGAGGCTGTGAGTGGAGGTGAGTGAGAAACAGGGGACGTGGGACAGTTTCCTGACCAGGATGTCTTGTGTCTGCAGGTGTCCAGAGTGATGTACAGCTGGTGAAGCCTGGGGGGTCCCTGAGACTGTCCTGTGTGGCCTCTGGATTCACCTGCAGTAGCTACTACATGTACTAGACCCACCAAATTCCAGGGAAGGGGATGCAGGGGGTTGCACGGATTAGCTATGATGGAAGTAGCACAAGCTACACCGACGCAATGAAGGGCCGATTCACCATCTCCAGAGACAACGCCAAGAACATGCTGTATCTGCAATGAACAGCCTGAGAGCCGAGGACACAGCCGTGTATTACTGTGTGAAGGACACTGTGAGGCGACCTCAGTGTGAGCCCAGACACAAACCTCCCTGTAGAAGGGGATCAGGACCAAGAGGGGATCTGCAGTACTCATAACTTCTGTTGAAGGCCCAGGAGCAGGTGCAGATGGAGATTGTGTGCAGGTTTCCCATCAGGGTTTGGGCTTCCTCTCCAAGGAAGAGTTTCCCCCATGGAGTCTCTACTGGGCATAGGATTCTGTGCTTACATATTCAGGCTCTAACTTACAAACTTTGGTGTCATAGAAAGAAATATGCCAACGTCCAAAAATGATAGTGTTTCCCTCTTTGCTTAATCCTTAAGCAGTTTCTGATTTGGAAACTTTTTTTGGTTTTAGTCAACAACTATTCTTATGTGGGTAAGGACATATCTGCTTAAGTGTTCTTACTATTGTCCCTAAATACCAGTTAATTATCCATATCTCCATGTACTGTAACTTCTCCTTTCTAAGAGGAGTCCCAGCTGTATACATGGTACATGAAATAACCACCCAGCTCAGTGTGCTAAGATTTTATTTTCTTTTACTTATATATTTGTTTTTGGAGTTCTATTAGCCAACATATAGCATAACACCTAGTGCTCATCCCGTCAAGTGCCCACCTCAGTGCCTGTCACCCAGTCATCCCCACCTGCCACCCACCCACCTCCTTTCCACTACCCCTTGTTCGTTTCCCAGAGGTAGGAGTCTCATGTTCTGTCTCCTTACCTCACATTCCCTACTCATTTCCCCCCTTTCTACTTTATTCCCTTTCTCTATTTTTTATATTCCCCAAATGAATGAGACTGTATAATGTTTATCCTCCTCTGATTGACTTATTTCACTAGCATAATACCCTCCAGTTCTATCCACATTGAAGTAAAGGGTGGGTATTTGTCGGTTCAAATGTGCAAGCATTTTAGAAACAACATAAAGTACATGCTGGTGATGACAATACATAGGGCTCAAAAATCAAAAGGAGAGAAGATGGATTGCAGGTTTGACCTCAGTCTTCAACCACAGTGACAGAATCAATATTAGCATCAACCTGGGAAAGCAACGGATGCCAAGAAGTATGTTGCGAAGATATGTAGTCTGAAGAGTCCACACACACACACAGACAGGAGAGTGCAAACCTTTTTCAGCATCATCCAGTCTGTTGAAAGCAGGGCAGACCTCTCAGCAAGTCATAAGTGCTTGGATTTGGGAAGGACACTGGCTCAGGGTGTGTGTTTTGGGTCAGTGGTGGGGACGAGGTCCTGCTCCAGGAGGGGCTTGTGTGGAGTCAGTGTCCCACCTGCTTCAAAGGAGGAAATTCAAAGGCTCCTGCTGGATATCCCATGGGTGAGGCAGGAGGAGAAGAGGGAGGACTGGTGATCAAAGGAGTTAGCAGGTGACACTCAAAGATATGGTAAGATGACAGATTCCATTAAACTATTATGAAAAATGAGAGAACAGGGATCCCTGGGTGGCACAGCGGTTTAGCGCCTTACTTTGGCCCAGGGCACGATCCTGGAAACCCGGGATCGAATCCCACGTCGGGATCCCGGTGCATGGAGCTTGCTTCTCCCTCTCCCTGTGTCTCTGCCTCTCTATTTCTCTGTGTGTGTGTGTGTGTGTGTCACTATCATAAAAAAATAAAAAAATAAAAAAATAAAAATGTATTGAAAAATGAGAGAACAAAAGTAGAGGAGGACCTTCCACCAGCAGGGAATAACTCATGGATCCTTCAGGTGTGGATATCAGCTCACTGTGTGTGACATCTACCATCCCCATGTTGGAACCTAGTGCCCTTGTGATAGGAGAAGGTTTTGGCCCTTAGCGGAGCACCTAGGTCAGGAGATGCAGCCTCATCATGGGATCAGGGCCCTTATGCACCAGGCCTGGGAAAGCTCCCTGCACTTGGCCCCATGTGAGGTGACAGGAAAGGATGGGCTAGGATGTGGGTGCTCTTCAGACACCACATCTGCCTGCACCTGAACCTCAGACCTACCAGACTCCAGAGTTTTGAGAATGAGTTTCTGTTGTTTAATCCACCCAGTCTGATGTGGTGACATGACGCAGACACACTAAAACAGGTACTCACCTCTTATTTGTTCTTTACAACATGGTCCCAGTAAAACTGCCAGGTAAGGAAAAAACAGAGCAGGAAATCCACACCTAGACTCACTGTCCTCAGCCACCGTCCATACCTCTGTGCTTAGTAATTGTGCACCACGTTGATGCCACACATTCTTCTTAGGACCCTGGGGATCTGGAGAACCATTAGTATCCTAGGACTCCTCCCTCTTTACCGCCGGAGTACTTTCAAGCCAGCACATCCCCATGGAAGCAGACATCTAAAGTTCAGATTTTCCTGTCTGCTGCTCATAATACTATAGAGAATATTCTAGATCAGCCTCACTCCTGTCATCACCACCACAGCTATATCTCCCGATAACAAGGTCCACACCTCCTACGTCCAAAAGGTGGTCAATTTTCTATGAGTGGACTTGCAGTTTTGTTCTCTCAGGCCTCTGAGTGATATCATGGGTGATCAGAATGATTTGATAACTATCATGTTCCAGGAAGGAGACAAGCTCACAGACCCTGATCCAGCATCTTAAGTCCTCCCTCCCAATGCTGTTAGAGCAATGACCGTGTGGAGAATTCCCTCTGCTTTATATGCTGAAGATCAAACGGGGATTCTGGAATTTTATGTCAAAATCACCTAAATTTATTTCCTTCCTAACTCTTATCTCAGTCCTGTGGATCCATTTGTGTTTGAGTATATGGTGTACAAGTATTATATTATTTTTCAGTAAGTAATGGTGACATATGTGGTCCATGCACATAATCTCACTAGTGAGTGACATAGAGAGGAAAGGACCTCTCAACATGTGACACGGGCTTTGTGCAGGATGTCGGGCATTCTCCACAAGGACAAGAATTGTGGGAATATTATTATCACAACTCTGTCTTAATGCCATTGAGGTAGATGCACTTTGGATGGAGTGGGAAGCTGGCAGTCTCCCTGATGTACAGGATCCCCTCGGGGACAGAAACTGCTAGATCTGGAGACAGAATAGTAGTCCTGTCTCATTTGGCAGGGTCAAAAGGACTAACCTGAGAAATGCAAAATTGAGATGGATCAGAGCAGCAAATTGGAATTGAGTTCCTTAATCTTGGCATTTTCTCTAAGTCTCTGTCTCCCTCTGTTTGTACAAAAGCCAGGTATAGTTCCTGCTCCATAATAACAGCTTTATGATAAAGAGTTCACATAGGATGCTGGGTGTGGGTTCAGAGAGTGTCTGTGGTGTGTGCTGAATGCACTGTGCTCTCCTCTTTTGGCTGCTATTTCCTTCAGGCCAGGTGTCTACACAGGCTCTCCTTGCCTGCAATGGGCAGTTTGTGGTCTCTGGTCAAGATGTGGTGAGTTTTAATGGGTGAGCTCTGCTATGCTTGTTAAATGAGCCCTGATACCACATCCACTAGAACTGAGGCTCTGCTGAATTCTCTGGTTAGATGTGGGTGGGTAAGGGTGCAGCCATTCTGGGAAACCATATGGTGTGACATCAAATAAGTAATAGTAGACCAAACCTATGATCCAGCAAACAGACTACTGGGCATTTACTCTAAGAATACAAAAGTACTAAGATGCCTAGGTGGCTCAGCAGTTGAGCGCATGCCTTCAGGTCATGTTACCAATCTGGGGATTGAGTCTCATATCGGGCTCCTAGGAGGAGCCTGTTTCTCACTCTTTGTCACTGTTTCTTTGTGTCTACCATGAATAAATTAATAAAATCATTAAAACAGAAAGTATTCTGGGACATCTGGGTGGCTCAGTGGTTAAGCGTCTGCCTTTGGCTCATGGCATAACCCCAGAGTCCGGGGATCGATTCCCACATCGGTGTTCCTGCATTTAGCCTGCTTCTCCCTCTGCCTTTGTCTCTGCCTCTGTGTGTGTGTGTGTGTGTGTGTATGGCTTTCTCATGTATAAATAAATAAAATCCTAAAAAAATAAAAGAAAAAAGAATACAAAAATACAAATTCAAAGGGATACATGCACCTAGATTTTTACAGCAGCATTATGTACATTAGCCAAACTATCAAAACTATCCATACATGGAATAAAATCTAAAAAAAAGAAAGAAAGAAAAAAAGAAATCTAATCCATTTGGAGCTATGTGGATAGAGGGAGAAAGTATAATGCTAAGTGAAGTGAGTCCATCAAAGTAAGACAATCATACGAATTCAGTCATATATTGAATTTAAGAAAGAGAAAGAATATGAGCAAAGGGGAATAAAGTTGATACCTAGACCAAGTAATAGCCCCTTCATTACAGAGTACAAGCTGATGGTTATCACATGGGAGATAAGTGGGTTATGGGTGACCTGTCAGAAGGGGACTAGGGAGTGTATTATTGTGTAGGGCACATTGTGAGAACCCACATTCTGGGAGTGTCAGAAAACCTGGTGAGAGGAGAGCTGTGGGGGAGGGCTGAGGAGGTGACAGGGACAGGGTTTCTCCTGACTTCCTCACACCAATGAGTCAGGGGTTTGGGACAAAGATAATGCTGTGTGCACGCCAATCTCTCTAGGATGGTTTGAAGCAACAGCAACAGTGAAGGAATGATACAGGTTAAACACTTTGCATCAATAAAAAATGTATTACTTTTTCTGGGGGGATATTTACAATCACTATTTGGACAGAAAGAGAGAATGTCCCTTGAGTCATCATCTTGGAAGAATTGGGAGATGTCAGGCTTCAGAGTCTGGACCATAGATCTGTCATTAATGATCTTGGAATATCTTCTTCTTTTTTGAAATGTGAAACGTGCTTGGGGTAAAGAAATTAGGAGAATCCAATGGTTCACCACGTTTACTTCCAGGCTACATAATGTGCTGCATTGTGTACATGTCTGACTATATATGGTCACACTATATATGGTGATGTCTTGATATGCCTCCCCAAATATTTATAAAGAGGTAAGTCTGATGCTAGAGAATTGGTCTTCCTTTTCATAATTGTATGGTCACTCTGAATGGATTTGTGTTTCCATAAGATTATGGGTATTTTCTATTTAAAAACAATGACAACTAGTATTTTAATTAATTTAAGTAACACTACAATTATTAGAATGGAAAACAGAAATAGTGACTAAAGAAATACAAATGAGATTTAAATAAGTATATTGAAAAGAAAAATGAAATTTATAACTCATAGGTAGTCTAGGAAAATATGTGAGCCTGAAATAATACACTTAGATGTCAAAGTGAAGAAACTACTGACACTAAAGAAAACCAAAAGTCCATGAAAATGTGGGCAGCCTGGGTGGCTTAGCGATTATGTGCCACCTTTGGCCCAGGGTGTGATCCTCGAGTCCGGGGATCGAGTTCCATGTCAGGCTCCCTGCATAGTGCCTGCTTCTCCTTCGGCCTGTGTCTCTGCCTATCTCTCTCTCTCTCTCTCTCTGTCTCTGTCTGTGTGTGTGTGTTTCTCATGAATAAATAAATAAAATCTTTTAAAAAGCCCATGAAAAAAATACAAAGATGATACTACAGCACATATTGAATAACCAAGGCAAATTATAAAATTTCTAGAATTGCCAATCCACTAAAAATTTTCATAAAGTAATAAAATATGAGCAAAAAAATCTAATAAGACAACTGAATGTTATTATCTAAAAGCTATTCTCTCAAAAAAAGACCAAACAAATAAAGTAAAATAAAAAAGAACAAACCAAAAAGAAAAAAATCCCGTATCAGATGGATTTATCTATGAATTTGACCAAACATTTTCAGAAGAATTAAGGCCAAAACATCTGAACCTATTCCAAAATAATGAGAATGGAACATGCCCAGATTCACTTAAGGAGGCCAGGATGACTCTGACAACAAAGCAAGGCAAGGACCCCATAAGAAGGTACTAAAGGTCATATCTCAGATGCACATAAATGCAAAATCCTGGCATCCTGAATGGAACAGTACATGGAGAGGATCACACAGGAGGACCCAGAGGAAATCAGCCCTGGGCTGCAAGGATCCTTCAATATGCCCAGATTATAACTGGGATCCCCTGAATTAGCAGAGTGAAGGATTAGATGTACATGATCCTTTCCTATGATGCCTAAAACAATTTGGCAAAAGCCATTACACTTTATCCTCAAAACGTCTTAAAAATCGAGGCAGAAGATATTGAGTCGAGAGAATAGTGGCAATTTCCAAAACACATACACCAATACCATATTCAACAGTGAAAAACTGAAACCTTCCTGTCAAGTCAGGAGCCACACAAGGATACTCATTCCCACCATGATTATTCAACATGGTATCATGAAAGACAATCGACTGTGACACCGTATATGTCAGCTGGTCCCCTGGGTTATTGTGAACAAATGCCACTTTAAAACCCCCAGAGGGGGATCCCTGGGTGGCGCAGCGGTTTAGCGCCTGCCTTTGGCCCAGGGCGCGATCCTGGAGACCCGGGATCGAATCCCACATCGGGCTCCCGGTGCATGGAGCCTGCTCCTCCCTCTGCCTGTGTCTCTGCCTCTCTCTTTCTCTGTGTGACTATCATAAATAAATAAAAATCTAAAAAATTAAAAAAAATAAATAAAACCCCCAGAGGTCAAACATGGTGAGCCACATATATCCCACATATATCCCCTTGGTGGCAGGATATAAATCTTCTTCTGAATGTTTCCTTCTCTGTACCAGGAGGGAACAACCAGCCTCAGCACCAGAACAGGGAACACAGGGCTCAGAATGCTGTACAAACAAGTCTTGTCCGTTTCTCAATAATTCACTGACTCAAAAAATTTCGTGGCTTTAACTTTCCACAAATATAAGGTCTTGTTGTCTTAGAGGTACATGGGCCATCTACTTGGGTCTTTGTCTTGGTGTCATATTCTAGGTAGCTCATGCACAGGCAAAATGAAATACTTTACTCCCAAGATCTAATGTCTACAGAGTTGTATGTCCAAAGAACTCAGGAAAATAGAAGAAAGATATTTTCACCACAAAAATAGGAAGACCTACCCTGGAAATAAAGGTAATGAAAAATTAAAAGATTTATAAATTAGTAGGTAAAGAAAAAAAATATATTATCCATATGACATGATCTGCTACAAGAGCAAATGTTTGAACCTCCACAAACAAATGTTTAGAATTAATTAACTATTTCAAGAATGTTCAGGGGAAAAATAAAAATAGCAAATAAAGCTATATTTTAACACAATAACACAAATCACTTAAAAGGAAATTAACAAAATAATTGCATTGACATTGCCATTAAATATAATGGGATCAAATATTGGGATGTAGTTAAAATAATACATACTAAAAATTCTCAACAATAATGAGAGATTTTTAAATAGATGCAAAGAAAATTCTGTTCACAGGTAGAACATTTCATATTCTCACAAGACATGAAACAGGGTTGAATGCAGATATAATGCAATCCCTGTTTATAACTTGTAAAGAATCAAATCTAAGTCTGGAGATGACTATTTAGTCATAGGACATGCAAATAAGGCCCTCCCTCCACAGATTAAACCAGTTCCAGGATGCTCAGGTGACCCCATACAGGGATCCGGACAGAATACAGACAACTCACCATGGAGTCTGTGCTCAGCTGGGTTTTCATTGTCGCTATTTTAAAAGGTAATTCATGGAAGACAAGAGACCTTGAGTTTGTGAGTGAGAAACAAGGGATGTGGGACAGTTTCCTGACCAAGATGTGTTGTGTCTGCAGGTGTCCATGGTGAGGTGCAGCTGGTGGAGTTTGGGGGAGACCCCGTGAAGCCTGGGGGGTCCCTGAGACTCTCCTGTGTGGCCGCTGGATTCACCTTCAGTAGCTACAGCATGAGCTGGGTCCGCCAGGCTCCCGGGAAGGGGATGCAGTGGGTCGCATGGATATATGCTAGCGGAAGTAGCACAAGCTACGCAGACGCTGTGAAGGGCCGATTCACCATCTCCAGAGACAACGCCAAGAACACACTGTTTCTGCAGATGCCTGAGAGCTGAGGACACGGCCATGTATTCCTGTGCAGGGGACACAGTGAGGGGACCTCAGTGTGAGCCCAGACACAAACCTCCCTGTAGAAGGGGATCAGGAACACCAGGGTGTGCACACTCCTCACTACTTCTGTCTTGAAGGAGCAGATGCAAGTGGACGTTCTGGGCAGGTTTCTTGTCAGGGTCTGGAATTCCTCTCCATAGAGTATTTTCCTGCAGGGAGCATCTCTGGACCAGGAATATCTGTTTAACTATACAGTGTCTGATTCAGAAATTTAGTTTATGTAGGAAAACAGCTAGTTTACATGCGCAAAGAGCTGCTTACACTTATTTATGATTCTCCCTAAAAATGAAGAATACACAAATATCTCCATGTTCCCCAACTTCTAGAGGAATCAACAATCAAACACGAAAAATATGTGACGTCCTGAAAATTAGGAAGATTCACAGAGAAGCAGCAAACTTATGATATGGTAATAGAGGTAGACTAGGAAATCACTCAGAATTTCAAGTTGAATTAGTCCTCTCCCTATGGTCATCAGCTGATTCTTTTTTTTTAATTTTTATTTATTTATGATAGTCACAGAGAGAGAGAGAGAGGCAGAGATACAGGCAGAGGAAGAAGCAGGCTCCATGCACCGGGAGCCCGATGTGGGATTCGATCCTGGGTCTCCAGGATCGCGCCCTGGGCCAAAGGCAGGCGCCAAACTGCTGCGCCACCCAGGGATCCCTCATCAGCTGATTCTTTTTTTTTTTCATCAGCTGATTCTTAAAGACATCTGTATACTGTGTCCAATCAGGGACCAGAAGATTCTACTGGATCCAGGAAGAACCTCAGGATGAGGAACTGGATTGGGAGAGCCTTTTCTCTGCAGGAAATATCTCATTGATACCTTAGGTGCTGATATCAGCTCACAGTGAGTGACTGACCTTCCCCATCTAGAACTAACTAACACCCATGTGATGGGGTTGGAGGTAGGGACTTAGGGGAGAACTTATTTCAGGAGTTTCAGCCCCATGATGGTATCAGGGCCCTTATACACTCAGTCCTGACACCATGCAAGGTGACTGGGAAAGGGCGCCTTAGGATGTGCGTGCTCTCCAGACACCAGATCTGTTGGCATCTGGACCTCAGACTTCCCAGATTCTAGAACAGTGGGAATGGGTATCTGTTGTTTATTCCCCCTGTTCCTATGATGTTCCAGAGGGGGCACAGGCTAAGATTTTAGTGACACATGAACCCAAACAATGATGCTCCGAAATTCTTGCATTTGTTGTGATAAGTCCCTGATAACTTCTGTCCATGAGGTGATAACTTCCGTCCATGAGGTGTGATAAGTCCCTGATAACTTCTGTCCATAAGGTGATGGGTGGATTTCTCACTTGTCCCCTCCTGCAGAGAGGATGAACCTGTGGACAATCCTAGGACTCTGTGAGCAAGACTCAGCGGACACACGGAGGGAGAACCTTCACATATGGAGCAGGGGACTGGGAGATTGTGGAACTCTACTGTGAGGAGGATGATTTATCAACATTTCCAGAGGAGGGGGATGTGCTGACCCTGTGGGACCTGAGTCTGAGCATCACCATCCAGATGCTGCTATTCTGGTGGCTGTGAGGTTCAGGACAGCAGTTCCCTTGCTGCTTTCAGGATTCCTTCCTTGTCTGCGTATTCTGTGAGTTTGATATTGAAATGCCTTGGAGATGATAAAACTTGTTGAATTTCATGGGAGTATGTGTGTTTCCTGGATTTTAAGATCTGTGTCCTTCCTGATTAGGGAGTTTTCTGGCTATATTTTGATCGAATAACCTGGAACATTTTCTCTCTCTTCATTTTGTGGGACTCCAATGATAAAAATATTACTGTTTTCATAAGCCACTGAATTCCCTAAGTCTACCTTTAGGTCCATGAGCTTTTATCCCCTCTTCTTGTCAGTCATTGTTATCCACCATGTTATCTTCTGTATCCCCAGTATTTTCTTTCATGTGTCCTTTTATTCCTGCATATGGGACAGCATGTTGGTAATAGCATTTTTACTTTGGGGCAGAAAAGGGATTTTTTGTTTGTTTTTGTTTTTCCTTTTATCACTACAGTAAGTGATTCTTCAGTGTCTTCCATGTCTGTTCAACCCAATTGTATCTTTATAAACATTGTTCTAAATTCCAGTCTTCTTTTTTTTTAATTTTTATTTATTTATATAGTCACAGAGAGAGAGAGAGAGAGAGAGAGAGAGAGAGAGAGGCAGAGGCACAGGCAGAGGGAGAAGCAGGCTCCATGCACTGGGAGCCCGATGTGGGATTCGATCCCGGGTCTCCAGGATCACGCCCCGGGCCAAAGGCAGGCACTAAACCGCTTCGCCACCCAGGGATCCCTAAATTCCAGTCTTCTCAATTCAACTTGATTACCTTTGACCAGATATATACCCAAGTTAGTAGATTTCAATTTTTTAAGATTTTCCTATATTCTGGTTAGGCATTGAGACAGTAATAAAAATGAAGACTTAGGCCTTCCTTTGCCTTGATTCTACTCAGGCTCTCAATGAGTTGGAGGGTACTCCTCACGTTTGGGGAGAGAAATCTACATCAAAAGTACACGTATCCAAAGGTAATCACCCATGGAAACACACTCATTTCTAAGGAATTCCAAGGCTTCTGTGAAATCATGTAGGCTCCAGCAGTGTCTGTGGGGGCACGATCCTCTCTGTGGTTTGGGTGGATGATGTCCTTAGTTAAGCAGCTCTCTGAGAGGCCCCAGAAAGTAGTCTTTGTTCTGCAACATCCTCCACATCTTATTGCTTCAAAGGATGTGCGAGTTTAAGTCCAATTTGAAATATATAGTATAATTCTCAGGTTTCATCATTTTATGTGTCCTCCTCAAAGACAATAGTCCAGTTACTGCATGTGATTCAAAAACCACAGGTATATGTTGGCAAAATGAATTAGATAGAGAAAAAAAGGTAAAATAATTCCATCAGCAACACACATTAGAGAGGCAACAATAGAGAGGGATTTTTTGGTATATTATTATTGGAATTTGTTTTGCCGACCCACAGTATAACATCCAGTGTTCATCCCGTCAAGTGCCCCCCCTCAGTGCCCATCACCTAGTCAGCCCACTCCCTGCCCAACTCCCCTTCCACTCCTCCTCGTTCATTTCCCAGATTTAGGAGTCTCTCAGGTTCTATCACCCTCTCTGATATTTACCACTCATTTTCTCTCATTTCCCCTACAATTCCTTTCCCTGTTTTTCGTATTCCCCGTATGAGTGAGACCATATATTGTTCGTCTTTCTCTGATGTACTTACTTCACTCAGCATAATACTCTCTTGCCATTGGGCACCGTGCAGATCAGTGCACCTGTGTCTGCCCCCAGAAGCATCTAGACCAGTGTGGACTGGGAGACCGCAGTTAGGTTCTAGCTGGTATTCAAGAAAGCTAAAACACACTAGGTTATCACTTAGTGTAGAAATTAAGCAAGTTCAGGTGAAAATGAAAAGTGCTCTAAAATGCAGTCTAAACTGCATCCTCTAACAGCTAGGGTAAATGAGTCAGAAGGGAGATTAAGTGACATTGAAGACAAGTTGATAGAAAGGAAGGAAGCTGAGGGAAAGAGAGAAACACAAATAATGGACCATAAGGAGAAACTCAAGAATCAGCAATGCCATACAAAAAAAAAGAAAAAAAAACAAAATTAGAATAATTGGTGTGCATGAGAGAAAATAGAGGAAAGAACGTATATTTGATCAAATCATAGAAGACATTCATTTTCAATACAAAGACACATCCAAATTGAACGTGAGGTAGTAAAGAGCCATTTATCATGTCAATGGACATCAAGAGGAGCAAGACTTAAATCAGATGAACTAGAACTGAAAACAAAGACTATAATAAGAGATGAAGAAGGATACTATAACATTAAAGGATACTATACCATTACTCTAGCTAAAAAGATATCTCTCTTTACTAAATATCCACACCATTTACTTAGGAGCAGCCAATACATAAACCAATTAACCAAAACAATAATGTAACGAATGTCTACTAATAACCTAACAGCAGGGAATGTAATATCCCTCTGACAGCAGGAATGTTTATATACACAGAAGCTCAACAAGGAATCAAGGGTTTTTCACACCATGTCCACAATAGCCAAACTGTGCAAGGAGACTCGGTGTCCAATGACACATGAATGGATAAAGAAGATGTGATCCATATATACAATGGAATACTACTCAGCCATCAGAAGAGATGCATACCCACCATTTGCTTCAACGTGGATGGAACTGGAGGGTATTATGCTGCGTCAAGTAAGTTAATCAGACAAGGTAAATAATAAATTTTAGGATAGAAATCAAGGATAAAGAAATAAAAAATAACAGAATGTAAACAAACCTAGGAGCTGATATTATGAAAATAGTAGTAAGAGTGAGAAACCACTAGATAGACTTGTCAATATAAAACTGAAAGCACTCAAATTGTTAAAATCATGGATAAATGAGGAGAGATCACAATCAACAGCAAGAAATACAAACAATAATATAAATTAATTATAAGCAGTTATAAGCCAAATAATTGGGCAATCTGGAAGAAACGGATGCATTCCTAGGAACATAAAAATCAATCAAAACAAAAACAGGAACGAAAGTAAAAGCTGTACAGAACCATTATCTGGATATGAAAATCAATCATAATTAAAAGTTTTCTGACAAACAAGAGTCCAGGTTCGGATGGTTGCCAAGTGAAACTCAGCAATAAGAATCTATTCTGATTCTTCTGAAACTATATCAAATAATAGAAATTGAAGAAAAACTTCCAGACTCATTCTCTGATGTCAGCATTACATTGACCTCCAAAACGAAGACTGTGTAATGAAGGAGAATCAGAGGCTATTATTCTTGATGAAAATGAATGCAAAATTCTCAACAAGTTTCTAATGAATAGGACCAACAGTATATTATTACTGCTATTTACCACGACCAAATGGGATCAATTCCTGGGCTGCAAGGATGGTTCACTGTCAGCAAAACAATCCATGTAAGAACCACGTTAATAAAAAAAAGGACAAGAACCATTTATTCCACTCAACTGATGCCCAAAAAGCTTTTGACAAAAGATATTATTCTGTCTTGATAAAAAAAAATGCTGTGTTGGGATAGGGGAACATATTCTATATCATAAAATCCATCTAAAAATTGATACAAGAGGGAAAATTGAGATATTTTCCCTTAAGCTCAGGAGAATGACAAGGATGTCCACTGTCACAACTGTTCTTCAGCATAGTACTAGAAAACTTAGCCTCAGCAATAAAAAAAAAAAACGGAGGAAAATGCATCAAAATCAGCAAATAAAAAGTCAAATTTCACTCAGCACATGCAAAATCTTTTGGAATTTTAAAAAATATTATATTTATTTATTCATGAAAGACACAGAGAGAAAGAGAGGCAGAGACAAAGGCAGAGGCAGAAGCAGGCTCCATGCAGGGAGTCTGATGTGGGACTCGATCCCGGGTCTCCAGGATCACGCCCTGAGCTGATGGTGGCGCTAAACCGCTGAGCCACCTGGGCTGCTGTCTTTCATAATTTTGGTACAAAACCCAAAGACTCCTTCAAAAAATTCAGCAAAATCTAACCTTATAAAATAGATACAAAGAGGTCAGTGGCATTTCTATAAACTAGAAATGAAACCAAAGAAAGAGAAATTAAGGTGTGGATCCCATTTATAATTGCATGAGAAACATCAGATAATGAGGAATAATCCTAACCAAAGAGGGAAAGGATCTATAGTCTAAACCTCCTAGCTCACTTATGAAAGAAATTGAGGAAGACACAAATAGATGGAACACATTCTATTCTAATAGATTGGAAGAATAAATATTGATAAAATGTCTATGCTACCAGGAGCAATATACACATTCAATGCAAACCTTATCAAAACACCGAAAACATTTTTCAAGGAAATGGAATAAACAATCCTAAAACTTGAAAGGAATGAAAATAGATCCTGACTAGGCAAAAGAATGTTGAAAAACTCAAAGCGAAGGCATCACAATTGCAGCCTCGAAGTTGTGATCATCCAGACGGTATAATAGTGCCAGAAAAGAAGGCACATAGGCGAATGACACAAAATAGAAAACCCAGAAATGGACACACAACTCTATGGTCAAATTATCTTTGACAAAGCACAAAAGACTATTGACTGGAAAAAGAACAATCTCTTCAACAGGTGAGGTTGAGAATATTGGACAGTCACAGTAGAAGAATGAACCTGGGACACATTCTTACACGTGACACAAAGATTAACTCAGAGTAGATGAAAGACCTATTTGTGAAGCAGGAAAACATCAAAATCCTAGAGATTCTGTGACTTCAGCCAGAAAAGCTTCTTGCTACCTGAATCTCCAGAAGAAAGGAAAACAAAACCAAAAATAAGCTATATGGATTCCATCAAGGAAGGAGCTGTTGTACGGCTTTGGAAACACTCAACATAGTTAAGAGGCAACCTAGAGGATGGGAGAAGATATTTGCAAATATATCATCAGACTAAGGATGGCATTCAAAATCTGTAGCAAAACTATTGAACTAAACAACAAAACTAATGAAAAACACAATCAGAAATGCACAGAAGCCATGAATAGACACCTTGTCCTCATATGAAATCCCACCTCACACCATATATTAAGTAGCTCATCCACATGCAAAATAAAATACATTGTCTCCTGTAGGTCTGCCTTATATCAACTGCAAGACTCCCCTGTGTGTCCTCTGTATTCACCTTCAGTAGCTACTTTATGAGCTGGGTCCACCAGGATCACACTGTATTTGCAGATGAACAGCCTGAAAGCCAAGGACTCCACAGTGTATTACTGTGGGAAGGGCACACTGAGGGGACCACAGTGTGAGCACAAAATCTCCCTTGTGGAAGGGGATCAGGATCACCAGGGGGTCCACACTACTCACCACTTCTGTCTTGAAGACCCAGGAGCAGGTGCAGATGGAGTTTCTGGGAGGGTTTCCTGTTAGGGTCTGGGGCTCCTCTACAGAAAGCAGTTTCCCTCAGGAGCCTCTTTGGACGTAGGATTCTGTGGTGACCTATCTAGTCTCCAACTGACAATTTTGTTGTCATAAAAAGAGAAATATATCAAATTACACAAACTACAATGTCTCTTTCATTACATATTCCTTACTCAGTCTCTGAATTAGGCAATTTGCAAACAACTATTCCTTTTTTGAAAGATTATTTATTTATTTGTTTGTTTGTTTGCTTCTTTGAAACAGAGAGAAAGAGACATAGGCAGAAGGAGAAGCAGGCTTCCCGTGAGAAGCCTGAAGTGATACTCGATCCCAGGACCCTGCGATCATGACCTGAATCAAAAGCAGACTCTCATTCGTTGAACCACCCAGGCATCTTGGTAAGCCACTATTCTTATATGCCCAAAGTCTAATTTGCTTAGACTTACTTACCAATGTCCCTAAATACTCATTTATTACACATATCTGCATGTACCTCAACTTCTCCCTTATAAGACTTCCACGTGTATTCATGATGCATGACAGAACCATGCTGCTCACTGGTTAAGGATCTTAGAAACAGTATAAAGTACATGCTGTACATGACGATGCAAAGGGCTCAAGAATCAAATGCAGAGAAAGACCACAGGTAGGACCACGGTCTTGAACCACAGTCATAGAACAATAATAGCGACATCCTGGAGTAGCAAGGACCCCAACAAGTACATGGTGAGAATGTAGTCTGAAGAGCATACACACGAGAGAGTATAAACCTTCATCACCTTCACCATGATGTCAGTTTAGAGCAGAGCAGCCTCTCAGCAAGTCATAAATGCTTGGATGGAGTCCAGGAAGGACACTGGTTCAGGGTGTGTGTAGTGGATCAGTGGGGCCATAAAATGAAACAAAATTAGCATTATTGGGGTTCCAGAGGGAGAATGATGAGAGGCGACAGAAAGTATATTTGAAGAAATATAGAAGAAAATCTTTTAGACACAAAGAGAGATCCAAATGAATGTGAGGGGTAAAGAACCATTTATCATATCAATGTGCTTCAAAAGAAAGTTGGTGTACAACACTTATATCAGACAAATAGACTACCAACTAAACCGTAATAAAAGATTTAGAAGGATACAGTATCATAAAAAAGTCAATACAGAAGTCATCTATTTTAAATATTTGTGTCCATAAATTTGGAGTATGCAAGTATATAAACCATTCAACAATAAAATTAAAGAGACTGACTGATAATAATACAACAGTGTGGGAACTTTCATATCCTGCTGATAGCAAGGAAACATCATAAAAGCAGAATCTCAACAAGGAAACAAGTGCTTAGAACAATACACTGGAACAGATGGACTTCAAAGATATATACACAGTGTTGCATCCTAAGGCAGGAGAAAACACATTCTTCTCCAGGGCACATGAAAAATTCTCCAGAATTGATCATATAGAAGGTCACACATCAAGATTCAACTGGTACAGAAAGAGTGAATTTATTCCATGCATATATTCAGACCACAGTGCAATGAAACTAGAAGTGAACCACCATAAAAATACAAAAGGTACATAAATAATGGAGGTAAAGGAACGTCGTACTGAAGAGGGAATGGGTCAACCAGGAAGTTAGAGAATTAAAACAATACACGGATTCAATGAAAATGAAAACACGACACTTTCAAAACTTTGGGACACAGCAAAAGTGATCCACAGAAGGGAGGATAGAACAATACAGTCCTTCCTCAGGGGACAATAAAAGTCTCATAAATAAAAGTAAGGCTTGGACCAAAAGGAGTTGGAGAAAGAACAGCAAAGGATTCCTAAATCCAGGTGAAAGAGGAATAATCAAGAATAGAGAAGAAACCAAGGTTATAAAAAAGGCAGTAGATCAAGTCACTCAGGGGATGATTCTTTTAAAGAATAAATAATATTGTAAGCACCCAGACAGACTTGTAAAATAAAACAAATAAAAAGGACTGATAATGATAAAATCATTAATAAATAAGGAAAGATCACAACCAACAGCCAAGAAATACAAACAAGTATAAGACAATATTCTGAACAATTGTATGCCAATGAATTAAGCAATCTAGAAGAAATGGATGCATTCCTAGAAATATAAAAAATATCAAAATTTAATGGAGAGGAAAGGAAGAACAGCACATACCCATATCCAGAAAATAAGAACACAATCATAATTAAAATTCTCTCAACAAACAAAAGTCCAGATGGCTGGTGGGGGATTTCAATAAACATGTAAAGAAAAATTAATGCCAGTTCCTTTGAAAATGTTCCAAAACATAGGAATGGAAGAAAATTTTCCAAACCCATTCTCTGATGTCAACATTACCTTGACCCCAAAATCAGGCAATTACTGCACCAACAAGCAGAATTATAGAACAATATTCCTGACCAATGTGGATTCAGAAATTCTCACCAAGGTTCTAGCCAATATAATCCAATTATATACTGAAAGGATTATTCACTATGACCAAATGAGATTTCTTCCTGACCTGCAAGGGTGCTTCAATGCCTAAAAATCAATCAGCATGGCAAACCACATTAATAAAAGAAAGGAAAAGAATAATTTGAACTCCTCCACTGATGCACAAATAGTATTTGACAAGAGATCATTCTTTCTTGATGAAAAGCTTCTGCTGTGTAAGTAGAGTGGGAATTTACTCAAGATCACAAAAGCATCATCGAAAACCCCAGAGTAAGAGAGTTTTTCCCATGAGGTCGGGAACACAACAGGGATGTTCACTCGTCACTGTTCAACACAGAACTAGAAGTCTTCATCTCAGCAATCACACAATGAAAAGAAGAAAGGTGCATCTGAATCAGGCAAGAAAAAGTCAAAATTTCATTCTTAACAGAAGACATGATACTTTATGTAGAAATCCCAAAACAAAACAAAACAAAACAAAACAAAAAGAAATCCCAAAACACTCCACCAGAAACTTGCTAGAACAGATACAGGAATTCAGTAAGTCAAATCATAAAAATTTATAAAGGGAAGTCAGTAACGTTTCTATACACTAAAAATGAAAAAAAAAAGTAAAAATCAAGGAATGAATCCCATTTATAATTACACGAAAGCACAAAAGACAAGAAGGAATAAAGCTAACCAAGAAGGAAAAGCATCTTAATCTGAGAACTGAGAAAGAAATTGAGGAAAACATAGCGTAATGGAAAAAATATATTATCCTCATAGACTGGAGAAAATATTAATAAAATCAGCATGATACTCAAAGAAATTTACATATTCAGTGCAAACCCTATCAAAATACTTTTAGCATTTTTATGAGAGCCAAAATAAACAAACCAATAATGTCTAAAAAACTGTGTGTAGGTTCCTCAAAGAGTTAAAAATAGACCTGCCCTATGACCCAGCAATTGCACTGGTGGGGATTTACCCCAAAGATACAGATGCCGGGGGTATGAAACGCTGGCACACCTGCACCCCGATGTTTCTAGCAGCAATGTCCACAATATCCAAACTGTGGAAGGAGCCTCAGTGTCCATCGAAAGATGAATGGATAAAGAAGATGTGGTTTATGTATACAATGGAATATTACTCAGCCATTAGAAATGACAAATACCCACGATTTGCTTCAACGTGGATGGAACTGGAGGGTATATGCTGAGTGAAGTAAGTCAATCGGAGAAGGACAAACATTATATGTTCTCATTCATTTGAGGAATATAAATAATAGAAGGGAATGGAGAAGAAATTTGTGGGAAATATCAGAAAGGGAGACAGAACATAAGGCTCCTAACTGGGAAATGAACTAGGGGTGGTGGAAGGGGAGGAGGGTGGGGGGTGGGGGTGAATGGGGACAGGCACTGAGGGGGGCAGTTGACGGGATGAGCACTGGGTGTTATTCTGTATGTTGGGAAATTGAACACCAATAAAAAATAAATTTATTATTAACAAAATGTATGACACCATTAAAGACCCTGAAGATGAAAACGGATGTTGAGGAGATAAAAATAAAGATACAGAAGACATCACGATGCCTGATATCAAGCTGTATTAGAAACTGTCATCCTCAAGACAGTGTGGTACTGACACAGAAACAGATTCATGGATCAAAGGAACAGAATAGATAATCCAGAAATGAACTACCACTTCCATGGTCAACTAGTCTTATAGAAAGCAGGAAAGAATACCCAATGGAAAAAAGATGATCTCTTCATAAAATAGTGCTGGGAAAATAGGACAGACACATGTAGAATAATGAAACTGGGCCATTTTCTTACACCACACACAAGATAAAGTAGATGACACGCTTAATATGAGGCATGACGCCTCCAAAATACTACAAGAGTAGATCCAAGGGAGCAATTTGACCACAGCCTCAGCAAAATCTTGTTTGATGTGTCTCCAAAGGCAAGGGAAACAAAAGGCAAAATGAAATATTAGGATTTCATCAAAATAAAAAGCTTCATCACAACATAGGAAATAGCCAAAGAAACCAAAAGTCTATCTCGGGAAAGAAGAAGATATTTGCATTGGACGTATCAGATGAAGGGCTAGTATCCAAGACCTAAAATAACTTAAACTCAACACCGAAGAAACAAAAGATCCAGACAGAAATGAGCAGAAAACATAAACTGGTATTTTGCCTTATAAGTAAGGATCCCTTGCTTCTCCCTGCTTTAAGGATTTTCTCTTCATCTTTGGAATTTGCAAGTTTCACTATTACATGTCAAGGTGTTGAAAGGTTTTTATTGATTTTTTTGGGGGGGGGACTCTCTATCTTCTGGACCTGAATGTCACTTTTCCTCCCTAAATTAAGAAAGTTCTCAGGTATGATTTTTTCAATCTTGCTTTCTGACCCTTTGGCCCTCTCGGTGCTTACTGGGACCCCAATTATACATAGATTTTTCCTGCGGAGAATATCATTTATTTCCTTTAACCTTTCCTAATGGTCTTTTAATATTCTTTTCTCCTCAGCTTCCCTCCTTGCCATCAACTGTCTTCTATGTCACTCACTCTTTCTTCTACCTCATTAACCCTCATTGTTAGGATCTCCAGTTTGGATTGCATGTCATTTAATGGGCTTTTAAATTCGGCCTGATTAGATCTAAATTCTGCAGTCATGAAGTCTCTTGAATCTTTTATGCTTGTTTTTCAGAGCCACCAGTAGCTTTATATTTGTGCTTCTGAATTGGCATTTGACACCGAATTGTAATCCCAATTCTGTAACCCTTTGGCAGCAAGTACTGTCTCTGATACTTTCTTCATGGTGAATACTTACCTCTAGTCACTTTGCTGTGTGGAGAGTGGCTGTATGCATGGGCTGACTCAAGAATATCAATAACGACCTAAGTAAATTTCATCCTAGATTATTCTGACGTGGTCAAAGACCAGAAAATGAAAACAAAGATCAGAACCAAATAAAATAAAAGGACCACTAAAGTGAAAAAAAAGTTATTTTTATTTTAAATATTTTATTTATTTATTCATGAGAGAGAGAGAGAGAGAGAGAGGCAGAGACACAGGCAGAGGGAGAAGCAGGCTCCATGCAGGGAGCAGGATGTGGAACTCGATCCCAGGTCTCTAGGATCACACCCTGGGAGGAAGGTGGTGCCAAACTGCTGGGCCACTCAGGCTGCCCATGAAAAACAAATTTTAAAACAAAGTAGTAAAAAATAAAAGTCCAAGAATCCAAAAGAAGAAGAAAAAAAAGGAAAGAGGAAAAAGGAAGAGACAAAAGGCAAAGAGGAAAAAAGAGTAGAAAAAGGGGTGCGGATTTGAGAGATAGTGGTGGTAGCAAAGTTGTAGCCAAGGGAGAATGTAGTCTACCTGAGAGGTCCTAGTGGGTTATCCAAATCCTCCAGTGCAGGAGCCGCAGAGTGAGGATCCCTGGATCAGATTTGATGAAAAGACTTTGTGTACTGAGGGCTCCATTTCTGAAAAAAAAAAGAGTGTACTCATAGGATCTGGACATGGATCTCCCATACACAGGTTTACTACCTCAACCCCACATACTCATCCCCATTCTGCAGGGCTCTGTGACCCCGAAATGACACAGAGCATTGATGAAGATTGAAATATCTTCAAATCCCCCTCCTCACAGTTGAGAAGGCAAGCACTGAGTTTAGGGCAATGGCTTCTTTGACCAGTCTGGGCGTCCTGTGCTCCTCACCCCTGCTGCTGAACATCCCTTCCTGTGAGTGCCCATGTATGGGGCTCCCTCTGGGTAGGGGATTCCTGCCCCATCCTGAGGTGGCTTTCTCCACAGGGGATCTGTGCCAGGTCACCCTGTAGGAGTCTGGATCTGGGCTGAGGAAACCCAGGCAGATGCTGACTCACATGTTCCTTCTCTGGGTTCTCACTGATCATGTCAATGTGGGTATCACATGGACCCATCAGCCCCATGTGCAAACCAACATATGGTGGGAAGATGCTAAATATTAGAACCCATTTTTGAAGTGCACCAAGATGTATAGAAAGTCAAACACCTAAAGATAAATGTTCATGTTTCACACCAGAAGCACACCTATTCAATGTGATGAACAACCAGACTGAAGTGATACAGCACAGTCTCTGTCGTGAAATCTAAAAGTCGAATTTGAGCCTGAGAAGAGAATCATATGACTCCACTCATGTGGAATTTAAGAAACAAAACAGATGAACATAGAGGAAGGGAAGGAAAAAAGATGAAATCACAGAGGGAGACAAAACATAAGAGACACTTAACACTAGAAAACAAAGTGAAGTTTGCTGGTGAGGCAGGGGGATGGGTAACTGGGTGATGGCATTAAGGAGGACACATGATGGGATAAGCAGTGGGTGTTTATACAACTGAAGAATCACTACATTCTACCTCTAAATAGAAAAATTCAGTGAATACATAATATTTTACATGGTAATCAAATGATTTTATGTACTGATGAAAGAAAAAATGAGAACAATGGATGGATTATAGATTGATATAGATAGATGATATAGATAGATTATTGATAGATAGATGATAGATATAGATAGATAGATATATAGACAGATGATTGATGATAGATAGATAGATAGATAGATAGATAGATAGATAGATAGATGATAGATAGATGGTAGTTATGATGCAGCAATCTTGCCATCTCCAACAGCATGCATAGGTCTAGAGGGTATTAAGCTAAGTGAATTAAGTCATTCAGAAAAACACAAAACACCATATTATTTTACTGCTATGTGGATTTTAAAAAAACAAAATATAACTGATCAAAGGGGAAAAATGAGAGAGGGAAGCAAAGCAAAAAAAACAGACAACAAAGGGAACAACATGAGGGCTACCAGAGGGATGGAGGTTGGGGAATAACAAATTAGATGGGAATGAAGGAGAACATTACTCTGAGCAGCACAAGTGACATAAGGAGGTATCGAGTCACTACATGTGTACCTGTAACTAATATCACACACCCTGTTAACTAACTGACATGAAAATAAAAACTATTTTCTTATATTTCTACATATTCTATTTTTATTTAAATTCAAGAAGCAAATACCACTTCCACAGTTTCATAAGGAGCATTCAGTGATTCATCAGATGCATAAACACCCAGTGCTCATCATATCACATGCTCTCCTTAATGCCCATCACCCAGTCACCCCATCCCCCCATTCACCTCCCTTCCAGAGATCCTCACTTTGTGGTTTGTGTCCACTGACTGACTTATTAACTCAGCATAGTACCCTCCAGTTCCAACCACGTTGAATCAAATGATGGGTATTCATCATTTCTAATGGCTGAGGAATATTCCACTGTATATATAGACCACATCTTCTTTATTCATTCATCTGTGGATGGACACCGAAGCTCCTTCCACAGTTTGGCTATTATGGACATTGCTGCTATAAACATTGGGGTGCAGGTGTCCAGCCGTTTCACTGCACCTGTATCCTTGATGCTATTTTATTTTTTTATTTTTTCAATTTCTTTTTATTGGATTTCAACTTGTCAACATATAGCATAACACCCAGGGCTCATCCCATCAAGTGCCCCCCTCAGTGCCTGTCACCCAGTCACCTTGACGCTATTTTAAAAGTTAATTCATGGAGAAAAAGACACGTTAAGTATGTGAGTGGAGATGAGTGAGAGGAACAGGGGATTTGCGACTGTATCCAGCCCAGGATGTCCTGTGTCTGCAGGTGTTCAGGGTGAGGAGCAGTTGGTGAAATCTAGGGGAGACCTGGTGAAGCCTGGCGGGTCCCTGAGACTCTTCTGTGAGTCCTCTACGTTCACCTTTCATAGCTACAGCATGCATTGGCTCCACCAGTCTCCCGGTAGTGGCTACAGTGGGTCATATCCAATAGCAGTAATGGAAGTAGCATGTACTATGCAGACGCTGTAAAGGGCTGATACACCATCTCCAGAGACAACACCAGGAACATGCTGTATCTGCAGATGAATAACCTGAGAGCTGAGGACACAGCCGTGCATTGCTGTGCGAGGGACACAGTGAGGGGACCTCATTGTGAGCCCAGACACAAACCTCCTTGTAGAAGAAGATCAAGACTGCCAGGGGATGCCCACTACTCACCAGTTCTGTTTTCAAGCCCAGGAGCAGGTGCAGATGGAGGTGCAGATGGAGGTTCTGAGCAGGTTTCCTGTCAGGATCTGGGGTTTCGTGTCCAAGGTGAGTCTCTCTGGGCATAGCATTCTGTGTTTACCTATTCAGACTCAATCTTAGAAAGTGATGAAAACAACTATTTCCATGAGCCCAAAAGAATATCACTTGAATTTACATCTTTCTGACCCAAAAATATCAATGTATTACACATAACACCATGTGCATCATCTGAACTTTTTCAGGAATTGTAGTGGAACTCACAGTACCTTACTTAAACCCCCAGCAAATGTGCAATCTTGCTAGAAGCACATAAAGTGCATAATGGACATGGGACTACAGAGACTTCAAGAGTCTGAGCACAAGAAAAAAGACCTCTGGTTGTGGTTATTTTCAGTTAATATGGTCAGAACTGCAATTTCTGTAACAGCCTGAGAGACATAATGATTCCCACTAGGACCTAGTATGAATGTGGAATCTAGAGATCACACACAGAAACACCCACAGACACACACGACAAGTGTATAAAACTATTATCATCTTGACCATCCTGTTGTAGAGAGCAGGTCAGGCCTCTCAGCAACTTATAAATGCTTGGATGGAGTCAAAAAAGGACAGTGGCTCAGGGTGCATGTTGTGGGTCATTGGTGGGGGTCCTGTTCCAGGAGGGCATTGCATGGATTCAATGTCCCCTGGGTATCAAAGGATAGAGAACTTGTGGGTTACTGCTGGATTTCCCATGGGTAGGACAGGGGGAGAAGAAGGAGTATTGGAGATCAGGGAACTAGCGAGGCATAATCAAAGGATTGGCGTGATGATTAATTCTACTACACAAGTATGAAAACTGAGATAAGAAAAGAGACACATGATCATTCTACTGAGAAAGGGCTCCTAATACGTGGAAAATCAGAAGAACAATAAGAGGGAAGAATCACAAACTATAAAATGATCATAAAAATAGACCAAGGCTTTATTCAGGATCTCAGGTGGAAGGTGTCATCTCCCCAAGGTCACCAGCTGGTTCTGAAGGTCATGTGTACAGGGTTGCATGCAGTGACCAGAAGCCTCTACTGGATCCATGAGGATGCTCAGGGTGTGGAGCTGGATTGGAGGACCTTCCACCTGCAGGGAATAACTCATCGATCCTTCAGGTGCTGTCAGCTCACTGTGTGTGACCCCTACCATCCCCATGTTGGAACCTACCGTTCATGTGATGGGAGGAGGTGGGGCCTTAGGGGAGCACTTAGTCAAAAGGTGCACCCTCATGATAGGATAAGTGGGAGTTTTCTCTGCTTGTTGGAGTTTGATGTGTGTGTTCCTCCTGAGATAAGGAACTTTTCAGTTCTTATTTGAACAAATAATTTCTGTGTTTTTATCCTCTTTCTTCATCTATTTTGGCTCCTATCATGTGAATATTATTATAACTTCATAAGTCACTGAGATCCCTATACCTAGCTTTTTGTCTTTACCTTTTCCCCCCTTCTTTTCAGTAATTATTTTCTATAATTATATTGCATCTTATAAGATAAGACTCACTTACTCACTTCCCTGATTCATCCACCATCATTACTATGGCCTCCACCTGGATTACATCTTGGTTATACTATCTATAATTTGGCCTTTTTAATTCTCTTTCACTTATCTAAGCAGAAAAGGAAACTCTGTTGTCTTCTTTTCCTTTCCAAGGCTAGCTAGTATGATTTCAATCATTTTTTAAATTCTAAGTCAGGTATCTTCATATATTGATGAAGTCTCTTCTCTTGAGATTAGCATTCTATTCATTCTCATCAGTAAATATTTTCATTGTTCCTTTTTTCCCTATGAAGACATAAATAAAGGGGAAAAGAGAAAAATGTAAATAAAGAAGATCCCAGATTTGTTTCGTTATGCCTCTTGAAGGACTACATATCAAGAAAATAAAAATAAATTTAATTAAATTGGAATTAGAAAAAAATAAGTCTCTATATTATATTTAGAAACATAAATCTGAAATAGAAAAAATTAAAAAGAAAAAATAATAATAAATAAAGAATGATTTGAGTATAACTAAATAATTGGAAAAACAATGGAGAGTAAAATTGGAAAGGAAGCTAGGTCCTACCTACCCTAGCGCTGACTTCTAGCAGCACACTCTGACCACCAGCCTTGCTGACATGGAATTGCTGGTCCTGATCCCCTGGGGAGGCTCTGCTGTGCTCACTCTCAGGGGTCCTGTCTTAGTGGACATGCACATCTAGGGGGCAGGGGCCGGGACTCAGGGTGGATAGCTCTGGGCTCTAACAGGTTGCACTCTTCCGCTCCCTGATGGGCTGATGAAGGGTGACCATGGTCCCCTATCTTTAGCCTCAGGTTGAATATTCGCCCCCCTCACGCTTCAGGGAGCCCTCATAGGAGAGCCATCAACCCCATTCTGTCCTCTGTTTCCATCTGAACTCCATGTTCACCCTGCCTATGTCTGAGCTGGTTTATCTCAGGCACATGAGTGAGTGTCCAAGCGTCAATATGAGGGAATCGCCTGGTGTGGACTGGGGATGGTCTTCTGAGGGAGAGTCTCACAGTCTCTTACCTTCTGCCTGCTGGTATCAGGAAAGAGGTCACAGGATCACACAGGGTACAGTTTGTGGAAACACAGGACAATGCCTGCACTCAGACCCACGGTTCACCCCCTCTCGAGGTTCCTGTGCCTCTTAACCATCTCTCACATAGTGCCATATGTTCTTCTTAGGACGCACGGGACCTCATACCCTGGAAATATCCCCACTTTGCTATTGAGCACCATCATGCCAGGCTTGTCCCCAGGAGCACACTTCTAAAAGTTCACACATTCCTCTCTGGTACTTATAGACCTTCATAGTAGATTCTGGAAGCAACCACCCTCCATGCTGTCAACCCCGGGTTTATATCTCCCTTAGAAGAGGATCGGGACCACGAGGAAGTGTATACTACTCATCTATACTTCTAATTGAAGTCCCAGAAGCAGGTGCAGATGGAAGTTATGTGCAGGTTTCCTTTCAGAGTCTGAGGCTTCCTCTCCATGGAGCAGTTTCCCCCAAGGAGTCTCTCTGAACACAGGGTTCTATGCTTACCTATGCATTTTCTAGCTTAGAAACGTAGTTATCATATGAAGACACATCACATAAACTTGCACAAAACCAAGTAAATTACATTAAATTACTCTTGTATTTAAAAATGAATGAATTACAAGTATCCTGATGTTTTTCCAGAGAAGCTTTGGAGGAGCCACTGCTGCACTCTCTGTGCATCACAGGACAACTCATCTCAATGAACAAGAGAGAGGGTCTAGTTTCTGCCTGCTGGTTTCAGAATAGATGTCACAGGACCACACAGCGTTCAATTTATGGAAACAAAGCACAACGCCTGCACTCAGACCCAATGTTCACACGTCTATAGGTTCCAGTCCTTCTTAACCATGCATCACATTGTGCCACTTTTTCTTCTTGGCATTCAGGGGGTCCTTAGATCCAGAAATTTCCCTATTTTTCCATTTGAGCACCATCATGCCAGATCCGTCCCCCGCAGGAGTAGAATTGTACAAGTTCATACATTCCTCTCTTGTCCCTAAAATCCTTGACAGTAACTTCTGCAAGCAACCTCCCTCCTGCTGTCATCCCTACGATTGTATCTCCCCAATGTCAACACTGCACAGCTCCAGCACTTCAAAACCTGCTCAGTATTCTATTAGGAATCCTTCTGTTGTTCCTTGTTCAACTCTGATCAATTTCATGGATGTTCGAAATGATTCAATAACTATCCAGCTGTTTCAGGGATGTGACAAGCCCTGAGTCCCCTAAACCTTCTGACATGTTAACTTCTCCCTCCCATATTTTCTTATACTAAAGATGATGTGGTTATTTTTCTCTGATTTATATGTTGGAGGTGAACTTTGGACCCTGATGTTTTGTTTCAGAGTGTCATAAACTTATTTTCACCCATACTCTGATACTGGATCCTAAGGACACATTTTTGTTTGTACAAGCCTACTGAGTATTGTACTAATATTATAATATGTTTCAGGAAGTAATTATAGACATATGTGGTCAATGCACATAAGGTCATCCAACAAGTGACATAAGGAGCAATGCACTGCCTCGCAGTGAGACTGGGGCTTCAAGGAGGGCACAGATGCTCCCAAAGGACCAGAATTGCAGGAATATTATTGGCAGGACTCCATGTCTCTGTGCAGGGGACACAGGTGCCATTTGGGTGGTAGGCCCTGCTTGCAGTCTTCCTGATGCATATGATCCATTCAAAGATGGAAAGGGGGGTACCTGGGTGCACAGCAGTTTAGTGCCGCCTTCAGCCCAGGGCCTGATCCTGGAGATCAGGGATCGAGTCCCACATCAGGCTCCGTGCATGGAGCCTGCTTCTCACTCTGCCTGTGTCTCTGCATCTCTCTCTCTCTCTCTCTGTGTCTCTCATGAATAAATAAAACATAAAAAAACAAAGATGGAATGGACTAGATTTGGAAACAGAACAGAAGTACTGTATGCAGCCTGCAGATTCAGGGGGACTGATCTAAGAAAACCAAAATTATGGTTGATCAGAGGCACAAATTGAAATTGGTTTGAAACGGAAATTTCCTGCTGCATTTGTTATCAAAAATACCTGATAAATCCATAGAAGAGGTTCATGGTAGATAGTTTTCTTCTCTTAGATGGAATATAGTATTGGAATGTAAAAAGAATTCATGAAAAACTTACAGTTGTCAAGCAGCACCATACTGTTAGTTTAGGAGGGATAAGAAAAATAGAAATATAGGGCATACAATAGAAAATGTTCATTCTGACATGAGTTATTATATCCCAATCTCTGCTTGAATGAGCTCATTCTGCATCATGTAAGCTCATCAAAGTGATTACAGAAGATCACAGAGTTAACTGCAGTGGAACACAGTGACTGAGTTGTTAGAGACTTACAAATCCATCTGCATTACTTGAAACCCTCTGAAATTCAGCTAAATTCTAAATTTAAAATTGCAGGAATATTATAGGCAAGACTCCGTGTCTTTGTGAAGTGGACACAGGCATCTTTTGGTTGGTGGGCTCTGCTGGCAGTCTTCCTGATGCGTGTGATCCATTCAAAGTTTCTATGTGTTAGATTTGGAGACAGAAGACAAGTCCTGTACATAGCCTGTAGGGTCAGAGGGAATGATCTCAGAAATTCAAAATTAAGGTTGATTAAAGGCATAGATTGAAAAGAATTGAAACTGAATTTTCCTGCCACATTTGTTATTAAAAATACCTTTCATCAAAACACATCATTTTTTAAATAAAAATTTTTTATTGATGCTCAATTTGCGAACATACAGAATAACACCCAGTGCTCATCTTGCCGAGTGCACCCCTCCGTGCCCATCACCCAGTCACCACAACACTCCGCCCACCTCCCCTTCCACTACCCCTTGTTCAAGAGAGTCAGAGATACTCAGACACTTTGGATCTTCAGTAAAAGGATGTTCTTTTAGAACGTTTCCAGAAGATGAGGATATGATGACCCAGTGAGATTTGTGTCTCTCCATCACCTTACAGGGTTGTGTTGTAGTGATGGTTGTGACATATGTGCCTTGTCATTTGCGAACATGTGGTGCCCTGTGTCCTCATTTCAAACCCACCTGCATCAGCGACTCTCCCTCTGGGCATGAGTTCAGATTCCCTTTAGGATTTCCTCAATGGAACCCCTCAAGGGGCTTACATGACTTATTTACTCTTTCTCATTGTATTTAGATGCAATCATTTTTGTCATGGGATATGCAACAACCAGGTAATATGACCTGTTCATGTCAATATCTAACAGCTATACCATCCTATTCCATAATCTACATGTGAACTTACATGACGGTGAAGCTGTTTCAGGGAAGGTTTGTCCACTCATGGTCATCAAGGCAGTGGAGCAGCTCCAAATGCCCAGAAGCAAGGCAGTAGTTGGCTTTGCCAATTTCACTAATATTTATACACATACCAGCTGTCTCCAAACATGCACACTCAGAACATAATGTGAGAGGATGGAGCAAGGAATGGAGCACACATTTCCGCTGGTAATGTGCAGACCTGGACCTGAAACGGGCTTGGATGAATCTGTAATTTCACAGTGCAGTTGGCAATGGATTGTTATCATTTGCTATTGGTTTAGATTCCTCTTTAGATGTTCACACGCTACTTTGTTGAGGCCTGTTTTGGGGATTTTGTGAGTATCTTCCTGGCTGCAACAGAGAGCTGTTCTGAACATGGCCTCCTACCTCTAGCCTGGGGTTGAATATTTGCACTTCCAGTCTTCAAGGAGCCCTCACAGGAGAGCCATCAAGCCCTTTCTGTCCTCAGTTTACAACTGAACCCCATGTTCACCCTGCTTGTGTCTAAGCTGGTTTATCTCTGGCACATGAATGAGTCTCTAAACGTCAATAAGAGGGATTCCTGTGGTGTGGACCTGGGATGGTCCTCCAAGCAAGGATATCATGGTCTCTTACTTTCTGCTTGCTGGTCTCAGGATAGAAGTCACAGGACCAAACGGTTCAGTTTATGGAAACACAAATCACAACGCCTGCACTCAGACATAATGTTTACCCATCTCCAGAATCCTGTTCTTCTTAATCATCCGTCACATGGTGCCACTTTTTCTTTTAGGACTCAGGGGGGACTGCAGATCCTGGAAATTTCCCCACTTTGCCACATGAGCACCATCATACCAGGTTCGCTCCATGCAGGACCAGAATTCTTTTTTTAAAAAAAATTGGTGTTCAATCTGCCATCATACAGTTGGAAAGTGTTAGATTTGGAGACAGAACAGAAGTCGTGTGCACAGCCACAGGGTCAGGGGAACTGATCAGAGAAAACCAAATTTAAGGTTGATTAGAGGCACAGATTGAAATTGAATTGAAACTGAATTTTCCTGACACATTTGGTTTTTTTCCATTTATTTTTATTTATTTTTTAATTTATTTTTTATTGGTGTTCAATTTGGCAACATACAGAATAACACCCAGTGCTCATCCCGTCAAGTGCCCCTTCAGTGCCCACCACCCAGTCACCACCACATCCACCCTCCTCCCCTTCCATCACCCTTAGTTCTTTTCCCAGAGATAGGAGTTTTCCATGTTCTGTCTCCCTTTCTGATATTTCCTACCCATTTATTCTCCGTTCCCCTCTATTCCCTTTCACTATTATTTATATTCCTCAAATGAATGAGACCATATAATGTTTGTCCTTCTCCGATTGATTTATTTCACTCAGCATATACCCTCCAGTTCTATCCACATCGAATCAAATGGTGGGTATTTGTCATTTCTAAGGGCTGAGTAATATTCCATTGTATATATAAACCACATCTTCTTTATCCATTCATCTCTTGATGGACACAGAGGCTCCTTCAACAGTTTCCTGCCACATTTATTATAAAAAATACCCGATAAATCTGTCGAAGGGTTCAAGGGTAGATATTTTTCTTCTCTTAGATGGAATATACTATTTGTATGTAAAAGGAATTCATAAAAAACTTGGAGTGGAAAGGCAGCATTACACTGTTCATTTAGGAGGGATAAGAAAAATAGAAATATAGGCTATACCATGGAAAATGTTCATCCTGACACCAGTTTATTATATCCCAAACTCTGCATGAATGCAGCTCATTCTGCATCAGGTAAGCTTATCAGAGCCATTACAGAAAATCACAGATTTGACTGGATTGACACACAGTGACTGAGTTGATAGAGAGTTTCAAATTCAAGTACATTACCTGAAACACTGAAATTCAGCTAAATTCTAAATTTAACAAAATCATGTGATCATCTTGACACAGCAGGGTTCCACATATCTAAGGAACCCTGTCAGTCTTTCCATCAGGTGTTTCAAGAGAGCCAGTAAGTCCTGTGGAGAGGAGCAAAGGCCAAGATTCTGACTCACTGAAATGTGCACAAGGGCATATGACAAACCCTCTACAATTTAAGGGGTAGGATAAAATCACTCTATGGGGACACATGACACCTAAAAGCCAAAATTGACATGCAAAAAGCATTACGAAGTACCACGTGGACACAAAGTCTGAAGTCTGGAATATTACTTAATAAAAACATAGTTTCTCAAAGCAGTCAATATGAACACACAAAGGCAGTCACAACAGTTTGACAAGTAGGGCAAGAGGAGAACAGGTAGGACTCGAGATCCATGAGTTATCAGGTAACATTCAAAAACATGGTGTGGTGAAAAATGCCACTAAACAATTATGAAAAATAGGGAAGAAAGTTGGAGGAGGTCCTTTCATTGATCCTTCAGGTGTAGATATCAGCTCATTGTGTGTGACCTCTACCATCCCCTTGTTGAAACCTAAGGCCCATGAGATGGGAGGAGGAGGTGGGGCCTTGGGGAGCACTTAAGTCAGCAGATCGATCCCCATGATGGGATCAGGAACCTTATTCACCAGGACTAGGAAATTTCCATGTCTCCTGCTCCATGAGAGGTGACAGGGAAAGGACAGACTAGGACATGGGTGCTCTCCAGACACCACATCTGCATGCACCTGGATGTCAGACGTCACAGACTCCAGAACTATGGGAAATGAAGGTCTTTCTTTTGATTTGCTAAATCTATTTAGATGTTACAGCAGCCAGTACAGGCTAAAGTTTTCTTCTTCTACTTTTTCTTCTCCTTCTTCTTCTTCTTCTTCTTTTTCTTCTTCTTATTATTATTTAATTAAATCCAATTTTCCAAAATTTACTATACACCCAGTGCTCATCACATCACGTACCCTACTTAATGCCCATCACCCAGTTACCCCATCCCCACAATAACCTTCCTTCCAGTGACCCTCAGTTTAATTACCAAAGTTAAGTGACTCTCATGGTTTACCTTCCTCTCTAATATTACCCCGGTCAGTTCCACTCCTTCCCTTTTGGTCTCTTTCAATATTTCTTATACTCCACATATGACTGAGACCATATCATTGCCTATCAGTGATTGGTTTGTTTTCTTCAATATAATAGCTCAAGTTCCAACCATGTTGACGTGAATGTTCCTTTATGTTATACATAATTTCTAACGACTTAATTATACTTCAATTTATATATAAACCACATCTTCTTTATCCTTTTTCCTGTCGAGGAACACCATAGTTCCTCCCAGTTTAATTATTGTGGACATGCTGCTGTGAACATTGGGGTGCAGGTGACCCTTCATTTAACTATATCTGTGTCTCTGAAGCTAATACCCAGTATAGCAATGGCTGGGCATAGGGTGGCTCTATTCTCAGTTTTTGAATAAATTTGATTCCATTATCTGAGGAGCCTGCACCAGCTTTCATTCCTAACAACAGTGCAAGAGTTCTCCCTTTCTCCACATCCTCTGCAATATTTGTTATTTGCAGCCGTGTCAGTGTATCCATTCTGAGTTGTAGAAGTGGTATCTCCTTGTGATTTTCATTTGTATTTCCCTGATAACAATTCATGTGGATCCTCTTGCTTTTTTAATAATAAATTTATTTTTTATTGGTGTTCAGAACGGAATAACACCCAGTGCTAACCCCGTCAAGTGCCCCCCTCAGTGTCTACCACCCAGTCACCCCCACCTACCGCACTCCTCCCCTTCCACCACTCCTAGATCATTTCCCAGAGTTAGGAGTCTTCCATGTTCTGTCTCCCTTTCTGATATTTCCTACCCATTTCTTCTCCCTTCCCCTCTATTCCCTTTCACTATTATTTATATTCCCCAAATGAATGAGACCATATAATGTTTGTTCTTCTCTGATTGACTTATTTCACTCAGCATAAAACCCTTCAGTTCCATCCACATCGAAGCAAATGGTGGGTATACCTCTTGTAGGAATACATATAAAAATTTTTTAAAAATATATAAAATGAAATTAGAAAAAATAGGTATACAACATACATATAATATAAACATTAAAGAGAAAATTTAAGAACAAAATAATGGTGTGAAGATTAATTACATTAAACGAGTATAGAAATTGGGAAGACAAAAGAGAGAAATGGTCATTCTAAGTAGACAAATATTTGACTCTCTGGGAAAGGAGATGAACGATATATGGAAGAAGCACATAATACAAAATTATAGTACAAATACACCAAGGTCCTACGTGGAGCCTCAGGTGGAAGCTGTCCTCTCCCCAAGGTCACCAGCTGGTTCTGAAGATCAGGTGTACACTGTGCACATTTAGAGGCCCCAAACTTTTACTGGACCCATGAGGATCCTCATGGTTAGGATCTGGATTGGAGGACCTCCCACCTGCATGGAACAACCCCTTGATCCTTCAGGTGCTGATATCAGTTCCCTCGGTGTGACCTCTACCATCTGCATGCTGAAACCTATCGCCCACGTGATGTGAGGCAGAGGTGGAGACTTAGGGGAGCTCTTAGGTCAGAAGGCGTGCAGCCTCATGATGGGATCAGGTCCCTTATACACCAGGACTGGGAAAGCTCCCCGCACACTGGACCAATGTGAGGTGACAGGGAATGGACAGGCTAGGGTGTAGGCTGTCGCCAGACACCACATATGCCTACTCTTGGACCTCAGGGTTTCCAGGCTCCAAGTCTGTGGGAATGAGTGTCTGTTGTTTGATTCATCAAGTCCAAGTAGGATGTTCCAGCAGGGTACCCGGGATAAGGTCATTTATATTGTCTTTTTTTATTTTATTTTTTTTAAATCTTTTTTTTAATTTTTTTATTTATTTATGATAGTCACAGAGAGAGAGAGAGAGGCAGAGACATAGGCAGAGGGAGAAGCAGGCTCCATGCACCGGGAGCCCGAAGTGGGATTCGATCCCGGGTATCCAGGATCGCGCGCTGGGCCAAAGGCAGGCACCAAACCGCTGCTCCACCCAGGGATCCCTATTGTCTTTTTTTAAATGCAATTTGCCAGCATATTGTATAACACACAGTCCTCTTCACATCACATGCCCTCCTTAATGCTGATCTGTTATGCCCAAGATTGCAAATCGGAGAAACCACCAAGGACCCGACACCGATGCAAGTGCAAGAGGGTTTATTAGCAAGCTCGAGCTTGGATCCCAGCATACCCAACACAGTGGAGCAGGGACTTTGACCCCGAAGTGGGTTACAGCTGGGTTTTTTATGGGCTGGTCTAGGGGATTTTCAGAAGGGGTGGAGGAATTTCTCAAGTTCTGTTGAGATTCTGATATGGGGCTTTCAAGGGCATGGAGCTCTGTTCTCATTCTAATATGGAGCTTTCTGCCACTGGCTTGGGCTGTTGTCTTGTGATATGGGATTCCCTGCTAAGGACATTCTGCAGTTTTTTCAGTAAAGTTCAGCTTTTCTTTACAGGGGCCTAAGATGGCTGTACTTGTGATAATGCTAAACTTGAGGTGGAATGGCCTTAATTTTTCTCAGCCACCACATTTCCCCCTCACAGAGGAACCTAAGGAAAGACCCAATCATGGGTCCACGTTGGTCTCTGAGTGAGCCAGTGGGAATGATTAAACCATGATTCAAACCAACCGTGTTCCTTTTCTTCCTCCCGTTTACATCTACCCAAACCTTTTCTGACTTTTGCCACATATTCCTGTACCTTTCCTGAGTGGCCACTAAAGAAGTAACACTCCTCTTTTGTGGTAGCACATAACCCCCCTCCTTGCTTGCAACAGCCTCTCTACACTTACGATGCTCCCATCTTTTTAAACCTTAAAAGACTTTAAAAGCAAGGCTGAATTGGGTGCACATTTTTAAATGGCTAATGGGGATTGGTTGTGGCACGAAGTGGACAGAACATAAGCAACATTAGTGGGGTAAGTGAGAACGGAGCAGTCTTTGCTTTAGGGGATTGTGGCCTTTCCATTCTGGAACAAAGTCCATGAGAAAGGCGTGTGGGTCAGCTGACCAGATGTGGGTGTAGTGGACCCAGGGAGTAATCCCATCGACCTTGAGAGCATTGGGAGTGGTCAGGATCACAATGTAATGTCCCTTCTAGCAAGGTTGAAGTGTCTGGTGTTGGTATTTCCTCACCTACACCCAGTCACCTGGCCGGTATCCATGGGCACCCAGAGGTCGCCCAGTCTCTTAGAGGGCCCTCAGCTATGGTCACAACTGCTCATGGATTTGTTGTAAAATTTGGAGGGAGAAAAGGAGTTGCTTATTATCAAATTCATCAAGCAGCTCAGGTTGTAAATTCGAGATAATAGGTGGAGGAAGACCGAACATGATCTCGTAGGGAGTCAGTCCGATCTTATATGGGAAGTTCCTCACCCTATATAAGATGAAGGGGAGGAGAGTCACCCAGTCCCTGCCAGTCTCCAGGGCTAATTTAGTTAAAGTATCCTTTAATATTCTGTTTATCCTCTCTACCTGTCCTGAGCTTTGGGGCCTATATGCACAATGTAATTTCCAGTCTGCCCCAAGTGCTAGTGCCACTCCCTGTGTTTCCTTAGAGACGAATCCTGGACTGTTGTCTGATCCAATCATAACAGGAATACCATACCTCAGTAAAATGTCTTCTAGCAGTTTCTTGGTCACGGTCTGTACTGTTTCATGTTTGGTAGGAAATGCCTCTGTCCATCCTGAAAAATTATCTACAAACACTAGCAAATACCTGTATCCATATTTTTCAGGTTTACCTCTGTGAAGTCCATTTCCCAGTAGGCTCCTGGGCGGTCCCCTCATAGCCGAGTGCCTGGGTTAGATCCATGGGCAGTGGCATTAGTTAACTGGCATGTGTGGCAGCTTGCCGCAATCTGCTCCATCTTTGCTCGAGAGTTTTTACTAGTGATCTTTGCATGTCGTATGAGGTCTTCCATCTTCCTTATTCCCATGTGAGTACTCCGGTGCATTTTTGATAGGAATAGCCATCCTACTTCCTCCTGCAGCCAACGATCAATGTCAGTCATTGGGGCTGATGGCATTTGGTGGAGACAAGACACCCAGTCAACAGCCTGCCAGTGCATCTGCCTAAGCTGATGTCGACCCAATACAGATTGGAATTCCTACAGGTAAAAGTACAGTTTAGAGCTCTCAGAGAATATTTGCACAAAAGGTGGAAAAAGTTGAGAGCCCTCACCATGCGTGAAACCCTCCCAATGGGGTCCTGGGGATTTCTCGGATCCTGGACAAACCCCCAAATGTTGTGCCCAAGATTGCAATTCCGAGAATCCACCATGGAGCTGACACCGTTGCAAGCACCTGAAGTTTTATTAGCAAGCTCGAGCTTGGGTCCAAGTATACCCAAACACAGCTGAGCAGGGACTTGGACCCCAAAGTGGACTACAGCTGGATTTTATATGGGCTGGTCTAGGGGATTTTCAGAAGGGGTGGGGGAATTTCTCAAGTTTTGTTTACATTCTGAGATGTGGCTTTCAGGGGCATGGAGCTTTCTTATTCTAATATGGGGCTTTCTGTCACTGGCTTGAGCTGTAGTCTTTCTGATATAGGATTCTATCCCAAGGGCAATTCTGAGCTCTTTTGTCTTTCTGATATGGGATTCCCTGCCGTGGACATTCTGCCGTTTTTTTCTCTAAAGTTCAGCTCTAATTTACTGGGGCCTAAGATGGCTGTACTTGTGCTAATGCCAAACTTCTGGTGGAATGGCCTTAATTTTTCTCGGCATCCACAATCAATGAGTCGCCCCATCCACCTGCCCACCTCCCTTCCAGAGACCATTACTTTGTTTCCAGAATTAAGTGTCTCTCATGGTTTGTCTTCCTCTCTAATTTTCCCAACTCTGTTCCCCTCCTTTCCCTTATAATCCCTTGCAATATTTCTTATATTCCACGTATGAGTGAGACCATATGTTTGCTTTCTTTCTCTCATTGACTTATTTCATTCAGCATAACGTCCTCCAGTTGCATCCATGACAAAGCAAATGGTGTGTATTGATTCTTTCTGATGGAGGAACAACAACAATGGCAACAGCAAAGTCTCCAGCCCTGGAGTCAGATCCCTGCAGTAGCTAACCCAGTCTCCCAGTCCCCCCCCCCCCACAGGCTTAGATGCTCCCGGGGTAGTGGGGGGCACTGACCTGCACAGCTTGGTGACTCAGGCGGCAGGAGAGTCCTGCTGTCCCTGGGGTACTGCAGGATCCTGGGGTTTGTCTGATGGGTGCCCTGGGATCCAGGGCCATGCACTTCTGGAATTGCGCTCCCATGGCCCGCACCTCCCAAAGGCCGCAATATACAGACCCCACTGTCCAGAGCCCCTGCCTCCCTGGCTTCTCCCAAATACCCTGCAGGCTGCACTCCAGCTCTTTACTGGGACCTACCCATAAGTTTTGTACGCTTTCCCCCATGGTGCACTTCCTCTCTTAGTGACTCTGGGAAAATGGAGGCTTCACTGCCCCTCCAGCAATTCTGTCCAATCTCCCTGCTAAGTGCTTTTCAGTTTGGGAAGAATCCAGTGTAGATATTTTAAAGTTCCCACTTCTCTGGGTTGGGCTTTCCTGTCCCAGAGGTTCTCACCCATCTTGCCACACTTCCTCTTATTGGAGTCCATATGACATGATCTGCTACAGGGTCAAATCCTACAAATCCACTCACAAACACTTAGAATTAATGAATGTGTTCAGAGAATCTATAGGATACAGAATCAACATAGAAAATAAATTTACGTTTCAACACACTAACAACAAATTACCTAAAAGACAATTAACATAATAATTCTTTTGACACCAGCATTAAAAATAAGGTATTTAGGATTCAACTTCAGGAAGTATAAAATATTGTATAATAAAAATTACCTACATTGATGGGAGTAAAAGGCTAGGCTGGGAGAATCAAGGCCAGTGCTGACTGGAAGATATTTGCAAATGACATATCAGATAAAGGGCTAATTTCCAAGATTTATAAAGAGCTTCTAAAGAAAACCAAACCTGGGGCTTTAGAATGCGTGATTCCAAGCTATACACCATAGCTATGATTATTAATACAGTGTGGTCCTGGCACCAAAACAGACACATAGATCAATAGAACAGCATAGAGACCCAGGAAATGGGCCCTCAAATATATGGTTAAAATCTTTGAGAAAATAGGAAAGAATATTCCCTGGGAAAATAATGCAGTCTCAAAAATAATTGGCAGGAATAAAATTGAAGCAGCTCTGTAGAATAATTAAACTGGAGCATTCTCTTATACCAAACAAAAATATAAAGTCAAAGTAATTAAAATGTGAGACAACAGGAAAAAAATGTGAGACAACAATCCATCTAAATCCCTGTCAGGAGACGAGAGGGAACAACTTTTTGGAACGTAGCAACACCAATTTTTTGCAAGGCATATCTAAATAGGCAAGGCCAACAAAAGCAAAAATGAATGTTTTGCAGTGTGGCAGGATACAAAATCGATGCCCAGAAGTCAGTAGCATTTCTATACACCAACAATGAGACAGAAGAAAGAGAAATTAAGCAGTCAATCCCATTTATAATTGCACCCAAAAACATAAGATACCTAGGAATAAACCTAACCAAAGAGGTAAAGGTTGTATACCCTAAAAACTAAAGAAGGCTTCTGAAAGATATTGAGGAAGACACAAAAGATGGAAAAATATTCCATGCTCATGGATTGGCAGAATTAATATTGTGAAAATGTCAATGTTACCCGGGACAATTTACATGTTTAATGCAATCCCTGTCAAAATACCATGGACTTTCTTCAGAGACTTAGAACAAATTATTTTAAGATATGTGCGGAATCAGAAAAGACAGCAAATAGCCAGGGAAATTTTAAAAAAGAAAACCATAGCTGGGTGCATCACAATGCCAGATTTCAGGTTGTACTACAAAGCTGTGGTCATCAAGACAGTGTCATACTGGCACAAAAACAGACACATAGATCAATGGAACAGAATAGAGAACCCAGAAGTGGACCCTGAGCTTTATGATCAACTAATATTTGATAAAGGAGGAAGACTATCCATTGGAAGAAAGACTCTTCAATAGTCTCTTCAATAGATGGTGCTGGGAAAATTGGACATCCACATGCAGAAGAATGAAACTAGACCACTCTCTTGCACCATACAGAAAGATAAACTCAAAATGGATGAAAGATCTAACTGTGAGACAAGATTCCATCAAAATCCTAGAGGAGAACACAGTCAACATACTTTTTGAACTCGGCCACAGTAACTTCTCCTAAGATACATCCAGGAAGGCAAAGGAAACAAAAGCAAAAATGAACTACAGGACTTCATCAAGATAAGAAGCTTTTGCACAACAAAGGATACAGTCAAAAAACTAAAAGACAACCTACAGAATGGGAGAAAATATTTGCAAATGACGTATCAGATAAAGGGCTAGTTTCCAAGATCTATAAAGAACTTATTAAACTCAACACCAAAGAAACAAACAATCCAATCATGAAATGGGCAAAAGACATGAACAGAAATCTCACAGAGGAAGTCAGAATTGGGCCAACAAGCACATGAGAAAATGTTCCGCATCCCTTGCCATCAGGAAAATATAAATCAAAACCACAATGAGATACCACCTCACACGAGTGAGAATGGGGAAAATTAACAAGGCAGGAAACCACAAATTTTGGAGAGGATGCGGAGAAAAGGAAACCCTCTGGCACTGTTGGTGGGAATGTAAAATGGTGCAACCACTCTGGAAAACTGTGTTGAGTTTCCTCAAAGTGTTAAAAATAGATCTGCCCTATGACCGGACAATTGCACTGCTGGGGATTTACCCCAAAGATGCAGATGCCTTGAAACTCCCGGACACCTACACCCTGATGTTTGTATCAGCAATTTCTACAATAGCCAAACTGTGGAAGCAGCCTCGGTGTCCGTCGAACACTGAATGGATAAAGGAGATGTGGTTTATGTGTACAATGGAATATTACTCAGCCATTAGAAATTACAAATACTCACCATTTTTTTCAACGTGGAAGGAACTGAAGGGTATTATGCTGAATGAAATGAGTCATTCGGAGAAGGACAAACATTATATGTTCTCGTTCATTGGGGGGAATATAAATAATAGTGAAAGGGAATAAAAGGGAAGGGAGAAGAAATGGGTAGGAAATATCAGAAAGGGAGACAGAACATGAAGACTAACTCTGGGAAACAAATTAGGGTTGGTGGAAGGGGGGCAGGGAGGGGTTTGGGGGTGAATGGGTGACGGGCACTGAGGGGTGCACTTGACGGGATGAACACTGGGTGTTATTCTGTATGTTGGCAAATTGAACACCAATAAAAAATAAATTTATTATTAAATAAAATAAACATATACAATAAAGCTATTTTCTACACACTAACAACAAATTATCTGTATTAAATTTAAAAAACAATCCCTTTTACACTGGTATCAAAAATAAATATTTATTATTAAAATTCATTAAGGAGAGGAAATACTTTTTAAAAAATGACTTATATTAATGACAGAGTTTTCAAAAGGCACAAAGGCAAAATAAATACGTTGATGGATTAGAACATCATAAATCCACTGTATCACCAAAAGAAAGTGATCTACAGTTGTGAAGTAATGCTTGTATATAACTTATAAAGAATTGAATCACAGTCTGGAGGTGACTATATAATCAGAGGACATACAAAAAGGCCCTTCCCCTAGTGATTAAACCAGCCCAGCCCCTACCCTGCAGCTGGGAGAGGAGCTCCAGAACCAGGATCCCCAGGTGATCCCCTTCAGGGATCAGGACAGAACACAGACAACTCACCATGGAGTCTGTGTTCAGCGGGGTTTTCCTTGTCGCTATTTTAAAAGGTAATTCGTAGAGAAAAAGAGACCTAGAGTCTGCAAGTGGAGGTAAGTGAGAGAAACAGTGGATGTGGGACAGTTTCTTGATGAGGATGTCTTGTGTCGGCTGGTGTCCAGGGTGAGGAGCAGCTGGTGGAGTCTCGGGGAGATCTGGTGAAGTCTGGGGGGTCCCTGAGACTCTCCTGTGTGGCCCCTGGATTCACCTTCAGTAACTGTGACATGAGCTGGGTCCATTAGGCTCCAGGAAAGGGCTGCAGTGTGTCGCATACATTAGCTATGATGGAAGTAGCACAGGTTACAAAGACGCTGTGAAGGGCCGATTCACCATCTCCAGAGACAACGCCAAGAACATGCTGTATCTTCAGATGAACAGCCTGAGAGCTGAGGACACGGCTCTGTATTACTGTGCAGACACAGTGAAGGGACCTCTGTGTGAGCCCAGACACAAACATCCCTGTAGAAGGGGATCAGGACCACTAGGGGGTGCACACTACTCACCACTTCTATCTTGAAGGCCCATGAGCAGGTGCAGAGAGAGGTTCTGGGCAGGTTTCCTGTCGGGGTCTGGGCTTCCTCTCCATGGAGTAGTTTCCCCCAGGGAGTCTCTCTGAACACTTGATTGTGTGTTTACCTATTCAGCCTCTTTCTTACAGACTTAGAATTCAACTATAGTGCTTGCACTTACTTGTACTTAACATTTCCTGACCAGAAATATTCATCAATTACAAATAACTCCATTCACATTATCTGAACATTTTCTTGAGTCCTAATGACACTCACTGTGGATCACAGGACCCCATGCTAACATGGTGTCTTGCACCATCATGGCATAGATGAATCTCCAATCCACACAATAGAAAAGAGATATTCTACAAAAATGTTAAAATGTCTGGGGAGTGAGAGAGTTTCCCAGCATGACATGGTAGTGATGTGGACCCAGAGTTCACACACACACACACACACACACACACACACACCATCATGAGAGTATAAGCTTTTATCACCTTCACCTTCGTATCCGATGGGAGCCAGGCAGGCCTCTCATTACATCATAAATGCCTGGATGGTGTCATGGAAGGACACTGGCACAGGTTGTGTGTTGTGGGTCAGTGGTGAGGACGGGGTCCTGCTCCACGAGGGGCTTGTGTGGAGTCAGTGTCCCAATTGCATCAAAAGAGGGAACTCCTGGGTTATTGTTTCATTTCTTATCCTTTGTGTGGAGGAGATGAACAGGGATGGAATATCAGGGAGTTATCAGGCAATAATACATGGACATGGTGTGAGGAATAAGTTCACTAAACAAGCATTAAACTGGGAAGACAAAAGAAAGACATGGTACATCTAAGTAGCCAAATGCCTGAGTCACAGGAAAACAAGATGGATAATATATGGAAGCAGCATGAAACCTAAAATGATAATAATAATAAGCCAAGATCCTACCAGTTCTCAGATGGAAGCTGTCCTCTCCCCACAGTCACCAGCTGCTTTTGAAGGTCATGTGTACTCCGTATGCTCAGAGACCAGAAACTTCTACTGAATCCATGAGTATCCTCAGTTTGAGGAGCTGGATTGGAGTACCTTTGACCTGCAGTGAATAACTCATGGATCCTTCGGGTGTAGACGTCAGCTCATTGTGTGTGACCTCAACCATCCCCGTGTTGGAATATAATACTCATATGATGCGGGGAGTAGGTGGGGCCTTAGGGGTGCAGTTACGTCAGGAGGTGCAGCCTTGTCAGATCAGCCATTACACTCTTGGGCTGGAAAAGTTCCCTACACCCTGGTCCCATATAAGGTGATGGAGAAAGGACAGGGTAGGATGTGGGTGCTCTCTAGACACCACAGCTTCCTGCACCTGGACCTCAGACACCCAGACTCCAGATCTGAGAGAATTCATGTCTGTTGTTTGATCTGCCCAGTACATCTATGATGTTCCAGCATGGGGCATGGGTGAAAGTCATTTTTTTCTTTATTTAAATTGAATTTGCCAACATTCACTATACCCTCAGTGTTCATCACATCATGTACCCTATTTAGCTCCCATTATCCAGTTACCCCTTTCCCCACCTCCTCCCTTCCAGTGACCCTCAGTTGTTTTTTTCCCCAGAGTTAAGTGTGTCTCCTGATTTGTCTTCCTCTCTAGTCTTACCCCACTAAGTTTCACTCCTTCCCTTATAGTCTCTTTCAATATGAATGAGACCATATCATTGCCTTTCTGTGATTGATTTATTTCTCTCAATATAATGCCTCCAGTTCCATCCATACTGAAGGGAACATTATTTCATGTTATTCCTTATGTCTGACTGCTATGTAATATCCCATTGTATATATAAAGTACGTCTTTTTTGTATATTGTTTATTGTAGTGTGATTTGCCAACATATATCATAACACCCAGTGTTCATCCCATCAAGTTCCCCATTCAGTGCCCATCACCCAGGCACCCTATCCCCTGCCTACCTCACCTTCCTATACTCCTTGTTTGTTTACCAGAGTTAGGAGTCTAATGTTCTTTCTCCCTCTCTGATTTTCCCACTCATTTTCTTTCCATTCCCCTATAATCCCTTTCACTATTTTTATTATCCCCAAATGAATGAGGCCATATAATGTTTGTCCTTCTCTGATTGACTTATTTCACTCAACATAATATGCTCCAGGTCCATCCACGTCTAAGCAATTGGTGGGTATTCGTCCTTTCTAAAGGCTGAGTAATATTCCATTGTATACATTGACCACAGCTTCATTATCCATTCATCTCTCAATAGACACTGAGGCTCCTTCCACTGTTTGGCTGTTGTGGACTTTGCTGCTGTGAACATTGAGGTGCAAGTGTCCCTTCATTTCATTAAATCTGTGTCTTTGTATTTTTAGTGAAAGGGAATAAAGGAGAAAGGAGAAAAAAAAGTGGGAAATATCAGAAAGGGAGACAGAAAGACTCCTAACTCTGGGAAAAGAACTAGGGGTGGTGGAAGGGGGGTTGGGCGGGGGTGGGGGTGACTGGGTCATGGGCACAGAAGTGGGCACTTGGCAGGATGAGCACTGAGTGTTATTCTATATGTTGGCAAATTGAACACCAATAAAAATAAATTTATATAATAAATAAATATAAATCAATCAATCAATCAATCAATCAATCAATCTGTGTCTTTGGTGTAAATTCCCTTAAAGGCAATGGCTGGGTCCTGGAGTGACTCTATTCTCACTTTTTCAGGACATTCCATTCTGTTCTGGTGTGGCTCAAAAAGCCTTAATTCCCACCAATACTGGAAGAGGGTTCCACTTTCTCAATATCCTCCCTTATATTTATTGTATCTGGCCTTGTTGCTTTATCCATTCTGAGTTGTATAAGTGGGATTTTAGTGTGGTTTTCATTTGTATTTCCGTGATGACAAGTCATGTGGATCATTTTTCTCATCTCCCTGTTAGCCATTTGTTGGTCTTCTTTGGAGAATGCCTGTTTATGTATTCTACCTATTTCATGACTGGATTGATTGTTTTGTTGGGTGCTGCCTTTGTTTAGGAAATATCTTGTCCTATTCTGTAGGTTGCCTTTCATATTGTCGCCCATTGTATTGTTGTACAGATTCTATCTTGATGAAGTCCTAATAGTTTATTTTTCCCATTGTTTCCTATGTTTTTTGAGAGGTGCCTTGCTAGCAGTCGCTGCAGGTGAGGAAAAAAGATTCTACCGGAATTCAACTCTAGGATTTTGATGAATTACTATTTCAGATTTTGGTATTTCACCATTTTGAGATTATCTGTGTGTTTGGTGTAGCTGAATGGTCCACTTTCTTTCTAATGCTGGTGGCTGTCCAATTTTTTTTTTAAGATCCATTTATTGATGAGACTTTCTTCCTTAGATATTTTTTTGTTTCTTCTTGAGGAGTAGTTGTGTTGTTTTTGCCAGTACCAGGCTATCTTTATCATAAAGACTTTAAAATAGAGCTTGTCTACAAACATTGTGATGCCCTCCAGCTGTAGTTCTGTTTCTGTTTTTTTTTTTTTTTTTTTTTTTACCCAAAATGTTTCTACCTGTTTGATGACTCAGGAAAGAAATTGAAGAAGACACAAAGAGGGAACACCTTCTGTGCCTATGGATTACAACAATGTATATTGTCAAGATACCTGTGTTGCTCAGAGTTTGAGGGTCTGCAATGTGCTCAGGTTGTAACCCTGGGGTTCTGGGATGTTGTCCTGCATCAGGCTTTTGGAAGGGAGCCTGATTCTCCCTCTGCCTATGTCTCTGCCTCTGTCTCTGTGACTCTCCTGAATCAATAAATAAATCTTTAAAACAAAAACAAAAATAAATACTGTGAAAATCTCTATGCTGCCCAGAACCTTCTACATATTCAAAGCAATCCTTGTGAAATCATCCTGGACATTTTTCACAGAGTATGAACATATAATCCAAAAGAGTTTTATGGCACACACAGAGATTTTAGGGCCACATTGATTCTCTGGCATGGCCCTGCAGTATTTATTGTGAGAAGTATCATGTAACCATCCTCATCCAGTGAAGGGTGCATTTCTCACCTGGAACTAGGACTAAACTTTTGCAAACCATAGGTATCTGTTAAAAAGTCACACTGGTCACAGAGAAGGAGAACAATGATACAAGAGAGTCAGAGATACTCAGAAACTTTGGAACTTCAGTTTAAGGATGTTCTTTGATAATGTTTCCAGAAGATGTGGATGTGATGACCCAGTAGGATTTGTGTGTCACCATCACCTTACAGGGTTGTGTTGTACTGATGGCTGTTAGGTGTGTCCCTTGTCACTGGATGAACATTTGGTGCCCCGTGTCCTCATTTCAAACCCACCTGCACCTGTGACTCTCCCTCTGGACATGAGATCAGTTTCCTTTTAGGATTTCCTCAATGGAACCCTTCAAGGGACATACATGACTTATTTACCTCTTATCATTTTATTGAAATGCAATCATTTTTGTCATGGAATTTGCAACAACCAGGTAACATGACCTGGTCATGTCAATATCTAAGAGCTCTACCATTCTATTTCATAGTCAACATGTGAAATTACATGACAGTGAATCTATTTCAAGGAAGGTAAGTCCACTCATGGTCAGCAAGGCAGGGGAGCAGCTCTGAATGCTCAGAAGCAGGGCATTGGTTGGCTTTAAGGATTTCATAAATATTTTTTTTTATGCAGTTCTTTATTTTTTTTTAATTTTTATTTATTTATGATAGTCACAGAGAGAGAAAGAGAGAGAGGCAGAGACATAGGCAGAGGGAGAAGCAGGCTCCATGCACCGGAAGCCCGATGTGGGATTCGATCCCGGGTCTCCAGGATCGCGCCCTGGGCCAAAGGCAGGCGCCAAACCGCTGCACCACCCAGGGATCCCCTGTTGAGGCCTTTTTTTGTGGTTTTGTGACTCTCTTCCTGGCTGTATTGGAGAGCATTTATGAACATGGTCTCCTACCTCTAGCCTGGGAATGAATGTTTGCACCCCCGAGTCTTCAGGGAGCCCTCATAGGAGAGCCATCAAGCACTTTCTGTCCTCAGTCTACCTCTGAATTCCAACTTCATCATACCTGTGTCTGAGCTGGTTTATCTCAGGCACATGAAAGGGTCTCTAATCGTCAATATGGAAGGCTCCTGTAGTTTAGATCTGGGCTGGTCCTCCGAGGGGTTGTCATGAGAAAGGGTCTAGTTTCTGCCTGCTGGTTTCAGAATAGAAATCACAGGACCACACAGAGTTCAGTTTATGGAAACACAGCACAACTCCTGCACTCAGACCCAATGTTCACACGACTTCAGGTTCCAGTCCTTCTTCAACATGCATCACATAGTGCCACTTTTTCTTCTTGGCACTCAGGGGGTCCTTAGATCCAGGAAATTTCCCCATTTTTCCATTTGAGAACCATCATGCCAGGTCCGTCCCCCACAGGATTAGAATTCTGTTAAGTTCATATGTTCCTCTCTTGTCCTTAAAGTCCTTGACTGTAGCTTCTGCAAACAACCTCCCTCCTGCTGTCATCCCCATGGTTGTATCTCCCCAATGTCAACAGCAGACAGCTCCAACACTCCAAAACCTGCTCAGTATTCTTTTAGGAGTCTTTCTGTTGTTTTTTCAACTCTGATTGATTTCATGGATGTTCGAAATGATTCAATAACTATCCAGCGGTTCCAGGGATGTGACAATCCCTGAGTCCCCCTAATCTTATGACATGTTCACTTCTCTCTCCCATATTTTCTTTTAATAAAGATGGTGTGGTGAATTCTTTCTGATTTATATGTTGGAGGTGAACCTTGAATCCTGGTGTTTTGTTTCAGAATATCATAAACTTATTTTCATCCCTACTCTGATTCTGGATCCTAATGACTCATTTGTGTTTGTAAAGCCTATTGAGTATTGTAATAATATTATATTAAGTTTCAGGAAGTAATTATAGACATGTGTAGTACATACACATAAGGTCATCCAACGAGTGACAAAAAGGAGCAATGCACCTCCTAGCAGTGAGGTTGGGGCTTCCAGGAAGGCACAGATGCTCACAAAGGATTAGAATTACAGATATATTATTAGCATCCATTGGCCATGTCTCTGTAGAGGTGACACAGTTGCCATTTGTGTGTTGGGCTCTGCTTGCAGAATTCCTGATGCATATGATCTATTCAAAGATGGAAATGGGGTTACCCAGGTGATTCAGCTATTTGGCACCACCCTCAGCCCAGGGCCTGATCCTGGAGATCAGGAATAGAGTCCCACAGTAGGCTCCCTGCATGGAGCCTGTTTTCCCACTGCCTGTGTCTTGCCTGTGTCTCTGCATCTCTCTCTCTCTCTCTCTCACTCTCTCTCTGTGTCTCTCTTGAATAAATAAATAAAATATTAACAAAACAAACATGGAATGTGCTAGATTTTGATACAGATCAGAAGTCCCGTATGCAGCCCACAGGATCAGTGGGACAGATCTAAGAAAACCAAAATTATGGTTGATCAGAGGCACAAATTGAAATTGAATTGAAACTGAAATTTACTGCTGCATTTGTTATGAAAAATTCCTGATAAATCTGTAGAAGAGGATCATGGTAGATATTTTTCTTCTCCTAGATGGAATATAGTATTTGAATGTAAAAGGAATTCATGAAAAACTTACAGTGTAAATGCAGCACTACACTGTTAGTTTAGGAAGTATAAGAAAAATAGAAATATAGGCTATACAATGGAAGATGTTCATTATGACACCAGTTTATTATATCCAACACCCTGCCTGAATGAGCTCATTCTGTGTCAGGTAAGCTCATCAAAGCGATTACAGAAGATCACAGAGTTAACTGCAGTGGAACAACTTGACTGAGGTGTTAGAGACTTACAAATAGAACTGCATTACCTGAAACCCTCTGAAATTCAGCTAAATACTAAATTTAGCAAAATCATGTGATCCCCAATAGAATGTGTCCACTATTCTAAAGAACACTGCCACTCTTTCATTCAGATGTTTCAGAGGGCAATAAGTCCTGTGGAGATGAGCACAGGCCAAGAATCTGGGGTTAGACTCACCTGAAAATGTGCATAAGGACACATTAGAAACCCTCTACAATTTAAGGGGTAGGTTCACATCATTGTATGGGGAAACATGACACCTACAAACCAAGATTCTATGCAAATACAATTACAATGTACCACGTGGACACAAAGTCTGAAGTCTGGAATATTATGTTATAAAAAACAGTTTTTCAAAAAGTAAGTATGAACACAAAGGCTATCACATCTTTACAGGTCACACAGCTTCAGATAAATGATGCCAAGCTGACTATATACTGAGAGGACATGTATATAGAGACCACCTTCTATTGAATAAAACAGCCCAGACATGACCCTGCATCTTGGAGAGGAACCTCAGCCCCAGAAGCGATGTCAGTTATCAGGACAAAACACAACTCACCATGGAGTCTATGCTCAGCTGGGTTTTCCTTGACACTATTTTTAAAATATATTTTTATATATTTTCTATTTGAGTCAATTTGCCAACATAGAGCATATCCCTCAGTGCTCATTCGTCAACAGAAGGATGGGCATTTTTAAGAACTAACGAAAATCCTCCATTATATATATATATATATATATATATATATATATATATATATATATATATTTTATATATATATAAAATCTTTTTTAACATGTTTATGACTTTGATATTTTCATCTAATGTTGCTAGAAAGAGAGAAATTATACCTCAAAAGTTTATAAACATTGGGATATGGGGTAATGAGATTGAATATATTTGATTTACACATTTTATCCCCAACTGGAAGCAGATATTAATTAACCAAAACCGTCATGACTCCATTGTTGTAATATGAGGGTTGAACTTGAAACTACAGCTGCCGTTCCTAATTCAAACATAACGGCACCTCACTTTCAGCCTCTACAGAGAACCATCACCCTATGACATCCCTGTTTGTGGACTTCCAGTACTAATGGGAAAGGCCTATTAATACAGGGTGCTGCTGCATACTCAGAAAGCATGAACAAGTGTCTACTGGCATTCATCTGAAGCTACTGTTCCTTGACAGGGAATAGGTCAGAGCTCGACGATTCATGTTTACCCTGTGCTGTTCCCCTGACTTTCACAACCTGACACAAAAAGTGGATTCCTTTTTCTAATTCAATATTTTTAATTTAATGTCTAGTTCTATATACTATGAATCTCTCAACTTCCCCTGGAGCTTTCCTATGACCCAGCAATTGCACTACTGGGATTTACTACAAAGATACAAATACAGTGAAAGACCATGATACCTACACCTCAATGTTTATAGCAGCAATGTCCAGAGTAGCCAAACTGGAAGGAGCCTCAGTGTCCATCGAAAGAATAGTGGATAAAGATTATGTGGTCTATATATACAATGGAATATTACTCAGCCATTAGAAATGAAGAACACCCACCATTTGCTTCGACGTGATTGGAACTGGAGGGTATTATGCTGAGTGAAGTAAGTAAGCGACAGAAGAACAAATATATGGTCTCATTCATTCAGGAAATATAAAAAGTAGTGAAAGGGAGTAAAGGGGAAAGGAGATAAAATGAGTGGGAAATACCAGAGAGGTCGACAGAACATGAGAGACTTCTAACTCTGGGAAAGGAACTCTGGGAAGGAACTCTGGGAAGGGGTACTGGTAAGGGAGGTCGGCGGGGTTAGCGATGACTGGGTGACGGGCAATCAGGCGTCACTTGACGGGATGAGCACTGGGTGTTATACTATATGTTGGCAAAGCGCAACATTTCATTTTTCCAATGAAAAATAATTAAGAAATAAAATTTGAAAAACAAAAGAAACTTCAGATAATGAGGAATAATCGTAACCAAAGAGGAAAGGACCTAGTCTAATATTTCTAAAATACATATGAAAGACATTTAAAAAGACAGAAATTTATGGAAAACAGTTTATTCTTATGGATTGGAAAATTAAATATTCATATAATGTCTATGCCACCAACAGCAATCTATGCATCCAGTATGAACCCTATCAAAACACCGCCAAGATTTTTCTAGGGAATGGAACAAGCCTAAAATTTGTAAATAAACAGAAAAGATTCTGAGTAAGCAAAAGAATGTTAAAACAGAAAACAAATCAGGGCAGCCAGCGTGGCTCAGCGTTTTAGCACTGCCTTTTTGTCCAGGGCATGATCCTGCAGACCTGGGAACAAGTCCGATATCAGATTCCCTACATGGTGCCTGCTGCACCCTCTGCCTGTGTCTCTGCCATTCTCTCTGTATCTCTGCATCTCTCATGAGTAAATAAATAAAAACTTAATAAAAAAGGCAAAAGCCATCAGAATTCCAGATTTCAAAGTTATGATCATCAAAACAGTATAATAGTGGCAGTAACACATGCACATGGTGAATGGAATAGAATAAAGAACACATAAATGGACACACCGCTCTATGGCCAACTTATCCTCAACTAAGTACAAAAGACTATCAACTGGAAAAAGAGCAATCTCTTGAACAAGTGGTGTTGGGAACACTGGACAGCTGCAAATAGAATGAACCTGGGCCACATTCTTACACTCCACACAAAGGTAAACTCAGAGTAGATGAAAAACCTAAATATGAGGCAAGAAACCATCAAAATCAAGGAGATATTGTGACCTCAGCCACAACAGGTTCTTGGAACTCGAATCTCCAAATGGAAGGGAAACAAAAGTAAGAGTGAACTCTCTGGACTACATCAAGGAAGGAGCCGTTGTACAGCTTTGGAAACACTAAACATAATTAAAAGGCAACCTAACAAATTGAAAATGATAGGGATGCCTGTATAGCTTGAGCATCTGTCTTTGGCTCAGGGAGTCCTAGAGCTCTAGGATTGAGACCAGCATTAGGCTCCGTGTGGGGAGCCCACTTATCCCTCTGCCCATCTCTGAATCTCCCTCTCTATCTCTGATGAATAAATAAATAACATCTTCCAAAAGAATAAAAATGGGAGAAGAGATTTGCAAATCTATCTCCAGATTAATGCTGGTTTCCAAAATCGAAAAATAGATTACCAAACTAAGCAACCAAAAAGTGAAAACTGCAATCAGAAATGGGCAGAGGATATGATGATTCACCTTGTCCTGATTTGAGTTGTAGACTGTCACTTTATATTAGGTAGATCATCCACATACAAAATGAAATTTATTATCTCCTCTAGGTCTACGTTATATCAAATGCTTACCTGAAAGATACACATGCAATGAAATGCTGAGACACCTGCACCCCGATGTTTATAGTAGCACTGTCCACAATAGCCAAACTGTGGAAGGAGCCTCGGTGACCATCGAAAGATGAATGGATAAAGAAGATGTGGTTTATGTATACAAGGAATATTACTCAGCCATTAGAAATGACAAATAACCACCATTTGCTTCAACATGGATGGATCTGGAGCATATTATGGCTGAGTAAAATAAGTCAAACGGAGAAGGACAAACATTATATGTTTGCATTTATTTGAAGAATATAAATAATAGTAAAAGGTAGTAGAAGGGAAGGGAGAAGAAATGGGTAGAAAATATCATAAAGGGAGACAGAACATGGAAGACTTCTAACTCTGGGAAATGAACTAGGGGTTGTGGCGGGGAGTGGGTGTGAATGGGTGACGGGCTCTGAGGGGATCACTTGACAGGATGAGCACTGGGTGTTATTCTGTATGTTGGAAAATTGAACACCAATAAAAATAAAGTTTTATTGAAAAAAATGCTGCAATAAACATAGGATGCACGTAAAATAAATAGAACAGACAATGCATCCTGAAGACAAGAGGAAAATGCTTTCTGCCCCAGACTGGAGGACCTACCAGTAAACATACCAAGAAAACTACATTTAAAAAAAGAAAACGTGGTAACCTGGAAAGAAAATAATTAGTTTTCCTATGACAATGTCAATAGAGTCAATGAGTAAAAATGTCACATAAAAACTGGAAGAAATAACTCATGAGCTCAGCAAAAAAATCTGTATAAAAATCAGCAAATAAAATAATGATAAATTCCTACAAAATAACAACAAATTACATGTACAAAATTAGCAAAATAATCCAATTTACACTAGAACCTAAAATAAATATTTAGGATTAAAATTTACTAACAAGCTGAAATATCTCCAGAAAATGACCTATACTGATGTGTTTTTTGAAATGCACCCAGAAATTCGAAAATAACTGTGCTTAGAACTTCATATAATAAGAGGTCCATCTACACAAATTGCTATAGAATTGTGGTGCAACACTCGTGTTGGCTTTAAATACGCGAACCTAAGTCTGGGGCTGGTTATATAGTCAGAGGACATGCAAATAGGACCCTCACTCCACTGATTAAACCATCCCAGTCCCGACCCTGCAGCTGGGAGAGGAGCCCCAACCCCAGGATCCCAAGGTGACCCGATTCAGGAATCAGGACACAACACAAACAAACCATCATGGAGTCTGTGCTCTGCTTGTTTTTCCTTTTCGCTACTTTAAAAGGTAATTCAAAGAGAACCAGAGGCCTTGAGTCTGTGAGTGGAAGTGAGTGAGAGAAATAGGGGATATGGGACAGTTTTTATACCAGGATGTCTTGTGTCTGCAGGTGTCCAGAGTGAGGTGCAGCTGGTGGAGTCTGGTGGAAACCTGGTGAAGCCTGGGGGTTCCCTGAGACTGTCCTGTGTGGCCTCTGGATTAACCTTCTATAGCTATGCCATTTACTGGGTCCACAAGGCTCCTGGGAAGGGGCTGCAGTGGGTCGCAGCTATTACCACTGATGGAAGTAGCACATACTACACTGACGCTGTGAAGGGCCGATTCACCATCTCCAGAGACAATGCCAAGAACACGCTGTATCTGCAGATGAACAGCCTGAGAGCTGAGGACATGCCCGTGTATTACTGTGCGAGGGACACATTGAGGCGACCTCAGTGTGAGCCCAGACACAAACCTCCCTGTAGAAGGGGATCGGGACTACCAGGTGGTGCACACTCCTCACCACTTCTGTCTTGAAGGCCCAGGAGCAGGTGCAGAGGGAGGTTCTGGGCAGGTTTCCTGTCAGGGTCTGGGCTTCCTCACCAAGGAGCTGTTTCCCCCAGGGAGCTTCACTGGACCAGGAATTTGTTATTAAGTATTCGGCTTCTGATTTGAAAACTTAGATTGTTTAGGAAAACAGCTACTTCATATGCACAGCAGACAGAGTTGCTTACACTTATTTACTATTTCCCCAAATATGAGAAATATACAAATACCTCCATGTATGTCAAGGACTAGAGGGATCCCGGGATCCCTGTGTGGCTCAGTCATTTAGCGTTTGCCTTCAGCCTAGGCCATGATCCTGGAGTCCCAATTTCGAGTACCACATCAAGCTCCCTGCATGGTGCCTGCTTCTCCCTCTGTCTGTGTCTCTACCTCTTCTCTCTCTGTGTCTCTCATGAATAAAAAATAAAACCATTTTTAAAAGAGGGACCTGCAATCCATGCACAAAAAAAGAAATAATACCTGATGTACTGATAAACGAGAAATATAATCAGAGAGAAGAGGCAGAAATTATCATGTGATTATAAAAGTGGACCGGCGACTCACCCAGAAGGTGAAGTGGAATCTATCCCCTTCCAAGTTATCAGCTGATTCTGAAGGTCATGTGTGTCCTTGTGCAGGGACCAGAAGCTTCCACTGGATCTATGAGGATCCTCTGGGTGAGGATCTGGATTGGAGGAGCCTTCCACTTCCAGGATATAAATCATTGATCCTTCAGGTGCTGATATCAGCCCTCTGTGTGTGACCTCTACCTTCCCCATTTTGAAACCTAATGCCCTTGAGATGGGAGGAGTTGGTGTGGCCTTAGGGGAGCACTTAGGTCAGGAGGGTGCAGCCTCAGGATAGGACCAGGGTCCTTATACATCAGGACTGGGAAAGCTCACTGCCCCATGGCCCAATGTGAGTTTTCGAGGAAAGGATGGGGTAGGACGTGGGTGCTCTCTAGACACCACATCTACCTGCACCTGGACCTCAGGCTTCCCAGACTCCAGAACTGTGGGAATGAGTGTCTGTTGTTTAATCCATGCAGACCAAGTATGATGTTCCAGCAGGGAGCACAGGGTAAGATATTGGTGACACGCGATTTCAAGCCCGGATGATCTGGTCTTTTCTGCTGCATTTGTTGTGGTAAGTCCCTGATAGTTTCCATCCATGGGGTCAATGGTGGATTTCTCACATGTTCCCTCCTGCAGGGAGGATGAACCTGTGGACACTCCTAGGACTCTTTGATCAAGTCCCAGTGGACATGGAGGGAGAAACTTTACACAGGGAGCAGGGGCCTGGGAGATTGTGGAACTCTAGTGTAAGGATGATGATTTATCAACCTTTCCAGAAGATGGGGATGTGCTGACCCTCTGGGACCTGAGTCTGAGCATCACCGTCCATATGCTGTTTGATGTCTGTGAGGTCAGGACAGCAGTTCCCTTCCTGCTTTCATAATTCCTTCTTTGCCTGCATATTTTGTGAAATTCGAATTTGTTGAATTTCATGAGAGTATCTGTGCTTCCTGGATGTTGAGGTCTCTGTCCTTCTAATTAGGGGGCTTGTCAGGAATTCTTCAAACCCAGTTGTATCTTTAAAAATATTGTTTTAGATTCCAGCCTGCTATGTAATCTAAGTACCTTTAACCACCCATATCCTCAAGTGGGTGGATTTCTATGATGAACTCATATAATGAAGTCAACAACTTTCCTCTTTTCTGCTTATCCTAATTGTAGTAGCTTCAGGAAGTAGTTTCCTTCCCTGTCCCATCCCCACAGCTAAATCTCCCCAACACAACACTCCACAATGCCTACGTTCCAAAACGTGTCGATTTTCAACTTGCAGACTAGCATTTTTTTTATGACTAGCATCTTTTGTTCTCTCATCCTCCTATTGATTTCTTGTTAGCTCAGAATTATTTGATAAATATCCAGCTGTGTTCAGGGATGACACAAGCCCAGGATCCCTTGCAGGTCTGACATCGTAACTCCTCTCCCCTTCTGTTTGTTAGCAAAGAAGATCTGAAATAATACAAGGAGGCAATATGCATGACACTTACAATCCTCATTTTAGTAACCAAACGAGAATACAAATTGTTATTTGACCTTCCTTCTTCATCTACCAACTACACACACTCTTTGATTTCAGCAACCCTTCAGCTTGTCACAGCCCATTACCTGAGAGGGAGACCAACAGCTTCATCCTGAAGGGTCTCTGCTTGGTCTCCTCCTTACAAGCTATTCGTACCTACTTAGCACTCTAATCCCATTTTGAAAGGATATTCCACTCCTCTCAAAAGCCAGCTGCATCAGGGTTGTGAAGACAATTTTAGTCTACTGAGATCAACTCTTAACTGGTGCCTGAATATCTCAGAACCATCTGTGGATGAAGCTCCGCTTTTCCTTCCCCTTTCAAATAATTTCTTACTCTTTCCATGAGTTCATATGTGCAGGATGTGAGACTAAATGCAGTGGAGCAGGACTGGGCTCCATGAGGATTTGGAAGCTCCTTAATGGGACATGCTGTGTCCTCAGGATTGCTCCAGAACCCAACACTTCTTCCATTTGGTGATGGAGAGGCACTGTGCATGCCCCAATCTTGGGCTTAGGTGCTCAAATACCACTCACTTCAAGATGGAAATCTCAGTTTCCATGCTAACCTAGGGACACAGGCTTCCAACTGTAGATTCTAAGATTCAGAAACAGCCTTACAGCTTTCTCTATAGATGAACCATGATCAGCAGAGTTCGGCAGGGGTTTTCCCGCAAATTTGAAGACCATCAATCTGAAATGCCCATAGGGGACTTCTAGAGCACTTCAGATTTTATGCAGACCAAATAAGAATGGTGAATAGTCATGTGGGGAGCATCACCAAACCTACATTTTCCACGTCCTTGATGGTGGCACTATTCTCAGGAGTTCTTTAAGAAACATATAACAGATTAATATTCTATTCCCTGGAAAGAGGTAAATGATAAATGTAATGATCCTCACAACACAACACATCTCCCCCTATTGACTAAATTATTGAATTGAATAAATTAAACTATGATAATACTAAATGTCAGCAAGGTTGTACAGAAAGTAGAACTCCTTTTAATTATGAACTCTGATCTCATCTGGATAATATATATATAATTAGATCCTAGGAAAACAGAGCTTGACAAGACCCATGATCTTTCTGCTGCATCCTGGAGCACAGAGTCGATGTTGGTGTAAATCATTCGGATCTGTTGTAATGAGAACCAGGGAAGGTCATGTGTGTTGCTCAGTCTAACAGTAGAGATGATAACATGAGATGAATAGCACAGACATTGAGACAAATAAATTAGATGACTTCTGCCTTCCATGGATATTCTTGTATTCATGGATTCAATGAGTTGGGGGATGCTCCCTATGATTCCGGATGGAAATATACTTTATAAGTCCAGGGATCCAATGGTCATCTCACCTGAAAACCCTCTCACTTCTAGGGAAATCCAAGATTTCTCCACAAATCATGTAGAGCACAGGTATGTCAGTGGATACACATGTCTCTTTGTACTTTGGGAGATATATTATTCCCTGAACTCTGCTTTATCTTTTTTAAATATTTTATTTATTTATTCATGAGAGACCCAGAGAGAGGCTGAGACACAGGCTGAGGGAGAAGCAGGCTTTCTCTGGGGAGCCTGAGGTAGGACTCACCCCCAGGACTCCATAATCCTGACCTGGGCTGAAGGCTGAAACTCAAACATGGAGCCACTCAGGTGCCCCAGAACTCAGTTTTGTTAGCAACCTCCAAAATGGGTGTTTTTCAAAATCCTCAGTACTTTCTTGTTTGAAAGATGATGTGATATGTAAATTCATTTAGCCAACATACAGCATAACAGTAAGTTCTCACCACATCAGATGTCCTCCTTAATGCCCATCACCCAGTTACCACATATGATGTGACAAATACAGGGTGGTATACTATGGTATACTGTATGCTGGCAAGTTGAATTTAAATAAAGAAAAAATGGTTAAAATACTCCTTCAGCCTTGCACATATCATGCAGACAACAACAGATTATTTCTCCTTGTTTTATACTGCATTTAACAAAATCTTGGCCATTTATGCCAGTCATCTTTAAAGATTTTCATATCTTTAGATAATTTTCATTTAAAAATGAAAAAAGAAAAATACTTTAACTTCTCTAAGATGGTGTTATTTTTATTTAGCCTTTTGTGGTGATAATGTTTCTTTTCCTGGACATGAATTAAATCATTTTAGGGTCAATCATTTTAGCCTTAGACTGTGGGCCGACCCACCTTATTCCATCCTTTGGATATTTGGAACACCTGTATTTGATGCAAAAAATAAATGCCTGTTTTTAAAGTTAAAAACAAAAAAACAGAGATTTTGGGATAACTACCTTCTGTGTTACCTGGAAACTCTAAATCTCCCTCTGTCATTTATCACACAATATCATAATCTTATATCCCTCTTTCCCCTGATCCAGCACTTCTATGCACTCAAGAGCTCTTTTAATGTGGAAAGTCCATTGAGTATGATACAATAATTATATGATTTTCAGGAAGTGACAGTTGTCACCTGAGGACCATGCACACCATCTCATTCTTGTCTCCAATGACACAGGAGCTTCATGTGGGACAACAGATGAGCTCCAATAGAACCGAATAGCAGGACTATTATTATCACCACCCTCTATCACCATTCAGTGGATGTTTCAGCCAGTTTGAGGGTGTGGACTGCTGGCAGTCTTCCTGATGCACATGATCCATTCAGTGATGGAAATTCCTGCAAATGGACATGTAACAGGAGCCCTCTGCTCAAACTCAGGGTTATGGGGTTCAGTCTGAAGAAACCAAATACTGATGGCAATCAGAAGCACTCCAACATGGCAGTTTCTCTAACCATCTACCTTCTTCTCTGTGTTAAAAAAGCCAGTTATGATTCCTCCTCCAAAAGGAACAGTTTTGTGAGGAAGAGGTTGTATAGTGTGTATGGTCTGGTACCTCAGAGAGTGTCTCTACTGTGTGCTGCATGCACTGGGCTCTTCTGTTTTGGCATCTTTTTCCATCAGGTCATACCTACAGAGGCTCTCCCTGTCTGCAGTGGGCAGTGTGTGATCCTTGGCCAGGAAGGGATGAGTTTTAACTGGGTGTGGTCTGCTCTGCTTGATAAATGACACCTGGTACCACCTCCACTAGAACGGAGGCCTTGCAGAATTCTCTGGTCAGGATATGTGGGTGGACAGGGGTGCAGCCACTCCAGGAAACAGTATTGAGGTTACTCAGAAAGTTAAAAACAGAGCCTTAGCATGAACCAGTAAACAAAGACCTAAAAATTCACACAAAAAATACATAAAATCTGGTTTACAAGGAACATCAAACACCTCTGTTTATAGATTCCTTATTTTCAAGACAAAATATGAAAACAGCACAAGTGTACATTGTCAGATGAATAAATAAGGTAATAAAGCGTGTTTCTCTTCAAACATCATGATGCAGGGACATGGTAAACAGTTTGTTAAGTCTGGGGAAACACAGAAGAGTCCTCAATTTCTGAATACACAAACATAGTGCCTGTAACCAAGTTGCCAAGGACAAGCTCCAGGATCAATATAACTGATATTTTCATGGCAATATATGTGAGTCTACAAGTACAATGATCTCCATGCCATAGATGAGGACACGGCTGTACAACACATCCTTTTTTGGTCACATTTTATGGAATTAGTTATTTTAACATCATAAGGATGCTAACTGCTAAATTTGATATGTACTCAGAGGACATGCAAATAGCGCCCTACCTCTACTAGTAAACCAGCCCAGCCTGAACCCTTAGCTGAGAGAGAATGCCCAACCCCAGGAACCTTAGGTGACCCCTTTCAGGGATCGGGAAAGAATACAGAAAACTCACCATGCAGGCTGTACTCAGGTGGGTTTTCTGTGTCGCTATTTTAGAAGATAATTCCTGGAGAACGGAGACCTTGACTATGTGAGTGGAGGTGAGTGAGAGAAACATGATGTGGGACAGTTTTCTGACCAGGATATCTTGTGTCTGCAGGTGCCCAAGGTGAGGTGAAGCTGGTGGAGTCTGGGGGAGACCTGTTGAAGCCTGGGGGATCAATTAAACTCTCCTATGTGACCTCTGGATTCACCTTCAGGAGCTACTGGATGAGCTGGGTCAGCCAGGCTCCAGGGAAGGGGCTGCAGTGGGTCACATGGGTTAATACTGGTGGAAGCAGCAAAAGCTATGCAGATGCTGTGAAGGGGCAATTCACCATCTCCAGAGACAATGCCAAGAACACGCTGTATCTGCATATGAACAGCCTGATAGCCCTGTATTATTGTGTGAGTGACACATTGAGGGGACTTTAGTGTGAGTCCAGACAGAAATCCTCCTGGTGAAGGGAATCAGGACCTGTTGTGATGATCATCAGACATTTGATGAAAGAGTTGACTCATTCCATTGTGCACCATACCCTGATATTACACTACATGTTAAAAACAGTAATTTAAATAAAATCTGTAATATTAATTACAACTTAAACAGTGTTAAGTCCCTTAAAGTCATAGTGTAACTCAAGAAGATGCTTATAATAACCAAATATTATATTATTCAGGGATTTATTAATTACTAGTTCTGTGAAACTGAAGAGTCAATACACTATCAAGGGGAAATTTCTTGATCTGAATCATATATAATGAGTTATACTATGAAAGATAATTAATCTTTGTATTTTAAGGTTTTATACAGTATTTTCTTTGATTTGAGATTAGAGTGTCTACTTTCATATATTGATTTTGACTGCTCATTTTGTTTATTTTAAAATTAAGTTATTGGTCTTCTGTTTAATTGCTTTCTTTTTTTTTAAATTTTTATTTATTTATGATAGTCACACAGAGAGAGAGAGAGAGAGGCAGAGACACAGGCAGAGGGAGAAGCAGGCTCCATGCATCGGGAGCCCGATGTGGGATTCGATCGTGGGTCTCCAGGATCGCACCCTGGGCCAAAGGCAGGCGCCAAACTGCTGCGCCACCCAGGGATCCCTAATTGCTTTCTATATGAGGGAAGGAAGAACATAAGAACTGATAAACCTTAACATATTATCCATAACTCAACTCTATTCAATTAAATCAGTGAAACCAGGAAGCTCCTGGAAAGGTGCAGATGATGTCCTCTGCAGAGCAGGACTAATGTCCATTCCTGAGACTCTGAGCATGGAAGAGCTGATCCCCATGTCATGTGTCGTGGAAGAAATGAGGATCCATTGGAGGTGGTTGAGGGTGATGCCGTTTGCTGCATATGCCTAAGTCTATTGACCTTTACACTTCAAAAAACTTAAGATCTGAAAAGTGACATGGTGTTTTTTTCCCCTGAAATACAGCAAAGAAAATAGAATGTTTAAGAACTGACAGAAAATGTATCATAATATATATATTAAATCTTTTTAAAATGTCCCTATGCTTTTGATATTTTCATCTAATTTTGCTAGAAAGAGAGAAATTACACCTCAAATTTCATAACCATTGGGATATGGGGTAATGAGATTATATATGTTTGATTGATCCATTTTATCCCTAACTGGGATCAGATTTTAATTAACCAAAACCATCATGACTCCACTGTGGTAACATGTGGGTTCTAATTCAAACCACAGCTGCTTTTCCTAACTCACCCAAGCCCGCACCTCACTTTCAGCCTGTCCAGACACCCATCATCCCATGATTGTTTGGTGACTTCCTGCACCAATGGAAAAGGCCTGTCAATATGGGGTGCTGCTGGATACTCACGAAGCATGGACAAGTGTTCACTGGCATTCATCTGAGTCTCCTATTCCTCTATTGGGAATAGGTCGGAGGTCAATGATTTTACCAGGTGTGATTCCCCTGAACTACACCACCTGACAGCAAACATGGATTCCTGTTTCTAAATCAATTTTTTATAATGTAATGTCTAGTTCTATATACTAAAAATCCCTCAACTTCCCCTGGAGCTTCGCGACAACCCAGCAATTGCACTGCTGGGGATTTACTACAAAAAAACAGTTGCAGTGAAATGCGGGGACACTACCATCCGAATGTTTCTAGCAGCAATGGCCACCAAAGCTGAACTGTAGAAGGAGCCACGGTGTCCATCGACAGATGATGAATAAAGAAAAGGTGATCTAGGGGATCCCTGGGTGGCGCAGCGGTTTGGCACCTGCCTTTGGACCAGGGCGCGATCCTGGAGACCCGGGATCAAATCCCACATCGGGCTCCCGGTGCATGGAGCCTGCTTCTCCCTCTGCCTGTGTCTCTGCCTCTCTCTCTCTCTCTGTGACTATCATAAATAAATAAAAAATTTAAATAAAAGAAAAGGTGATCTAAGAATACAATGGAATACTACTCAGCCATTAGAAATGACAAATATTTTTTTATTTTTATTTCCTTTAATAATAAATTTATTTTTTATGGGTGTTCAATTAGCCAACATAGAAAATAACACCCAGTGCTCATCCCACCAAGTGCTACTATTATCTTTACAACAGAGACTTCAATGTCCCCTGACATCCGTGAGAACTATCTAAGCAGAGGCTCAACAAGGAAACAAGGGGTTTGAGAGACATACTGGATCAGACATACTTCACAAATATATCAGAGCATTTTTCCCAAAGCAGAATACACGTTCTTCTTTATTGCACGTGGAAAATACTCCAGAATTGATCATACACATGGTCACAAGTCATGTGTCAAGTGGTACAGAATGGTTGAATTCACTCCATGCATATTTTCAGACCAATATGCTATGAAACAAGAAGTCAAACCCAGTAAAAATATGGAAGGCACCTAAATGATGATGCGATACCACCTCACACCAGTGAGAATGGGGAAAATTAAGAAGACATGAAACAACAAATGTTGAAGTGGATGTGGAGAAAGGGAACCCCTTGCATTGTTGGTGGGAATGTGAGTTGGTACAGTCACTTTGGAAAACTGTGTGGTGGTTCCTCAAAGAGTTAATAATAGAACTGTCCTACAACCCTGCAATTGCACTGCTGGGGATTTACCTCAAAGATACAGATGCAGTGAAACACGGGGACACCTGCACCCCCATGCTTATAGCAACAATGTCCACAATAGCCAAACTGTGGAAGGAGCCCTGGTGTCCATCAAAAGACGAATGGATAAAGAACATGTATTCTATATTTACAATGGAATATTCCTCAGTCACGAGAGCAGAATACCCACCAATTGCTTCAACATGAGTGGAACTGGAGGGTATTATGCTGAGTGAAGTAGGCCAATTGGAGGACAAATATTATATGGTTTCATTCATTTGGATAATATAAAAAATGGTGTAAAGAATTATAGAGGAAGTGAGGGAAAATAAGTGGAAAAAATTAGAGAGGGTGACAAAACATGAGAGACTTCTAAATCTGGGAAATGAACAAGAGGTAGTGGGAGGAGAAGTGGATGGGGGCATGGGGTGACTGGGTGACGGGCACTGAGGGGAACACTTGACCAGATGAGACTGGGATGCTATGCTATATGTTGGAAATAAACCTTCAATAAAAAATATGTAACAGTTAAATAAATGCACATAAAAGGACATCTTATTGAAGAAGGAATGAGACAATGAAGAAATTAAAGAATTTAAGCAAAATTTCAATCAATGAACATTAAATCACAATCACAATCCAGTATGTCTCTCAAACCCCTTGTTTCCTTGTAAAGCTTTGGGACACATCGAAACCCATCCACAAAGGGAACAATAGAGCAATACAGGTCTTCTCCAGGACCTGATTGAAATAGAAGCATATCCAGTACATTAGCAGAGTGAAGATGAGGATAAAATATATTGCCAGGCTTCTGCTCCCCATGTTTCCCCCCACTCCAACTGCACAGGCCCCATCCTCAGTCATGGGCTGGTGAAGATGGATGGGTAGACATGTGGACACTTGTGTCTCAAATCTGACTGTGCACATCAAAGTATCCATGGACGCTTGTTGACAGGATGTAAACATCGTTCACATATCTCTAGAAGATGGACATGAGGTCCCACAAAAAGGCTCGCTGTTCCTCCTACACAGATTCAATCCCCATGCTGCTGGATCCTATGTCCTATCACATGAGGCAGGATATTGATGAAGATTGATGGCAAATCGAACTCCAATAAAAAATATACATTAATCAATCAATTAATTAAAATTATTTTATAAATTAAAAAATAGTATACATTTTTATTTTTAACACCCTTTTCTAACTTGGCTGCAGCAACTTCTTGCAATATGCATCTATGAAGGCAAGAGAAACAAAAGCAAAATTGAATTATTGAGACTCCATCAAGATAAATGCTTCTGTACATCAAAAGAAACAGTCAACAAAAGGAAAAGACAACCTACAGAATGGCAGCAGATATTTGTCAATGATCTAACATATTAAGTGCTAGTATCCAAGATCTACAAAGAACTTATTAAACTCAACAGCAAAGAACAAAAGAATCTGAGTAGGCTCCCAGAAGGGCCAGTGAAACTATGGAAAAAAAAAAGAAAAATAAACCTATGATTTCTATAAAAGTAATCTGCTCTGCAGAAAAAAGAAAATCAAGGGCTGGATGCAATTTATAATTGCACCAGAAATCATCAGGTAATGAGGAAATTTCCTAACCAAGAGCGATGGATGTATGGTCTAAACATTCAAGAAAACTTATGAACTACAGTAAGGAATGTACAAATAGATAGAACATATTTATTCTCATAGATTAGAAGAATGAATATTGATAAAATACCTATGCTACCAAGAGCAAGTAACACATTCAAAGCCATCCTTATTAAAATATCACCAGAATTTTTCAAAGAGCTAGGAAAAACAATCAGAAAATTTTTAGGGAACCAGAAAGAGCTCAAATAGCCAAAGCGACACTGAAAAATTAAAGCAAGGCTGTAGACATCCTGATTCTGGTTGTCGAGGTAAATTACAACGTTGTGATAATCAGGACCTTATGGCACTGGCACAAATACAGACGTATAGATAAATAGAAAAGTTTGAGATCCCAGAAATGGAACCTGAAGTCTGTGGTCATAAATCCTGACAAAGCAGGAAAGCATATCCAATGGAAAAAAAGAAAGTCTCTTCAACAAATGGCATTGGGAATATTGGAGACACACATGCAGAAGTATGAAAGGGGACACTTTTTTTACATCATTCACAACAATGGACTCAAAGTTGATGAAGGATCTAAATGAGTTGGGAAACCATCAGAATCCTCAGGAAAACACAGGCAGCTCCTTTTCTACCTCAGCTATAACCACTTCTAGACATGTCTCCAGAGGCAAGGGAAAGAAAAGGAAAATGAAATATGGTGACTTCCTCAAGGAAAGAGCATTTTCACAACAAAGGAATCACTCAGTGTAATTAAAAGGCAACCTACAGAATGGGAAAAGATATTTGGTAATGTCATATAAGATTAAAGGCTCGATTTCATATGTAAAATGAAAGCATCAAGCTCAACAGCCACCAGTATCTCCAATGAGAATTGGGCAGAATTTGTGAACAGACTTCCTGTTCTGTCCTGAGATCCCACATCACACCATATATTAGGGAGCTCATCCTCATGTCAAACGAAATTCATTCGCTCTCGTAGATTTGCCATATATCAAAAAAATATTAGAAGAAAGTGTCTGACAGAAAAGAAGGAAAACATCAATGCCCCTAAGTCGAAGATTACTGTAGAAATCAGGCAATAATAAAATAAGAGATTTTAAAATCATTCAACAGAAATAAAATAATTTCTTTAAATACACATAATCAATGAGGAAAATCATTCCAAAAAAAAAAAAAAACACTTAAAAGTAAGTAAGGAACTCAGGGAAAATTCAGGATATCAAATCAAAATAGACCATAAAGTTAATTTCTACACACTAACAACCAATTTTCTGTATAAAATAAACAAAACATTCCCCTTTACACTGGAGTCAAAAATAAATATTTATGATTACACTTCATTAAGGAGAGAAATGCTCTTTAAAAATGAACTATATTAATGAGAGACTTTCAAAAAGGCACAGAAATGTGAAGATAAATACATTGATGGTTTAGAACATCATAAATCCACTGTGCCACCAAAAGAAAGTGATGTACGGTTGTGAAGTAATGCTTGCATATAACTTGTAAGGAATTGAATCTAAGACTAGAGCTGACTATATAGTCAGAGGACATGCAAATCGGGTGCTCCCTATACTGATTAAACCAGCCCAGCCCTGACCCTCAATCTGCAGAGGAGCCCCAGCCCCAGGATCCCCAGGTGACACCATTCCGTGCTCAGGGCACAACACAGACAAACCACCATGGAGTCTGTGCTCAGCTGGGTTTTCCTTGTCACTATTTTAAAAGGTAATTCATGGAGAACAAGGGACCTTGAGTATGTGAGTTCAGGTGAGTGAAAGAAACAGGGGATGTGGGACCATTTCCTGACCAGGATGTCTTAGTCTGCAGGTGTCCAGGGTGAGGTACAGCTGGTGGAGTCTGGAGGAGACCTTGTGAAGCCTGAGCGGTCCCTGAGACTCTCCTGTGTGGCCTCTGGATTCACCTTCAGTAGCTTCTACATGAGCTGTCTGCCAGACTCCAGGGAAGGGACTACAGTGGGTTGCAGAAATTAGCAGTAGTGGAAGTAGCACAAGCTACACAGATGCTCTGAAGGGCTGATTCTCCATCTCCAAAAACAATGCCAAGAACACGCTGTATCTGCAGATGAACAGCCTGAGAGCCGAGGTCACAGCCGTATATTACTGTGCAAGGTACACAGTGAGGGGACCTCAGTGTGAGCCCAGACACAAACTTCCCTATAGAAGGGGATCAGTACCACCAGGGGGTGCGCACTCCTCACCACTTTTGTCTTGAAGGCCTAGGAGAAGGTGCAGATGGACATTCTTGGCAGGTTTCCTCTCGGGTTCTGGGCTTCCTCTCCAAAAGCAGTTTCCCCCAAGGAGTCTCTTTGAACACTTGATTGTCTGTTTACCTATTTAGTCTCTTTCTTAGAGACTTAGAATTCAAATATAGCACTTGCACTTGTACTTAACTTTTCCTGACCAGAAGTATTAATCAATTACAAATAACTCCATTCATGTCATCTGAACCTTTTCATGAGTCGTTTTGACACTCTCTTTGGATCACAGGACTCCATGATAACTGTTGTCTTGCACATCACAGTATTCAGTAATCTCCATTCAACACAAGTGAAAAGAGACATTCTACAAAAATGTTAATAACGGCCTGGGAGTGAGAAAAATTCCCAGCATGACAGGGTAGGGAAGTGGACTTTGAGGTCACTCACACACACACACACACACACACACACACACACAATCACGAGAGTGTAAGCTTTAAATACCCCACCTTTATATCCGATGAGAGCCAGGCAGGCCTCTCATCACGTCATAAATGCCTGGATGATGCCTGGGAGGTCACTAGCTTAGGTGTGTGTTGTGGGTCAGTGTTGGGGACAGGATCTTGCTCCATGGGATTTCGGGAGGAGTAGGTGCCCCACGGGAGCACTAAGGTCAGGAGGTGTAGCCTCATGGTTCAATCGGGGCCCTAATACACCAGGACTGGGAAAGCTCCCTGCAACCTGGCCCCATGTGAGGTGATGGGGAAAGGACAGCCTAGGACATGGGTGCTCTCCAGACACCACATTGGCCTGCACCTGGACCTCAGACGTCCCAGATTCCAGATCTGTGAGAATGAGTGTCTCTGGTTTGATCCATCCAGTCCATGTATGATGTTCCAGGAGTTGGGACAGGCTAAAGTCATTTTATTCTTTGTTTAAATTGAATTTATCAAAATTTACTACACATTCAGTGCTCATGACATCACGTGCCCTCCTTAACTCCAATCACCCAGTTCCTCCATCCCCAACCCCCTCCCTTCCAGTGGCCCTCAGTGTTTTTCCCCAGAGTTAAGTGTCTGTCATGATTTTTCTTCTTCTTTAGTATTACCCAGCTAAGTTTCACTCCTTCCTTTACGGCCTCTTTCAATATTTCCTATATTCCACATATGAATGAAACCATATCATTGCCTTTCTGTGATTAATTTCTCTCAACATAATACATCCAGTTCCACCCATGTTGCAGGAAATGTTATTTCATGTTATTCATCATTTCTGACAGCTGTGAAATATCCCATTGTATATATAAACCAATTTTGGGTATATTTTTATTGGAGTTCGATTTGCCAACGTATATTATAACAGCCAGTACTCACTCTTTAAATTGCCCCCCTTAGCTCCTGTCATCCAGGGACCCCAACTCCCAGACCATCTCCTCTTCACTCTCCTTGTTTTCTTTTTATTTTCCCCATAGTTAGGAGTTTCTCATGTACTGTCACTATCTCTGATAATTCCCAATCATTCTATCCCCTTTCCCGTTTATTCCCTTCCACTATTTCTTATATTCTTTGTATGAGTGAAACCATATAATGTGTGTCCTTCTCTGAATCACTTACTTCAGTCAGCATAATACTCTCCATGTCCATCCACGTTGAAGCAAATGGTGGGTATTCATCTTTTCTAATGGCTGAGTAATGTCCCATTGTATACATAGACCATATCTCCTTTATCCATTCATCTGTTGATGGACATTGAAGCTCCTTCCGCAGTTTCTTTGTTGACTCTTCTGTAGAAGGGCGTCATGATTCCTCCCACATTTGACTATTGTGGACATTGCTGCAGTGAACATTGGGGGTGAAGGGGTCTCTTCATTTCATTAAATTTGTGTATTTTGGGTAAATACCCTGTAGTGTAGTGGCTGAATCATAGGGTGGCTTTATTCTCACTTTTTCAGGACATTCCATTCTGTTTTCTGGGGTGGCTGAACAAGCCTGCATTCCCACAAAAAGTGAAAGAGAAAGTTCCATTTTCTGGCTATCCTCGCTTATATTTTTTGTTTCCAGCCTTGTTACTTTATTCATTCTGAGTTGTATAAGTGGGATCTTAATGTAGTTTTCATTTGTATTTCCCTGATGACAAGTCATGTGGATCACTTTTCTCATCTGCCGGTTGGCCATGTGTAGGTCTTCTTTGGAGAAATGTCTGTTTGTGCATTATCTCCATTTCTTGACTGGATTGTTTGTTTTGTTGGGTGCTGACTTTGTTAAGGAAATATCTTGTCCTATTCTGTAGGTTGCCTATTATTTAGTTGCCTGTTGCATTATTGTACAGATTCTACCTTGATGAAGTCCTAATAGTTTACTTTCCCTATGTTTCCCTGTTGTTTCCTATGCTTTTTGAGAGGTGCCAGTCGTTGCAGCTGAGGTCAAAAAGTTGTTACCAAAAAATAAATAAATAAATAAAAGTTGCTACCTGAATTCTCCTCTAGGAGTTTGATGGATTAGTGTCTCAGATTTTGGTACTTCATCCATTTTGAGATTATGTTTGTGTTTGGTGTAGCTGAATGGTCCACATTCATTCTTATGCAGGTGGCTGTACAAACTTTTTCAGATCCATTTATTGATGAGACTTTTTTTTTCATTTGATATATATATATATATATATATTTTTTTTTTTTTTGCTTATTGAGGAGGAGTTGCCCATAGAGTTGAGGGTCCATCTCTGCATATTCTGCTCTGTTCCATTGATCTATGTGTTGTTTTTGCCAGTGTCAGGCTATCTTGATGATAAAGACTTTATAATAGAGCTTGTCTGCAAATATTGTTTTGCCCAACAGCTGTAGGATTTTTTTTGGCCAAAACATTTCTACCTATTTGGCTATCTAGGAAAGGAATTGAAGAAGACACAAAGAGATGGAAAACCTTCCATGTTTACAGAATAGAACAATGAATTTTGTCAGGGTACCTCTGTAGCTCAGAGTTTGAGTGCCTGCAATTGGCTTGGCTGATGCTGGGTTCCTGGGATGGTGTCCAGAATCAGGCTTTTGGAAAGGATCCTGCTTCTCCCTCTGCCTATGTCTCTACCTCCATCTGTGTGACTCTCCTGAATAAAAAAAAATATTTAAAACAACACCAAAAATAAGTATTGTGAAAATCTCTATACTGCCTAGAACATTCTACATATTCAAAGAAATCCTTATCAATCGGGATCCCTGGGTGGTGCAGCGGTTTGGCGCCTGCCTTTGGCCTAGGGCACGATCCCGGAGACCCGGGATCGAATCCCACATAGGGTTCCCAGTGCATGGAGCCTGCTTCTCCCTCTGCCTGTGTCTCTGCCTCTCTCTCTCTCTGTGACTATCATAAATAAATAAAAAAATTTAAAAAAAATTAGAAAAAAGAAATCCTTATCAAAACATCCTGGACATTTTTCACAGAGTAGGAACATATAATCTGAATATTATTATGGCACACAGAGAGATATGAGGGAGACATTGATGCTGTGGCATTTCCCTGCTGTATTTGTTTTGAAAAGTATCCGTTAGCCTCCCTCATCCAGTGAAGGGTGCATTTCTCACCAGGAACTAGGACTCACCTCTTGCAAACCATAGGTATCTGTTAAAAACTCACAGTGGACTCACAGAAGGAGAATAATGATACAAGAGAGTCAGAGATACTCAGAGACTTTGGAACTTCAGGTTAAGGATGTTCTTTTATAACATTTCCAGAAGATGAGGATGTGATAACCCTGTGGGATATGTGTCTCACCATCAGCTTACAGGGTTGTGTTGTACTGATGGCTGTGACGTGTGCGCCTTGTCACTGGTGAACATTTGGTGTCCTGTGTCCTCATTTCAAACCCAGCTGCATCTGTGAGTCTCCCTCTGGACATGAGATCAGATTCCCTTTAGGATTTCCTCAGTGGAACCCCTCAAGGTACCTACATGACTTATTTACTCTTTATCATTTTATTTAAATGCAAACATTTTCGTCACGGGATATGCAACAACCAGGTAACATGACTTGGTCATGTCAATATCTAACAGCCTTACCATCCTATTCCATAGTCTACATATGAACGTATATGGCGGTGAAGCTGTTTCAGGGAAAGTTAGTCAACTCATGGTCATCACGGCAGGGGAGCAGCTCCAAATGCCCGGAAGCATGGCAGTAGTTGGCTTTGCTGATTTCACTAATATTTATACACATAGCAGCTGTCCTGAAACACACACACTCAGAACATAACATGAGAGGATGGAGCAAGGGATGGATCACACAGTTCCTCTGGCAATGTTCAGCCCCTGGACCTGAGATGGGCTCGGATAAAACTGTAAATCACTGTGCAGTTGATAATGGATTGTTATCATTTGCTATTGATTTTGTTTTCTCTGGAGATTCTCACACCCTTCCTTGTTGAGGCCTGTTTTGGGGGTTTTGTGACTCTCTTCCTGGCTGTATCAGAGAGCTGTTCTGAACATGGCCTCCTACCTCTGGCCTGGGGTTGAATGTTTGCACCCCCACTCTTCAGGGAGCCCTCACAGGAGAGCCATCAAGCCGTCCTGTCCTCAGTTTACAACTGAACCTAGTCTTTACCCTGCCTGTGTCTAAGCTGGTTTATCTCAGACACATGAATGAGTCTCTAAACGTCAACATGAGGTATTCCTGTGGTGTGGACCTGGGATTGTCCTCCGAGCAAGGGTCTCATGGTCTCTTACATTCTGCCTGCTGGTCTCAGGATAGAGGCACAGGGCCACACATGGTTCAGTTTATGGAAACACAAATCACAATGCCTGCACTCAGACATAATGTTTACCCATCTCCAGAATCCTGTCCTTAACCATCTGTCACATCATGCTGCTTTTTGTTTTTAGGACTCAGGGGGACCACAGATCCTGGAAATTTCCCCACTTTGCCACTTGAACACCATCATACCAGGTTCGTTCCATGCAGGACCAGAATTCTTTTTTTTTTTTTAATTATTTTTTATTGGAAGGCAAGTCCTGTCCCCATCCTTTGTTGTCCTTCTCCACAGGAGATCTGTCCCAGGTTCCCCTGCAGGAGTCTGGATATGGGGTGGGGAAATGCAGGCAGACCCTTACACTCACCTGCCCTTCTCTGGGTTCTCACCGCATATGTCAGTGAGGGTGTCACATGGGTCCATCAGCCTCCAGGGGAACGCCCTGTAGTCAATGCCAAAGTCTGGAGGGAAAAGGCTGAGTACCACAACCTGTCTCTGAACAGAAGCAAGATGTATAGAACTTCCAACACCTGGAAAGAAAAATGATAATGTTTCACCCCAGAAGCACATCTATTCAATGTGATGAACAACCAGCTGATGAGATACAGCAGAGCATCTGCCATGAAATCATAAGTTCATGTTTGAGCATGGAAACAGAATTGCTATAGTTTATGAAAACAACACCATGAAAATCAATTCCCAGAATCTATATTTATATAATATGTAAACACTGAGTTACTAGAGACCAAGTATGGAACAGGTCAACACTGAGGAGACGAGGAAAAAAAACAAGACTTTTCAATATATTGTCAACAGAGAAACTATTCATAGGCAATCATTAATCATGAGATAGGAATGTTGTACATAAAATATCAATATGCATGATACCAAATATTAAGAGTACACTTTGTGAAAATCAACTAGATGAACCTGTTGAACAACCAGACTGATCAGATACAACAGAGCATCTTACATTAAATCACAAGTTCACATTTGAATATGAGAAAAAAGTTCGCACAGCTTACAAAAAGAGCAACATGAAAATCAATTGCCAAATTCTATATTCATATAAAAAAATAACACTGATATAGTAGAGACCAGTTAGGGGGCAGGTCAATGCTGAGGAGACCAGGAAAAAGAAAACAAGACTTTTCAATATATTGTCAATGGAGAAACTATTCATAAGTAATCATTAATCATGAAATCAGAATGTTATAGGTAAAAATCATTATGCATAACACCAAATATTAAGAATACACTTGGTGAAAATCAGCTACATTTTTCTACCTACGTAGTTATCAAGGTAATAAAACACAAGATATGGACCAAGAGAAAACTTGCACAAATTTCATAACCAACAAAGAACTTTCACCTGAATATCATAAGAACCCTCAAAACTCAGTGGAAAAAAACAACAGAATTCATGTACAAAACAGGCAGAGCCTTGTGTGGACATGTTATACAGGAGGGTACAGATACATGAAGTAAGCACAGGAGAGGACACATCCCACCAGGGTCTTTCAGGGTAATGCACGTCAACCACAATGAGGTGCCCTATACACTCATCACGAAGGCTCAGGTATGAAAGGAGCACTGACCAGAACATCCTGGGAAGCATGCAGGACCCCTGGGCCTCAACCCTGCAAGTAGAAATGAAAAATGAAACAGAAGCCCTGGAAAATCATTTTTCTGTTCCTCCTGAAATTAAAGATGGATAACCTACCAGGGGACCTGGAAATCTCACTCCTCAGTGCTTGCTCCAGAATAAGGAAACCCAATGTTCTTGTAAAAATGGCATGTGATGAATTATAGTGTCTTCATTTCTGTTAGAAGCCTAGATACCCCCCCCCAAAAGCCTGCGTGATTTAAAGAATAATGCCCGTAGAAAACATCCATCAATGGGACGGGATTCTGCGATAAGAAGCCACATTATTGATACACACCCAGGATCCCAGGGGAACCTCAAGGACATGCTGTTCCATGAAGCTCAGCAGTCTCGGAGATGACAGGCTGTGCAGCCTGGGGCATTTGTACAGCCAGGCCAGGGTCACAATTGTTTGGTTGGGCTTTCTGTCCCTCTCTCTTCCCCAAACCCAAATGATGAGCTCCTCTGCATCAGGCTGCATGCTCCCCTCCTGTGCACAATGTCCTCAGGTATGGAGTGTCCACACACTGAAACAATCCACCTCTTGTCCTCTGATGGGGGGTTCCTGAGAGTCGGACGTGTGTTGTGATAGGAACTGTCCCGTCCAGCATCTCTGGCTCTGGTTCTCTCCTGCAGCTGAGCAGGACTAGGTTGACACCTCCACTGAGTCCATCTGTCTCCTGCTACTGTTTCTCCCCACAACCTGAGATCTAGACCTTCCTCTCACTCAGGTGGAAATCAGGTCAAGTGTTTGGGAACAGAGTGAGGTCACAGTTTTAATCAGCTGTCCGCAGAGGATCCCACTACTGTTTGTTTTCTATAGAGAAATAAATATAAAGAACTTGTCCAGATTAAAAAATCATATTTTATATATTTATTTAGAGAGAAAGAGAAGGAGAAGAGTCAGAGAGAGAAAGAAAATCTCAAGCGGATTCCCCATGACGAGAGCCTGACTTCGGGCTCAATTCCAGGATCCTGAGATCACGACGTGACTCACAAACAAGAGTTAGATCAAGAGTTAGATGCTTAAGCAAATGGTGGGTATTTGTCATTTCTAATAGCTGAGGGTATTATGCTGAGTGAAGTAAGTCAGTCGGAGAAGGACAAACATTATATGTTCTCATTCATTTGGGGAATATAAATAATAGTGAAAGGGAAAATAAGGGAAGGGAGAAGAAATGTGTGGGAAATATCAGAAAGGGAGACAGAACATAAAGACTGCTAACTCTGGGAAACGAACTAGGGGTGGTAGAAGGGGAGGAGGGCGGGGGGTGGGAGTGAATGGGTGACGGGCACTGGGTGTTATTCTGTATGATAGTAAATTGAACACCAATAAAAAAATAAATTAAAAAAAATAAATAAAAAAATAGTTATTAAAAGCTTAAAAAAAAAAAAAAGTTAGATGCTTAACCATGTGAGTCGACCAGGCGACACATCCTTGAGCAACTGTTTAAAGAGATTTGTGTTTCTTATTATTGCGTTTTGTCAGACTTTCTATTGAGGTTAAGATTCCTTTCTGTATTTTGAAGACTAAGTCCGTCTCAGTATATAGTTGAACACACTGTCTCCCATTTCATAGGCTATCTTTTTGCTCCAATAATATTTGTCCTGCACACTTTGTGCATGAGGTAGCCTCACTTATCAGTCTTTGTTTTTTTTTTTTTTTGACTGTGATTTTAATGTTATATCAAATAAATCATGAAACGCCTGGGTGGCTCAGCAGTTGAGCGACTGCCTTTGGCTCAGGGCATGATCCTGGATCCTGGGATCAAAGCTCCAGTGGGCCTCCCTGCATGGAGCCTGCTTCTCTCCTGCCTGTGTCTCTGCCTCTTTCTCTGTGTGTCTCTCACAAATAAATAAATATTTAAAAAATAAATAAATCACAGCCAAGCAAATATCATGATGTTTTCCCCTTAGTTTACATGTTTAAGTTCTAGGGTTGAGACTTCTGCTTAACTCTTAATCACTTTTGAGATTTTCTGTGTCCTTGAATCTGTGTGATGTTTGATAAGGACCAAGTGTCATTATTTGTATGAGGCTGTTCAACACCATTTTCTATAGAGACTATCCTTTCCCCACTGTGTATTCTTACATATACTATGGCTGAAGGATTTCTGACTGTATATGCACACGTTAACTTCTGGGCTCTGTAATATGGTCCACCATCTACATTGCTGACGTTAGGCAGTCACACACTGAAATGCTTAATGTGCGACTAAAATACATTTCCGTAGAGGGATGTGTGATGTCTGACTATTGTTCTAATTTCTTAAACTTGTATGGTCACTCTCATGTGATTTTGTTTTCCATATGAATGTGGAGTTTTTCTATTATGTAAGAAAACAATTGATATTTTGATTAATTTAATCAACATTAAAATAATTAGAACAGAAATTATTTGTCTACTTGTATGGACAAATAAAAATTCTCAGGGAGATTTAATAAGTATATGGAAAAGAAAAATGAAATTTAACTCATAGACACTCTTGGAAAAGAGTTAAGCCTTAATAAATATAATCAGATTTCAAAGAGAAGAAATAACTGACACTAAAAAAAGAAAGGACCATGAAAAAAATTCTAAGATTTTAACAGTGCAAATAATGGATGACCAAGGCAAATTACAAAATTACTAGTATTATCAAGAAAATAAAACTGTTTCATGAAGAAATAAAAAAATGAACAAAACAGAACAAATAAGAAGCCTGAAACTATTATCTAAAAATCCTGCCAGGGGCAGGACTGTTCACTCAGGAGTTTAGCACCACCTGTGGCCCAGAGCCTGATCCTGGAGACTCAGGATCCAGTCCCACATCGGGCTCTCAGCATGGAGCCTGCTTCTCCCTCTGCCTGTGTCTCTGCCTCTCTCTCTCTCTCTCTTTGTGTCTCTCATGAATAAATAAAATCTTTTTAAAAATTCTGCCTCAAAAAGGATAATGAAAATTTAAAAAGAATAATGTAATGAAAAAGGCAAAATCAGATCATTTTATCTACAAATATTCAGATATTTTAAGAAATAAGGCCAAAATGTTTCCATCTCTTCCAAAACGTATTTAGAATGGAACGTGACCAAATTGATTTAAGGAGGCCAGGATGAGTCTGACAGCCACCCCATGCCAAGGACCCCACAGGAAGGGTCTCATGGACAATATCTCAGATGCACATAAATGCAAAAATCCTGGCATCTTGAATCCAACAGCCCATGGACAAATGGCACAGGATGACCTAGAAGGAATCATCCCTAGGATGCAAGGATGCTTCAACACACCCAGATCATCAATTGGCCCCTGTATTAACAGTCAAGGATTGGATGTACATGATTCTTTCCTATGATACCTAAAACCGCTTGAAAAAAATCTAACATGCTTTTATCTTCAAAACATCTTAACAGTCGAGGCAGAAGAGATTGCCTCCTATTTGATGGAAGTAGTCACATTTTATGAAAAACCCACAACCAACACTGCATTATAAAGTGAAAACCTGGGCAGCCCTGGTGGCTCAGCGGTTTAGCGCAGCCTTCAGCCCAGGGCCTGATCCTAGAGACAAAGGATTGAGTCCCAAGTCAGGCTCCTTGCATGGAGCTTGCTTCTCCCTCTGCCTGTGTCTCTGCCTCTCTCTCTCTCTCTCTCTCTCTCTCTCTCTGTGTGTCTCTCATGCATAAATAAATAAAATCTTTTTTAAAAAGTGAAAACCTGAAGCCCTTCTGTCAAGTCAGGACCAGCACAGGGGTCACTCCCACCCTCAGTATTCATCATATTATTCTAAAGGAGAATAAACTGTGCCACCGCAAATGTCAGCTGGTTCCCTGGATTATTGTGAATAAAATCACACAGGAATCATCCAGTGGACAGAGAGGATGAACCCTTCTTTCACCCTGATGTAAGGAAATAAATCTCCCATGGGAAAATTCCCTTCCCTGAACCAGGAGGGGTGAACCATCCTCAGCACCAGAAACGTCTGTAGAGCCCAGAAGGCTGTGAAAACAAGCCTTATAAGTTCCTCACCAATTCACTGACCCAAATCCAGTATCCTGGCCTTATATCTCCACAAATCAACGTCTTGTTGGGTAAGAAGAAGAAGGACTGCCTAGTTTGTTCATTGTCTGTCTGTTGTGTTTCAGGGAACTCATTCACATGCAACATAAAATACATCTTCACTTAGGTCTCTCATAAGTCTACAGAGTAATTAGTCCAGACAAATAACCAGGAATCAGGGAAGGAAGCCCGTACTGTGGTAACGACTGGAATTCCAAACCAGGAAGTTTATGAAACAAAGAATAAAAGATATTTAAATCAATAGATACAGAGAAATTTACTTGTATCCATATGACACAATCTGTTGCAGGGTCAAACTGCCAAGCTTCAAAACCAAACCCTGGGTAGCCCTGGTGGCACAGTGGTTTAGCGCTGCCTGCAGCCTGGGGTGTGATCCTGGAGACCCGGCATCGAGTCCCACATCGGGCTTCCTGCATGGAGCCTGCTTCTCCCTTTGCCTGTGTCTCTGCCTCTCTCTCGCTCTCGCTGAATGAATGAATAAATAAATCATAAAAAATAAAACAAAAAAAAAAAACAAAACAAAAACAAAACCAAACCCTAAGGTAATGAACAACTTCAGGAAATCAATAGAATACAAAATCAACAAACAAAGTAAATCTAGGTTTCTACACAGTAACAACTATTTACTTATATTTTAAATATTTTATTGAATTATTCATGAAAGACACACAAACAGAGAGAGGCAGAGACACAGGAAGAGAGAGAAGCAGGCTCCATGCAGGGAGCCCAATGTGGGACTGTATCTCTGGACTCTAGGATCACTCCCAGCACAGAAGCCAGAACTCAACTGCTGAGCCACACAAACATCCGTAACAATAAAGTACATGAAAGGTAATTAATAAAACCTTATTACATTGGCACCGGTGTTAAGAATGTAATAGGTAGGATTAAGTATTCTGAAAGAGGTAAAATACTGTCCACTAAAAGAACATTGATGAGAGATTTTTAAAGAGTCCAAAAAATGCAAATGCATTTTTTCATAGGTGTGAACACTTCATAATGTCAGAAGACTTACACACAGTGGCCTACGGATGTAAAGAAATCCTTGTTAATAACTTGTAAAGAATCAAATCTAGATCTGGATTGATTATATATTCAAAGGATATGCAAATAGGGCCCTCACTTCACTGATAAAACCAGCCCATCCCGACTCTGATACTAGGAGAGGAGTCCCAACCCCAGGATCCACAAGTGACCCTGCTTAGGGATCAGGGTGGAGAACAGACGACTAAACATGGAATCTTTCCTTGGCTGGGTTTTCCTTGTCGCTATTTTAAAAGGTAATTCATGAAGAATAAGAGACCTTGAGTCTGTGAGTGTAGATGAGTGAGAGAAACAGGGGATGTGGGACAGTTTCCTAACCAGGATGTCTTGTGTCTGCAGGTGTCCAGGGTGAGGTGCAGCTGGTGGAGTCTGGGGGAGACCTGGTGAAGCCTGGGGGATCCCTGAGACTCTCTTGTGTGGCCTCCGGATTCACCTTCAGTAGCCATGCCAAGAGCTGGGTCCGCCAGGCTCCAGGGAAGGGGCTGAAGTGGGTAGCAGTTATTAGCAGTAGTGGAAGTAGCACAGGCTCCGCAGACACTGTGAAGGGCCGATTCACCATCTCCAGAGACAATGCCAAGAACACGCTGTATCTGCAGATGAACAGCCTGAGAGCTGAGGACACAGCCGTGTATTACTGTGCGAAGGACACAGTGAGTCAACCTCAGTGTGAGCCCAGACAGAAACTTCTCTGTTAAGGGGATCAGGACCACCAGGGGGTGCACCCTCCTCACCACTTGTGTCTTGAAGGCCCAGGAGCAGGTGCAGATGGAGGTTCTGGGCAGGTTTCCTGTCAGGGTCTGGGATTCCTCTCCAAGGAGCTGTTTTCCCCAGGGAGTTATCTAGGGATAACTAGATATCTAGGCAGATGATATGTGCATACCTATTCAGTCTCTGATTTAGACACATTCATTTTTTATATGAAAACAGCTATTATGCCATGCACAAAAGACAGTAATTCTTTTTCTATCAATAGATTTTACAGTAATTTTATTTTATTTATTTGCCAACATACAGAATAACACCCAGTGCTCATCCCATCAAGTGCCCCCCTCAGTGCCCATCACCCATTCATCTCACCCCCCTGCCTCCTCCCCTACCACCACCCCTAGTTCGTTTCCAAGAGTTAGGAGTCTTTATGTTCTGTCTCCCTTTCTGATATTTCCTACCCATTTCTTCTCCCTTCCCTTCTATTCCCTTTCACTATTATTTATATTCCCCACATGAATGAGAACATATAATGTTTGTGCTTCTCCGATTGACTCATTTCACTCAGCATAATACCCTCCAGTTCCATCCACATCAAAGAAAATGGTGGGTATTTGTCATTTCTATTAGCTGAGTAATATTCCATTGCATACATAAACCACATCTCCTTTATCCATTTATTTCGATGGACACCGAGGTTCTTTCCACAGTTTGGCTATTGTGGACATTGCTGCTAGAAACATCGGGGTGCAGGCATCCCAACGTTTCATTGCATCTGCATCTTTGGGGTAAATCCCCAACAGTGCAATTGGTGAGTCATAGGGCAGGTCTATTTTTAACTCTTTGAGGAACGTGCACACAGTTTTCCAGAGTGGCTGCATCATTTCACATTAGATTTCACAGTAATTTTAGTTTACATGATAATAGGTTATAGTAGGCATGTAAAACATAAATTACATAAATTATTTTTCTAGATTTGTTTATGCAGGTAATAACGTTGTAATATAAGATATATATATATAAGATATATACGTTATACTTATACATTGTATATAAGACATATATAAGATATATTAATTTATATCTTGAGTACACTGCACACTATGGCAATCAATAAATATGTGAATTTGATGAGATAGTATAATAGAAAAGATAATTTGGAGGATAGGTAAATGTAATGATTATAGAAAACATAGGCTTATGCAACTGGTTTCATAAGAAGGAGTAATTCATGCTCTATTTATTTGGAATAAAAAAGCTAGGACAGTGTATAACTATACAATTTAGCAGACTGGTGACATTGTATTAATTTGTCAGCTATAATAAAATTTTTTATACAGTTGTATGATTTGCACTGGTACTATAATATTGAGTAATCTATAGCCCTTATTGAAATTTCACCAGTTTTCCAAATAGTTAATTTTCTTGCCCCAGAATCCAAACTAGGATCCCAAACTGCATTTAGTTGCTGTTTTCTTTGTTTCTGCTAACCTATGGCAGCTATTTAAGTCTTTCTTTGTCCTTCATGGCCTTGAAAATTTGATGAGTACTTGTCAGTTGTTCTGAAGAATGGCTCTCACTTTGGGTTTATGTGACCCTTTTGGACAATTAGATTAAGGTTTTGTATTTCTTGGTGATATCACAGCCAAAAAGTGTAAGGAGCTTCGGTGTCCATCAAAAGATGAATGGATAAGGAAGATATGGTATATGTATACAAGGGAATATTACTCAGCCATTAGAAACGACAAATATGGGGATCCTTGGGTGGCTCAGCTGTTTGGTGCCTATCTTTGGCCCAGGGCACGATCCTGGATTCCCGGGATGAGTCCCACGTCGGTCTCCTCGCATGGAGTCTGCTTTTCTCTCCTCCTGTGTCTCTGCCTCTCTCTATCATAAATAAATAAATAAGTTTTTAAAGAAAATTTTTAAAAAGTGACAAATACCAACCATTTGCTTCGACGTGGATGGAACTGGAGGGTATTATGCTGAGTGAAATAAGTCAATTGGAGAAGGACAAACATTATATGGTCTCATTCATTTGGGGGATATAAAAAATACTGAAATGGAATAAAGGGGAAAGGGGAGAAAATGAGTGGGAAATATCAGAGATGGAGACAGAACATGAGAGACTCCTAGCTCCAGGAAACGAACAAGGCATGGTGGAAAGGGGGGTTGGAGAGGGGTGGGGGTGAATGGGTAACAGGCACTGAGGGAGCACTTGATGGGATGAGCACTGGGTGTTGTTCTGTATGTTGGCAAATTGAACACCAATAAAAAATAAATTTATTATTTTGAAAAAATAATCATAACTAACAAAAATATATGCATATATAAAATAAAATAAAGTAAAGTAAAATAAAATAATAAAATAAAATAATTGGGTGAACCAGAATATTCATGTAATCTTAGAGCATCTCTCCAAATATAGCTATTAGTTACAAAGGGAATAATAGCAAATCTACAGTGGAAATACCCAACAAACATTACCTTTATCAAGAATATCCTGAGAGAAAAAATATATCATGTATCCCCTGATATGATACATTGTCAAGAACACAACGTCACTTCTGTGATATTGCCAAGACAGAGATTCTTACAGTTGCTTACTATTTTCCCTAAATACCAGGTACTTGCAAATATTTCCACGTACATTACCTAAGCATTTCCCCGATCTGCACCTGCAATCATTGCGCATCACAAGACCACCCAGCTCAAGGAGAAATTTGATAGAAGCAGCATAAACTCCATGTTGGACATGAGGCTGCAAATGCATCAAATATCTAAAGCAAAAGAAGACAGACACCTAATGGGGTCAATAACTTGATCCAAACACACAGCATCCATGTTAGTGACAGCCTGGGAAGGAAGCAGGATTCACACCAGGATGTTCTGTGAATGTGGAGTCTGAGCATCAACACACACACACACACACACACACACACACACACACATGCACGCACACACACACAAGAGTATGAAAACGTTTTCAGCTTCATCATTGTTTCTGTTAAAAGCAGGGAGGCCTCTCAGCAAGTCAGATATGTTTGGATGGAGCCAGGGATAGACACTGGCTCAGGGTGTGTGTTGAGGGAAAGTGGTGATGATGAGGTCCTGATCCAGGAGGGGATTATATGGAGTCAGTTTCCCACCAGTGTCTGGGGACAGAACTCAAGGGCGCTTGCTGGATTTCCCATGGGTGGGGCAGGAGGAGAACAGGGAAGATTGGAGATCAAGGAGACAGCAGGTAATACTCAAAAATACAGTGTGATGAAAAATTCCACTATACAATTATGAAAACTGAGAGAACAAAAGTGGAGGAGGACCTTCCACCTGCAGGGAATAACTCATGGATCCTTCAGGTGCTGATATCAGCTCACTGTGTGAGTCCTCTGACAGCCACATGTTGGAACCTAATGTTGATGTGATGGGAGGAGGAGGTGGGGCCTCAGGGGACCACTTAGGTCAGGAGGTGCAGCCTCATTATGGGATCAGGGCCCTTATACACCAGGACTGGGAATGCCTCCTGCCCTTTGGCTCCATGTGAGGCCATCTGTCTGGGTATATGTCATACAATTGTTATTAATATTGCAGTAGAAACGGTTGAGTTTTGTGTTCCATGAAAATCACCTCACTGATGAGTGACAAAGAGAGAAAGCACTTATCACCATGTGACATGGGCTTCAGGCATGAGCTCAGGCAACCTCCCCAAGGACAAGAAATGCAGGAATATAATTGTCATGAGTTATATGTCTCCGTACAGTCTATGTAACTCCATTTTGGATGGGATGGGCTGCTGGAAGTCTCTGTGATGCAAACAAGCCATTCAAGGATGGAAACTGTAGGATCTGGAGGCAGAAAAGAAGTCTTGTCTCATTTGGCAGGGTCTAAGGGACTGACATGAGAAAACCAAATTGAGCTGGCTCCAGGCAGCAAACTGGAATTGAATTCCTTAATCTTGGAATTTTCTCTAAGTCTTTATCTTCCTCTGTGTGTACAAATGCCAGTTATAGATCCCGCTACAACTATAACAGTTTTATGAAGAAGAGGTCACAGAGGGTCCTGGGTCTGGGTCTTCAGAGAGTATCTGTGGTGTGTGCTGCGTGCACTGTCCTGTACTGTTTTGGTGCCTCTTTCCTTCAGGTCTGGTATCTACACACGCTCTCTCTGCCTGAAGTGGGCAGTGTGTGGTCCTTGGGAAGAATGCGATGAGTTTTAACTGGGTGTGCTCTGCTCAGCTCATTAAATGAGCCATGAAACCACCTCCACTAGAACTGGGGCCCTGCAGAATTCTCTGGTCAGGAGATGTGGGTGGGCAGGGGTGCAGCCGCTCAGAGAAACCATATGGTGGTGCCTCAAATAGGTAAATGTAGACCTCCCCTGTGATCCAGCAACTGCCCTACTGGGTATTTGCACTAAGATTACAAAAGTGCTGATTCAAAGGGATACACGCACCTCGATGTTTACAGCAGCATTATCTACATTAGCCAAACTATGGAAACAATCCCAGTATCTGTCAACTGATGAATGGATAAAGAACATGAGAGATAGATAGATAGAACTAGATACATAGGGATTTTACTAATCAATGCAGTGGAATTAAATCTAACAATTTACAAGAATGAGGATGGAGGTAGTATGCATAATGCTAATTGACATGCCAGTGAGAAAAAGAAAATACTGTATACTTCGAGTCATAGTTTGAATTTAAGAAACAGAACAAATGAGCAAAGAGATTGATGCAGAGATCAGGAAATAGTCCCTTCAATACAGAGATAAAACTGATAGTTACCAGGTGGGAGGAGTGTTGAGGATGGGTGACCTGTCAGATGGGGCTTAGGGAGTGCACTTGTCCTGATGAACACTGGGTGATGTATGAAAGTGTTCAATCAGCATGTTGGATACATGAAATGGGTGTTACATTGGATGTGACCTCTACTGCAATTCATTTTTTTGAATGTTCATAGAAGCTTTAGTTATAACAGCTAAAACTTGGAATCAGCCCAGATATCCTTCAGCCAATGAATGGTTAAACCAACAGTTTACATCTACACCATGGGATACAACTCAGCTATGAAAAGAAACAAATTATTGATACACACAACTTGGATGAACCTAGAGGGAATTATGCTGAGTGAAAAAAAGACAATCCCTAAGGTACATTGTGTATGATTCCAATTTTATAACATTTTTGACATGAAAATGTTATAAAGATTAGTGGTTTCCAAGAGTTAGGGAAGTCAGTGGTATTGTGGTGACTGACTATAAAAGGATTGCATGAGGGATACTTTCTATAGAACAGTTCTATGGCTTAGTTGTGGTGCTGATTACACAAATATACACATGTGTATAACTGAATAATACTTAATTACCACACACGTGCACACACACAGGAGTGTCTACTGCAATTCAAATAAAAATTTTAAAAAAGCACTAAATAAAACTGGAAATTTTATTCATTGTCCTATGTTTCATGCATAATTCAGGCAGTTTTTTTCTATTAAACAAAGGTGATAGTATTCAGGGATTCACTAATTACCACTTATGTGAAAATGAAATTTAATAATCTATAAAAAATGGAAATTCCGGACTTTATAATCTAACAATTGGTGTAGTGAAAAGTAGGATAAAATTAGATTATTCTGCAGCCAGGGTAGCTCAGCAGATTAGCACCGCCTTCAGCCCAGGGTGTGATCCTGGACACCCGGTATAGAGTCCCACTTCAGGTTACTTGCATGGAGCCTGCTTCTCCCTCTGCTGTGTCTCTGCCTCTGTGTTTGTGTTTGTGTGTGTGTGTGTGTGTGTGTGTGTGTGTGTGTGATGAATAAATAAATAAAATCTTTTTTAAAAAATGTAGATTATTAAGGCTACTTTAGCCCGGCTCCTTGCTGGGGCCCCTCCCCTTTGGATGCTGTTTTATTTATTTTTTTCCATCTTCTGACCTTGGTAGAAGCGTGAACTCTTCTCACTGTACAATTCCAGCTGTTTTCTCTTTAAATCTCAGGCCGAATTTGTAGGTGTTCAGGATGATTTGAAAGTGATCTAGGTAATTTGGTGGGGACAGGTGACTTAGAGACCCTACTCTTCTGCCATCTTGCCCTTCAGAATGTTTTATGACTTGGGAGTAGATGGCTTATTCTTAAATTTTTGCTTTGGGATATGCTTGTGCTTTAACTCCTGCCTAATTGTCCTGATGTTATTTGCTTCCTACATGAGGGATGAAGAGGATATACCTTGTAAACATTAACATATTATCTATATCTCTACTCAACTCAAGTATATCAATAACCATGGGAGCTCTTGCAAAGGCCCAGATGATATGCGACCAGCGGTAGGACTCTGGTTGGTTCCTGAGCCTCTGAGCCTGGAAGGGCTGACCCACATATCAGGTGTTGTGGAATCAATGAGGTTCTGTTGTAGGTGCTTCAGGGTGAAAATTTCCAGTGCATATGCCTAACAGTACTGTGCTTTACACCTCAAGAATTTTAAGATTCACTCTGTGTACTATTTCTAAAATAAATATAAAGTGGTTTAACTGACAGAAAATCTACCGTATATTTATAAAAGTCTTTTTTAAGGTTCCAGAATAATTTTATGATCATTCAAAATTCAGGAATAAAGAGAAATTTTGCCTCAAAGGACGTAGCCAAAGGAATCTAATTAAATAAGTCTCTCTTTTTGCATTTTATAATTTTATTAATAACAGATAAAGGACATTGGTTAACTAAACTATAGGGACTATCAGTGTGGTGTCCCATGGGCTAGACATCGATCCAAAGCTGCCCATCCTAGATCATCTGTGCCCACACCTCACGGGCAGCCGATTCAGGCATGGTCTCCCACAAGCTGCCTGCGTGGGGTCATACTGAAATCCTGGACCAGACTGGTTCACACGGGCTGCTGCTGGATCTGCAGGAGTCATGGACAAGTGTCAGCTGGCATTCCCATTCACCTCTCTTTCCTCTGTTGGAAACAATACTGAGCTTGGGGATGCCTGTTTACCAGGAGTGTACCCTGGTCTTCACCCCCTGACACCACCGATGCATCCCAGCACTGGCTCCTTGGGAGAATTATCAGACCAATGACAATCTCATTAGTGATTCACACTGAGAATGGTGGGGAACAAGTGTGGATACCATATCAAATTTTATCTTCAATGGAAGAGGATATTCACTTTCACTATCAGAACACAGATCAGAGGTTTATACCAGGGACAAGATCCCAGGAATTAGTCCTTCCAGGATAAGCAGGTCCCCTGAACTTACTGAGAGAGGCTACATTTCCCATCCAATAGAACCTATGGCAATGAAACACTTGGAGGGAAACAACTCAGAGGCTTGATGGCTCCACAAAAATGTCAGGGACCTAATGATTGCTGGGAAGAGACACTTTGTGGATGCCCCTGGGTCTAATCACATTCACACTGAGGATGGTCATGGGTTCTGGCAGACATCCCAGAGCCATGTTTGTAGGGATGGCTCCCTCTCTCTACTGAAAAGTGTCCTGCATCATCCCATCAGGCCTGCAGAGAACCAGGTGCACACCAGACTCAGGCACAATGACAAATTTAGGGACCTTTTTTTTGTTTATATGGCAAAGTCTCTCTCTGACTCATGGAGTTTTCCATCCATGCATGTACACGTATCTGAGTTCAGTTAGACACACAGAACCAGAAAGAGAGGTGGAGTTTATAGAGGAAAGTGGCTTCACCTGGTTATGAGGTTTCCCTGCCTAATTCACAGAGTGAAGCCACTCATGGATGTTGAGTCCTAAGTCCCCTGCATCTGGATACATGAGATGGACAGAAGGTGAATGTCATTCAATCCTCCAATGTCCAGATCGAAACTCGCCATCATGGTGGTAATATCAAGATCTCTGAAATTTTCAACCATGACAATCCGTTGGGCCACAAAGTTATCAACCAAAGATTCAACAATGACCTAGATAAATACAGCCCATACTCAGACATGCAAATGTTCACCTTATTCTCACATGGCATTCACAGTGACACACATTGGCATCACCCTAAATGACAACCCATAACAGCAATGACCCAAGGCCAAATTTTACCTACATATAATAATTTATATCGCCCCAAATTTAATCATCTAACTCGTGTATCGTGATATTTGGCTACCTTCTTTTGGTGTAAATCCTTTTCTAGGAGGTGATAGATCTATGAATCTAACACACACACACACACACACACACACACACACACAGGGATCCCTGGGTGGCGCAGCGGTTTGGCGCCTGCCTTTGGCCCAGGGCGCGATCCTGGAGACCCAGGATCGAATCCCACGTCAGGCTCCCGGTGCATGGAGCCTGCTTCTCCCTCTGCCTGTGTCTCTGTCTCTCTCTCTCTCTGTGACTATCATAAATAAATAAAATCTTAAAAAAATACACACACACACACACAAACTGGAAACAGAGCTGCCCTGGCGGCCCAGTGGTTTAGCGTCGCCTTTAGCACAGGGTGATCCTGGAGTCCCCAGATCGAGTCCCACATGGGCTCCCTGCTTGGAGCCTACTTCTCCCTCTGCCTGTGTCTCTGTCTCCTCTCTGTGTGTGTCTATCATGAATAAATACGTCAAATCTTATAAAAACCTGGAAACACCAAACAAAATGCAAAAGCAAACAAATAATAAATAAAAAAATAAAATAAAACACATTTACCTCCTTATGAACACAATTCCACACATACATAAAAATACAGGTGCTGACATTCTTGTTCCAGAGAAGGTAAAATATAAGTTCAGAAGGCATCGCCAACACTAAGCAATGAACATCCATTTGGGTAACATTCCATTAGGATCAAGGCTTGAGAATGTTCTGAATCTCAGACTCCAACTACTGCGCTGTTTTTTTTTTTTTTAAATCTGGTTCAACCCTTCTTTTTCCTTGAAGTTGGTACATATTTGAGGCAGAGCACTTTATCTGCCTGTTTCAGTATAATTTGTGAGTCCAGAAAGCGTCTTTCATTTTCTTCTCACTTTTATCAAAGAAAAACAGCTTCTGTCTCTTAAATGTGCAAAGGAATACTTGACACAAGATTCCTGGACACCTCTGAATATAGTAAGGGTAGCTGGATATTTGTAGGCCAGGAGCAGAGTGAGGAGACAAAGATGGGAAATAAGTAAGGGGAGACATTCTCTGAACAGGAGGCTCCATGGTGCTCATGCTGCAAAGTTCTCTATGTTGATTGTGGATACAGGAGAAGGGAGGAAAACAGGTCCGTGAAGGTCTGCTGGGATCCTGGGATCCAACAGGTGCACTTGGACCATCAGAGGACCCTCACACTCACCAGAGAACACAAGATCTAGGGATTTCTTAATCCAGGGTAGGAGGTCAGTTGAACAGTCGTCTCCTCTTAGGGTCTTAGCATCATGCTCTGAAAACTTCTTCCATGACATAAACACTGTGAAGAGATTCTAAAAGCTATAAGGTTCCTCTTACACTGCTGGTGGGAGTGACATTGGTGTAGACACTGTGAAAACAGTATAGATATTCCTACTACAGTTAAAAATAGAACTACTGTATGATCAAATAGTTGTGGTACAGTGTATTTACCCCCCAAAATAAAACATTAATTCAAAGAGAAATTTGCATCCCTATATTTATAGGAGCTTTTTGTGCTATAGGCAAATAAGGGAAGCATTCCAACTGTCCATTACTGATGAAAGGATGCAGAGATGCGGGACATACACAAAAAAGAATGAATCCTTGCAATTTGCAGCAGAGTATGGAACTAGTGCGTGTAATGTTAACTAAGTCACAGCAAGACAAATACCGTATGACTCACTCATATGCAAAATTCAATTAAAAAACACAAATTAGCCAAGAGGAAAAATTTATTGAGACAAACCAGTTTCATCAATATGGAAACATACTGTTGGTTAGTAAAGGGGGCATGGGAGGGCCCGAGTGACATAGCAGATCCGGATAAGGGAGAACACTGGTCCTAAGGAGCCATGGGGGATGGATGGAAGTGTCATTACTATATTGTACACGCAATATCACATGGCGTATTAACTACACGGGGGAACATGGTATATGGATTAGGATTACTTTGAATGTGTAGACTGCTCTGGGTAGCAGAGGCATCTTAAAAATATTTATTCTTCCATTTTATGGACATGGAATATTTTCCCTTTCTTTGTGTCTTCTTCAGTTACTTTGGCGAGCGTTCTACACAATTTATTGATGAGCCTGTGTGTTTTCCATTGCACATTCACTCTTGATTCTGGAGGTTTAGTTGATCATAGAGTTGATTGTCCATTTCTGGCTTCTCTACTCTGTTCGATTCATCTATGTGTTGTTTTGTGCAGGTACCAGGTTGTATTGATGATAACGACTAAGTAATACAGCTTGACCACCAACATTGTGATGCCCCCCTCCTGTGGTACTTTGATTTTTTCAACATTTTTCTACTTATACAGCGATTTTAGAAGTAAACTGAGGGAGACACAATGAGACAGAAAACCATTGCATGTTTATGTATTAGAAGAATAACTTTTGTTGGGACACCTGGGTTGCTCAGTGATTGAGTGTCTGCCTTTCGCTCTCGTCAAACTCAAGGTCCTTGTATGGATCCCACAATGGGCTTCCTGTGAGAAGGATCCCGCTTCTCCCCCTGACTATGTCTCTGCATCACTCTAGGTGTCTCTCATGAATAAGAAAGTTATGGGGATCCCTGGGTGGCGCAGCGGTTTGGCGCCTGCCTTTGGCCCAGGGCGGGATCCTGGAGACCTGGGATCGAATCCCATGTCGGGCTCCTGGTGCATGGACCCTGCTTCTCCCTCTGCCTGTGTCTCTGCCTCTCTCTCTCTCTCTCTGTGTGACTATCATAAATAAATAAAAATTTTAAAAAAGAAAGTTATGAAATAATTTTTAAACAGGAATATTTTAAAAATATATGCTACCCAGAACATTCTATGCAGTCAATGCAATTCTTATCAAAACATCATAGACTTTCTTCACAGATTTGAAACAGACATTCTTAACTTTTGTAGGCAGAGGCAAAGATACTAGTGACATATGAATCCAACGCTGATACTCTGCATTTTCAGACTGCATCTGTTGTGTAAAGAACTTTTTAAGCTCCCTCAGCCAGTCAAATAAATATTTGGTGGGATTCACCCTTTCTCCATTTCAATAGAGGAAAACCATCCTCCAAATCATGGTATGGAACAGGGCTCAGATGGCTCTGCAAACAACCTTTGTCATCTGCTCATTCATTCACTGACCCAAACCCAAACCCTGGCCTTAAATATCCACAAATGCAACATCGTATTGTCTAAGGACAGAAGTGCTGCCTTCTGTAGTCATTGTCTGGGTGTCATATTTTACATAGCTCATGCACATGGAAAATGAAATGCATCTCCCCTTAGTTATGTCTTATGTCTACTGAGCTATTAGATGAGGCAATGGAATCAGAAGAAAAACAGAGAATTTTTTCTTCTCCAACAAGGTGAATACCTACCCAGGGAAAGTAGGCAATAAAAAATTAATCAGTAGAGAGGAAGAAATATTATTCATTTCCATATGACATGATCTGCTAGGGGCAATGTCTACAAACTTTACAAATTCTAAGAATCAGTTAAGGATTTCAGGGAAAATTCAGGATATAAAATAAATACAGCTATGATTCCACACACTAACAAAAACTATCTATATATAAAATTAACAAAAATATCACGTTAACTTGCATCAAAAATAAAATTTTAGAAATAAAATAAAAAAATTATTTCTAAATAAAATTTAGAAATATATTTGAATAAAGGATAAAATACCATACTAAAAATGGCCTATTTTGATGAAAGACTTTTAAGAAAACAAACAGAAATGAAAAGATTACACCTCTCACAGATGAGAACTTGATATTTCCTGAGTGCCATCATCACAAAGTGATCTGCAAAGGTAATGCAATCCTTGCTATAAACTCATTAGAATCGAATTGTAGTCAAGAGCTGAAGATATAGGGCAGCCCTGGTGGCTCAGTGGTTTAGCGCCGCCTTCAGCCCAGGGCGTGATCCTGGAGACCAGGGATCGAGTCCCGCGTCGGGCTCCCTGCATGGGGCCTGCTTCTCCCTCTGCCTGTGTCTGCCTCTCTTTCTCTCTGTGTCTCTCATGAATAAATAAATAAAATCTTTAAAAAAAAAAAAAGAGCTGAAGATATAGTCAGAGGACATGCAAATATGGCCCTCCCTCCATTTATTAAGCACCCCAGCCCCGACCTTGAGCTGGGAGAGTAGCCCAAGCCCCAGTATCCCCAGGTGACCATATTCAGTGATCAGGACGGAACACAGACACTCACCATGGAGTCCGTGCTATCCTGGGTTTCCTCATCACTATTTTAAAAGGTAATTTGGGGATCCCTGGGTGGCACAGCGGTTTAGCACCTGCCTTTGGCCCAGGGCGCGATCCTGGAGACCCGGGATCGAATCCCACGTCAGCCTCCCGGGGCATGGAGCCTGCTTCTCCCTCTGCCTATGTCTCGGCCTCTCTCTCTCTCTCTCTCTCTGTGTGACTATTATAAATAAATGAAAAAAAGGTAATTCATGAAGAATAAGAGACCTTTAGTATGTGAGTGGAGGTGAATGAGAGAAACAGAAGATGTGGGATAATTTTATGACCAGGATGCCTTGTGTCTGCAGGTGTCCAGGGTGAAGTGCAGCTTGTGGAGTCTGGGGGAGAGCTGGTGAAGCCTGGGGGTTCCCTGAGACTGTCCTGTGTGGCCTCTGGATTCACCTTCAGTAGCTACTACATGCACTGGGTCTGCAGGCTCCAGGGAAGGGGCTGCAGTGGGTTGCAAGAATTAGGAGTGATGGAAGTAGCACAAGCTACCCAGACGCTGTGAAGGGCAGATTCACCATCTCCAGAGACAATTCCAAGAACACTCTGTATCTGCAGATGAACAGCCTGAGAGCTGATGATACGGCCCTATATTACTGTGCAAGGGACAGAGTGATGGGACCTCAGTGTAAGCCCAGACACAAACCTCCCTGTAGAAGGGGATCGGGACTACCAGGGGGTGCACACTACTCAACACTTCTGTCTTGAAGGCTCAGGAGCAGGTGCATATTGAGGTTATCAGCAGATTTCCTTTCAGGGTCTGGGCTTCCTCTCCAAGGAGTAGTTTTCCCCACGGAGTCTCTCTGGACATAGGATTTTGTGTTAAAGTATTCATTCTCTATCTTAGAAACTTGGGAAATCAACTCTAGCATCTGCATACTTTATTAAACAACTCTACTACTTTCACTTCTTGAACTTAAATTTCCCTGACCTGGACTATAAATCAATTACAAATACCTCCATACTCATCAACTGAACATTTTCCTGAATCATAACAGCACTCCCTGTGCACCAGGGAGGAAGACACAAAGAGATGGAAAAATATTCCATGCTCATGGATTAGAAGATTTAGTATTGTGAAAATGTCAATGTTACCCAGGGCAATTTACGCAGTCAATGAAATTCCTATCAAATACCATGGACTTTTTTCAGACAGGTGGAACAAATCATCTTAAGATTTGTGTGGAATCAGAAAAGACTCCAAAAACCCAGGGGAATACTGAAAAAGAATGCCAGAGCCAGGGCATCACAATGTCGGATTTCACGTGGCACTACAAATCTGTGATCCTGAATACAGTGCGTTACTGGCACAAAAACAGACACATAGATCAATGGAACAGAATAGAAGACCCAGAAATGGGCTTTAAACTCCATGGTCAACTCTTATCTGACAAAGCTGGTAAGACTCTCCAGTGGAAAAAGGACAGTGTCTTCCATAAATGGTGCTGGGAAAATTGGACAGCCACGTGCAGAAGAATGAAACTAGACCTTTCTCTTACACAGTACAAAAAGATAAAATCTTTTATCTTTTTGTACAGAAGACACATGGAGAATGTCTTCCTCAATAGGGAAAAGTTGAGAGCTTTTCTCTTAAGATCAGGAACAGGACAAGGATACCCTCCATCACCACTGTTCTTCACAATTGTGGTAGAAGGCGTAACCTTGTCAATCAGACAGCAAACAGAAGGAAATTTCCTCCAACTCAGCAAAGAAAAAAATCAAACTTTCACTCTTCACAGGTAAGTTATTTTAAGTTCAAATCCCAAAGATTCCTTTGAAAAAATTTCTAGAACTGACACCAGAGTTCAACAAGATCGGAGCATGTAAAATGAATACAAGGAAGTCAATGGCTTTTCTATATAGTGCAAATGAAATAGTTTAAAGAAAAACAAGGACTGGATGCAATTTATAATTGCACCAGAAATCATCAGATAATGAGGGAAAATCCTAACCAAAGAGGGATGGATGTACAGTCTAAATATTACAGAACACTTATGAAAGACAGTATGGAAGACACAAGTAGATAGAAAATATATATTCTCATATTAGAAGAATAAATATTGAAAAAATAACTATGCTACCAAGAGCAAGTTATCCTTTCAAAGCCAGGTTTATAAAATATCACCAGCATTTGTCGCAGAGCTTGAGCAAACGATCTAAAAACCTTTAGGGAACCACAAAGACCTCCACTAACCAAAGCAATCCTGAAAAAGTAAAGCAAGGCTGGAGACATCCTGATTCTGGTTGCAAGATAAATTATGACGTTGTGATCACCAGAACAGTATGGCGCTCTAAAAAATACAGACTTATAGACAAATAGAAAACTTTAAGAACCCAGAAATGGACCCAGAATAGTATGGTCAAAAAATCTTGACCAAGCAGGAAAGAATATCCAATGAATAAAAAGAAAATATCTTCAATAAATGCCGTTGGCAATATTGGAGAGCCACATGCAGAAGAAAGAAAGTGGACACTTGTTTTACGTCATTCACAAAAATGAACTCAAAGTTCACGAAAAACCTAAATGTGAGTCAGGAAACCATCAGAATCCTCAGGATAACACAGGCAGCACATTTTCTACCTCAGCTGCAACCACTTCTAGACGTGCCTCCAGAAGCAAGGGAAAACAAAGGAAAATGAACTATGGCGACTTCATCAAGGAAAGAGCATTTTCACAGGAAAGGAATCACTCAAAGTAACTAAAAGGCCACCTAGAGAATGCGAGAAGATATTTGGAATTGTCTTATCAGATTAAAGACTCGAATCCAAATCTAAAATGAACTTATCAATCTCAACACACACCAAAGATATATATCTCCAATCAGAATTAGGCAGAAGTTGTGAACAGACTTCCTGTCCTTTGTGAGGTCCCGCACCACACCATATACTAGAGAGCTGATCCACATGCAAAAAGAAATTCATTTGCTCTCCTAGTTCTGCTATATATCAGAAAAAATATTAGAGTAATGAATCTGACAAATAACAAGGAAAATATTTATGCACCTAAATCTAAGATTACCCTTGAAATTAGGCAATAATAAAATAAAAGATATTAAAATCAGTCAACAGGAAGTTAAATAATTTGCATATACATAGTCAATGAGGAAAATTATTTCAAAAAACAATTACAAGTAACTAATGAGCTCAAACAAAATTCAGGAAATAAAATCAACATAGACAATAAAGTTAAATCTTACACACTAACAACACATTTTCTGTATCAAATTTACAAAACAATCACCTTTATACTGGTACCAAAAATAAATATTTATGATTAAACTTCATTAAGCAGAGAAAATACTGTTTAAAAATGACCTATACTAAAGAAAGACCTTTAAAAAGGAACAGAAATGCAAAGATTAATACATTGATGGATTAGAACATCATAAACCCACTGTGAAACCAAAAGAAACTGATCTGGGGTTGTGAAGCAATCTTTGTATATAACTTATTTTTTTAAATTTTTAAAAAAATTTTTATTTATTTATGATAGTCACAGAGAGAGAGAGAGAGAGAGAGAGAGAGAGGCAGAGACATAGGCCGAGGGAGAAGCAGGCTCCATGCACCGGGAACCCGATATGGGATTCGATCTCGGGTCTCCAGGATCGCTCCCTGGGCCAAAGGCAGGTGCCAAACTGCTGCGCTACCCAGGGATCCCTGTATGTAACTTATCAAGAATTGAATCTAAGTTGGTAGGTGACTATGTAGACAGGGACATGCAAATAGGGACCTCCCTCCACTGATTAAACAAGCTAAGCCCCGACCCTGAAGCTGGAGGAGCTCCAGCCCCAGGATCCCCAGGTGACCCCATTCAGTGCTCAGGACACAACACAGACAAACGACCATGGAGTCTGTGCTCTGCTGGGTTTTCCTTGTCGTTATTTTAAGGTAATTCATGGAGAACAACGGACATTCAGTCTGTGAGTTGAGGTGAGAGAAACAGGATGTGGGAGTTTCCTGACCAGGATGTCTTGTGTCTGCAGGTGTCCAGGGTGAGGTGCAGCTGGTGGAATCTGGGGGAGACCTGGTGAAGCCTGGGGGATCCCTGAGACTCTCCTCTGTGGCCTCTGGATTCACCTTCAGTAGCTACTATATGGAATGGGTCTGCCAGGCTCCAGGGAGGGGCTGAAGTGGGTCGCACGGATTAGCAGTGACGGAAGTAGCACATACTACGCAGACGCTGTGAAGGGCCGATTCACCATCTCCAGAGACAATGCCAAGACGGCCGTGTATTACTGTGCGAAGGACACAGTGAGGTGACCTAAGTGTGAGCCCAGACACAAACCTCCCTGTAGAAGGGGATCGGGATGACCACGGGGTGCACACTACTCAACACTTCTGTCTTGAAGGCCCAGGAGCAGGTGCAGATGGAGGCTCTGGGCAGATTTCCTGTCAGGGTCTGGGCTTCCTCTCCAAGGAGCAGTTTCCCCAAGAGAGTCTCTCTGGGCACAGGATTCTGTGCTTACATATTCAGTCTCTAACTTACAAACTTTGTTGTCATAGAAAGAGAAATATTCCAAAAATGGCAGTGGCTCTTGTTTTGCTTATTCCTTATTCAGTTTCTGATTTGGAAAGTTGGTTGGTTTTAGTCAACAACTCTTCTTATATGCTCAAGGACAAATCTGCTTAAAATTTCTTAGTACTGTCCATAAAAACCAGTTTATTACCCATATCTTCGTTTACCACAACTTCTCCTTTATAAGAGTCCCAGCTGTGTACATGGAATATGAAACAACCACCCAGCTCACGGTGCAATGATTTTATTTTATTTCGTATATTTTTATTGGATTTCAATTTGCCATAATATACCATAACACCCAGTGCTTATCTGGCCAAGTGCCGCCCTCACTGCGTGTCACCCAGTCACCCCAACCCTCCGCCGACCTCCCCTTCCACTACCCCTTGTTCATTTCCCAGAGTAAGGATTCTCTCATGTTCTGTCTGCTTCCCTGACATTTCCCACTCATTTTCCTTCCTTTCTTCTTTATTCCCTTTCTCGATTTTTTACATTCCCTGAATAAATGCGACCATATGTTTGTTATTTTCCCATTGGCTTACTTCACTCAGCATAATACCCTCCAGTTCCATCCATGTTGTTGCAAAGGGTGGGTATTCCTCGTTTCTTTTTTTTTAATTTTTATTTATTTATGATAGTCACAGAGAGAGAGAGAGAATGAGGCAGAGACACAGGCAGAGGGAGAAGCAGGCTCCATGCACCGGGAGCCCGACGTGGGACTCGATCCCGGGTCTCCAGGATCGCGCCCCGGGCCAAAGGCAGGCGCCAAACCGCTGCGCCACCCAGGGATCCCATATTCCTCGTTTCTAATATGCAAAGATGTCACTACAAAGGGCTTGAAAATCAAATGGAGAGAAGACGGAGTGTAGGTGTGACTTCAGTCTTGAACCACTCTCACAGAATCAATATCAGTGTGAATCTGGGAAAGCAAGGGACCCCAAGAAGTACATTGTGAGGATGTGTAGTCTGAAGAGCCCCCAAACACACACAGACACGAGAGTACCAACCTTTATCACCTTCATCATCGTGTCTGTTGAGAGCAGGGCAGGCCTCTCAGCATGTCATAAATGCTTGGATTTTGGAAGGACACTGGCTCATGGTGTGGGTTGTGGGGCAGTGGTAGGGACGCGGTCCCCCTCCAGGAGGGGCTTGTGTGGAGTCAGTGTCCCACCTGCATCAAAGGAGGGAATTCAATAGTTCCTTCTGGATTTCCCATGGGTGGGGCAGGAGGAGAAGAGGGAGGACTGGTGATCACAGGTGCCAGCAGGTGACACTCAAAGATACCATGTGATGACAAATTAAACTATTATGAAAACTGAGAGAACAAAGGTGGAGGAGGACTTTCCACCTGCAGGGAATAACTCATGGATCCTTCAGATGCTGATATCAACTCACTCTGTGTGACCTTTACATCCCTGTTTTGTAACCTAATGTCCATGTGATGGGAGGATGAGGTCAGGCCTTAGGGTAGCACTTAGATCAGGAGGTGCAGCCTTCTGATGGGACCAGGGACCTTATACACTAGGACTAGGAAAGCTCCCAGCCTCTGGGCCCCATATGAGGTGACAGGGAAAGGACGGGCTAGGACGTGGGTTCTCTCCAGATACCACATCTGCCTGCACCTGGACCTCAGACATCCCAGGTTATGACAAAATAGAGCAGGAAACCCACACCTGAACTCACTGTCCTCAGCCACCATCATGCTCCTGTCCTTAGTTGCTGTGCATCACGTTTGTGCCACACATTCTTCCTACAACCCTGGGGTTCGTGAGACCCATTAGTATCCTGGGATTCCTCCCTCTTTCCCACCTGTGCACTTTCAAGGCAGCACATCCCCATGGAAGCGGACATCAAAAGATTCAGATTTTCCTCTCTGCTGCTCATACTACTCTGCAGAATATTCTGGATCAGCCTCCCTCCTGTCATCATTTCCACAGCTATATGTTATGACAACATCCACACCCCCTATGTCCAAAAGATGGTCGATTTTCTACATGTCGACTTGCAGTTTTTGTTCTCCCAGACCTCTGATTTCATCAGGAATCAGAATGATTGCATAACTACCTATCATGTTCCAGTTATGAGAGAACCTCAAGGACCCTGATCCAGAATCTTAACTCCTCCCTCCCAATGCTGTTATAGCAATGACCATGTGGGGCATGAATTACAAAATGATCAGATCTGGCTATTTCCATGTTGTGAAAATGATTCAGTTATGTAATGACATTGCTGAGGATCTATTGAAAAATAACTTTCTTGAACTTTGAGCGTATCTCTAAATGTAGTGCTAAAACATGGTAACACCTGCCTTGTCCGTTACTTTTTAAAATTTTTTTGATTTATTTTTTAATTGAAGTTCAATTTTCCAACATATAGTCAGTGCTCATCCTACCAAGTGCCTCCCTCAGTGCCTGTCACCCAGTCAACCCCACCCCCTGCCCACGTCCCCTTCCACTACCCCTTGCTCATTTTGTTAAGGGTCTCTCATATTTTATCACATTCAGTGATATTTCCCACTCATTTTCTCTCCTTTTCCTTTTATTCCCTTTCACTATTTTTATATTCCCCAAATGAATGAGACCATATAATGTTTGTCCTTTTCCGATTGACTTATTTCACACAGCATAATACCCTCCTGGTCCATCCATGTCAAAGCAAAAGGTGGTTATTTGTCATTTCTAATGGCTGAGTAATATTCCATTGTGTACAGAGACCACATCTTCTTTATCCATTCATCTGTCATTGATTGTCTGTTACTTTTGCTTGCTTTATAACCAATACCAGTGCTGGAGAGAAGATGGCAGAGAGATGTTTTCATCTGGATTTTGTTTTCTTCGACTCTGGGAAAAAAGGCAAACATATCTTAAATTTGACTAAACATTATTTTCGGACTACATGGCTCACTACCAAATAGATGCCCTTCCAAGTAGGCCACTAGCTAGAGTACAATGTGAAGAAAAATAAAGAGCATCCAGTTGTTTTCTATGAGACCAGGATCTGAATGTGGGGCATGTGTTCTCTCGGAACAACACAGTCCCTACTTTCAGAGCCACACCATCAGTAACCTCGTGTTGTTGTGTTTTGGCGCAGAGTCCCTGATTCCTCAGAGCCAGGTCTCCAACTGCACGTCAGGTTTTAAGGGAAACAGAAATTGTGCCTGGATCTGGAAGTCTCAGATATGTTGAAAGGGAAATATGAGGCACTGGAGATGTAGATTTTGCAGGAAAGATGAGGAAAATAAGCGGGAAAGAAGTGTTGGTCATATCAACTCTAAAGAAGAAGGATTTGTACACTTTCTGAAATGCACTAATGGCAGTTAGAGAACAAAATTTGGAGTTTCACTACTGAAAATGTGTTAACACTGACTGCATGCTTTACTTAGAGGTCTTAAAATTGTAGTCTTGACATTCAGGTAATTTTGCCATGTTAAATACATGGTTTATATTCGTTACTCAAAATAAGTATTATACACTTCTAGGCCTTTAGGGAATTGATTTTTATCCACAGAGAGTAAAGATCTTTGCACCACACTGATTTTAAAAGAAACACACAATGTGTTTCTGAAAGTCTGTGTTAGTTAAAATTCCTCCCAAAATGATAAAAAACAAAAACAAAAAAAGCCCGAACAAACAAAAAACATCCTCTCCTATTTCATTTTTTCTTTTTCTTAACAATAACTTTGGCCATTTTTTTCAGTTCATTATGTCTGTATACTAATTTTTTTCAGCCTTTTACCTCTTAAGCATACTAGTAGAGCATGCTTCCAGTATCTGATGGCTCTGACAGCAGAATGAGTATTAATACAGAATAACCCTCTCTACCTTTTGACAGTAAAGACGGACTAATCTGCTTAGCAGCTTGCTTTGCCTTCTGACATGCTCACTACCAATCATGCTCACCCTTCTTTTCCAGATCCACTTCCTCATGATACTATCTTCTGACTGGGCTTACTTAAAGGATGCAAGCAAAATGCAGGCTTACCAGGATATCAAAGCAAAGGAAGAACAGGAACTGAAAGATATCCAGTCTAGGTGAAAAGAACAACTCAATTCTTACACATAAATGTTTGCCAGAGTGTTACAGCTGACGAGTTTGCAGCTCTGAGTAGTCATCAGACAGCTGCTCTGCAGTACATATGTGTACCCCACCAAAGAAACATATGTAGAAGTAAAAACACTTCACTGTCTGTCTCAAGCTGCGGGGATGTATTTCTAGGAAAACATTCCTGTAGGTAAATCTTTTTCTATAAAGCAGATATTGGAGGTTTCATGTTCGCCATTTTAAAAGGCAACACTTTGACAAAATGATTGTTAATCTTTCTGAAATTTGTGGCATATTCACGTTTATTGGTAGAGCGATCCTACCAAGAGGAGTGCTGAGAATATGGCATACTCCTTGAGAGGGACTAAGGATGTGCCAGCATCAAGGAATTTGACCATCAATTCACATATGCCATCCGTCCTCAAGTAAATTGATCTATCTAAGGAATAAAATGGAATGGGGGTGAGGGTTCCATTTCTGAAAGCTGACATTTATTAAACTTTGGCTCAAGGTCATGTGATTCTTAACAATTGGCTTTTAAAAAAATTTTTTTTATTAATTTATTTTTTTTATTGGTGTTCAATTTACTAACATACAGAATAACACCCAGTGCCCGTCACCCATTCACTCCCACCCCCCGCCCTCCTCCCCTTCTACCACCCCTAGTTCGTTTCCCAGAGTTAGCAGTCTTTACGTTCTGTCTCCCTTTCTGATATTTCCCACACATTTCTTCTCCCTTCCCTTATTGGCTTTTTAAAAAAATTAACTGACTTCTCTATTCTTTAATTCCAGGACACATTAGTCTCCTGATCCAATCAGAATTTTATTTTTCAATAATGCTAAAAGAATATAGTATAAATATACTATACCTACCATTGAAGACGCTGGATTCTGACTCATTGACAAGCTTTCCAAAAAAATTCATAATAGATTTCCTTGAATAAAATGGCCCAGTTGTCATTCTTCATCCTGGGAAATAAATGTCAGCTCTGCCTTAATAAGTATTTGATTCAGATTTCTAAGAACTTATTATACAACAGAAGACCCAAAATAATTCATAGACTTTTGTTCCACAAATGTTTTTCTTAATTAAGAAGTGTTATCTTATTAAAATGACCACCATTCTAAACCATTTTTATGTGGTCTGAATAGCAAGTTTACAGTTTCATACCAACTATCTAAAAACCTCATTTACAAATGGACCACAGACCTCCTCCTACTTTTATAGACTTGAATACTTAAGTAATTTAAATTAGAATAGGTATTTATTTATTTTTAATTTATTTTTTATTGGTGTTTAATTCATTTTTAAATTGAAAACTTTCCTGGAATAATACAAGTTCAATGTTCAGCAAAAAACACCTGCTTGTGTTTAAGCCATTTTCAAAAGAAACTTGCCTTCTAAATCATTGTGTTCCAGCACATTAAGTGATTATAAGTATTGGGTATTAGTGATGGTAAACTGTGTTGTTCTTTATGAAATGTTACATATAGCTGTTGGGTGCATCAGTGCTTTTTAAAAGGGGCTGCATAATATAGGGTTAATAATGCATATTCATGTTAACAATTAACTTGCAGTTTCACAGTTTCCTGGATTTTAAACCATATACATGTGCAGAAATGTATTAAAATGAAAGGAAGCATACCTTTATCAAGATGCTATTTAAATTGAACATCAAGTATAATATTTCATTTGGATTTTTTTTGTTCTTGTTAATGCCTAAAAATGCCTATTTGGATCTTCACCTTTTTTTAATTGGGAGAAGTTCTCTTCTGTGTAGAACAGTTGTTCCAAAATAGCTTGTTTTGTTTTCCTGTTGCATGACAGACTTAAATATTTTTTCTAGCAGTGGAGGTGCTGTTAGAGTCCAGTTTTCTAGAAGAGGCAGTGTCTCAAGCCTAATTTTAATTTTCTAATTATTGTAGCTATTACCAGGAATTTCTGAAAGTTTTGTTTAAGTAGTCTAATATTTTCTATGTAAAGGACATTACATTTTGCTATGTATAAATTTTTGTAACCTAACAATGAATTAATATTTTCTATAAATGCCAAGGGTTTCCTGTAGTTCTATTCAAGTGTTACAATAAGTATTTGTAGATAATAGTCAAAAAATAATAGAAAAGACAAAGAGGGATGCCTGGGTGGCTCAGAGATTTAGTTCCTGCGTTCTGCCAAGGACGTGACCTGGAGTCACAGGATCAAGTCCCACGTCAGGCTCCTTGCATGGAGCCTGTTCACTCTCTGCTTAGGTCTCTAACACTTTCTCTGTCTCTGTGTCTGTCTCTCTCTCTCTCTCTCTTGCTCTCATTCTGTCACTTATGAATAAATAAATAAAATCTTTATAAAATATTAGAAAAGGCAAGATGTATGTGGTCCTCTAACTAGATGCAGAGAACTCATAGGAAAAATTACAGCAGGCATTCCTGATTAAAACTCTTCAAAGTAGAGGGTAGAGGGAACATACTTCAATATCTTAAAGGCCATCTATGGAAAGTTCACAGTGAATCTCATACTCAATGGGGATTCAAAGACCTTGTCCCTAAACTCAGGAAGACAGCACGGATGCAGGCCCTCACCGATTCTGCTCACAAAAGAAATAGAATTCCTAGCATCAACAATCAGACAACAAACTAAAAGGCATTCGAAATGGAAAAGATTAATTCAATCTCTCCCTCTTTGCAGAGTACATGATATTTTTATATAACCCACAAGAGATATCACCAGAAATTTCTAGAAAGGATGTAGCAACTTAGGGACATGGCAGGAGACAAACCAAGGCTAGAAGGCAGCTGCATTTCTACACACTAACAATGATACTGATAACAAAGAAATTAGGGTATTTTAAACTCATTTACATTGGCTCCAACCATAAGATAACTAGGAATAGACCTAACCAATGAGGTAAAGATCTGTACTTTAAATCTAGAGAACACGTATGAAAGAAATGAATGAAGACACAAACAGATGGAGAAACATTCTATGCTCAAGGATCAGAAGAATAAACATTGTGAAAATGTCTATGCTACTCAGGGCAATATAGACACTGAATGCAATTCCTATCAAAATACCACGAGCTTTCTTCCCAGTGATGGAACAAACAATCCTAAGATATCTATAAAATCTGAAAAGAACTCCAATAACCAGAGTAAGGTTGAGAAAGAAAACCAAAGCTGGTTTCAAGCTGTACAGCAAAGCTGTGATCATTAAGATGGTGTGGTACTGGCAAAAGAACATACACACAGTTCAATACATCAGAATATAGAACCCAGAAGTGGACCATCAAACATATGGTCTATAATCTATAAAATAGGAAAGAATGTCCCCTGGGAAAATAAAACAGTCTAAAAAATAATTGGCATGGGTAGAATTGAATGACACATGTAGAATTAAAGTAGACCATTATCTTATACCAGGCAAAAAGATAAAGTCAAAATGGTTAAAAGATCTAAATATGAGAGAACAATCCACCAAAATCTCTAGGAGGAGAAGAGAGAGAACAACGTTTTGGAACTTAGCCACAGCAATTTCTTGCAAGGCATATGTATAATGACCAGGGAATCAAAAGCAAAAATGCATTTTGGGAGTTCCATAAAAAAAAAATGTTCTGCAGAACAAAGGAAACTGTCAACAAACCTAAAACACAACATACAGAAGGGTAGATTATATTAGTAAATGACAAATCAAAGAACTTGTAACCAACATCTATAAAGAACTTAAACTCAACACACAAGAAACAAGGAATCTAGTCAAGAAATGGGGAGAAAACATGAATGGAAATTTCTCCAAATAAAACCTACTTGTGGCCAACAAGTCCATGAAAATAATGCTCCACATCACTTTCTATCAGGGAAAAGCACATCCAAACACATACAGCTGGCACTTCACACCTCAGAGAATAGGAAAATTAATAAGAAAGAAAACAACAAATGGAGAGGATGTGGAGAAAGGGGAATCATCTTACACTGTTGGTGGGAATGTGAACTGGTGCAGCCACTCTGGAAAAGTGTGTGGGGTTCCTCAAAGAGTTAAAAACAGATTTGCCTATGACCCAGCAATTGCACTGTCAGGGATTTATCCCAAAGATACAGATGCAGTGAAATGGCAGGACACCTGCAACTCGATGTTTATAGCAGCCATGTCCACAAGAGCCAAATTCTCAGAGAAGCCATGATGACCTTTGTCAGATGAATTGATAAACATGATACGGTTTATATATACAAAGGGATATTTCTCCATCATTGGAAAGGATCAGTAAGTACCATTTTCATCAACATGTATGGAACTATGGGGTATTATGCCAATTAAATAAGTCAGAGTACAATCATCATAGATTCACTCATATGTGGAATATAAGAAATAGTGAATGGGATCATAATGGAAGGAGGGGAAATGTGTGGGAATAAATCAGAGAGGAAGACAAACCATGAGTGATTCCTATCTCTGGGACTTGCAAAAGGGTAGCAGAAGGGGAGGTGTATGGTAGGACATGGTACCTGGGTGATGGACACTAAGTAAGGCACACGATGAGATGAGCACTTGGTGTTACTATATGCTTGCAGATTGAACTTAAATAAAATATATAATAAATAAATTAAAAATAAATTATTAATGAGAGAGAACATTATGAGCAATAACATGCCAACAAATTCAGCAATCTGGAAGAAATGAATGTCTTCCTATAAATGAAGAAACACCCAAATCTGAAACAGGAATGAATAGAAAACTGTACAGACCCAAAACCAAGAAATGAAAATCAAACATATTTAAATTCTTCTAACAATCAAAAGTCCTGGACAGATGACTGCCCATGGGAATGCAACAAGCATTTAAAAAGAATTAATACCTACCTATCCTGAAAATGTTCCAAAAAATAGAAATTAAAGGAGACTTCTAAGTTCATTTTCTGAGGGTATCATTTCTTTGATATCAAAAGCAGACAAAGATCTAACTGAAAAGGAGAATTACAGACTTGATGGATATGGATGCAAAATTGTCACAAAGATCCTAAGAAACAGGATCCAACAGTACATTAACAGCATAATTCACCAGGACCAAATGGGCTTAAATTTTGGTCTGCAAGGGTGGTTCAGCATCTGCAAATCAAACAATGGGATTTGAGTCACTAATAAAAGGACCATTTTGTCCTCTCAACTGATGCCCACAAATTTTCAAGAAAGAGATTATACTTTCTGTTAAGTTTTTTAGTAACTAGATGGAAATGAGACCGCCAAGGCAAGCGAGGGTCCAAGAACAGATTTTATTGCAATCACTCTCGGGCGAGGTTCCACGACTCACAGGGGAAAGAGAGTGAGTCAAGGAAGTCGCGCCAAGACAAGGTGGTAGGGGGTTTACATAACGTTGTAAGGCACAACGGTTTCCTATTGGTTGGCTCATATGCAAAGGAAGGATTGCAATCCAACCAGTCAGAGTGACCCTCACTATGCAAAGGAAGGATTGCAATTCGACCAGTCAAAAGTGACTTCCTCCTCTGGGGTTTGAAGGGCATTGGGTTCGGTTGGGGAAGTCCAAAGGAGAGGTGTAAGGGTCTGCTCAAGCTGTCGTCCCAAGTGGAGGTGGTGACAGGAACCTCAGCCATTTTGGCGTATCCACCATCTTGAGGAGTTTCCCTTCCCGCCTGGCCCCAACATTCCGACCTTTTGTTTTATATAATGGTGTCGGGGGCGTCGACTCTGCTCTGGCTACTTCCTGCTGACGGTGGGGTGTCGTTGTAGGGGTAGTCGGATGTGGGCAAGCGAGAGTATGGGTGAAGTAAAAGTTGTTTGACAGATACCCGGGTGAGTTCTTGCAGGCATTCCAGTCTTGGGGTACCGGCTGCAAGGGGATCGGCTGGTTTGAGAAAGTTCAGACATCCAAAAGGTTCCTTCGGCATGTCTTGAAGTACAGGTGATGGGTGTCTTCCCTGAGTAACAAGTTCTGGGCATGTGGGTATAAGATGAAAAGTAGCGCGAGGTACCGCTGCCTTTCATGCAATCACATTCTACCGCTTAGATCGGGGGGCTCAGGAGAAGTATGAGAAGGGGCCCTAGCCAGGCGGAGTTTGGTGGGTCCCACCATCTGGGAGGCCCATTCGATACCTGTGGGTGCCCGTTTAAGGTTGTTGATGTGCACCAATGCCGTATGTCCCAGCAATTTTGCCGCGGTTGGGGTGGTGAGGATGACCGTGTGAGGTCCGGTCCATCGGGTCTGCAGGGAGCCTGGCTGCAGATTTCTGAGAAGGACCTGGTCCCCTGGGGATAAGTCTCGTGGAGAGGCTTCCTCGGAGGCATTGTCAGTCGGGGCCGGAATGACAGCATCGGCAAGGGCTCTCACGAGGGCCCGGAGGAGGGTAAGGTAAGGCAGATAGGATAAAAGAGGTGGAGGAACGGCCGGGAGGTTGTGGTTGATAAGGAAGGGCCGACCGTACAGTAACTCAAAGGGACTCAAACCTGATGGTCCTCGGGGGGACGCCTGGAGTCTGGTAAGAGCTATAGGTAACAGTGTGGGCCACGACAGGTGAGTCTCCAGGGTAGGTTTAGTGAGTTGAGCCTTAAGTAGCCCGTTGGCCCTTTCCACCTTACCCGAAGACTGAGGGTGGTAGGGGATGTGCAGCTTCCAGGTAATGTTGAGGCTCTCGGCCACCTGTTGGGTCACACTGGAGATAAATGCCGGCCCGTTGTCTGACTGTAGGGTCCGGGGTAACCCAAACCTCGGGATGATGTGCTCGATGAGGATTGTGGCCACCACATCTGCAGTCTCTCTGGCTGTGGGGTATGCCTCAATCCATCCTGTAAAAGTATCAACCAAAGTCAGTAGATAACGAAAGGCTTTATGGCGGGGCATGTGAGTGAAGTCCAGCTGCCAGTCTTCACCGGGCTGATGGCCTTGGAGCTGATGGTTAGGCCCTGGCCTGCGGATTCCTCCCTGTGCATTTACGGCCGAGCAGGTTTTACAAGCCCTATGGACAGCCTCAATCACCTTAGGTAGGGATGGATAGTAAAACAGGGGCTGGAGAAACTGGTTCAGTGCCCTTGGGCCAATATGGAGAGATTGGTGGATATCAGTAATTAGGGTATGGGCCAGGTTTTCTGGGAGGGCAATCTTCCCTCGGATGTAAATCCATCCTTTACCTTCTGCCTTTCCTCCCAGGGCCTGGAGGGCTTGAGTTTCCTTTATAGAGTAGGAAGGTCGATGAGGGGTATTAAGGAAGAGGATGGGAGATATTGGGTTACTTAAGGCCGTTTCCCTGGCCACTGAGTTGGCCTTATTATTTCCTATGGAGACCATGTCTTTAGAAGTCTGATGGCCCCTACAGTGAACGATTGCAACCTCAGTGGGCAGACTAAGGGCCTCAAGCAATTTGGCAATGAGAGGTCCATTTACTATAGGCGTCCCCTTGGTGGTTAAAAATCCCCGCTCCTGCCAGAGGACGGAATGAGTATGAGCGATGAGATAGGCATATTTTGAGTCGGTGTAGATGGTGACTTGTTGTCCCTTAGATAGATGTAGAGCCCTGGTGAGAGCTATAAGTCCAGCCTTTTGGGAAGTAGTCCCAATTGGGAGGGGGACTGTCCCCACTACTGTCTCTGGGGTGACTACAGCATAGGCGGCGTGTCTCTGACCATACGCAGCCAGGAAGGAGCTGCCATCTACAAAGAGTATACGGTCAGGGTTGGATAATGGCTGATCAGAGAGTCCAGGGTGGGGAGAGGTGAGATCCTCTATGAGCTGCGGGCAGGAGTGAGTGGGTTCAGAGGTAGGTGAAGGTGTAGGCAACAGAGTTGCAGGATTTAAGCGGGGAAAGGTAGAGAGGGAGATTTGAGGGTTTTCGATGAATAGCAGATGGAAGAGTTGGAGACGAGAGGGGGTTAGGTGGGCCAGGGATCGGTGGCTAAGAAGATCCCTAAGACGATGGGGGGGAGTAAACCACGAGGGGTTGTCCCAAAGTCAATTTGAGAGCCTCCTTAGTTAAGGAGGCAGCAGCTGCGAGCGCCCTAAGGCAGGGCTGCCATCCGCGGGCAGTGCTGTCTAGCTGTTTAGATAGATAGGCTATAATCCGGTAAGTAGGTCCAACCAGTTGGGCCAAAAGGCCAGTAGCTGAACCCGACCGCTCATCAGTGTAAAGGTGGAATGGTTTTGAAGGGTCAGGCAAAGTTAGTTTCGGCCCAGCGGTGAGACAGTCTCTTAACTTGGAAAACAGGTGGCGGACCGAAGAGGGATCAGTGAGAGGACCCTGGGGAGTGTCCTTTGCTGCTTGGTATAAGGGCGGGCCAAAATAGAAAAGTTTGGAATACAGTGTCTAAAGAAGCCAGCCAACCCGAGGAAGGAAAGTATTTCATCTGCCGTCTGAGGGGGTTGGAGCTCTCGTAGGAGGCGGATACGGTCTCCGGTAAGAGATTTAGAGGTGGGGGTCAGGTGGATTCCCAGATAAATGACCGAAGGGGTGCAGAGTTGTGCCTTAGAGGGTGTGACCCGATACCCTTTGCTCCCTAGGAAGTTAAGTAGGGAGGTGGTGTCATCCTGAGAGATGGTGAGGGCAGGGCTGCAGAGGAGGAGGTCGTCTACATATTGTAGTAAGGTACTAGCCTTAAGGAGGCATTGCTGTAAATCCGCAGCCAAGGCCTGACCAAAAATATGGGGGCTGTCCCGGAACCCCTGGGGTAGGACAGTCCAGGTTAATTGTCCAGAGGTATGTGTGTCTGGGTCTTCCCAGGTGAAGGCGAAAAGAAAGTAGGAATCGGGGTGTAGGGGAATAGTAAAAAAGGCATCCTTCAGGTCCAACACCGTAAAGTGAGTGGTGCTTGGAGGGATATGGGATAGCAGGGTATAAGGGTTAGGAACCACTGGATGGAGAGGGACTATTGCCTCATTAATGAGTCGGAGGTCCTGAACCAATCGATAAGCTCCGGAGGGTTTATGGACCGGCAGGATGGGGGAGTTACAGGGAGAGCTTATGGGAATCAGAAGTCCCTGATGCTTTAGTCGTTCTATGATCGGTTTGAGGCCGAGGCGATGGAGGAGGGAGATAGGGAACTGGGGTCTAGAGGGGAACTTGGAACCATCCTTGAGTTTTATTTTGACAGGAGGGTGGTGGGAGGCCACTACAGGTTCCGAGGTATCACATACTTGGGGGTTCATGAAGGGTAATTGATCAGGGGTAGGAGAAGATGGAGTGGAGAGATATAGGATGAGACGAGCTGAGGGTGAGGAGGGAGGAGAGGGGGACAAATGAATAGTTGCCCCTAGTTTTTGGAGGATATCCCTACCCAGCAGGGTCACTGGGCATGAGGGAATCACCAGGAATGAGTGAGAGAAGGGGAACCCATCCAGGCTACAAGTAAGGGGAGGTGTGGCCCTAGGAGTGGAGGAGTTCCCGTCGATCCCCATAACAGTGACTGGTGAGGGTCAAGTAGGTCCCGCGTAGGAAGGCAGAACAGAATAGGTAGCCCTTGTATCCAGCAGAAAGGAGATGGACTTACCCACTACCTGGAGCATGACCCTGGGCTCGGCCTGGGTGAGAGGGGTGGCTGAGTCTGGGCTCCGTCAGTCGTCCTCCAACCTGAGCAGTTGGAAGGCTGGACTCACCGTCTCGGTATTCCCCCACATTGAGGCGCCGAGGATTCCCTGAGGCTAGGGCAGTCGGATTTCCAATAGCCCATCAAATGGCAGAGAGGGCATGGTCGAGTTGGTGCCCTTGGGTTGGGGCATTGACAGGCCCAATGGCCTTCAGCCCCGCATTTGAAACAGGCCCCCGGAGGGGTGCGGTTGGTTCCCCCTTTCTGCTGGCTCCTGGAGCCGTCTGGCCGCAGGGCTGCTACCAAGGCCTGGGTTTGTAGCTGAACCTTCTGCTGGAGTCTGGCCTGTCGCTTAAGCTCTGTGGCTTCCTCACGGGAGTTAAAGACCTTAAATGCCATTCTCACTAGGTCAGAAATGGGGATATGAGGGCCTTCCTCGACTTTCTTTAATTTTTTGCAGATATCTGGGGCTGACTAAGAGATAAAATGTGTGGCTAGAACCGTGGCCCCCGCGGGACAGGCCAGGTCCAAGCGAGTGTACTGAATTAATGCCTCGGTCAGCCGGTTAAGGAATATAGCTGGGTTTTCGTCAGGGGCCTGTATGATTTATCTGATCTTGTCATAAATTACGACCTTATTAGAGGCCGCCCGCATGCCAGCGATGAGACATCGGACCATGTGGTCGCGGCGCCGGTGGCCATCTTGACCGTCTTGGTAATTCCAGCCTGGCTCTATGGCTGGGACCGCCTGAGCACTGACTGGCATTGTGGCGTCGGTAAGGTGGACCTGATCAGCGTGTTCCTGGGCAGCAGCCTCGATACGTTCCCTCTCCTCAGTGGTGAGGGTGGTGGTCTGGATGACATGTAAGTCATGCCAGGTTAGGTCATAGGCCTGCGCCAAGTATTGGAATTCCTTGATGTAGTAGAGGATAGAGGGAACATTCTTCAATCTCATAAAAGCCATCTATGATTTTCATAGTGAATCTCATTCTCTGTGGGGAAAAACAGAGTTGTCCCTAAATTCACGAAGACAGCAGAGATTCCCAATCTCAGCACTTGTGTCACTATAGGAGTTGAAATCCTACCATCAGCAATTGGACAACAAAATAAATAAAGCCCATTCAAAATGGCAAAGAAGAAATCAAACTCTCCCTTTTTGCAGAGTACATGATATTTGTATCTAAACTCCAAGACACACCACTTCAATTTTCTAGAAATGACATAGCAATGTAGAGATGTGGCAGGAGACAAAACCAAGGCATAGAGGGCACCTGCATTCCTATACACTAACGGTGATACTGATAAGAGAGAAATTAGGGAATTGAACTCATTTACAATGGCACCAACCATAAGATATCTAGGAATAACCCTAACCAATGAGGTAAAGGATCTGTCCTTTAAATCTAGAGAACACTTATGAAAGAAATCAAAGAAGACACAAAGAGATGGAGAAACATTCCTTGCTCATGGATCAGAAGAATAAACATTGTGAAAACGTCCATGCTACCCAGTGCAATGTAGACACTGAATGCAAGTCCTATAAGAATACCACAATCTGGGATCCCTGGGTGGCACAGTGGTTTGGCGCCTGCCTTTGGCCCAGGGCGTGATCCTGGAGACCAGGGATCGAATCCCACATCGGGCTCCCAGTGCATGGAGCCTGGTTCTCCCTCTGCTTATGTCTCTGCCTCTCTCTCTCTCTCTCTCTCTCTCTCTCTCTCTCTGTGACTATCATAAATAAATAAAAATTTAAAAAAAGATATGGGGACTTTCTCAGTTAGTTTACCTCTGGCTGAAAGTAACAAGAAATCCTGATTCAATTAGCTTAAATAATAAAAGTTTATTTTTTAAAAAAGCATACCACAATCTTTCTTTCCAGTGATGAAACAAATAATCTTCAGATTTCTATAAAATCAGAAAAGAGCTCCAATAGCCAGAGTAAGGTTGAGAAAGAAAACAAAACCTGGGTATCAGATTGCGTGACTTCAAGCTGCACTACAAAGCTATGATCATTAAGACAGTGCGGTCCTGGCACAAAAATAGACACATAGGGATCCCTGGGTGGTGCAGTGGTTTGGCGCCTGCCTTTGGCCCATGGCGCGATCCAGGAGACCTGGGATCAAATCCCACGTGGGGCTCCTGGTGCATGGAGCCTGCTTCTCCCTCTGCCTATGTCTCTGTGCCTCTCTCTCTCTCTCTCTCTGTGACTATCATTAAAAAAAAAACAGACACATAGATCAGTAGAACAGCATAAAGAACCAGGAAATGGACCTCCAAATGTATGGCCAAAATCTCCGACAAAATAGGAAAAATATCCCCTGGGAAAATAAAACAGTCTCAAAAATAATTGGCATAAAGAAAATTGAACAGCTCCTGCAGGAGAATTAAACTGGACCATTCTCTTATACCAAACAAAAATATAAAGTCAGCATGATTAAAATTTGAGCCTTCACCTTTCGCTTGCCTCTCACCCAACTTCTGTCATACATAGAACATAAGCCTGTTTGAAGCTAAGCATACAGGCAATCAGGATGTGGGATGCACAGGCCATAAGCTCAACTCTCAGAAATACGTATGCCTTGGAGGCAGATATCAGCTAGCCACTCATTTATGGCAGTTAGAACCTACCTGCATTCTAATTGAAGATGTTACTTGGAAATTGGTGTATGAAAACTCACATACACATGAAAAAAAACAACAACAAAATAAAATGTGAGAAAAAAATCCATCTAAATCTCTTTCAGGAAAAGAGAGGGGACAGCTTTTTGGAACATAGCCACAGCAATTTCTTGCAAGGCATATCTATAATAGCATGGCAAACAAAACCAAAAATGAATTTTGGCAGCTCCATCAAGATAAGAATATTCTGAAAAAAAAAAGATAAGAATGTTCTGGAGACCAAAGGAAACTGTCAACAAAACTAAAACACAGCATACAGAAGGGAAGATGATACTAGCAGATGACATATCAGTAAAAGGGCTTGTGTCCAACATCTATAAAGAACCTATCAAACTCAACACACAAGAACAGGGACTCCAGGCAAGAAATGGCAATAAAACATGAACAGAAATTTTTCCAAATAAAACCTACATATGGTCAAGAAGTCCATAAAAAATTGCTCTAGATCACTTGTTATCAGGGAAAAGCACATACAAACCACTATCAGCTGCCGCTTTACACCACAGAGAATAGCAAAAATTAATACGAAAGAAATCATCAAACATTAGAGAGAATGTGGAGAAAGGGGAACCTTCATGCACTGTTGGAGGGATTGTGAACTGGTGCAGCCACTCTGGAAAACTGGGTGGAGGATCCTGAAAGAGTTAAAAATAGAGCTACCCTCCGACCCTGCAATTATACTATTCGGGATTTATCCAAAAGATACAGATGTAGTGAAGCGGCAGGACACGTGCACCCCAATGTTTACAGCAGCAATGTCCCCAAATGCCCATAGGAAAACTATGGGAAAAGCCACGATGTCCTTTGACAGATGAATTGATAAACATGATAGGGTTTATATATACAAAAAAATATTTCTCAGTCATCAGAAATGATCAATTGCTACCATTTCCATCAACGTGTATGGAACTACAGGGGAATTATGCCAATGAAATAAGTCAATCGAAGGTCAGTCATCATAATTTTACTCATACATGGAATATAATAAATAGTGAAAGGGATCATAAGTGAAGGAGGGTAACAGAGTGGGGATAAATTAGGGAGGAAGACAAACCATGGGAGACTCGTATTTCTGGGACTTAGACAGAGGAGTGCAGAAGGGGAGGTAGGTGGTAGGACATGGTACCTGGGTGACGAGCACTAAGGAGGGCACGTGATCAGATGAGCACTTGGTGTTACTATATGTTGGCAAATTGAACTTAAATAAAATATTGAATAAATAAATGGAAAATAAATTATTGAAGAGACAATATTATGAGCAATAACATGCCAACATATTCAGCAACCTGGAAGAAATGGATGCCTTCCTATAAATGTAGAAACAATGAAATCTAAAACAGGAATGAATGAAAAAGCTGTACAGACCCAAAACCCAGAAATGAAAATCAGATATATTTAAAAGTCCTCTAACAATCAAAAGTCCAAGGACATATGGCTGCTCATGGGAATACAACAAGCATTTAAAATAACTTAATACTTATCGAGAAAATGTTTCAAAGATAGAAATTAGAGGAAACGTCCAAACTCATTCTCCAATGGTAGCATTTCCTTGACCTCAAAAGCAGACAAAGATCTAACTGAAAAGGAGAATTACAGACTTGATGGATATGGATGCGAAATTCTCACCAAGATCCTAACTAACAGGATCCAACAGTACATTAATAGGATAATTCATCATGACCAAATTTGCTTAAATTCTGGTCTGCAAGGGTGGTTCAGCATCTGAAAATCAAACAATGGGATTTGACTCATTCATAAAAGAAAAGACAAGGACCATTTTGTCCTTTCATCTGAAGCCCAAAAATATTTGTCAAAAGATACTATACTTTCCTCATAAAAACCATTTGTGGTGTAGAGATGTGGAGACATTCTCATCATAAAAGCTGCCTACAGAAGACACATGGAGAATGTCATCCTCAACAGGAAAATTTGAGAGCTTTTCCCCTAAAATCAGGAACAGGACAGGAATTCCCACCCTCACCACTCTTCTGCACCATTGTAGTAGAAGACCTAGCTTCAAAAATCAGACAACAAATAGATGTAAAAGTCATCTAAATCATCAAAGAAAAAACTCAAACTTTCACTCTTCACACATGACACGATACTTTAAGTTCAAATCCCAAAGATTCATTTGAAAAAATTGCTAGAACTGATACCGGAATTCAGCAAAATCAGTGCATGGAAAGTCAATACAAGAAAGACAGTGGCTTTTCTATATAGTGCAAATGAAAAAGAAAAAAAGAAAATCAAGGACTGGATGTAATTTATAATTGCACCATAAATAATCAGATAATGAGGAAAAATCCTAACCAAAGAGGGTTGGATAGATAGACTAAACATTCCAGAACACTTATGAAAGACAGTATGGAAGACACAAGAGCATAGAAAATATTATTTTCATATATTAGAAGAATGAATATTGATAAAATACTTATGCTTCTAGATAAAGCTACACATTCAAAGCCATCTGTATAAAAATATCACCAGCATTGTTTACAGATCTAGAGTAAAGCATCAGAAAATTTTAGGGAACCAAGAAGACCTCAAATATCCAAAGCAATCCTGTTAAACTAAAGCAAACCTGGAAACATCTTGATTCTGGTTGTCAAGGTAAATTACAACGTTGTGATCATCAGGACATTATGGTACTGGCACAAATTAAGAAAAGTTTGAGAACCCAGAAATGGACCCTGAAATCTAAGGTCAAAAAATCTTGACAAAGCAGGGAAGAATATGTAATGGAAAATGAGTCTCGGGATCCCTGGGTGGCGCAGCGGTTTGGCGCCTGCCTTTGGCCCGGGGCGTGATCCTGGAGACCCGGGATCGAGTCCCACGTCGGGTTCCCAGTGCATGGAGCCTGCTTCTCCCTCTGCCTGTGTCTCTGCCTCTCTCTCTCTCTGTGTGTGACTATCATAAATAAATAAAAATTAAAAAAAAAAAGAAAACGAGTCTCTTCAACAAATTGCGTGGGGAATGTTGTGGAGACACATGCAGAAGAATGAAAGTGGACCCTTTTCTTACATCATTCACAACAATGGACTCAACGTTAATGAAAGACCTAAAAGTGAGGAAGAAAACCATCAGAATCCTCAGGAGAACGCAAGCAACACCTTTTCTACCTCGGCTGCAACCACTTCTAGACGTGTCTCCAGAGGCAAGAGAAAGAAAAGGAAAATGAACCATGGCGATTTTATCAAGGAAAGAGCATATTCACAGCAAAGGAATCATTCAGTGTAATTGAAAGGCAGCCTACAGAATGGGAGAAGATATTTTGTAAAGTCTTATCAGATTAAAGACTCAAATTCAAATCTAAAATGAACTTATTAAGCTCAACAGCGAATCAGAATTGGGCAGAAATTGTGAACAGACTTCCTGTCCTGTCCTGAGATCCCGCATCACATCATATATTAGGAAGCTCATCCACATGCAAGAGGAAATTATTTTGCTCTCCTAGATCTGCTATATATCAAATGAAATATTAGAACAAAGAATCTGACAAAAAGAGGGAAAGCTTTTATTCCCCTAAATCAAAGATTTCCATAGAAATTAGGCAATAATAAAATAAAAGTTATTAATATCATTCAACAGAAAGAAAAATAATTTCCTTGTATATGACATTGTTGTATAAATGGTGAATGAGGACAAACCTTGCAAAAAAGACTTGAGAGGAGGGCCAAGATGGCGGAAGAGTAGGGTCCCCACCAAATTACCTAGATTACCTTCAAATCATCCTGAAAATATACAAATTCAGCCTGAGATTTAAAGAGAGAACAGCTGGAATGCTACAGTGAGAAGAGTTCACACTTCTATCAAGGTAGGAAGACGGGGGGGGGGGGGGCGGGAAAGAATTAAAGAAACAAAAGGCATTCAAGGGGGAGGGACCCCACGAGGAGCCAGGCTAAGGCCAGGGCAAGTGTCCCCAGGACAGGAAAGCTCCGTCCCAGACAAGCAGGAGCTTTACCAATCTCTCCAGGTGGAAAGGCACTCACAGGGAGTTAGAACAGGACCCCAGGAAGGGCGGGGATGCCCTCAGGCTCCCTGGGACACTAACAGAGCAACTGTGCACCAGGGAGAGTGCGCCGAGCTCCCTAAAGGAGTGCAGGGGGCGCCCTGCTGGACCCGGGAGCAGCTGGGAGGGGCTCGGGCAGTGGCTCTGCGGTGGAGGGGGCTGTGTGGCAAGGAGTGTGAATCCAACAGCTCAGGCCCTGGAGCACAGGGCCCTGGGGACACAGCCCAGGATCCGGCCTCCCACTGGGACAGGCAGAGGCCAGGAGGGCCCAGGACAGCAAGGACGTTCCTGCCCTGAGATGAGCAAATCAGCGGCCCCGCCCCCAGAGCATCCAGGCCCCTGCAGATGGAGAGCTCCTTAGTTACTGTGGGAGCTGAATCCAGGGCTCTAGAGCTGGCCGCCACCATTGTGGTTGTTCTTCCTGGGGCTTCACAGGGTAAACAACCCCGACTGTGCCCTGCACCAGGCAGGGGGCTGAGCAGCTCCCCCAAGTGCTAACACCTGAAAATCAGCACAACAAGCCCCTCCCCCAGAAGAACAGCTAGAAGGACAAGTTCCAGGGGAAGTCAAGGGACTTAAAGTATACAGAATCAGAAGATACTCCCCCGTGTTTGTTTTTTTTTTTGCTTTTTGCTTTCTGTTTGCTTCCTCCACCCTTTTTTCCTTTCTTTTTCTTTCTCTTTTTCTTCCTTTTTTCTTTTTCTCTTTTCTTTCCTTCTTTCTCTCCTCTCTTTTTCTCCTTTTCCAATACAACTTGTTTTTGGCCATTCTGCACTGAGTAAAATGACTAGATGGAAAACCTCACCTCAAAAGAAAGTATCAGAAACAGTCCTCTCTCCCACAGAGTTACAAAATCTGGATTACAATTCAATGTTAGAAAGCCAATTCAGAAGCACTAATTTAAAGCTACTGTTGGCTCTAGAAAAAGCATAAAGGACTCAAGAGACCATAACTGCAGAATTTAGATCCAATCAGGCAGAAATTAAAAATCAATTGAATGAGATGCAATCCAAACTAGAAGTCCTAACGACGAGGGTTAACGAGGTGGAAGAACGAGTGAGTGACAGAATACAAGTTTATGACAGAGGGAAACTGAGGGAAAAAAGACAAACAATTAAAAGACCATGAGGATAGATTAAGGGAAATAAATGACAGCCTGAGGAAGAAAAAACTACGTTAAATTGGGGTTCTGAGGACGCCAAAAGGGACAGAGGTCCAGAATATGTATTTGAACAAATCATAGCTGAAAACTTTCCTAATCTGGGAAGGGAAACAGGCATTCAGATCCAGGAAATAGAGAGATCCCCCTAAAATCGAAAACCGCTCAACACCTCAACATTTAATCATGTCTCTCAGGAATAAATAAATAAAACCTTTCAAAAAATATACAGGCTGAATCTCGAGATCCTTTGTTTACTACTTTCATGCCAGTGTCTGGCGCTTCCTCTCCATCAAATATTAAACCCAGAGAGACTCTCTGTACACAGGATTCTATGTTGACCATTTCAGTGTTTTCCTACAAATGTATTTGTCATAGGAAGAGAAATACACTAAACTACACATATGAATCATTCACATGCATTGCTTATTCCTGTCTCTAAATACAAATACATTCCCAATATCCTGATGCTCATCAACTTATGCTTCGCAGGAGACCAACTGCACTCAGTGTGCATCACAGGAGAACCCAGATCAACCAGCAAGTGTGCTACAAGGAGCATAAAGTGCATGTTGGACACGAGGCTACAGAGGCATTAACAATCTGAGCAACAGAGGAAAGGCCTCTGGTGTGGACACTATACTGGACCATGATCACAGCATCACTGTCAGTGATCTTCGTGTTCGATAGTCACTTTAATTAGGAAGTAGTGCTCTTCTTTGTCTCTTATTTCAGTCTTTGGATTGAAACCAGTTCTGATATAAAAATTGATACTTCAGTTTTCTTGGATGTCACTTAGCAATAAAAATGCGATCCACAAACTCAATTTCAAATTTAGAGGTGTCTGGACTTAAAATGACCCTCTTGGGCAGCCCCGGTGCCGCAGCGGTTTAGCGCCGCCTGCAGCCTGGGGTGTGATTCTGGAGACCCAGGATTGAGTCCCACATCAGGCTTCCTGCATGGAGCCTGCTTCTCCCTCTGCCTGTGTCTCTGCCTCTCTCTCTCTCTCTGTGTGACTATCATAAATAAATAAAAATTAAAAAAAATAAAAAAATAAAATGACCCTCTTAAATGAGGAGAAAGATGGATCTCATGCACTAAGGTCATGAACATGACAGGAATCTCAACTCTCAAAGCAGTTCTTGAATAAAGTGCTGGAAATCCTTGTCTCAGCAATCAAAGAGAAGAGATACAAGTTCCCAAATAAATAAGGAATAGGTTAAATGTTCACTCTCCACATATGACATGCTATTCCACATGGAAACCTCAAAAGACTCTAGGAAAACACTTTATATCTGAATCAGTAATTTTGCAAAATAGCAAGATATACATTCAATGCACCAAAGTCAGGCACATTTTACACTAACAATGATAGATTAGAAAAAGAAACCCAGGAGTCCCTGGCATTTACAATTGCAACAGCACAACAAAAATGACTAACAGTGAATCAAATCAGATGTGTACACTGAGAACGCTAGAATACTTAGGTTGCAATTTGAGGAATACACAAGAAATGAAAAACCTTCTGTGCTTAAGGATTAGAGAAAAATATATATTGCTTCAATCTCTATGCTACCCAAGAAAATCTACATAGTAATGCAATCTCTATCAAAATACCATCAACATTTTTCACTGATAGAAAAAACAATCGTTAACTTTGAATGGAACCATAAAAGACCCTAAAAACCAATGGGATGGTGAAAAAGGAAACCAAAGCTGGTGGCATCACAATGCCTGATATCAGGCTGTATTACAAAGTTGTGATCATCAAGACACTATAGTACTGGCACCAAAACAGACACATAGGTCAATGGAAAAGATTAGAGAACTCAGAAATGGATCCTCAACCCTACGGTTAACACATCTTTGACAAGCAGGCAAGAGTATCCAATGGAAAAAGGGAGTCTCTTCAACAAATGATGTTGGAGAATTTGAACAGCCATATGCAGAAGAACGAGACTGGCCCAGGTTCTTACACCAGACACACAGATGAACTGAAAATGGATGAAAGACCTATATATGAGAAAGAATCCTTCAGAACCCAGGCAGTAACCTCCCTGATATTGTCCAGACCAAAGTCTTACAAGACATTTTTCCAAAAGCAAGTGAAACAATTGCAAATATGAATTATAGGGTGTTCATGAGGATAAACAGGTATGTGAGGGGAAAGAAGTCAAGAAACATAAACACAACCAATATAATATGAGTAGCTATTTACAAATGAGGATTTATTTGAAAAATAGTAGCCAAAATCATTAAAGAACTTAGTAAATTCAACACTCAAAGAACAGAAAATCCAGGCAAGACATGAGCTGAAAACACGAATTGATATTTCCTCATAAAAGATATATAAATGTGCAAGCAACCTGAAAAATGCTTGTCCGCTGATTGACTTATTTCAGGAATGAATAGAAAAGCAAGACAGATCCAAAACCAGGAAAGGAAAATCGAACAACTTTAAAGGTCTTCTAACAATCAAAAGTCCAGGGACAGATGGTTGCTCAAGGCAATGCAACAAGTATTTAAAAAGAATTAATGCCTATCATAAAAAAATGGCTATCCAAAAAACAGAAATTAAAGGAAATTTCCAAACTCATTTTATGTACTGAAAAGCAGACAAAGATTCTACTTAAAAGGACAATTACAGACTAATATTCCTGATGGATATGGATGCAAAATTCTCACTAATATCCTAACCAACAGGATCCAACAGTACGTTAAAAGGATAATTCTTCATGACAAAAATCGGTTTAATTTCTGGTCTGCAAAGGTGGTTCAGCATATGCAAAACAAACAGTGGTATTTGAGTCATTAATAAATGAAAGCATAAGGACCATTTTATCCTCTCACCTGATGCCTAAGAAGCCTGTGGCAAAAGAGATTATACCTTCTTGATAAAAATCCTCTTGCTCTGTAGAGATAGGGAGACATACTCAACATCATAAAATACATCTACAGAGACAAATGGAGAATGTCTTCCTCAACAGGGAAAAGTTGAGAGCTTTCTCCTAAGATCAGGAACAGGACAGGGATGTCCACCATCACCACAGTTCTTCACCTTACTGCTAGAAGTCCTAGCCTCAACAATCAGACAACAAAAAGAAGGAAATGTCATCCAACTCAGCAAAGAAAAAGCCAAACTTTAACTCTTAATACACCACAAGATCTTTAAGTTCAAATCCCAAAGATTACTGTAAAAAAAAATTGCTAGAACTGATACAGAAATTCAGCAAAATTGGAGCATATAAAATCAATACAAGGAAGTCAGTGGCTCTTCTTTATAGTTCAAATGAAGCAGAAAAAAGAAAATCAAGGACTGGATGCAAATTACAAGTGCACCAGAAATCATCAGATGATTAGGAAAAATCGTAAATGAAGAGGGATGGATCTATATTCTAAACACTGCAGAACACTTATGAAAGACAAGAAGGAATAAAGAAGGAGATAGAAAATATTTATTCCCACAGATTAGAAGAATGAATATTGATAAAATGTCTATGCTGTCAAAAGCAAGTGACACATTCAAAGCCATCCATATAATACTATAACCAGCATTTTTCACAGAGCTAGAGAAAACAGTCATAAATTTTTTGGAGAACCACAAAGACCTCAAATAGCCAAAGCAATCCTTAAAACTAAAGCAAAGCAGTAGATATCCTGATTTTGGCTGTCAAGGTAAATTACAATGTTGTGATCATCAGGACACTATGGCATTGGCAGAAATACAGATGTATAGATAAATAGAAAAGTTTTAGAACCCAGAAATGAACCCTGAACTCTGTGGTCAAAAAATCTTGACAAAGCAGGGAAGAATATCCAATGGAAAAAAGAAAGTCTCTTCAACAATGTTGTTGGGAATATTGGAGACCCACATGCAGAATAATGAAAGGGGACCCTTTTCTTACATCATTCACAGCAATGGTGTCAAAGTTGATGAAAGACCTAAATGTGAGTCAGGAAACCATCAGAAACCTCAGGAGAACACAGGCAGCACCTTTTCTACCTCACCTGCAACCACTTCTAGACGTGTCTCCAGAGGCAAGGGGAAGAAAAGGAAAATGAACTATGGGGACTTCATCAAGGAAAGAGCATTTTCACAGCATAGGAATCACTTAGTGTAATTAATAGCCTACAAAATGGAAGAAGATATTTGGAAATGTCTTACAAGATTAAAGGCTCAAATTCAAATCTACAATGAACTTATCAATCTCAACACACATCAAGGATATATATCCCATCAGAATCAGGCAGAAGTTGTGAACAGACTTCCTGTCCTGTCCTGAGATCCCACATCACACCATATATTAGGGAACTCATCCCCATGCAAAAAGAAAATCATTTGCTCTCCTACATCTGCTATATATCAAATGAAATATTAGAACAAAGAATATGACAGAAAAGAGGGAAAATGGCTATGCCACTAAGTCAAAGATTACCATAGAAATTAGGCAATAATAAAATAAAAGATATTAAAATCAGTCAAAGAAAGAAAAATAATTTGTTTGCATATACATAGTCAACGAGGAAATTCATTGAAAAAAAACACTTAGAGGTAAGTAATGAGCGCAGGGAAAATTCAGGATATCAAATCAACATAGACAATAAAGTTAATTTCTACACACTAACAACATATTTTCTTTAAAAATATATAAAATAATCCCTTTTACACCTGTATCAAAAATAAATATTTAGATTAAACTTCATTAAGGACAGAAAATGTTCTTTACAATGAACTATATTAATGAAAGGCTTTTAAAAAGGCAGAGATAAATACAAAGATAAATACGGTGATGGATTAGAACATCATAAATCCACTGTGCCACCAAAAGAAAGTTACCTAGGGTTAGGAAGTAATGCTTGTATATATCTTCTAAAGGATGGAATCGAGTCTGGAGCTGGTTATGTAATGAGAGGACATGCAAATAGGGCCCTCCCTCCACTGATTAAACCAGCACAGCCCGGACCCTCCAGCTGGGACAGGAGCCCCAGCCCCAGGATCCCCAGGTGATCCCATTCAAGGATCAGGAGAGAACACAGACAAACCACCATGGAGTCTGTGCTTGGCTGGGTTTTCCTTGTCGCTATTTTAAAAGGTAATTCATGGATAAAAAGAGACCTTGAGTGTGTGAGTGGAGGTGAGTGAGAGAAACAGGCGATGTGGGACAGTTTCCTGACCAGGATGTGTTGTGTCTGCAGGTGTCCAGGGTGAGGTGCAGCTGGTGGAGTCTGGGGAAACCTGGTGAAGCCTGGGGAGTCTCTGAGACTCTCTTGTGTGGCCTCTGGATTCACCTTCAGTAGCTACTGGATGCATTGGGTCTGCCAGGCTCCAGGGAAAGGGTTGGGGTGGGTTGCAATTATTAACAGTGGTGGAGGTAGCACATACTATGCAGACACAGTGAAGGGCCAATTCACCATCTTCAGAGACAATGCCAAGAACATGCTGTATCTGCAGATGAACAGCCTGAGAGCCCAGGACATGACCGTGTATTACTGTGTGAGTGACACAGTGAGGGGACCTCAGTGTGAGCCCATACACAAAGCTCCCTATAGAAGGGGATGGGGACCACAAGGGGCTGCACACTCCTCACCACTTCTGTCTTGAAGGCCCAGGAGCAGGTGCAGATGGAGGTTCTGGGCCGGTTTCCTGTCAAGGTCTGGGCTTCCTCTCCAAGGAGCAATTTCCCCCAGTGAGCCTCTCTGGGCACACGATTCTGTGCTTATGTATTCAAACTCTAACTGACAAACTTTGTTGTCATAGAAAGAGAAATATTCCAACATCCAAAAATGACAGAGTCTCCTTCTTTGTTTATTCCTTATTCAGCTTCTGATTTGAAAAATTTGTTGGTTTTAGAAAACAACTATTCTTATATGGGAAATGACAAATCTGGTTAAACGTTCTTTTTTGTTTGTTTGTTTATTTATTTATTAAAAAATTTTTAGGAGGAGGGGCAAGATGGCTGAGGAGTAGGGTCCCCAAATCATCTGTCTCCACCAAATTACCTAGATAACCTTCAAATCATCCTGAAAATCTATGAATTCGGCCTGAGATTTAAAGAGAGACCAGCTGGAATGCTACAGTGAGAAGAGTTCGCGCTTCTATCAAAGTAGGAGGATGGGAAAAAAGAAATAAAGAAACAAAAGGCCTCCAAGGGGGAGGTGCCCCACGAGGAGCTGGGCTAAGGCCAGGGCGAGTGTCCCCAGGACAGGAAAGCTCCCTCCCTGAGAAGCGGGAGCTGCACCAACCTTCCCGGTGGAAAGGCACCCACAAGGAGTTAAGGCAGGACCCCAGGAGGGCCGGGATGCCCTCCGGCTCCCTGGGACACTAACAGACACCTGCACCCCAGGAGAGTGCACCGAGCTCCCTAAGGGCTGCAGCACGCACAGCGGGACACGGAGCAGCTTGGAAGGGCTTGGGGGGTGGCTCCGCGGAGGTGGTTGCATGGCAGGGAGTGCGAATCCAACAGCGCAGGCCCTGAGCACAGGGCGCCGGGACACAACCCAGGATCCGGCCTCCCCCCGGGACAGGCAGAGGCCAGGAGGGCCCAGGACAGCAAGGATGCTCCTGCCCAGAGCTGAGCAGATCAGCAGCCCTGCCCCGGAGCCTCCAGGCCCTGCAGGCATAGTGCTTCAGAGTTCCTGTGGGGGCTGAATCCAGGTTTCCAGAGCTCCACTGCCACCGTGGTTGTTCCTCCTGGGGCCTCACGAGGTAAACAACCCCCACTGAGCCCTGCACCAGGCAGGGGGCAGAGCAGCTCCCCCAAGTGCTAACACCTGAAAATCAGCACAAGAGACCCCTCCCCCAGAGACAAGCAGGACGGACAATTCCAGGGGAAGTCAAGATACTTAAAGTATACAGAATCAGAAGATACTCCCCCGTGTTTTTTTTTTTGCTTTTTGATTTCTGATTGCTTCCCCCACCCTTTTTTCCCTTTCATTCTTTGTCTCTCTTTCTCTTCTTCTTCTCTTTTTTCTTATTTTCTTCCTTTTTTTCTTTTTCTCTTTTCTTTCCTTCTTTCTCTTTTTCTCCTTTTCCCAATACAACTTGTTTTTGGCCACTCTGCACTGAGCAAAATGACTAGAAGGAAAACCTCACCTCAAAAGAAAGAATCAGAAACAGTCCTCTCCCATACAGTTACAAAATCTGGATTACAATCCAATGTCAGAAAGCCAATTCAGAAGCACTATCATACAACTACTGGTGGCTCTAGAAAAAAGCATAAAGGACTCAAGAGACTTCATGACTGCAGAATTTAGATTCAATCAGGCAGAAATTAAAAATCAATTGAATGAGATGCAATTCAAATTAGAAGTCCTAACGACAAGGGTTAACGAGGTGGAAGAACGAGTGAGTGACATAGAAGACAAGTTGATGGGATCCCTGGGTGGTGCAGCGGTTTGGCGCCTGCCTTTGGCCCGGGGTGTGATCCTGGAGACCCAGGATCGAATCCCACATCGGGCTCCCTCCATGGAGCCTACTTCTCCCTCTGCCTGTGTCTCTGCCTCTCTATCTCTCTCTGTGTGACTATCATGAATAAATAAATAAAATCTTTAAAAAAAGTATGGCAAAGAGAGAAACTGAGGAAAAAAGAGACAGACAATTAAAAGACCATGAGGTTAGATTAAGGGAAATAAACGACAGCCTGAGGAAGAAAAACCTACATTTAATTCGGATTCCTGAGGGCGATGAAAGGGCCAGAGGGCCAGAATCTGTATTTGAACAAATCATAGCTGAAAACTTTCCTAATCTGGGAAGGGAAACAGGCATTTAGATCCAGGAAATAGAGAGATCCCCCCCCCTAAAATCAATAAAAACAGTTCAACACCTTGACATCTAATAGTGAAGCTTACAAATTCCAAAGATAAAGAGAAGATCCTTAAAGCAGCAAGAGACAAGAAATCCCTGACTTTTATGGGGAGGAGTATTAGGATAACAGCAGACATCTCCCCAGAGACCTGGCAGGTCAGAAAGGGATGGCAGGATATATTCAGGGTCCTAAATGAGAAGAACATGCAACCAAGAATTCTTTATCCAGCAAGGCTCTCATTCTAAATGGAAGAAGAGATAAAGAGCTTCCAAGACAGACAGGAAGTGAAAGAATATGTGACCTCCAAACCAGCTCTGCAAGAAATTTCAAGGACTCTTAAAATTCCCCTTTAAGAAAAAGTTCAGTGGAACAATCCACAAAAACAAGGACTGAAGAGATATCATGATGACACTAAACTCATATCTGTCAATAGTAACTCTGAAAGTGAGCGGGCTTAATGACCCCATCAAAAGGTGCAGGGTTTCAGACTGGATAAAAAAGCAGTACCCATCTATTTGCTGTCTATAAGAGACTCATTTTAGACAGAAGGACACATACAGCCTGAAAATAAAAGGTTGGAGAACCATTTACCATTCAAATGGTCCTCAAAAGAAAGTAGGGGTAGCCATCTTTATATCAGATAAACTAAAATTTACCCTGAAGACTGTAATGAGAGATGAAGAGGGACACTATCTCATACTTTAAGGATCTATGAACAAGAGGACTTTACAATCCTGAATATATATGCCCCGAATGTGGGAGATGCCAAATATTTAAACCAATTAATAACCAAAATGAAGAAGTACTTAGATAATAATACACTTATACTTGGTGACTTCAATCTAGCTTTTTCTATACTAGATAGGTCTTCTAAGCACAACATCTCCAAAGAAATGAGAACTTTAAATGATATACTGGACGAGATGGATTTCACAGATATCTACAGACCTTTACATCCAAACTCAACTGAATATACATTCTTCTCAAGTGCACATGGAACTTTCTCCAGAATAGACCACATATTGGGTCACAAATCGGGTCTGAACCGATACCAAAAGATTGGGATTGTCCCCTGCATATTCTCAGACCATAATGCTTTGAAATTAGAACTAAATCACAACAAGAAGTTTGGAAGGACCTCAAACACGTGGAGGTTAAGGACCATCCTGCAAAAAGATGAAAGGATCAACCAGGAAATTAAGGAAGAATTAAAAAGATTCATGAAAACGAATGAGAATGAAGATAAAACCGTTCAAAATCTTTGGGATGCAGCAAAAGCAGTCCTAAGGGGAAATACATCGCAATACAAGCATCCATTCAAAAACTGGAAAGAACTCAAATACAAAAGCTAACCTTACACATAAGGGAGCTAGAGAAAAAACAGCAGATTGACCCCACGCCCAGCAGAAGAAGAGAGTTAATTAAAATTCGAGCAGACTCAATGAAATCAAGATCAGAGGAACTGTGGAACAGATTAACAGAACCGGGAGTTGGTTCTTTGAAAGAATTAATAAGATAGATAAACCATTAGCCAACCTTATTAAAAAGAGAGAGAGAAGACTCAAATTAATAAAATCATGAATGAGAAAGGAGAGATCACTACCAACACCAAGGAAATACAAACAATTTTAAAAACATATTATGAACAGCTATACGCCAATAAATTAGGCAATCTAGAAGAAATGGATGCATTCCTGGAAAGCCACAAACTACCAAACCTGGAACAGGAAGAGATAGAAAACCTAAACAGGCCAAAAACCAGGGAGGAAATTGAAGCAGTCATCAAAAACCTCCCAAGAAACAAGAGTCCAGGGCCAGATGGCTTCCCAGGGGAATTCTATCAAACTTTTAAAGAAGAAATCATGCCTATTCTACTAAAGCTGTTTGGAAAGATAGAAAGAGATGGAGTACTTCCAAATTCGTTCTATGAGGCCAGCATCACCTTAATTCCAAAAGCAGACAAAGACCCCACCAAAAAGGAGAATTACAGACCAATATCCCTGATGAACATGGATGCAAAAATTCTCAAGAAGATACTAGCCAATAGAATCCAACAATACATTAAGAAAATTATTCAGCAAGACCAAGTAGGATTTATCCCCACAAGGCTCGTTCAACACTCGTAAAACAATCAATGTGATTCATCATATCAGCAAGAGAAAAACCAAGAACCATATGATCCTCTCATTCGATGCAGAGGAAGCATTTGACAAAATACAGCGTCCATTCCTGATCAAAACTCTTCAGAGTGTAGGGATAGAGGGAACTTTCTTCAACATTTTAAAAGCCATCTACAAAAAGCCCACAGAAAATATCATTCTCAATGGGGAAGCACTGGGAGCCTTTCCTCTAAGATCAGGAACAAGACTGGGATGTCCACTCTCATCACTGCTATTCAACATAATATTGGAAGTCCTAGCCTCAGCAATCAGACGACAAAAAAACATTAAAGGCATTCAAATTGGCAAAGAAGAAGTCAAACTCTCCCTCTTCGCCGATGACATGATACTCTACATAGAAAACCCAAAAGCCTCCACCCCAAGATTGCTCGACCTTATACAGCAATTTGGTAGCCTGGCAGGATACAAAATCAATGCCCAGAAATCAATGGCATTTGTATACACTAACAATGAGAGTGAAGAAAGAGAAATTAAGGAGTCAATCTCATTTAAATTGTACCCAGAAGCATAAGATACCTAGGAATAAACCTAACCAAAGAGGTAAAGGATCTATACCCTAAAAACTATAGAACACTTCTGAAAGAAATTGAGGAAGACACAAAGAGATGGAAAAATATTCCATGCTCATGGATTGGCAGAATTAATATTGTGAAAGTGTCAATGTTACCCAGGACAATTTACACATTTAATGCAATCCCTATCAAAATACCATGGACCTTCTTCAGAGAGTTAGAACAAATTATTGTAAGATTTGTGTGTAATCAGAAAAGACCCCGAATAGCCAGGGGAATTTTAAAAATGAAAACCATATCTAGGGGCATCTCAATGCCAGATTTCAGGTTGTACTACAAACCTGTGGTTTCAAGACAGTGTGGTACTGGCACAAAAACAGACACATAGATCAATGGAACAGAATAGAGAACCCAGAAGTGGACCCTGAACTTTTTGGTCAACTAATATTCGATAAAGGTGGAAAGACTATCCATTGGAAGAAAGACAGTCTCTTCAATAAATGGTGCTGGGAAAATTGGACATGCACATGCAGAAGAATGAAACTAGAGCATTCTCTTACATCATATACAAAGATAAACTCAAAATGGATGAAAGATCTAAATGTGAGACGAGATTCCATCACAATCCTAGAGGAGAAACCTAGAGGGAACACCCTTTTGAACTCGGCCACAATAACCTCTTGCAAGATACATCCATGAAGGCAAAAGAAACAAAAGCAAAAATGAACTATTTGGACTTCATCAAAATAAGAAGCTTTTGCACAGCAAAGGATACAGTCAACAAAACTAAAAGACAACCTGCAAAATGGGAGAAGATATTTGCAAATGATGTATCAGATAAAGGTCTAGTTTCCAAAATCTAAAAAGAACTTCTTAAACTCAACACCAAAGAAACAAACAATCCAATCATGAAATGGGCAAAAGACATGAAGAGAAATCTCACAGAAGAAGACATAGACATGGCCAACATGCACATGAGAAAATGCTCTGCATCACTTGCCATCAGGGAAATACAAATCAAAACCACAATGAGATATCACCTCACACCAGTGGGAATGGGGAACATTAACAAGGCAGTAAACCACAAATGTTGGAAAGGATGCGGAAAAAAGGAACCCTCTTACACTGTTGGTGGGAATGTGAACTGGTGCAGCCACTCTGGAAAACTGTGTGGAGGTTCCTCAAAGAGTTAAAAATATACCTGCCCTATGACCCAGCAATTGCACTGTTGGGGATTTACCCCAATGATTCCGATGCAATGAAACACCGGGACACCTGCACCTCGATGTTTATAGCAGCCATGTCCACAATAGCCAAACTGTGGAAGGAGCCTCAGTGTCCTTCGAAAGATGAATGGATAAATAAGATGTGGTTTATGTGTACAATAGAATATTACTCAGCCACTGAAATGACAAATATCCACCATTTGCTTCAACGTGGATGGAACTGGAGGGTATTATGCTGAGTGAAGTAAGTCAGTCGGAGAAGGACAAACAGTGTATGTTCTCATTCATTTGGGGAATATAAATAATAGTGAAAGGGAATATAAAGGAAGGGAGAAGAAATGTGTGGGATATATCAGAAAGGGAGACAGAACATAAAGACAGCTAACTCTGGGAAATGAACTAGGGGTGGTGCAAGGGGAGGAGGGCGGGGGGTGGGGGTGAGTGGGTGACGGGCACTGAGGGTGACACTTGATGGGATGAGCACTGGGTGTTATTCTGTATGTTGGTAAATTGAACACCAATAAAAATTATTTTATTAAAAAATATAAATAAATAAATAAATAAATAAATAAATAAATAAATAAAAAGAATTAATGCCTATCCTGAAAATGTTCCAAAAAAAAAAAGAAAACAGAAATTAAAGGAAACTTCCAAACTCATTTTCTGAGTGCAACATTACCTTGACCTGAAAAGCAGAGAAAGATCCTACTTAAAAGGACAATTACAGGCTCATATTCTTTACGAATATGGATACAGAATTCTCATTAAGATCCTAACCAACAGAATCAACAGTATGTTAAAAGGATAATTCTTCATGACAAAATTGGCTTAATTTCTGGTATTCAAGAGTGGTTCAGCATATGCAAAAAAAAAACTATGAGAATTCAGTCATTAATTAATGAAAGTATAGGGACCATTTTATCCTTTAACCTGATGCCAAAAAGCTTTTGGCAAAATAGATTATACCTCCTGATAAAAATACCTATTGTTCTGTAGAGATAGGGAGACATATTCAACATCATAAAATTCATCTACAGAGACATATGGAGAATATCATCCTCAACAGGGAAAAGTTGAGAGCTTTTCCTGTAGATCAGGAACAGGAGAGGGATGCCCACCATCACCCCTGTTCTTCACCATAATAGTAGAATTCCTAGCCTCAACAATCAGACAAAAAACAGAAGGAAATGTTATCCAACTCAGCAAAGAAAAATCAAACGTTGACTCTTCACACACTGCAAGATACTTTAAGTTCAAATCCCAAAGATTCCTTTGAAAAAAATTGCTAGAACTGATACCGGAATTCAGCAAAATCAGAGCATGTGAAATCAATACAAGGAAGTCAGTGGCTCTTCTCTAATGTGCAAATGAAGCAGAAAAAAGAAAATCAAGGACTGGATGCAATTTATAAGTGCACCAGAAATCATCAGATGATGAGGAAAAATCCTAACTGAAGAGGGATGGATCTATACTCTAAACACTGCAGAAAACTTATGAAAGAAAGGAAGGAATAAAAAAGTAGATAGAAAATATTTAAAATCGTTTATATTTCCTTGGTGTTGGTAGTGATCTCTCCTTTCTCATTCATGATTTTATTAATTTGAGTCTTCTCTCTCTTTTTAATAAGGCTGGCTAATGGTGTATCTATCTTATTAAATCTTTCAATGAACCAACTCCTGGTTTTGTTGATTTTTCCACAGTTCTTCTGGTCTCCATTTCATTGAGTTCTGTTCGAATCTTTATTAATTCCCTTCTTCTGCTGGGTGTAGGATCTGTTTGCTGTTTTTTCTCTAGCTCCTTTAGGTGCAAAATTAGCTTTTGTATTTGAGTTCTTTCCAGTTTTTGGATAGATGCTTGATTTGCGATGCATTTCCCCCTCAGGGCTGCTTTTGCTGCATCCCAAAGATTTTGAATGGCTGTATCTTCATTCTCATTAGTTTCCATGAGTCTTTTTAATTCTTCCTTAATTTCCTGGTTGACCCTTTCATCTTTTTGCAGGATGGTCCTTAACCTCCACGTGTTTGAGGTCCTTCCAAACTTCTTGTTGTGATTTAGTTCTAAGTTCAAGGCATTATGATCTGAGAATACGCAGGGGATGATCCCAATCTTTTGGTATCGGTTCAGACCCGATTTGTGACCCAGTATGTGGTCTATTCTGGAGAAAGTTCCATGTGCACTTAAGAATGTGTATTCAGTTGCATTTGGATGTGTGTTCAGTAGATATCTGTGAAATCCATCTGGTCCAGTGTATCATTTAAAGCTCTCGTTTCTTTGGAGATGTTGTGCTTAGATGACCTATTGAGTGTAGAAAGCGCTAGATTGAAGTCACCAAGTATAAGTGTATTATTATCTCAGTATGTCTTAACTTTTGTTATTAATTGATTGATATATTTGGCAGCTCCCATATTCGGGATATATATATATATATATATATATATATATATATATATATATATGATTGTTAATTCCTCTTGTTGGATAGATCCTTTAAGTATGATATAGTGTCCCTCTTCATTTCTTATTACAGTCTTCAGGATAAATTTTAGTTTATCTGATATAAGGATGACTACCCCTGCTTTCTTTTGAGGACAATTTGAATGTAAATGGTTCTCCAACCTTTAATTTTCAGGCTGTAGGTGTCCTTCTGTCTAAAAAGAGTCTCCTGTAGACAGCAAATAGATGGGTCCTGCTATTTTATCCAGTCTGAAACCCTGTGTCTTTTGATGGGGTTATTAAGCACCTTCACGTTCAGAGTTACTATTGAAAGATTTGCGTTTAGTGTCATCACGATACCTATTGAGTCCCTGTTTTTGTTCATTGTTCCATTGGTCTTCTTCTTAAAGAGGAATTTTAAGAGTCCCCCTTAAAATTTATTGCAGAGCTGGTTTGGAGGTTACATATTCTTTTGGTTCCTGCCTATCTTGGAAGCTCTTTATCTTTCCTTCTATTCTGAATGAGAGCCTTCCTGGATAAAGTATTCTTGGCTGTATGTTCTTCTCATTTAGGACCCTGAATATATCTTGCTTCCCTTTCTGGCCTGCCAGGTCTCTGTGGAGAGGTCTGCTGTTAATCTGATATTTCCCCCCATATAAGTTAGGGATCTCTTGCTTCTTCTTGATTTAAGGATCTTCTCATTATCTTTGGAATTTGCAAGCTTCACTATTAAATGTAGAGTTGTTGAACGGTTTTTATTGATTTTAGGGGGGATCTCTCTATTTCCTGCATCTGAATGCCTGTTTCCCTTCCCAGATTAGGAAAGTTTTCAGCTATGATTTGTTCAAATACATATTCTGGACCTCTGACCCTTTTCAGCACCGTCGGGAAACCCAATTAAATATAGATTATTCTTTCTCAGGCTGTCACTTACTTCCCTTAATCTATCCTCATGGTCTTTTAACTGTCTCTTTTTTCCTCAGTTTCCCTCTTTGCCATCAACTTTTCTTCTGTGTCACTCACTCGTTCTTCCACCTCATTAACCCTCATCGTTAGGACCTCTATTTTGGATTACATCTCATTTAATTGATTTTTAATTCTGCGTGATTCGATCTAAATTCTGTAGTCAATAATGTGGAAAATTAACAAGGAAGGAAGCCAGAAATGTTGGAGAGGATGTGGAGAAAGGGAAACCATCTTGCACTGTTGGTGAGAATGTGAACTGGTGCAGCCACTCTGGAAAACTCTGTGTATGTTCATCAAAGAGTTAAAAATAGATCTGCCCTATGACCCAGCAATTGCACTGCTGGGGATTTACCCCAAAGATACAGAAGCAATGAAATGCAGGACACCTGAACCCTGATTTATAGCAGTAATGTCCACAATAGCCAAACTGTGTAAGGAGCCTTGGTGTCCATCGTAAGATGAATGGATATAAAAGTTGTGGTCTCTGTATACAATGGAATATTATGCGGCATTAGAAATGACAAATACCCATCATTTGGTTCGACATGGATGGAACTAGAGGGTATTATGCTGAGTGAAATATGTCAATTAGAGAAGGACAAACATTATATGGTCTCATTCATTTGGGGAATATAAAAAATAGTGAAAGGGAATAAAGGGGAAAGGAGAAAAATATGTGGGAAATATCAGAAAGGGAGACAGAACATGAAAGACTCCTAACTCTGGGAAATGAACTAGGGGTGGTGGAAGGGGAGGAGTTTGGTGGGGGTGGGGGTGACTGGGTGACAGGCACTGAGGGGGGCACTTGACAGGATGAGCACTGGGTGTTATTCCATATGTTGATAAATTGAACACCAATAAAAAATAAATTTATAAAAAAAGAAAACTTACACTATAAATCACAGAAATAAAAGTCTTTTTTAAAATGTTGCAAAACTTAACAAAATTAAAAAAAATAAATTGTTGTAACACTTTAAAAAAAGAAAAAAAAAAGAAAAGCCAAGCACTGTGTATGGGAAGTGACTCTTGTGTCCCCGCATGAGCTTCCTGTGCTCCTCACCCTTGCTGCTGACCATCATTTCCTCTGAGTTCTCATGTTGGAGGCTCCCTCAACTAAGGCAAGTCCTGTCCCCATCCTGTGCTGTCCTTCTCTACAGGAGATCTGTCCCAGATCCTCCTGTAGGGGTCTCGTTCTGGACTGGGGACACCCAGGAAGACCCTTATGATCACTGGCTCCTCTCTGGATTCTCAATGCGCATGTCAGTGTGGGTGTCACATGGTTCCATCAGCCTCCAGGGAAAGGCACTGGAGTCAATGCCATGTCTGGTGGGAGGATGCTAAGTACCACAACCTGCCTCTGAAGAGCAACAAGATTTTTGAAATTTCAACACCTGGAAAGATAAATGATTATGTTTCACACCAGAAGCACATCTTTTCAACGTGAAGAACAACCAGCCTGATGATATACAGCAGAGCATCTACCAATGAAATCACAATTTCACTTTTGAGCATGAGAACAGAATTGCTCTAGTTTATGAAAGCAACACCATGAAAATCAATTGCCAGAATGTACATTCATATAACATATAAACACTACATTACTGGAGACCAATTAGGGAACAGGTCAACACTGAGGAGAGAAGGGGAAAAAAGACTTTTAAGATTTGTGTGGAATCAGAAAAGACCCCGAATAGCCAGGGGAATTTTAAAAAAGAAAACCATATCTGGGGGCATCACAATGCCAGATTTCAGGTTGTACTACAAAGCTGTGGGCATCAAGACAGTGTGGTACTGGCACAAAAACAGACACATAAATCAGTGGAACAGAATAGAGAATCCAGAAGTGGACCCTGAACTTTATGGTCAACTAATATTCGATAAAGGAGGAAAGACTATCCATTGGAAGAAAGACAGTCTCTTCAATAAATGGTGCTGGGAAAATTGGACATCCACATGCAGAAGAATGAAACTAGACCACTCTCTTTCACCATACACAAAGATAAACTCAAAATGGATGAAAGATCTAAATGTGAGACAAGATTCCATCACAATCCTAGAGAAGAACACAGGCAACACCCTTTTTGAAATCGGCCATAGTAACTTCTTGCAAGATACATCCACGAAGGCAAAAGAAACAAAAGCAAAAATGAACTCTTGGGACTTCATCAAGATAAGAAGCTTTTGCACAGCAAAGGATACAGTCAACAAAACTCAAAGACAACCTGCAAAATGGGAGAAGATATTTGCAAATGACATATCAGATAAAGGGCTAGTTTCCAAGATCTATAAACAACTTATTAAACTCAACACCAAAGAAACAAACAATCCAATCATGAAATGGGCAAAAGACATGAACAGAAATCTCACAGAGGAAGACATAGACATGGCCAACATGCATATGAGAAAATGCTCTGCATCACTTGCCATCAGGGAAATACAAATCAAAACCACAATGAGATACCACCTCACACCAGTGAGAATGGGGCAAATTAACAAGGCAGGAAACAACAAATGTTGGAGAGGATGCGGAGAAAAGGGAACCCTCTTACACTGTTGGTGGGAATGTGAACTGGTGCAGCCACTCTGGAAAACTGTGTGGAGGTTCCTCAAACAGTTAAAAATATACCTGCCCTATGACCCAGCAATTGCACTGTTGGGGATTTACCCCAAAGATACAAATGCAATGAAACACCGGGACACCTGCACCCCGATGTTTATAGCAGCAATGGCCACGATAGCCAAACTGTGGAAGGAGCCTCGGTGTCCAACGAAAGATGAATGGATAAAGAAGATGTGGTTTATGTATACAATGGAATATTACTCAGCTATTAGAAATGACAAATACCCGCCATTTGCTTCAACGTGGATGGAACTGGAGGGTATTATGCTGAGTGAAGTAAGTCAGTCGGAGAAGGACAAACATTATATGTTCTCATTCATTTGGGGAATATAAATAATAGTGAAAGGGAATATAAGGGAAGGGAGAAGAAATGTGTGGGAAATATCAGAAAGGGAGACAGAACGTAAAGACTGCTAACTCTGGGAAACGAACTAGGGGTGGTAGAAGGGGAGGAGGGCGGGGGGTGGGAGTGAATGGGTGACGGCACTGGGGGTTATTGTGTATGTTAGTAAATTGAACACCAATAAAAAATAAATTAAAAAAAATAAATATATTGTCATTAGGGAAACTCTGAAGGAATCATTAATCATGAAATCGGAATGGTATGGATAAAAAGTTAATATGCATAACACCAAATATTAAGAATGCACTTTGTGGAAATCATCTATATATATTTTTTACCATCTATATTTTTACCCACGTATTTATCAAAGTAATCAAATACAATATATGAGCCAAAGGGAAAATATGCACAAATTTCATAACCAACAAAGAACTTTCACCTGAATATTATAAGAACCCTCAAAACTCAATAGAAATGAAAACAACATTCATATATAAAGCAGGCAGAGCCTTGTGTGGACATGTTACACAGGAGGGTACAGACTCGTGAAGTAAGCACAGGTGAGGACACTTCCCGCCAGGATCTCTCAGGGAAATTCACATCAACCACAATGAGATGCTCTATACACTCATCACGTGGGCTCAGGCATGAAAGAAGCTATTAAGCTGAGTGAAGTCAGTCAGTTGGAGAAGGACAAACTTTATATGGTCTCATTCACTTGGGGAATATAAAAATAGTGAAATGGAATAACGGGGAAGGGAGAGAAAATGAGTGGGAAATAGCAGTGAGAGAGACAGAACATGAGAGACACCTAACTCTGGGAAACGAACAAGGGATAGTGGAAATTGAGATGGGTAGGGGGATGGGGTGACTGAGTGACAGGCACTGAGGGGGGAACTTGATGAGATGAGCACTGAGTGTTATGCTATATGTTGACATATTGAACTCCAATAAAAAAAGAAAGCACTGACCAGACCATCCTGGGGAGCATGCAGGACCTCTGGGCCTCAACCCTGCAGGTTGGAATGAAAATTAAAGAGAGACCCTGGAAAATCTTTTTTTTTTGGTTCCTCCTGTAATTAAAGATAGATAACCTACCAGGTGACCCAGAAATCCCACTCCTCAGTGGTTGCTCCAGAATAATGAATCCCCATGTTCATGCAAAAATGGCATGTGAGCGTTTATAGTGTCTTCATTTCTGTGAGAAGCTTTGAACACCCCCAAAAGCTTGCATGATTTAAAGAATAATCCCAAGAAGAAAACATCCATCAATGGGTCAGGATTCTGCGATAAGTAGTCACACTATTGACGCACCCACCATCCCAGCGGCATCTCAATACATGATGTTCCATGAAGGTCAGCTGTCTCAGGGATAACTGAGGCCATGCAGCCTGGGGCATTCATACAGCCAGGCCAGGGTCACAGTGATATGGTTGGGCTTTCTTTCCTTCTATCTTCCCCAAACTCAGATGATGAGCTCCTATGCATCAGGCTGCATGCTGCCTTTTTGTGCCCAATGTCCTCATGTATGAAGCCTCCACAGACTGACCCAAACCAGCTCTGGTCCTCTGATGGGGAGTTCCTGAGACCAGAGTTTGATGTGTGTTCTGACAGCAGCTGTCCCCTCCAGCATCTTAGTCTCAGGCTCTCTCGTGTAGTTGAGCAGGACTAGGTTAAGACACCTCCACTGAATCCATTCATCTCCTGCTACTGCCTATCCCCACAACCTGAGGTCTCGACCTTCCTCTCACTCAGCTGGAAATGAGTTCAGGTGTTCAGTAACAGACATGGAGCTCTGTGTAGTGGGTGGTGTGCACCGGGATGGTTGCCATAGTAGCTACACCATGTGATCCTTCCACCCAGAGTTTACCATGGCCTGTTCTCCACATCCTCACCAGCACAAGGTCCTTCTCATTTAATTTGGTGTGGATCATTCATAGCCAGGGAAACAGCTGCAAAGAGATACCTCAGTTATTTGCGGTTGGATTTCTAGGATGATTGGTGTTGTTTGACCTTGATGTATATATGTTTGTTTACTTGTATCTTTTTATTTATTGGAGAGAGAGGCAGCGATTGCACACATAGGGGTAGGAACATTGAGAGAGGCAGACTCCTCTCATCTTGGAGGCCAGGGTTGGGCTGAATCCCAGGACCCTGAGATCATGACTAAAGCCAAGGTCAGATTCTTAATCAACTATCTGCACAAGGACCCACTTTTGCTTGTTTTCTACAGAGAAATCGAAATAGAACTTGTCCCAATTTTGAAAAAAAAATGTATTTAACAGGGATGCCTGGGTAGCTTAGCGGTTTAGCACCAGCCTTCAGCGAATGGTGTGATCCTGTAATCTCAGGATTGAGTCCCGCATCGAGCTCCTTCAATGGAGCCTGCTTCTCCCTCTGCCTATATCTCGGCTTTTCTTTGTCTCTGTGTCTTTAATGAATAAATAAATAAAATATTTTTAAAATATTTTATGTTTTTATTTGGAGAGAAAGAGAGAGATGGAGAGGACCAGGAGAGAGAGAAAGAAAGTCTCAAGCAGATTCCCCATGACCACAGAGCCTGACTTGGGTCTCAAGTCCAGGATCCTGAGATCAAGACGTGAGTCAAAACCAAGAGTTAGATCCTTAACCACCTGAATGGCCCAGACGTCCCATCCTTGAGCAACTATTTAATGGGGGATTTAGATATGTTATTGTTGTGTTCTGTCAGATTTTCTATTGAGGTTGAGAGTCCCTTTTGTTTTTTGGATACTAAGTCTGTCTCAGTATATGATTTAACACACTGTCTCCCATTCCATAGTCTGCCTTCTTGCTCTGCTAATATTTGTTCTTCACACTTTGTGCATGATGTAGCCCCACTCACTGGCTTTTGCTTTTTTTGAATGTGATTTTAATGTCATATCAAAAAAATCACATCCAAGCAAATGTCATGATGTTTTAGGCTTAGTTTTCATGTATGAGTTCTAGAGTTGAGACTTCTGCTTAACTCTTTAATCCATTCTGAGATATTCTGTATCCTTGTATCTGTGTGATGTATGGTAAGGACCAGGTGTCATTATTTTCATGAGGCTGTCCAACACCATTTGTTATAGAGATTATCCTTTCTCCATTGTGTATGCTTAGATATCCTTTGGAGGCTTTCTGACTATACGCACACATTTACTTCTGGGCTCTGTATTATGCTCTACTGTCTACATGTCTGATGTTATGGAGCCACACACTGATATGCTTAATGGGCGACTAAATTTCTGTAGAGGGATGTGTGATGTCTGACTATTGTTCTTACCTCTCATAATTTTATGGTCACTATCATGTGATTTCTTTTTCTGTATGAATATGGATTTTTCTTTTTTTTTTCTTTTTTTTGGATTTTTCTATTATGTAAGAAAACCATTGGTATTTTGTTTAATTTATCAACATTGAAATTCTTAGAAGAAAAAAAGAATCTATACAAATAAAAATATTCCTGGAGATTTAAATAAGTATGAAAAATAAAAATGAAATTTAACAGTCATAGGCACTCTAGGAAAATAGATAGGCCTTAATAAATATAATCAGATTTCAAAGAGAAAAAATGACCAACACCAATGACTCTCGTTGCACATTGAAAGATGAATGGATAAGGAAGATGTGGTCTTTGTATGCAATGGAATATTACTCAGCCATTACAAACGACAAATACCCACCATTTGCTTCAACATGGATGGAACTGGAGGGTATTGTGCTGAGAGAAGTAAGTCAATCAGATAAGGACAAACATTATATGTTCTCATTCATTTGGGGAATATAAATAATAGTTAAAGGGAATATAAGGGAAGGGAGAAGAAGTGTGTGGGAAATGACAGAAAGGGAGACAGAACAAAAAGACTCCTAACTCTGGGAAATGAACTAGGGGTGGTGGAAGAGGAGGGGGACGGGGAGTGGGGGTGACTGAGTGACGGGCACTGAGGTGCGCACTTGATGGGCTGACCACTGGGTGTTATTCTATATGTTGGCAAATTGAACACCAATAAAAAATAAATTAGTGAAAGGGAACAAAGGGAAAGGAGAGAAAATGAGTGAAAATGTCAGTGAGGGTGACAAAATATGAGAGACATGGTCCCAAAATATGAGAGACATCTAACTCTGGAAATGAACAAGAGGTAGTGGAAGGGGAGGCAGGCAGGGTTGGGGTGACTGGGGGATGAACACTGAGGAGGGCACTTGATGGGATGAGCACTGGGTGCTATAGTATATGTTGGCAAATTGAACTTCAATAAAAAAATGTAAAAAACAAAAAAAAATTAAAAAGGACCATAAATAAAATTCAAAGATTCTCATAGAGAAAGTATTGGAACATAGGCAAATTACTTTACTAGTATTATGAATACACTAAAATTGTTTCATGAAGAAGTAAAAAATGTACAATACAGATCAAATACAAAGACTAAAATCATTATCTAAAAGCTTCTGCCTACAAAAGGACAATGAAAGATTTAAGAAGAATAAAGCAAAAAAAAAAAAAAGAGTCCAAAATCAGATGGCTTTTTCTATGAATTTTACCAAGTACTTTAAGAATTAAGGTAAAACTTTTCAATCTCTTCCAAAACAATATGAGAATGGAAATTGCCCAAGTTGATTTAAGGAGGGCAGAATGACTCTGACAGGAAACTCATGCAACGGAAACCACAAGAAGGGACACATGGACAATATCTCAGATGCACATAAATGCAAAACTACTGGCATCCTGAATCCAACAGCACATGGACGGATCGCACAGGATGACCTAGAGGAAATCATGCCTGGGATGCAAGTATGCTTGAACACACCCAGATCATAAATGGGGCCCCTGTATTAACAGAGTGAAGGATTGGATATACATGATTCTTTCCTATGATGCCTAAAACCGCTTGACAATATCTAACACACTTTATCTTCAAAACATATTAACAGTCGAGGCACAAATGTTTCCCTCCGTGAATTAGTCACATTTTATGAAAACCCCACAACCAGCCCTGCATTCAAAAGTGAAAACCTGAAGCCTTTCTGTCAATTCAGGAACCACAAAGGGGGCCATTCCCACCATGAGTATTCAGCATGTTATACTGAAGGAGAATAAACTGTGCCACCCCATATGTCAGCTGGTTCCCTGGATTATTGTGAATAAAATCACAGAAGAATCATCCAGTGGACAGAGATAGGGAACCTCCTGTGTCACCCTGATAGAAAGAAATAAATCTCCCGTGGGAAAATTAACTTCTCCCTACTGGGAGGGGTGAACCATCCTCTTCACTAGAACCATCTGTGGGACCCAGAAGGTTGCAGAAACAACCCTTGTCAGTTCCTCATTAATTCAATGACCCAAACCCCAAATCCTGGCCTCATATCTCCACAAACCCAACGTCTTGTTGTGTAAGAAGCACAAGGGCTGCCTACTTTGGTCATTGTCTGCGTTTTGTGTTCTCTCTCTCATGGGAGCTCATGAATATGCAACATGAAATACATCTCCAATTAGGTCTGTCATATATCTACACAGTAATTAGTCCAGACAAATAAACATATAGAAGAGAAGGAAACCCTTACTGGGGCAATGACTGGAATTCCAATCCAGGAAATGTAGGAAACAAAGAATAAACGATAATTAAATCAATAGAATCAGAAAAACAACTTTGTATCCATATGATATGATCTGTTGCAGGGTCAAACCCGACAAGCTACAAAACCAAATCCTTAAAGAACAATTTCAGGAAATCTATAGGATACAAAATAAACATAAAAAATATATGTAGGTTTCCACACACTAACAAAAAATATTTATAGTTTAAAGGTTGTATTTAATTATTAATGAAAGACACACAGACAGAGAGAGGGAGAGACACAGGCAGAGAGAGAAGCAGGCTCCATGAAGGGAGTCTAATGTGAGACTGGATCTCTGGACTCTAGGATCACTCCCAGAGCAGAAGGCAGACCTCAACCGCTGAGCCACCCCAGCATCCCTAACAATAAAGTATTTAAAAGGTAATTAATGAACCTTATTACATTGACACCGGTGTTAAGAATATAATATGTAGGATTAAGTATTCTGAAAAAGGTAAAATATTGTACACTAAAAGAACCTACATTGATTAGAGATTTTTAAAAACTCAAAAAGGAATGCAAAGGTCATTTTTTCATAGATTTAGCACTTCATAATGTCAGAAGACATTACACACAGTGGTATAGAGATGCAAAGCAATCCTTGTTAATAGTTGTGAAGAGTCAAATCTAGTTCTGGTGCTGATTATACATTCAAAGGACATGCAAATAGGACCCTCCCTTCACTGATTAAACCAGCGCAACCACGACCCTGCAGCTGAGAGAGAAGCCCCAGGCCCAGGATCCCCAGGTGACCCCGTTCGGGATCAGGACAGAACAAAGACGACTAAACATGAAATCTTTGCTCAGCTGGGTTTTCCTTGTGGCTATTTTAAAAGGTAATTCATGGAGAACAAGGGACGTTCAGTCTGTGAGTTGAGGTGAGTGAGAGAAACAAGGGATGTGGTACAATTTTCTGACCAGGATTTCTTGTGTCTGCAGGTGCCCAGGGTGAGGTGCAGCTGGTGGAGTCTGGGGGAGACCTGATGAAGCCTGGGGGGTCCCTGAGACTCTCCTGTGTGGCCTCCGGATTCACCATCAGTAGCAACTACATGAACTGGGTCCGCCAGGCTCCAGGGAAGGGGCTGCAGTGGGTCGGATACATTAGCAGTGATGGAAGTAGCACAAGCTATGCAGACGCTGTGAAGGGCCGATTCACCATCTCCAGAGACAATGCCAAGAACACGCTGTATCTGCAGATGAACAGCCTGAGAGCCGAGGACACGGCCGTGTATTACTGTGTGAAGGGACACAATGAGGGGACCTCAGTGTGAGCCCAGACACAAACCTCCCTGTAGAAGGGGATCAGGACCACCAGAGGGTGCACACTCCTCACCACTTCTGTCTTGAAGGCCCAGGAGCAGGTGAAGATGGAGGTTCTGGGCAGGTTTCCTGTCAGTGTCTGGGCTTCCTCTCCAAGGAGCAGTTTCCCCCAGGGATTCTCTCTGGACACTTGATTTTGTGTTTACCTCTTCAGTCTCTTTCTTAGAGACTTAGAAATTCAAGTATAGCACTTGCACTTCCTTGTACTTAACCTTTCCTGACCCAAAATATTAATCAATTACAAATAACTCCATTCACATCATCTGAACATATTCACCAGTCCTATTAGCACTCACTGTGGATCACAGGACCCCAAGCTAACATACTTCTTGCACATCACGGTATGGAGGAATCTCCGATCAACACAACAATAAAGAGATGTTCCAGAAAAATGTTAAAATTTCCGGGGAGTGAGTGAGATTCCCAGCATGATATGGTAGGGATGTGGACTCAGAGGTCACTCACACTCACACACACACACACACACACACAATCATGAAAGTATAAGCTTTTATACTTTCACATGCGTGTTCGTTGGGAGCCAGGCAAGCCTCTCATCACGTCATAAATTCCTAGATTGTGCCAGGGAAGGACACTGGCTCTGGGTGTATGTTGTGGGTCAGTGGTGGGGACAGGGTCCTGCTCCACGAGGGGCTTGTGTGGAGTCAGAATCCCAACTGTATCAAAAGAGGTAACTCCTGGGTTATTGTTTCATTTCTTATCCTTTGGGTGGAGGAGATGAATGGGGATGGAATGTTAGGGAGCTATCAGGCAATAAAGACTGGACATGGTGTGAGGAATAATTTCACTAAACAAGCATCAAACTGGGAAGACAAAAGAAAGACATGGTCATTCTGAGTAGAAAAAATGCCTTAATCACAGGAAAACTAGCTGGATAATGTATGGAAGGAGCATGAAACATAAAATCATAATACAAATAGGCCAAGATCCTAAAGGTCTCAGATGGAAGCTGTCCTCTCCCCAGGGTCACCAGTGGCCCTGAAGGTCATGTGTACACCATGTGATCAGAGACCAGAAGCTTCTACTGAATCCATGATGATCCTCAGTGTGAGGAGCTGGATTGGAGGACCTTCCACTTGGAAGAAGTAACTCTTGAATCCTTTGGGTGCTGACGTCAGCTCACTGTGTGTGACCTCAACCATCCCCGTGTTGGAACCTAATGCTCATGGGATGCGGGGAGTAGGTGGGGCCTTAGGGTTGCAGTTACGTCAGGAGGTGCATCCTCATTGTCGGATAAGCCCTTATACTCCTGGACTGGGAAAGTTCCTGCACCCTGGCCCCATGTAAGGTGATGGGGAAAGGACGGGGTAGGATGTGGGTGCTCTCCAGATACCACAGCCTCCTGCACCTGGACCTCAGATGACCCAGACTCCAGATCTGTGAGAATGAGTGTCTGTTGTTTGATTCACCCAGTCCATGTACGATGTTCCAGCAGGGGGCACAGGCTAAAGTCATTTTTTCTTTATTTAAATTGAATTTATCAACATTCACTATACCCTCAGTGTTCATCACATCATGTAAACTCCTTAACCCCCATCACCCAGTTACCCCACTCCCCACTCCTCCCTTACAGTGACCGTCTGTTTTTTTCCGAGTTAAGTGTCTCTCATCATTTGTCTTCTCTAGTCTTACCCCACTAAGTTTCACTCCTTCCTTTATAGTGTCTTTCAATATGAATGAGACCATATCATTACCTTTCTGTAACTGATTTATTTCTCTCAATATAATGCCTCCAGTTCCATCCATATTGAAGGAAACATTATTTCATATTATTCATTATGTCTGACGGCTATGTAATATCCCATTGTATATATAAAGCACATCTTTTTTTGTATATTGTTTATTAGAGTGCGATTAGCCAACATATAGCATAACACCTAGTTCTCATCTCATCAAGGGCCCTCCTCAGTGCCCGTCACCCAGCCACCCTCACATCCCATCCACCTCCCCATCCACTACCTCTTGTTCATTTCCCAGAGTTAAGAGTATCTCAACTTCTGTCACCCTCTCTGATATTTCCTGCTCATTTTCTTTCCATTCCCCTATAATCCCTTTCACTATTTTTTTTATATTCCCCAAATGAATGAGACCATATAATGTTTGTCCTTCTCCGATTGACTAATTTCACTCAGCATAATACCCTCCAGGTCCATCCACGTAGAAACAATTGGTGGGTAATCTTCGTTTCTGATGACTGAGTAATATGCCATTGTATACATAGACTACAGCTTCTTTATCCATTAATCTGTTGATAGACACTGAGGTTCCTTCCACTGTTTGGCTGTTGTGGACTTTGCTGCTGTGAACATTGAGGTGCAAGTGTCCCTTCATTTCAATAAATCTGTGTTTGGGGTAAATACACTGTAGTGCAATGACTGGGTCCTATTATTTTCCAGGAAATTCCATTCTGTTTTCTGGAGTGACTCAACAAGACTGAATTCCCACCAATAGTTGAAGAGGGTTCCACTTTGTCGATATCCTCTCTTACATTTATTATTTCTGACCTTGTTACTTTATCCATTCTGAGTTGTATAAGTGGGATCTTAGTGTGGTTTCCATTTGTATTTCCCTGATGACAAGTCATGTGGATCACTTTTCTCATCTGCCTGTTGGCCATGTGTAGGACTTCTTTGGAGAAGTGGCTGTGCATTCTCTCCATTTCTTGACTGGATTGATTGTTTTGTTGGGTGCTGACTTTGTTAAGGAAATATCTTGTCCTATTCTGTGGGTTGCCTTTCATTTTGTTGCCTGTTGCATTGTACAGATTCTATGTTGATGAAGTCCTAATAGTTTACTTTTCCCTTTGTTTCCTGTGCCTTTTGAGAGGTGCCTTGCTAGCAGTCACTGCAGCTGAGGAAAAAAAGTTGCTTCCTGAATTCGCCACTAGGATTTGGATGAATTACTTTCTCAGATTTCAGTATTTCATCTATTTTGACATTATGTTTGTATTTGGTGCACCTGAATGGTCCACTTTCATTCTTATGCAATTTTTTTCATATCCATTTATTTTTTTATTTTTTTAATTTTTATTTATTTATGATAGTCACAAAGAGAGAGAGAGAGAGAGAGAAAGAGAGAGGCAGAGACACAGGCAGAGGGAGGAGCAGGCTCCATGCACCGGGAGCCCAATGTGGGACTTGATCCTGGGTCTCCAGGATCGCGCCCTGGGCCAAAGACAGATGCTAAACCGCTGCGCCACCCAGGGATCCCTCAGATCCATTTATTGATGAGACGTTCTTTCATTAGATATTTTTTTCTTTCTTCTTGAGGAGTAGTTGCCCATAGAGTTGAGGGTCCATTTCTGCATTCTCTGCTCTGTTCCATTGATCTATGTGTTGTTTTTGGTCACTACCAGGCTATCTTGATGATAAAGACTTTATAATAGAGCTTGTCTGCAAACATTTTGATGCCCTCCAGCTGTAGTTTTTTTTTTTCTGTTTTCTTTTTTTTTTCCAAAATATTTCTACCTGTTTGGCAACTTAGGAAAGAAATTGAAGAAGACATAAAGAGATGAAAAACATGCCGTTCTTACAGATTAGAACTATGAATATTGTCAGGGCACCTGTGTTGCTTAGAGTTTGAGTATCTGCAATTGGCTCAGGTTGTGATCCTGGGGTCCTGGGATGGTGTCCTGTATGGGGCTTTTGGGAGCGTGCATGCTTCTCCCTCTGCCTATGTCTTTGCCTCTGTCTCTGTGACTCTCCTGAATAAATATATAAATCTTAAAAAAAAAACAAAAATAAATCCTGTGAAAATCTCTATGCTGCCCAGAACCTTCTACATATTCAAAGCAATCCTTGTGAAAGCATCCTGGACATTTTTGCAGAGTATGAACATATAATCCTAAGATTTTTATGGCACACACAGAGATATTAGGGACACATTGATGCTCTGGCATGGCCCTGCTGTATTTGTTGTGAGAAGTATCAGGTAACCGCCCTCATCCAGTGAAGGTTGCATTTCTCACTGGAACTAGGACTAACCTGTTGCAAACCATAGGTATCCGTCAAAAAGTCACAGTGGACACAGAGAAGGTGAACAATGATACAAGAGAGTCAGAGATACTCAGACACTTTGGAACGTCAGGTTAAGGATGTTCTTTTATAATGTTTCCCGAAGATGAGGATGTGATGACTCAGAAAGTGTAAAGGATTTTCATAGTATTCCAGTGGGATTTGTGTCTCACCATCACCTGGCAGTGTTGTGTTGTACTGATGACTGTTAGGTGTGTCCCTTGTCACTGGGTGAACATTTGGTGCCCCGTGTCCTCATTTCAAATCCACATGCATCTGTGAGTCTCCCTCTGGACATGACATCAGTTTCCTTTTAAGATTTGCTCAGTAGAAACCCTCAAGGGACCTACATGACTTATTTAGCCTTTATCATTTTATTTAAATGCAATCATTTTTGTCATGGAATTTGCAACAACCAGGTAACATGACCTAGTTATGTCAATATCTAACAGCTCTACCATCTTATTCCATAGTCTACTTGTGAACTTACATGACAATGTACTTATTTCAGGGAAGGTAAGTCCACTCATGGTCAGCAAGGCCGGGGGGGAGCTCTGAATGCCCAGAAGCAGGGCATTGGTTGGCTTTCAAGTTTTCATCAACATTTATACAAATAGCAGCTGTCCCCAGACACGAACACTCAGAAAATAGATATGAGAGGATGGATCATGGGATGGAGCACACAGTTCCTCTTGCAGTGTGCAGCCTTCTACCTGAGCTAGGCTTACATTCATGTCTAACTGCGCAGTACAGTTGGAAATGGATTGTTATGATTTGTTGTTGGTGTTGTTTCCTCTGTAGATGCTCACACTCCACCTTGTTAAGGACTGTTTTAGGGTTTTGTGACTCTCTTCCTGGCTGTATTGGAGAGCCGTTATGAACATGGTCTCCTACCTCTAGCCTGAGATTGAATGTTCGCACCCCCGGGTCTTCAGGGAGCCCTCATAGGAGCCATCAAGCCCTTTCTGTCCTCAGTTTACATCTGAATTCCTTGTTCACCATACCTGTCTCTGAGCTGGTTTATCTCAGGCACATGAATGGGTCTCTAAACGTCAATATGAAAAGCTCCTGTAATGTGAACCTGGGCTGGTCCTCTAAGAGGCTGTCACGAGAGAGGTTCTACATTCTGCCTGCTAATCTCAGAATAGAGGTCAAAGGACCACACAGCATTCAGTTTATGGAAACAAAGCACAACACCTGCGCTCAGAGCCAATGTTAACACATGTTCAGTTTCCTGTCCTTAACCATCCATCACATTGTGCCACTTTTTCTTCTTGGTACTCAGGGGGTACTTAGATCCAGAAAATTTCCCCATTTTTCCCTTTGAGCACCATCATGCCAAGTTTGTCCCCTGCAGGAATAGAATTCTACAAGTTTATATGTTCCTCTCTTGTCCTTGAAATCCTTGACAGTAGTACTGCAAGCAACCTCCCTCCTGCTGTCATCCCCATGGTTGTATCTCCCTAGTGTCAACACCACACAGCTCCAAAACTCAAATACCTGCTCAGTATTCTATTAGGAGTCTTGCTGTTGTTTTTGCAACTCTGATCTATATCATGGATGTTCGAAATGATTTAATAACTGTCAAGCTGTTCCAAGGATTTGAAAAGCCATGGGACCCACTATCCTTCTGACATGTTAACTTCTCCTCCCATATTTTCGTATACTAAAGACGGTGTGGTGAATTCTTTCTGATTTATATGTTGAAGGTGAACTTTGAACTCTGGTGTTTTGTCTCAGAATATCATAAACTTATTTTTGCCCCTACTCTGATTTTAGATCCTATGGACTCATTTGTGTTTGTAAAAGCCCATTGAGTATTGTTCAAATATTATATTATGTTTCAGGAAGTACTTACAGACAAATGTGGTCCATACATATAAGGTCATCCAACAAGTGACATAGGGAGCAATGCAAATCCTAGCAGTGAGACTGGGGCTTCAAGGAGGGCACAGATGCTCAAAGGACTGTAATTGCAGGAATATTTTTGGGAGGACTCCATGTCTCTGTGCAGTGGACACAGGTGCGATTTGAGTGGTGGTCTCTTTTTGGAGTCTTCCTGATGCATATGATCCATTCAAAGATGGAAAGGGGGGTACCTGGGTGCATCAATGGTTTAGTGCCGCCTTCAGCCCATGGCCTGAGCCTGGAGATCAGGGATCAAGTCCCACATCAAGTTCCCTGTATGGAGCCTGCTTATCCCTCTGCCTGTGTCTCTGCATCTCTCTCTCTCTCTCTCTCTCTCTCTTTCTCTCTGTGTGTGTCTATCATGAATAAATAAAATCTTAAAAAAAAAACAAAGATTGAACTCACTACATTTGGAGACAGAACAGAAGTCCTGTATGCAGCCTGCAGGGTAAGGGGGACTGATCTAAGAGAACCAAAATTATGGTTGATCAAAGGCACAAATTGAAATTGAATTGAAACTGAAATCTCCTGCCACATTTGCTATCAAAAATACCTGATAAATCTTGGATACTAGTCCTTGATCTGATACGTCATTTGCAAATATCTTCTCTCATTCTGTAGGTTGTCTTTTAGTTTTGTTGATTCGTTCTTTTGCTTTGCAGAAGCTTCTTATCGTGATGAAGTCCGAATACTTCATTTTTGCTTTTGTTTCTCTTGTCTTCATGGATGTATCTTGCAGGAATTTACTGTGGCCAAGTTCAAAAACGGTTTTGCCTGTGTTCTCCTCTAGGATTTTGATGGAATATTGTCTCACATTTAGATCTTTCATCCATTTTGAGTTTATCTTTGTGTATGGTGCAAGAGAGTGGTCTCGTTTCATTCTTCTGCATGTGGATGTCCAATTTTCCCAGCACCATTTATTGAAGAGGCTGTCTTTCTTCCAATTGATAGTCTTTCCTGCTTTGTCGAATATTACTTGACCATAAAGTTGAACGTCCACTTCTGGATTCTCTATTTTGTTCCGTTGATCTATGTGTCTGTTTTTGTCCCAGGACCACACTGTCTTGAAGACCACAGCTTTGTAGTACAACACCTGAAATCTGGCATTGTGATGCCCTCAGCTATGGATTTATTTTTTAAAATTCCCCTGCCTCTTCAGGGTCTTTTCTGATCCACACAAATCTTAAGATAATTTGTTCCAACTCTCTGAAGAATGTCCATGGTATTTTGACAGGGATTGCATTAAATGTGAAAATTCCCCTGGGTAACATTGACATTTTCACAGTATTAATTCTTCCATTCCATGAACATGGACTACTTTTCCATTTCTTTGTGTCTTCCTCAATTTCTTTCAGAACTGTTCTGTAGTTTTGAGTGTATAGATCCTTTACCTCTTTGGTTAAGTATATTCCTAGGTATATTATGCGTTTGGTTGCAATTGTAAATGGGATTGACTCCTTAATTTCTCTTTCTTCAGTCTCATTGTTAGTGTATAGAAATGCCACTGACTTGTGGGCATTGATTTTGTATCCTGCCACACTGTCAAATTACTGTCGACATGAATGGAACTGGAGAGCATTATACTGAGTGAAATAAGTCAATTGGAGAAGGACAAACATTATATGGTATTATTCATTTTGGGAATGTAAAAAATAGTGAAAGGGAATAAGGGGAAAGGAGACAAATGAATGGGAAATATCAGAAAGGGAGACAGAACATGAGAGACTCCTAACTATGGGAAATGAACAAGGGGTGCTGGAAAGGGAGGTGGGTGGGCATGGGAGTTATTGGGCACCAGGCACTGATGGGGGCACTTCATGGAATGAGCACTGGGTGTTATGATATATGTTGGCAAATTGAACTCCAATAAAAAATTAAATTTTTTTAAAAACCCGGATAAATCCGTAGATGAGGTTCATGGTAGATATTTTTCTTCTCTTAGATGGAATATAGTATTTGAATGTAAAAGGAATTCATGAAAAACTTACAGTGGATAGGCAGTACTACACTGTTAGTTTAGGAAAGATTAGAAAAATAGAAATATAGGCTATACAATGGAAAATGTTCATTCTGACACCAGTTTATTATATCCCAAACTGCTTGAATGAGCTCATTCTGCATCAGGTAAACTCATCAAAGCGATTACAGAAGGTCACAGAGTTAACTGCATTGGAATACAGTGACTGAGTTGTTAGAGACTTACAAATACAACTACATTACCTGAAAACCTCTGAAATTCAGCTAAATTCTAAATTTAGCAAAATCATGCGATCTCCAATACATGCGGGGTCCACTATTCTAAGGAGCCTTGACATTCTGTCATTCAGGTGTTTCAGAGGGCAGTAAGTCCTGTGGAGAGGAGCACAGGCCAAGAATCTGGAGTTAGACTCACCTGAAAATGTGCACAAGGATACCTTAGAAACCCTCTACAATGTAAGGGGTAGGTTCACATCACTCTATGGGGAAACATGACACCCACAAACCAAGAGTTATATACAAATACAATTACAAAGTACCACGTGGACACAAGTCTGAAGTCTGAAATATTACCTAATAAAAAAACATAGTTTTTTTTTAAATTTTTATTTATTTATGATAGTCACAGAGAGAGAGAGAGAGAGAGGCAGAGACACAGGCAGAGGGAGAAGCAGGCTCCATGCACCGCGAGCCTGAAGTGGGATCCGATCCCGGGTCTCAGGGATCACGCCCCGGGCCAAAGGCAGGCACCAAACCACTGCGCCACCCAGGGATCCCAAAAAACATAGTTTTTCAAAGAAGTAAATATGAACACACAAAGGCAGTCACATCTTCTCTGGTCACAACAACTTGAGAGAAATGATCCCAAGCTGAGTATATCCTGAGACGACATGTATATAAGGACAACCTTCTATTGAATAAAACATCCCAGACCTAACCTTTCATCTGGTAGAGGAGCCCCAGACCCAGGAACAATAGGTGACCCATTCAGCGATTAAGACAAAACACAACATACGATGGAGTCTGTGCTCAGCTGCGTTTTCCTTGACACTATTTTTTAAAATATATTTTTATATATTTTCTATTTGAGTCAATTTGCCAACATATAGCATATCCCCCAGTGCTCATCACGTCTAAAGAAGAATGGGCATTTTAAAGAACTGACAGAAAATCTACCATAATATATATGTTAAACCTTTTAAAAAGTCTGTGTGATTTTGATATTTTCATCTAAAGACTGCTAACTCTGGGAAACGAACTAGGGGTGGTAGAAGGGGAAGAGGGCGGGGGGTGGGAGTGAATGGGTGACGGGCACTGGGTGTTATTCTGTATGTTAGTAAATTGAACACCAATAAAAAAATGTTTGTAAAAAAATAATAATTTTATTAGAAAAACAGAAATTATTCCTCAAAAGTTCATAAACATTGGGATATGGGGTAATGTGGTTGAATATGTTTGTTTTACACTTTTTATCACCAACTGGGAGCAGATATTAATTAACCAAGACCATTATGACTCCACTGTGGTAACATGTGGGTTAAAATTGAGATCACAGCTGCCTTTCCTAATTCAACCATACTCGCACCTCACTTTCAGCCTGTCCAGACACCCATCATCCCATGACATCCCTGTTTGGGGACCTCCTGCACTAATGAAAAAGGCCTGTTAATACAGGGTGCTGCTGGATACTCAGAAAGCATGAACAAGTGTCTACTGGCATTCATCTGAAGCTACTATTCCTCTACAGGGAATAGTTTGGAGCTCGACGATTCATGTTTACCCTGTGCTGTTCCTCTGACTTTCACCACCTGACATCAAAAATGGATTCCTGTTTCTAATTCAATATTTTTAATGTAATATCTAGTTTTTTATACTATAAATCGCTCGACTTCCCCTGGAACTTTCCTACAACCCAGCATTTGCACTACTGGGATTTACTACAAAGATACAGATGCAGGGAAGACCACGACACCTACACTCCAAGGTTTATAGCTGAAATGTTCACAGTAGCCCAACTGTGGAAGGAGCCTCAGTTTCCATCAAAATATGAATGGATAAAGAAAATGTGGTCTATGTATACAATTGAATATTAGTCAGCCATTAGAAATGAACAACACCGACCATTTGCTTCAATGTGGATGGAACTGGAGGGTATTATGCTGAGTGAAGTAAGTCAGTCACAGAAGAACAAACATATGGTATCATTCGTTCAGGGAATATAAAAAGTAGTGAAAGGGAGTAAATGGAAAGGAGAGAAAATGAGTGGGATATAACAGAGAAGTCGACAGAACATGAGAGACTTGTAACTCTGGGAAGGAAGTCTGGGAAGGGGTCTTGGTAAGGGAGTTCAGCGGGGTTGGGGTGACAAGGTGACGGGCACTGTGGGGTCACTTGATGGGATGAGCACTGGGTGTTATACTTTATGTTGACAAAGCGATCTCCAATAAAAAATAATTAAGAAATAAAATTAAAAAAAAGAAACTTCAGATAATGAGGAATAATCCTAACCAAAGATGAAAGGACCTATAGTCTAAAAAATCTAAAATACATATGAAAGATATTAAAGAAGACAGAAATATATGGAAAACAGTCTATTCTCATGGATTGGAAAAATATTCATATAATGTCTATGCCACCAACAGCAATCTGTGCATTGAATATAAACCCTATCAAAACACAACCAACATTTTTCTAGGGAATGGAACAAGCCTAAAACTTGTAAGTAAACAGAAAAGATTCTGACTAGGTAAAAGAATGTTGAAACAAAAAACAAATCATGGCATCCCGGGTGGCTCAGCATTTTAGCCCTGCCTTTTTGTTCAGGGAGTGATCTTGGAGACCTGGGAAGGAGTCCCATATCACACTCCCTGCATGGTTACTGCTGCTCCCTCTGCCTGTGTCTCTGCCATTCTCTCTGTCTCTCTGTGTCTCTCATAAGTACATAAATAAAATATTAAAGAAAAACAAAGAAGCTACCAGTAGCTTTATAATAGTGCTTCTGAATTGGATTTCTGACATTGAATTGTAATCCAAATTTTGTAACTCTGTGGGAGAGAGGACTGTTTCTGATTTTTTCTTTTGAGATGAGGTTTTCCTTCTAGTCATTTTGCTCAGTGCAGAGTGGCCAAAAACAAGTTGTATTGGGAAAAGGAGAAAGACAGAGAAGAGAAAAAAGGAAAGAAAAATAAAAAAAAGAAAAAAGAAAAAAAGGAAAAAAAGGAGAAAAAAGAGAAAAAAAGGGGGAAGCAAACAGAAATAAAAACAAAACAAAACAAAAAAACAAGGGGGAGTATCCTCTGATTCTGTATACTCTAAGTCCCTCAAATTCCCTGAAACTTTCCTGTGCTGCTTGGTCAATAATTTGTTTTTCCCCTGTCTGTCTAGCTGGTCTTCTGGGGGAGGGGCCTGTTGTTCTGATTTTCAGATGCTAGCACTTGGGGAGCAGCTCAGCTCCCTGCCTGGTGCAGGGCTCAGTGAGTGATGTTTAAGATGTTTATCTGGTGAGGCCACTGTGAGGCTCAGTGGGGGTTGTTTACACCGTGAGGCCCCAGGAGGAACAACCACTGTGGTGGTGGCCAGCTCTGGAGCCCTGGATTCAGCTCCCACATTAACTACGTAGCTCTCCATCTGCAGGGGTTTGGATGCTCCGTGGGCGGGGCCACTGATCTGCACAGCTCTGGGCAGGAGTGTCCTTGTTGTCTTAGGCCCTCCTGGCTTCTGCCTGTCCCAGGGGGGAGGCCGGATCTTGGGCTGTGTCCCTGGCACTCTGTGCTCCCGGACCTGCGCTGTTGGATTCACATTTCAGGCCACACATCCCCCTCCACACTGAGCCTCTTCCTCTGCCTCTGCCACCTCTGTGCTGCTCCCGGGGCTGCACTGCTCCCTCCATAGAGCCTCTGCCCAAACCCTCCAAGCTCCTCCTGGGGCCCTGTAACCCCCTCCACACAGAGCCTCCGCCCAGGCCCATCCGAGCTGCTCCCAGGCCCGCCGTGTGTGCTGCAGCCCTTTAGGGAGCTCGGCCACGGGGTGTGGCACTCTCCCCAGGGTGCAGGTGCTCTGTTAGTGACCCCGAGAGCCTGAGGGCATCCCCGCCCTCCTGGAATCCTTCTCTAACTCCCAGCGAGCGCCTTTCCACCCGGGAAGATTGGTGAAGCCCCTGCTTCTCTGGGATGGGGCTATCCTGTCCTGGGGACACTCACCCTGGCCTTAGCAGGCTCCTTATGGGGCCCCTCCCCTTTGGGTGCCTTTTGTTTCTTTATTTATTTTTTCCCTGTCTTCCAACCTTGAGAGAAGTGTGAACTCTTCTCACTGTAGCATTCCAGCTGTTCTCTCTTTAAATCTCAGGCCGAATTCATAGATTTTCAAGAGGAGTTGAAGGTTACCTAGGTAATTACCAAATTACCTAGGTAATTTGGTGGGGAGAGGTGACTTGGGGACCCTACTCTTCCTCCATCTTGCCCCGCCTCCTCAAACTCTCCCTCTTTGCAGAGGACATGATATTTGTATATAAACTCCAAGAGATACCACCTAAAATTTCTAGAAAAGACATAGCAACTTAGGGATGTGGCAGGAGACAAAACCAAGGCATAGAAGGCAGCTGCATTTGTACACACTAGGAATGATACTGATAACAGAGAAATTAGGGTATTAACTCATTTACAATGACTCCAACCATACGATACCTAGGAATAGTTCTAACCAATGAGGTAAAGGATCTGTATTTTGAATCTAGAAAACTCTTATTAAAGAAATTAATGAAGATACAAAGAGATGGAGAAAACTTCTATGCTCAAGAATCAGAAGAAAAAACGTTGTGAAAATGTCTATGCTACCCAGGGCATCTAGATATTGAATGCATTTCCTATCAAAATACCAGAAGCTTTCTTCCTAGTGATGGACCAAATAATCCTAAGATATCTATAAAATCAGAAAAGAGCTCCAATAGCCATAGTAATGTTAAGAAAGAAAACCAAAGCTGGGGCATTAGAATTCCTGATTTCAAGGTGTACTGCAAAACTGTGATCACCAAGACAGTGTGGTACTGGCCAAAATACAGACACACAGTTCAATACATCAGAATAGAGAACCCAGAAATGGACCCTTAAACATATGATCTATAATATGGGATAAAGTAGGAAAGAATGTCTCCTGGGAAAAGAAAACATTCTCAAAAATAATTGGCATAGGGAGAATTGAAAAGACCCTGTACAAGAATTAAAATAGACCATTATCTTATACTAGACAAAAAGATAAAGTCAAAATAGCTAAAGATCTAACTATGAGACAACTATCCATCAAAATCTCAGGAGAGAGAGAAAACAACGTTTTGGAACTTAGCCACAACAATTTCTTGCAAGGCATATGTATAACAACAAGGGAATCAAGAGCAAAAATGCATTTCGGGAGCTCCATCAAAACAAAAAAGTTCTGCAGAGCAAAGGAAACTGTCAACAAAACTAAAACACAGCATACAGAAGGGTAGATGATATTAGTAAATGACAAATCAAAAAGCTTTTAACCAACATCTATAAAGATCCTATCAAACCAAAAACCCAAGAAACAAGGAAGCCAGTCAAGAAACAAGGAGAATATATGAACAGATATATTTCCAAATAAGACCTACATATGGAAAACAAGTCCATGAAAAAAATGCTCCACATCACTTGCTATCAGGGAAAAGTACACCCAAACACATTCAGTTGCAACTTCACACCACAGAGAATAGCAAAAATTAATAAGAAAGAAAACAACAAATGTTGGAGAGGATGTGGAAAAGGGGGAACACTCTTGTACTGTTGGTGGGAATGTGAACTGGTACAGACACTCTGGAAAACTGTGTGGAGGTTCCTCAAAGAATTAAAAATAGACCTGCCCTACGACCCAGCAATTGCACTCCTGGGGATTTCCCCCAAAGATTCAGATGCAATGAAACGCCGGGACACCTGCACCCCGATGTTTATAGCAGCAATGTTCACAATAGCCAAACTGTGGAAAGAGCTTCGGTGTCCATTGAAAGAAGAATGGATAAAGAAGATGTGGTCTATGTATACAATGGAATATTACTCAGCCATTAGAAATCACAAGTACCCACTATTTGCTTCGACCGGCAGGGACCTACAGGATATTGTGCTGAGTGAAATAAGTCAATCAGAAAAAAAAAACAAACGTTATATGGTCTCATTCATTTGGGGAATATAAAAATTAGTGAAAGGGAATAAAGGGAAAGGAGAGAAAGTGAATGAAAATATCAGTGGAGACAGAACATGAGAGACACCTAACCATGGAAAATTAACAAGGGTTAATGGAATGGAAAGTGGGCAGGGGTTGGGGTGACTGGGTGATGGGCACTGAGGGGGCACTTGATGGAATGAGCCCTGGGTGTTACTATATGCTGACATATTGAACTTAAAATATTGAATAAATACATGAAAAATAAATTATTAAAGAGAGAGAAAATTACGAGCAATAACATGCCAACAAATTCAGCAATCTGGAAGAAATGGATACCCTCCTATAAATGTAAAAACAACCAAATCTGAAACAGGAATGAATTGAAAAGCTCTACTGACCCAAAACTAAGAAATGAAAATCAAACATATTTAAATTCTTCTAACAATCAAAAGTTCTGGGACCGATGGCTGCCCATGGGAATGCATCAAGCATTTAAAAAGAATGAATATCTATCCTGAAAATGTTCCAAAAATAGAAATTAAAGGAAACTTCTAAGTTCATTTTCTGAGGGTACCATTTCCTTGACCTCAAACGCAGACAAAGATCCAACTTAAAAGGAGAATTACAGACTAATATCCTCGATGGATATGGATGCGAAATTCTCACCAAGATCCTAAGAAACAGGATCCAACAGTACATTAATAGGATAATTCACCATGACCAAATGGGTTTAATTTTTGTTCTGAAAGGATGGTTCAACATCTGCACATCAAACAATGGGATATGAGTCCTTAATGAAAGAAAAGGTAAGGACCATTTTGTCCTCTCAACTGATGCCCAAAAACTTTTGGCAAAAGAGATTATACTTTCTTGATTACAACATGTTGTTGTGTAGAGATAGGGAGACATTCTCTACATAATAAAAGCCATCTACAGAAGACACATGGAGAAAGTCATCCTCAAAGGGAAAACTCTCAAGTTTTCGCCTAAGATCAGGAACAGGACAGGGATGTCCACCATCACCACTGTTCTTCACCATACTGCTAGAAGTCCTAGCCTCAACAATGAGAAAACAAAGAGAAGGAAAAGTCCTCCAACTCAGCAAAGAAAAATCAAGCTTTCACTCTTCACACTCAAGTTACTTTAAGTTCAAATCCCAAAATTGCTTTGAAAAAATTGCTAGAACTGATACCGGAATTCAGCAAAATCTGAATTGTATTGTAAAATCAATACAAGGAAGTCACTGGATTTTCTCTATAGTGAAAATGAAACAGAAAGAGAAAATCAAGGAGTTGATGCAATTTATAATTGCACCAGAAATCATCGTATAATGAGGAAAAATCTTAACCAAAAAGGGATGGATGTACAGTCTAAACATTGCAGGTCACTTATGGAAGACAGTAAGGAAGACACAAATAGATTGAAAATATTTCTTTTCATAGATTAGAAGAATAAAGATTGATAAAATATGCTACCAAGAGCAAGTAACACATTCAAAGCAGGTGTATAAAAATATCACCAGCATTTTTCACAGAGCTTGAGAAAACATTCTGAAAACTTTCAGGGAACCACAAAGACCTCAACTAGCCAAAGCAATCCTGAAAAAGTAGGGCAAAGCTGGAGACATCCTGATAAATCAAAGGTCAAAAATTCTTGAAAAATTAGGAAAGAATATCCAATGGAATAAAGAAAATCTCTTCAACAAATGGCTTTGAGAACACTGGAGACCCACATACAGAATAATGAAAGAGGAACCTTTTCTGACATCATTCAGAACAATGGACTCAAAGTTAAAGAAAGATCTAAATGTGAGTCAATAAATCATCAGAATCCTCAGGAGAACACAGGCAGCACCTTTTCTACCTCAGCTGCAGCCACTTCTAGACGAGTCTCCAGAGGCAGGGGAAAGAAAAGGAAAATGAACTATGGGGACTTCATCAAGGAAAAAGCATTTTCACAGCAAAGGAATCACTCAGTGTAATTAAAAGGCGACCTACAGAATAGAAGATACTTGGGAATGTCTTATTAGATTAAAGGATCGAATTCAAAGATATTGGATAACCGAGGCAAATTACAAAATTACTAGTATTTTCAATAAACTGAAACGTTTCATGAAGAAATAAAAAATGAACAAAACTGGGATCCCTGGGTGGCGCAGCGGTTTGGCGCCTGCCTTCGGCCCAGGGCGCGATCCTGGAGACCCGGGATCGAATCCCACGTCGGGCTCCCGGTGCATGGAGCCTGCTTCTCCCTCTGGCTCTCTCTCTCTCTCTGTCTCTCAGTCTTTCATGAATAAATAAATAAATAAAATCTTTAAAAAAAAATGAACAAAACAGAACATATAAGGAGACTGACACCATTATCAAAAATTCTCCCTGCAGCCACGCAGGTGGCTCAGGGTTTTAGCACCACCTTCAGCCCTGGGCCTGATCCTGGAGACCTGGAATCGAGTCCCATATCAGGCTCCCCGCATGGAGCTTGCTTCTCCCTCTGCCTGTGTCTCTGCCTCTCTTTCTCTCTATATCTCTCATGAATAAATAAATAAAATCTTTAAAACATATTTTGCCTCAAAGGAGACCATGAAACTTAAAAAAAACTGAAAGGCCAAAATCAGATGGCTATATCTACAAATATTTAAAATATTTTAAGCATTAAGGCCAAAACATTTCAATGTCTTCCAAAACCTAAGGAGAATGGGACATGACCAAATTGATTTAAGGAGGCCAGGAGGACTCTGACAGCAAACTCACACCATGGACCCCACAGGAAGATTCTCATGGACAATATCTCAGATGAACATAAATGCAAATATCTTGGCATCCTGAATACAAAAGCACATGGACAGGTAGCACAGGATGACTTGAGGGAATCATGCCTGGGATGCAAGGATGTTTCAACAAGCCCATATTATAAATAGGGCCCCTGTATTAACAGAGTGAAGGATTGGATGTACATGATTCTTTCCTATGATGCTAAACCTGCTTGACAATGTCTAACACGCTTTATCTTCAAAACATCTTAAGAGTCGAGGCACAAGAGTTTCCCTCCACGAATTAGTCAAATTTTATGAAAAACTCACAACCAACACTTCATTCAAAAGTGAAAGCCTGAAGCCCTTCTGTCAAGTCAGGATCCACACAGGGGTTCATTCCCACCATGACTATTCAACATGTTATACTGAAGGAGAATAAACTGTGCTACCCCATATGTCAGCTGGTTCCCTGGATTATTTTCTTTTTCAAGATTAAAAAAAAACTATTGATCACAATAAATATGTTCTATTTCTCCAGCCTACAGTGCAAATATCTAAATTTAAATTTTAATGTTTTTTATGATAAATTTATTTTTTATTGGTGTTCAATTTAACCACATACAAAATAACACCCAGTGCTCATCCCGTCAAGTGCCCCCCTCAGTGCTCGTCACCCATTCACCCCCACCCCCCGCCCTCCTCCCCTTCCACCATCCCTAGTTCGTTTCCCAGAGTTAGGAGTCTTTATGTTCTGTCTCCCTTTCTGATATTTCCCACACATTTCTTCTCCCTTCCCTTATATTCCTTTTCACTATTATTTATATTCCCCAAATGAATGAGAACATACAATGTTTGTCCTTCTCCGATTAACTTACTTCACTCAGCATAATACCCTCCAGTTCTATTCACATTGAAGCAAATGGTGGGTATTTGTCGTTTCTAATGGCTGAGTAATATTTCAAAGTATACATAAACCACATCTTCTTTATCCATTCATCTTTCGATGGACACCGAGGCTCCATCCACAGTTTGGCTATTGTGGACATTGCTGTTATAAACATCGGAGTGCAGGTGTCCTGGCGTTTCATTGCATCTGAATCTTTATGGTAAATCCCCAACAGTGCAATTGCTGGGTCGTAGGGCAGGTCTATTTTTAACTATTTGAGGAACCTCCACACAGTTTTCCAGAGTGGCTGCACCCGTTCACATTCCCACCAACAGTGCAAGAGGGTTCCCTCTTCTCCACATCCTCTCCAACATTTGTGGCTTCCTGCTTGTTAATTTTCCCCATTCTCACTGGTGTGAGGTGGTATCTCATTGTGGTTTTGATTTGTATTTCCCTGATGACAAGTGATGCAGAGCATTTTCTCATGTGCATGTTGGCCATGTCTATGTCTTCCTCTGTGAGATTTCTCTTCATGTCTTTTGCGTTCCCTGGATTATTGTGAATAAAATCACGAGAATCATCCAGTGGACAGAGAGGCTGAACCTCCTATGTCACCCTGATAGATGGATATAAATCTCCCATTAGAATATTCCCTTCTCTGTACTGGGAGGGGTAAACCATCCTCAGCTCCAGAACCGTCTGTAGAGCCCAGAAGGCTGTGCAAACAACCCTTGTCAGTTCCTCAATAATTCACTGACTGACCCAAACCCAGTATCCTGGTCTTATATCTCCACAAACCCAAGGTCCTGTTGGGCAAGAAGCACAAGGGTTGCCTACTTTGTTCATTTTCTGCGTGTTGTGTTCTAGGGAGTTCAGGCACATGCAAAATGAAATATATCTCCACTGAGGTCTGTCATATGTCTACAGAGTAATTAGTCCAAACAACCCAGAAGAAGATAAGGAAACCAGTACTATCACAATGACTGGAATTCCAATCTAGGAAACTTAAGAAACAAAATATAATAGATACTTAAATCAATAGATTCAGAAAAAATATTTGTATCCATATGACATGATCTGTTGCAGGATCAAACTCCATAAGCTCCAAAACAAAAACCTAAAATAATGAACAATTTCAGGGAATCGATAGGAAACAAAATCAACATATAATGGAAACCTAGTTTTCCACACAGGAACAACAAATAATTTATATTTTAAAGATTTTCTTTAATTATTCATGAAAGACACAGGCAGAGAGAGAAACAGGCTCTGTGCTGGGACCCAGATGTGGGACTGGATGTCTGGACTCCAGGATCACTCCCAGAGGAGAAGGCAGACCTCAACTGCTGAGGCACCCCAGCACCCTTAACAATTAAGAATTTAAAATGTTTAATTTATAAAAACTGATTACATTGAAACAGGTGTGAGCAATATAATATGTAAAATTAACTATTCTGAAGGAAGTAAAATACTGTCCACAAAATTACCTAAATTGATGAGAGATTTTTAAAAGTCATAAGAAATGCAAAGGTAATCAAAGGTAATTTTTTCATAGATTTGAACACTTCATAATGTCAGAAGACATTACACACAGTGGCCGACAGATGTAAAGCAATCCTTGTTAATAACTTGTAAAGAGGGATCCCTGGGTGGTGCAGCGGTTTAGCGCCTGCCTTTGGCCCAGGGCGCGATCCTGGAGACCCGGAATCAAATCCCACGTTGGGCTCCCGGTGCATGGAGCCTGCTTCTCCCTCTGCCTGTGTCTCTGCCTCTCTCTCTCTCTGTATGACTATCATAAATAAATTTAAAAAAATTAAAAAAAATAACTTGTAAAGAATCAAATCCAGGTCTGGTGCTGATTATATATTCAAAGGACATGCAAAGAGGACCTTCCCTCCACTGATTAAACCAGCCCAGCTCCAACCCTGCAGCTGCGAGAGGAGCACCAGCTCCAGTATCCCCAGGTGACCCCATTCAGGGATAATGACAGAACTCAGACAAACCCTCATGGAGTCTATGCTCATCTAGTTATTCCTTGTCACTATTTTAAAAGGTTATTCTTATGTTGGTAAATTGAACACCAATAAAAACTAAATTTATTTAAAAAAATTCAAAACACTACTACCCAGAAAATCCAGGACCAAAAACAATAAAGCTAACTAACCAACTCACTCCTTGAGAAAATAAAAAAAAAATAAAGGGTAAATCATGGTGAACAAGAGACCTTGAGAATGTGAGTGGAGATAAGTGAGAGAAACGGGGGTTGTGGGGCAGTTTCCTGAGCAGGATGTCTTGTGTCTGCAGGTGTCCAGAGTGAGATGCAGCTGGTGGAGTCTAGGGAGGCCTGGTGAAGCCTGGGGGGTCCCTGAGACTCTCCTGTGTGGACCCTGGATTCACCTTCAGTAGCTACTGGATGTACTGGGTCCACCAGGCTCCAGGGATGGGGCTGCAGTGGCTTGCAGAAATTAGCAGTACTGGAAGTAGCACAAACTATGCAGACGCTGTGAGGGGCCCATTCACCATCTCCAGAGACAATGCCAAGAACACGCTGTACCTGCAGGTGAACAGCCTGAGAGCCAAAGACACGGCCGTGTATTCCTGTGTCAGTGACACAGTGAGGGGACCTCAGTGTGAGCCCAGACACAAACCTCCCTGTAGAAGGGGATCAGGACCAGCAGGGGGTGCGCACTCCTCACCCCTTCTGTCTTAAAGGCCCGGGAACAGGTGCAGATGGAGGTTCTGGGCTGGTTTCCTGTCAGGGTCTGGGCTTCCTCTCCAAGGAGCTGTTTCCCCAGGGAGCCTCTCTGGACCAGAAATTTGTTCCTAACTATTCAGTTTCTGATTTGAAAACAAATTATTTAGCTACTTTACATGCACAGAAGGCACTGTTGCTTACACTTATTTACTATTTCCTCAAATTTGAAAAATATTCAAATATCTGCATGTACCTCAAAGACTAGAGGGATCTGGGGATCCCTGGGTGTCTCAGTGGTTTAGCGTTTGCCTTCAGCTGAGAGCATGATCCTGGAGTCCCGAGTTCGAGTCCCTCATCAAGCTCTGTGCATGGTGCCTGCTCCTCCCTCTGCCCGTGTCTCTACCTCTTCTCTCTCTGTGTCTCTCATGAATAAATGAATAAAACATTTTTAAAAAGAGGGACCTACAATCCATGCACGAAAGAAAATACCTGATGTAGTGATAAATGAGAAGTATGATCAGAGAGAAGTAGCAAAAATTATAATATGATTATAAAAGTGGACTGACGACTCACCCAGAAAATGAAGTGGAATCTATCCCCCTCCAGTTATCAGCTGATTCTGAAGGTCAATGTGCGTGCTTGTGCAGGGACCAGAAGCTTCCACTGGATCTATGAGGATCCTTAGGGTGAGGAGCTCGATAGAGGAGCCTTCCACTTCTAGGATATAAATCATTGACCCTTCAGGTGCTGATATCAGCCCACTGTATGTGATATCTGCCATCCCCATGTTGAAACCTATTGGCTATGTGATGGGAGGAGCCTTAGGGGAGCATTTAGGTCAGGAGGGTGCAGCCTCAGGATAGGACCAGGGCCTTTATACACCGGGACTGGGAAAGGTCACTTTCCCCCGGACCAATATGATTTGATGGGGAAAGGAGGGGTGGGGCATTGGCGCTCTCCAGACACCACATCTGCCAGCACCTCGACCTCAGGCTTCCCAGATTCCAGAACTGTGGGAATGAGTGTCTATTAATTCACGCAGACCAAGTACGATGTTCCAGCAGGGGGCACAGGTTAAGATATTAGTGACAGGGGAATCCAAGCCCTGATGATCTGGTCTTTTCTGCTGCATTTATTGTGGTAAGTCCCTGCTAAATTCCATCCATGGGGTCAAGGCTGGATTTCTCACATGTTCCCACTTGCAGGGAGGATGAACCTGTGGACACTCCTAGGATTCCATGAACAAGACCCAGTGGAACCACAGGGAGCAGGGGGCTGGTAGATTGTGGGATTTACTGTAGGGATGATGATTTATCAACCTTTCCAGAAGATGGAGATGTGCTGACCCTGTGGTACCTGAGTCTGAGCATCACCATCCAGATGCTGTTAGACTGATGTCTGTGAAGTCAGGACAGCAGTTCCCTTCCTGATTTCAGGATTCCTTCTTTGCCTGCATATTTTTGTGAGTTTGAAAATGAAATGCCTTGGAGAAGGTCGAATTTGTTCAATTTTATAACAGTATCTGTGCTTCCTGGAAGTTGATGTCTCTTCCAATTAGAGGCTTATCAGGAATTATTTTATTGAACAAACCTGCCACCATTTCTCGGTCTTCATTTTCTGGGCCTCCTATCAAAGGAATGTTATTCTTTCAAAAGTCACTGAGTTCCCTGTCTACATTTGGGGACAATTAATTTGATTCCTTATACTGTTCTCTCATGATTTTCCACAATATTATCTTCTATTTCCCGAATATGCTTTTCTTTCATCCATCCTCTTTTTTCATGCATCTGGGACAGCATTTCTGTAATATCAGTTTTAATTTTGGGTTGACAATGGCTTATTTCCTTTATCTCTACAATAAGTGATTCTTGAGTGTCTTCGATGTTTGCTCAAACCGAGTTGTATCTTTAAAAACATTGTTTTAGATCCAGCCTACTATGTAATATAAGCACCTTTAACCAGCCATATCCTCAAGTGCGTGGACTTCTATGCTGAACTCATAGACGAAATGAAGTCTAAACAATTTTCCTCTTTGCTGCTTATCCTAATTGTAGTAGCTTCAGGAAGTAGTTTCCTTCCAGGCCCCAGCCCCACAGCTAAATCTCCCCAACACAACACTCCACACGGCCTACATTCCAAAACGTGTCGATTTACTACTTGCAGACTAGCATTTATTGTTCTCTCATCCTCATGATTTCTTGTTAGCTCAGAATTATTTGATAAATATCCAGGTGTGTTCAGGAATGACACAAGCTCAGGGTCCCCGGCAGGTCTTACATCATAACTCCTTCTCCCTTTGTGTTTGTTAGCAAAGAATATCTGAAATAATACAAGGAGGCAATATGCATGACACCTACAATCCTCATTTTAGTAACCAAACGAGAATAAAAACTGTTAATTGACCTTCCTTCTTCATCTACCAACTACACACACTCTTTGATTTCAGCAACCCTTCAGCTTGTCATAGCCCATTACCTGAGAGGGCGACCAACACCTTCATCCTGAAAGGTCTCTGCTTGGTCTCCTCCTTACAAGCTATTGGTACCTACTTAGCACTCTAATCCCATCTTGAAAGGAAATTCCACTCATCTCAAAAGACAGCTGCATCAGGAACGTGGAGACAATTTTAGTCTACTGAGTTCCACTCTTTTTTTTTTTTTAATTTTTATTTTATTTATGATAGTCAGAGAGAGAGAGAGAGAGGCAGAGACATAGGCAGAGGGAGAAGCAGGCTCCATGCACCGGGAGCCCGACGTGGGATTCGATCCCGGATCTCCAGGATCGCGCCCTGGGCCAAAGGCAGGTGCTAAACCGCTGCGCCACCCAGGGATCCCCTGAGTTCCACTCTTAAGTGGTGCCTGAATATCTGCAGAACCATCTGTGGAGGAGGCTCCGCTTTTCTTTCCTCTTTCAAATAATTTCTTACTCTCTCCATGAGTTCATATGTGCAGGGCGTGAGACTGAATGCAGTGGAGCAGGACTGGGTTCCATGAGGATTTGGAAGCTCCTTAATGGGACATGCTGTGTCCTCAGGATTGCTCCAGAACCCAACACTTCTTCCATTTGGTGATGGAAAGGCACTGTGCGTGCCCCAATCTTGGGCTTAGGTGCTCAAATACCACTCACTTCAAGATGGAATGCTCAGTTTCCATGCTAACCTAGGGACACAGGCTTCCAGCTGTAGATTCTAAGATGCAGAAACAGCCTTACAGCTTTCTCTAAAGATGAACCATAATCAGCAGAGTTTGGCAGGGATTTTCCCCCAAAATTTGAAGACCATCAATCTGAAATGCCCATAGGGGACTTCTAGAGCATCTCATATTTTATGCAGCCCAAATAAGAATGGTGAAAAAGCATGTGGGTAACATCACCAACCCTACATCTTCCACGTCCCTGATGGTGGCACTATTCTCAGCAGTTCTTTAAGAAAGATGTAACAGATTAATGTTCTATTCACTGGAAAGAGGTAAATGATAAATGTAAATATAATGATCCTCACAATACACTACTACATCTCCACCTATTGACTAAATTACTGAATTGAATAAATTAAACTATGATAATACTAAATGTCAGCAAGGTTGTACAGAAAGTAGAACTCCTTTTAATTATGAACTCTGATCTCATCTGGATAATATATATATAATTAGATCCTAGGATAACAGATCTTGACAAGACCCATGATCTCTCCACTGCATCCCAGAGCCACAGAGTCAATGTCGGTGTAAAGCATTCTGATCTGTTTTAATGAGAACCAGGGAAGGTCATGTGTGTTGCTCAGTCTAAGAGTAGGAGATGATAACATGAGATGTCCAGCACAGACATTGAGACACAAATAAATGAGATGACTTCTGCCTTCCATGGCTATTCTTGTATTCATGGATTCAATGAGTTGGGGGATGCTTCCTAAGGTTGCAGAGGGAATTATATTTAAGTCCAGGGATCCAATGGTCATCTCACCTGGAAACCCTCTCACTTCTAGGGAAATCCAAGGCTTCTCCACAAATCACGTACAGCACAGGTATGTCAGTGAATACACATGCCTCTTTGTAGTTTGGGGGATAGATTCCTCCCTGAACTCTGCTTTATCCCTTTTAAATGTTTTATTTATTTATTTATTTATTTATTTATTTATTTATTTATTTATGATATGGAGAGAGGCTGAGACACAGACTGAGGGAAAAGCAGGCTTTCTCTGGGGAGCCTGAGGTAGGACTCACCCCCAGGACTCCATAATCCTGACCTGGGCTGAAGGCTGAAGCTCAAACATGGAACCACTCATGTGCCACAGAACTCAGTTTTCTTAGCGACCCCAAAAATGGGTGTTTTTAAAAATCCTCAGTATTATCTTGTTTGAAAGATGATGTGATATGTAAATTCATTTAGCCAACATATAGCATATCACTAAGTTCTCACCTCATCAGATGTCCTCCCTCATGCCCATCACCCAGTTACCACATATGATGTGACAAATACAGGGTGGTATACTATGGTATACTGTATGCTGGCAAGTTGAATTTAAATAAAGAAAAAATGGTTAAAATACTCCATCAGCCCTGCACATATCATGCAGACAACAACATATTATTTCTCTTTGTTTTATACTGTATTTTACACTAATCGTTGGCCATTTTTGCCAGTCATCTTTAAAAATTCTCATCTCCTTAGACACTTTTCATTTAAAAATATAAAAAGAAAAATATTTTTAACTTCTCTAAGATGGTGTTATTTTTATTTAGCCTTTTGTGGTGATAATGTGTCTTTTACTGGACATGAATTAAATCATTTTAGGGTCAATCATTTTAGCTTCAGACTGTAGGCCTGCCTGCCTTATTCCATCCTTTAGATATTTGGAACACCTGTATTTGATGCAAAAAGTAAATGCCTGATTTTAAAGTTAAAAAGTAAAAAACAAAGATGTTGGGATAACTACCTTTTGTGTTACCTGGAAACTCTAAATATCACTCTGCCACTTATCACACAATATCATAATCTTATATCACTATTTCCCCTGATCCAGCACTTCTATGCACTCAAGAGCTCTTTTAATGTAGAAAGTCCATTGAGTATAATACAATCATTATATGATTTGCAGGAAGTGACAGTTGCCACCTGAGGACCATGCACACCATCTCATTCTTGTCTCCAGTGACACAGCAGCTTCATGTGGGACAACAGATGAGCTCCAAAAGATTTGAATAGCAGGACTATTATTAGCACCACCCTCTATCACCGTTCAGTGGATGTTGCTGCCAGTTGTAGGGTGTGGGCTGCTGGCAGTGTTCCTGATGCACATGATCCATTCAGTGATGGAAAGTCCTGCAAATGGACATATAACAGGAGCTCTCTGCTCAAACTGCAGCGTTATGGGGATTGGCATGAGGAAACCAAATACTGATGGCGATCAGAAGTGCAATATGAAATTGAATTCCTCCACCATGGCAGTTTCTCTAACCGTCTACCTCCTTCTCTGTGTTAGAAAAACCAGTTATATTTCTCCTCCAAAAGGAACAGTTTTTTTGAGGAAGAGGTTATATAGTGTGTATGGTCTGGCACCTCAGAGAGTGTCTATAGTGTGTGCTGCATGCACTGGGCTCTTCTGTGTTGGCATCTCTTTGCATCAGGTCATACCTACAGAGGCTCTTCCTGTCTGCAGTGGGCAGTGTGTGGTCCTTGACCAGGAAGGGATGAGTTTTAACTGGGTGTGGTCTGCTCTGCTTGATAAATGACACCTGGTACCACCTCCACTAGAACGGAGGCCTTGCAGAATTCTCTGGTCAGGATATGTGGGTGGACAGGGGTGCAGCCACTCCAGGAAACAGTATTGAGGTTACTCAGAAAGTTAAAAACAGAGCCTTAGCATGAACCAGCAAACAAAGACCTAAAAATTCACACAAAAAATACAGAAAATCTGGTTTACAAGGAACCTCAAACACCTATGTTTATAGATTCATTATTTTCAAAAGAAAAAATATGAAAACAGCGCAAGTGTACGTTGTCAGATGAATAAAGAAGATAATAAAGCTCCTTTCTCTTCAAACGTCATCATGTAGGGACATGGTAAACAGTTTGTTAAGCTTGGGGAAACACAGAAGAGTCCTCGATTTCTGAATACACAATCATAGTGCTTGTAACCAAGTTCCCAAGGACAAGCTCCAGGATCAATATAACTGATATTTTCATGGCAATATATGTGAGTGTACAAGTTCAATGATCTCCATGCCATAGATGAGGACATGGCTCTACAGCACATCCTTTTTTGGTCACATTGTAAGGAATTAATCATTTTAATAATCATTCCACTCTTGTATCTTTATTTAGAATTCCCAGTCATATGGACGAAGAGAGGAGGTGTAAATGCCCCTGTCGTGGTGGAATCCACAGCATATCCATCAGCTCTGTGAGTCTCTGTCAAGGTTTCTATTTGTTTCCATTTTTGTGTGACCGAGAGACCTGGTATCCACACATCACTCAATTGGCACTTCTGGAAATTCCAGAAACCTACAAATCTCATGTCCAGTTCTTTCCTGGAAGTGGCTCAGGGAGGATCCATGTCCCATGGTGAGGAGCACAGCCAAGACACTGGGGCTCACTTCAAACTGCTGTGTGGTCTCAGACACTTACACAAGCTCTCTTCTGCAGTGAATAGTTATACACCTGTAAATGGTGGTAAATTGTTATGTTCATAACCTATCTTGAATGCAGATATGTGGAATAATGGAAGATAATTGATGATAAGTAATCAGGCAGCAAATGAGGTTGGAGAAAGCACAATTTACTGACACATATCCTGTCTGCAAAACTCTGCCATGATCCACACATGTGTTCTGAGCAACTAGTATCATAAGGATGCTAACTGATAAATTTGATATGTAGTCAGAGGACATGCAAATAGCGCCCTACCTCTACTAGTAAACCAGCCCAGCCATAACCCTTAGCTGGGAGAGAAGGCCCAGCCCCAGGAACCTTAGGTGACCCCTTTCAGGGATTGGGACAGAACACAGAAAACTCACCATGCAGTCTGTGCTCAGGTGGGTTTTCCTTGTCACTATTTTAGATGGTGACATTGTATTAATTTGGCAGCTATAATAAATTTTTTTATACAGTTGTATGATTTGCCCTGGTACTATAATATTGAGTAATCTATAGCTCTTATTGAAATTTCACCAGTTTTCCAAATATTTTTTTCCTGTCCCAGAATCCAAACTAGGATCCCAAACTGCATTTAGTTGCTGTTTTATTTGTTTCTGCTAACCTATGGCAGCTATTTAAGTCTTTCTTTGTCCTTCATGACCTTGAGACATTTGATGAGTATTGGTCAGTTGCTCTGAAGAATGCCTCTCACTTTGGGTATATGTGATCCTTTTGGCATGATTAGATTAAGGTTTTGTATTTCTTGGCGATATCACAGCCAAAATGTGGAACTTCGGTGTCCATCAAAAGATGAATGGATAAGGAAGATATGGTATATGAATACAATGGAATATTACTCAGCCATTAAAATGACAAATATGGGGATCTCTGGGTGGCTCAGCAGTTTGGCGCCTATCTTTGGCCTAGGGCGTGATCCTGGAGTCCCAGGATTAGTCCAATGTCGGGCTCTTCACATGGAGCCTGCTTCTCTCTCCTCCTGTGTCTCTGCCTCTCTCTCTCTCTATCATAAATAAATAAATATTTTTTTAAGAAAATTTTTAAAAAGTGACAAATGCCCACCATTTGCTTCGACGTGGATGGAACTGGAGGGTATTATGCTGAGTGAAATAAGTCAATTGGGGAAGGAAAAACATTATATGGTCTCATTCATTTGGGAGATATAAAAAATACTGAAAGGGAATAAAGGGGAAAGGAAAGAAAATGAGTGGGAAATATCAGAGATGGAGACAGAACATGAGAGACTCCTAGCTCCAGGAAACGAACAAGGCATGGTGGAAGGGGAGGAGGGCGGGGGTGGGGGTGAATGGGTGACGGGCACTGAAGGGGGCACTTGATGGGATGAGCACTGGGTGTTATTCTGTATGTTGGCAAATTGAACACTAATAAATATAAATTTATTATTTAAAAAAACAGAATCAAAACTAACAAAAATATATATAAATAAAATAAAGTAAAATAAAATAAAATAAATAAAATAATTGGCTGAAGCAGAATATTTATGTAATCTCAGAGCATCTCTCCAAATATAGTTATTGGTTACAAAGGGAAGAATAGTAAATGTACAGCGGAAAGACCCAACACACATTACCTTGATCAAGAATATCCTGAGAGAAAAAAAAATCATGTATACCCTGATATGATACATTGTCAAGAACACAATGTCACTTCTGTGATATTGCCAAGACAGAGATTCTTACAGTTGCTTACTATTTTCCCTAAATGCCAGTTAATTGCAAATATCTCCATGTACATTAACTAAGCATTTCCCTGATCCGCACTTGCAATCATTGTGCATTACAGGACCACTCAGCTCAGGGAGAAATTTGGTAGAAGCAGCATAAACTCCATGTTGGACATGAGGCTGCAAATGCATCAAATATCTAAAGCAAACGAAGACCTACCCCTAATGGGGTCAATATCATGATCCACACACACAGGATCCATGTCAGTGACAGCCTGGGAAGGAAGCAGGATTCACACCAGGAGGTTCTGTGAATGTGGAGTCTGAGCATCAACACACACACACACACACACACACACATACACACACGAGTATTAAAATGTTTTCAGCTTCATCATTGTTTCAATTAAGAGCAGGCAGGTCTCTCAGCAATCAGATATGTTTGGATGGAGCCAGGGAAAGACACTGGCTCAGGGTGTGTGTTGAGGGAAAGTGGTGATGATGAGGTCTTGATCCAGGAGGGGATTATATGGAGTCAGTTTCCTACCAGTATCTGGAAGACAGAACTCAAGGGCGCTTGCTGGATTTCCCATTGGTGGGGCAGGAGTAGAAGAGGGAGGATTGGAGATCAAGGAGACAGCAGGTAATACTCAAAAATATGGTGTGATGACAAATTCCACTAAACAATTATGAAAACTGAGAGAACAAAAGTGGAGGAGGACCTTCCACCTGCAGGGAATAACTCATGAATCCTTCAGATGCTCATATCAGCTCACTGTTGAGTCCTCTAACAGCCACATGTTGGAACCTAATGTTGACGTGATGGGAGGAGGAGATGGGGCCTCAGGGGACCACTTAGGTCAGGAGATGCAGCCTCATTATGGGATCAGGGCCCTTATACACCAGGACTGGGAATGCTTCCTGCCCTCTGGCCCCATGTGAGGCCATCTGTCTGGGTGTATGTCATACAATTGTTATTAATATTGCAGTAGAAATGGTTGAGTTTTGTGTTCCATGAAAATCACCTCACTGATGGGTGACAAAGAGAGAAAACACTTATCACCATGTGACATGGGCTTCAGGCAGGAGTTCAGGCAACCTCCCCAAGGACAAGAAATGCAGGAATATAATTGTAATGAGTTATATGTCTCCCTACAGTCGATGTGCTTGCATTTTGGATGGGACGGGCTGCTGGCAGTCTCTGTGATGCACACGACCCATTCAAGGATGGAAACTGCTGGATATGGAGGCAGAAAAGAAGTCTTGTCTCATTTGGCAGGGTCAAAGGGACTGACTTGAGAAAACCAAATTGAGCTGGTTCCAGGCAGCAAACTGGAATTGAATTCCTTAGTCTTGGATTTTTATCTAAGTCTTTATCTTCCTCTGTGTGTACAAATGCCAGTTATAGATCCCGCTACAACTATAACAGTTTTATGAAGAAGAGGTCACATAGGGTGCTGGGTCTGGGTCTTCAGAGAGTGTCTCTGGTGTGTGCTGCGTGCACTGTGCTGTACTGTTTTGGTGCCTCTTTCCTTCAGGTCTGGCATCTATGCATGCTCTCCCTGCCTGCAGGGGACAGTGTGGGGTCCTTGGGAAGAATGTGATGAGTTTTAACTGGGTGTGCTCTGCTCAGCTCGTTAAATGAGCCATGAAACCACCTCCACTAGAACCGGGGCCCTGCAGAATTCTCTGATCAGGAGATGTGGGTGGGCAGGGGTGCAGCCGCTCAGAGAAACCGTATGGTGTTGCATCAAATAGGTAAATGTAGACCTCCCCTGTGATCCAGCAACTTCCCTACTGGGTATTTACACTAAGATTACACAAGTGCTGATTCAAAGGGATACACGCACCTCGATGTTTACAGCAGCATTATCTACATTAGCCAAACTATGGAAACAATCCCAGTATCTGTCAACTGATGAATGGATAAAGAACATGTGAGATAGATAGATAGAGTTAGATACACAGGGATTTTACTAATCAATGCAGTGGAATTAAATCTAACAATTTAGAAGTATGAGGATGGAGGTAGTATGCATAATGCTAATTGACATGCCAGTGAGAAAAAGAAAATACTGTATACTTTCAGTCATAGTTTGAATTTAAGAAACAGAACAAATGAGCAAAGAGATTGATGTATAGATCAGGAAATAGTCCCTTCAATACAGAGATAAGACTGATAGTTACCAGGTGGGAGGAGAGTGGGGGATGGATGACCTGTCAGATGGGGCTTAGGGAGTGCACTTGTCCTGATGAACACTGGATGATGTATGGAAGTGTTCAATCAGCATGTTGGATCATGAAACGGATGTTACACTGGAAGTAACCTGTACTGCAAGTCATTTTTTTGAATGTTCATAGCAGCTTTATTTGTAACAGCTGAAACTCAGAATCAGCCCAGATATCCTTCAGCCAATGAATGGTTAAACCAACAGTTTACATCTACATCATGGGATACAACTCAGCTATGAAAAGAAACAAATTATTGATACACACAACAACTTGGATGAACCAAGAGGGAATTATGCTGAATGAAAAAAATGCAATCCATAAGGTACATTGTGTATGATTCCAATTTTATAACATTTTTGACATGAAAACTTTATAAAGATTAATGGTTTCCAACAGTTAGAGAAGTGACTGGTATTGTGGTGACTGACTATAAAAGGATTGCATGTGGGATACTTTCTATAAAACAGTTCTACGGCTTAGTTGTGGTGCTGATTACACAAATATCAAATATATACACATGTGTATAATTGAATAATACTTAATTACCACACATGTGTACACACACAGCTGTGTTTACTGCAATTCAAATAAAAATTTTAAAAAGAACTACTACTGGAAATTTTATTCATTGTCCTATGTTTCATGCATAATTCAGGCAGTTTTTTTCTATTAAGCAAAGCTGATAGTATTCAGGGATTTACTAATTACCACTTATGTGAAAATGAAATTTAATAATCTATAAAAAATGGAAATTCTGGACTTTATAATCTAACAATTGGTGTAGTGAAAAGTAGGATAAAATTAGATTATTGTGCAGCCAGGGTAGCTCAGCAGATTAGCAACCCCTTCAGCCCAGGGTGTGATCCTGGAGACCTGGGATCGAGTCCCACATCAGGTTCCCTGCATGGAGCCTGCTTCTCCCTCTGCCTGTGTCTCTGCCTCTGTGTTTGTGTGTGTGTGTGTGTGTGTGTGATGAATAAATAAATAAATTCTTTTTTAAAAAATGTTGATTATTAAGTCTTCTTTTAGCCCAGCTCCTCGCTGGGGCCCCTCCACATTGGATGCTGTTTTATTTATTTTTTCCCATCTTCCTCCCTTGGTAGAAGCATGAGCTCTTCTCAGTGTAGCATTCCAGCTCTTCTCTCTTTAAATCTCAGGCCGAATTTTAGGTGTTCAGGAGGATTTGAAAGTGATCTAGGTAATTTGGTGGGAACAGGTGACTAAGAGACCCTACTCTTCTGCCATCTTGCCCCTCAGAATCTTGTATGACCCGGGAGTAGATGGCTTATTCTTAAATTTTTGCTCTGGAATATGCTTGTGCTTTTACTCCTGCCTAATTATCCTGATGTTATTTGCTTCCTACATGAGGGATGAAGAGGATATACCTTGAAAACATTAACATATTATCTGTATCTCTACTCAACTCAAGTATATCAATAACCATGGGAGCTCTTGCAAAGGCCAGATGATATGCGACCAGCGGTAGGACTCTGGTTGGTTCCTGAGCCTCTGAGCCTGGAAGGGCTGACCCACATATCAGGTGTTGTGTAATCAATGAGGTTCTGTTGTAGGTGCTTCAGGGTGACAATTTCCAGTACATATGCCTAACAGTACTGTGCTTTACACCTCAAGAATTTTAAGATTCACTCTGTGTACTATTTCTAAAATAAATATAAAGCGGTTTAACTGACAGAAAATCTACCGTATATTTATAAATGTCTTTTTAAAGTTTTCAGAATAATTTTATGATCATTCTACTTTCAGGAATAACGAGAATTTTGCCTCAAAGGACGTAGCCAAAGGAATCTAATTAAATAAGTCTCTCTTTTTGCATTTTATAATTTTATTAATAACAGATAAAAGACATTGGTTAACTAAACTATAGGGACTATCAGTGTGGTGTCCCATGGGCTAGACATCGATCCAAAGCTGCCCATCCTAGATCATCTGTGCCCACACCTCACGGGCAGCTGATCCAGGCATGGTCTCCCACAACCTGCCTGCTTGGGGTCATACTGAACTCCTGGACCAGACTGGTTCACACAGGCTGCTGCTGGATCTGCAGAAGTCACAGACAAGTGTCAGCTGGCATTCCCATTCACCTCCCTTTCCTCTGTTGGAAACAATACTGAGCTTGGGGATGCCTGTTTACCAGGAGTGTACCCTGGTCTTCACCCCCTGACACCACCGATGCATCCCAGCACTGGCTCCTAGGGAGAATTATCAGACCAATGGCAATCTCATTAGTGATTCACACTGAGAATGGTGGGGAACAAGTGTGGAAACCATATCAGGTCTTATCTTTAAGGGAAGAGGACATTCACTTTCACTATCAGAACACAGATCAGAGGTTTATACCAGGGACAAGATCCCAGGAATGAGTCCTTCCAGGATAAGCAGGGCCCCTGAACTTACTGAGAGAGGCTACATTTCCATCCAATAGAACCTATGGCTATGAAACACTTGGAGAGAAACAACTTAGAGGCTCGATGGCTCCACAAAAATATCAGGGACCTAATGATTGCTGGTAAGAGACACGCTGTGGACACCCCTGCGTCTAATCACTTTCACACTGAGGATGGTCATGGGTTCTGGCAGACATCCCAGAGCTATGTTTTTAGGTATAGCTCCCTCCTCCACTGACAAGTGTCCTGCATCATCCCATCAGGCCTGCAGAGAACCAGGTGCACACCAGATTCAGGCGCAATGACAAATTTAGGGACCTTTTTTTGTTTATATGGCAAAGTCTCTCTCTGACTCATGGAGTTTTCCATCCATCCATGTACACGTATCTGAGTTCAGTTAGACACACAAAACCAGAAAGAGACCTGGAGTTTATAAAGGAAAGTGGCTTCACCTGGTTATGAGGTTTCCCTGCCCAATTCACACATTGAAGCCACTCATGGATGTTGAGTCCTCAGTCCCCCGCATCTGGATACATGAGATGGACAGAAGGTGAATGTCACTCAATCCTCCAATGTCCAGATCGAAACTTGCCATCATGGTGATAATATCAAGATCTCTGAAATTATCAACCATGACAATCCGTTGGGCCACAAAGTTATCAACCAAAGATTCAACAATGACCTAGATAAATACAGCCCATACTCAGACATGCAAATGTTCACCTTATTCTCACATGGCATTCACAGTGACACACATTGGCATCACCCTAAATGGCAACCCATAACAGTAATGACCCAAGGCCAAATTTTACCTACATATAATTTATATCGCCCCAAATCTAATCATCTAACTCATGTATCATGATATTTGGGTTCCTTCTTCTGGTGTAAATCCTTTTCTAGGAGGTGATAGATCTATGAATCTAACACACACACACACAAACTGGAAACAGGGCTGCCCCGGTGGCCCAGTGGTTTAGCGTCGCCTTCAGGCGGGGTGATCCTGGAGTCCCCAGATAGAGTCCCAAATGGGCTCCCTGCATGGAGCCTGCTTCTCCCTCTGCCTGTGTCTCTGTCTCTCTCTCTCTCTCTGTCTATCATGAATAAATAAATAAAATCTTATAAAAACACTGGAAAAAAACAAAATGCAAAAGCAAACAAAAAATAAATTAAAAAAATAAAATAAAACACAGATCACCTCCTTATGAACACAATTCCCCACAAACATAAAAAAAAACAGGTGCTGACATTCTTGTTCCAGAGGAGGTAAAATATAAGTTCAAAAGGCATCGCCAACACTAAGCAATGAACATCCATTTGGGCAACATTCCATTAGGATCAAGGCTTCAGAATGTTCTGAATCTCAGACTCCAACTACTGTGCTGTTTTTTTTTTTTAAATCTGGTTCAACCCTTCCTTTTCCTTGAAGTTGGTACATGTTTGAGGCAGAGCACTTTATCTGCCTGTTTCAGTATAATTTTTGAGTCCTGAAAGCGTCTTTCATTTTCTTCTCACTTTTATCGAAGAAAAACTTCTTCTGTCTCTTAAATGTGCTAAGGAATACTTGATACAAGATTCCTGGACACCTCTGAATACAGTAAGGGTAGCTGGATATTTGTAGGCCAGGAGCAGAGTGAGGAGGCAAAGATGGGAAATAAGTAAGGGGAGACATTCTCTGAACAGGAGGCTCCATGGTGCTCATGCTGCAAAGTTCTCTATGTTGATTGTGGATACAGGAGAAGGGAGGAAAACAGGTCCGTGAATGTCTGCTGGGATCCTGGGATCCAGCATGTGCACTTGGACCATCAGAGGACCCTCACACTCACCAGAGAACACAAGATCTAGGGATTTCTTAATCCAGGGAAGGAGGTCAGTTGAACAGTCGTCTCCTCTTAGGGTCTTAGCATCATGCTCTGAAAACTTCTTCCATGACATAAACACTGTGAAGAGATTCTAAAGGTGATAAGGTTCCTCTTACACTGCTGGTGGGAGTGACATTGGTGTAGACACTGTGAAAACAGTATAGATATTCCTACTACAGTTAAATATAGAACTACTGTATGAGCAAATAGTTGTGGTATAGTGTATTTACCCCCAAAAAATAAAGCATTAATTCAAAGAGAAATTTGCATCCCTTTATTTATAGGAACTTTTTGTGCTATAGGCAAATGAGGTAAGCATTCCAACTGTCCATTACTGATGAAAGGATGCAGAAATGCGGATATACACAAAGAAGAATGAATCCTTGCAATTTGCAGCAGAGTGTGGAACTAGTGCGTGTAATGTTAACTAAGTCACAGCAAGACAAATACCGTATGACTCACTCATATGCAAAATTCAATTAAAAAACACAAATTAGCCAAGAGGTAAAATATATTGAGACAAACCAGTTTCATCAAGATGGAAACATATTGTTGGTTATTAAAGGGGGGGTGAGAGGTCCCGAGTGACATAGCAGATCAGGATAAGGGAGAACACTGGTCCTAAGGAGCCATGGGGGATGGATAGAAGTGTCATCACTATATTGTACACTCAATATCACATGGCGTGTTATCTACACGGGGGAACATGGTAGATGGATTGGGATTGCATTGATGTGTAGACTGCTCTGGGTAGCAAAGGCATCTTAAAAATATTTATTCTTCCATTTTATGGGCATGGAATTTTTTCCCTTTCTTTGCGTCTTCTTCAGTTACTTTGCTGAGCATTCTACACTATTTATTGACAAGCCTGTGTGTTTTCCATTGCGCATTCACTCTTGATTCTGGAGGATTAGTTGATCATAGAGTTGATTGTCCATTTCTGGCTTCTCTATTCTGTTCCATTCATCTATGTGTTGTTTTGTGCAGGTACCAGGTTGTATTGATGATAACGACTAAGTAATACAGCTTGACCACCAACATTGTGATGCCCCCTCCTGTGGTTCTTCGAATTTTTCAACACTTTTCTACTTATACAGTGTTTCAAGAAGTAAACTGAGGAAAACACAACGAGATATAAAACTATTGCATGCTTATGTATTAGAAGAATAACTATTGTTGGGACACCTGGGTTGCTCAGTGATTGTCTTCCTTTGGCTCTCATCAAACTCAAGGTCCTTGGATGGATTCCACAATGGGCTCCCTGTAGGGATCCTGCTTCTCCCTCTGACTATGTCTCTGCATCACTCTAGGTGTCTCTCATGAATAAGAAAGTTATGAAATAATTTTAGAAACAAGAATGTTTTAAAAATATATGCTACCCAGAACATTCTATGCAGTCAGTGCAATCCTTATCAAAACATCACAGACTTTCTTTACAGAGTTGAGACAGACATTACTAACTTCTGTAGGCACAGGCAAAGATACTAGTGACACATGAATCCAACGCTGATACTCTGGCATTTTCAGACTGCATTTGTTGTATAAAGAACCGTTTAGGCTCCCTCAGCCAGTTAAATAAATATTTGGTGGGATTCACACTTTCTCCGTTTCAAGAGAGGAAAACCTGCCTCCAAATCATGGTAACAGGGCTCAGAAGGCTCTGCAAACAACCCTTGTCATCCGCTCACTCATTCACTAACCCAAACCCAAATCCTGGCCTTAAATATCTACAAACGGAACATCATATTTTCTAAGAACAGAAGTGCTGCCTGCTGTAGTCATGGTCCAGGTGTCGTATTTTACATAGCTCATGCACGTGGAAAATGAAATGCATCTCCCCTTAGTTGTCTTATGTCTACTTAGCTATTAGATGAGGCAATGAATTCAGAAGAAAAGCAGAGCAATTTTTCTGCTCCAACAAGGTGAAGATCTACCCAGGGAAAGTAGACAATAAAAAATTAATCAGTAGAGAGGAAGAAATATTATTCATTTCCATATGACATGATCTGCTACAGGGGCAATGCCTACAAACTCTACAAATTCTAAGAATCGGTTAAGGATTTCAGGGAAAATTCAGGATATAAAATAAATACAGCTATGATTCCACACACTAACAAAAACTATCTATATAAAATTAACAAAAATATCACTTTAACTTGCATCAAAAATAAAAATTTAGAAATAAAATAAAAAAATTATTTAGAAATATTTTCTAAATTTTATTTAGAAATAAATTTGAATAAAAGATAAAATACTATACTAAAAATGGCCTATTTTGATGAAAGACTTTTTAGAAAGCAAACAGAAATGAAAAGATTACACCACTCACAGATGAGAACTTGATATTTCCTGAGTGACATCATCACAAAATGATCTGCAAAGGTAATGCAATCCTTGCTATAAACTCGTTAGAATCGAATTGTAGTCAAGAGCTGAAGATATAGTTAGAGGACATACAAATATGGACCTCCCTCCACTAATTAAAGCACCCCAGCCCCGACCTCGAGCTGGGAGAGTAGACCAAGCCCCAGTATCCTCAGGTGACCATATTCAGTGATCAGGACGGAACACAGACAACTCACCATGGAGTCCGTGCTTGCCTGGGTTTTCCTAATCGCTATTTTAAAAGGTAATTCATGAAGTATAAGAGACCTTTAGTATGTGAATGGAGGTGAATGAGAGAAACAGAAGATGTGGGATAATTTTCTGACCAGGATGCCTTGTGTCTGCAGGTGTCCAGGGTGAAGTGCAGCTGGTGGAGTATGGGGGAGAGCTGGTGAAGCCTGGGGGGTCCCTGAGACTGTCCTGTGTGGCCTCCGGATTCACCTTCAGTATCTACTACATGCACTGGGTCCACCAGGCTCCAGGGAAGGGGCTGCAGTGGTTCGCATGAATTAGGAGTGATGGAAGTAGCACATACTACACTGATGCTGTGAAGGGCCGATTCACCATCTCCAGAGACAATTCCAAGAACACTCTGTATCTGCAGATGACCAGCCTGAGAGCCGAGGACACGGCCCTATATTACTGTGCGATGGACACAGTGACAGGACCTCAGTGTGAGCCCAGACACAAACCTCCCTGTAGAAGGGGATCGGGACCACCAGGGGGCGCACACTACTCAACACTTCTGAATTGAAGGCCCAGGAGCAGGTGCAAATTGAGGTTATCAGCAGATTTCCTGTCAGGGTCTGGGCTTCCTCTCCAAGGAGTAGTTTTCCCTAAGGGGTCTCTCTGGACATAGGATTTTGTGTTAAAGTATTCATTCTCTGTCTTAGAAACTTGGGAAATCAACTCTAGCATCTGTATACTTTTGTTTTTTTTTTAATTTTTATTTATTCATGATAGGCACACAGTGAAAGAGAGAGGCAGAGACACAGGCAGAGGGAGAAGCAGGCTCCATGCACCGGGAGCCCGACGTGGGATTCGATCCCGGATCTCCAGGATCGCGCCCTGGGCCAAAGGCAGGCGCCAAACCGTTGCGCCACCCAGGGATCCCACATCTGCATACTTTTGTAAACAACTCTACTACTTTCACTTCTTTTTTTTTTTCTTTTTTTTTAAATTTTTATTTATTTATGATAGTCACACACAGAGAGAGAGAGGCAGAGACACAGGCAGAGGGAGAAGCAGGCTCCATGCACCAGGAGCCCGATGTGGGATTCGATCCTGGGTCTCCAGGATCGCGCCCTGGGCCAAAGGCAGGCGCCAAACCGCTGCGCCACCCAGGGATCCCTACTTTCACTTCTTGAACTTAAATTTCCCTGACCTGGACTATAGATCAATTACAAATACCTCCATACTCATCAACTGAACATTTTCCTGAATCACAACAGCACTCCCTGTGCACCAGGGAGGAAGACACAAAGAGATGGAAAAATATTCCATGCTTATGGATTGGAAGATTTAGTATTGTGAAAATGTCAATGTTACGCAGGGCAGTTTACACAGTCAATGCAATCCCTATCAAATACCATGGACTTTTTTGAGACAGGTGGTACAAATCATCTTAAGATTTGTGTGGAATCAGAAAAGACTCCAAAAACCCAGGGGAATACTGAAAAAGAAAACCAGAGCCAGGGCTTCACAATGTCGGATTTCACGTGGCACTACAAATCTGTGATCCTGAATACAGTGCGTTACTGGCACAAAAACAGACACATAGATCAATGGAACAGAATAGAAGACCCAGAAATGGGCCTTCAACTCCATGGTCAACTCTTATCTGACAAAGCAGGTAAGACTCTCCAGTGGAAAAAGGACAGTGTCTTCAATAAATGGTACTGGGAAAATTGGACAGCCACGTGCAGAAGAATGAAACTAGACCATTCTCTTACACCGTACACAAAGATAAAATCAAAATGTGAGACAAGATTCCATCAAAATTGTAGATGAGAACACATGAAATACCCTTTTTGAACTTGGCCACAGCAACTTCTTGCAAGATACATCCATGAGGGCAAAGGAAACAAAAGCAAAAATGAATTATTGGAACTTCTTCAAGATAAATAACTTCTGCACAGCAAAAGAAACAGTCAACAGAAGGCAAGATGATATTATCAAATAACATATAAGGCAAAGGGCTTGTATCCAACATGTGTAAGTAATTTATCAAACCCAACACCCAAGAAACAAGGAATCCTGTTAAGAAATGGGGAGAAAACATGAACAGGAATTTCTCCAAATAAGACCTACATATGGCCAACAAGTCCATGAAAAAATTCTCCACATCACTTTCTGTCAGAGAAAAGCACATCCAAACACAATCAGTTGCTACTTTACACAAGAGAATGGCAAAAAATAATAAAAAATAAAACAACAATGTTTGAGAGGATGTAGAGGAAGAGAAACCCTCTTTCACTGTTGGTGGGAATATGAACTGGTACAGCCACTCTGGAAAACAGTGTGGAGGTTCCTAAAGGGTTAAAAATAGATCTGTCCTACGACCCAGGAATTGCACTGCTGGGGATTTACCCCAAAGATACTGATGCAGTGAAATGGCAGGATACCTGCACCCCAATGTTTATAGCAGCAGTGTGCACAATAGCCAAATTCTGGGAGAAGCCATGATGTCCTTTGAGAGACAAATTGATAAAAGTGATATGGTTTATATATACAAAGGGATATTTCTAAGTCATTAGAAAGGATCAATAGCTACCATTTGTATCAACGTGTTTGGAACTACACAGTATTAAGTCAATGAAATAAGTCAGTCCCAGAAGGACAATCCTCATACTTTCTCTCATACAACAAAAGGGAACATAAGGGAAGGAGGTAAAATGAGAGGGGATAAATCAGAGAGGAAGACAAAACATGAGAGTCTCCTATCCCTGGGAGTCAGACAAAGGGCTGGGGAAGAGAGGTGGGTGGTGGGACTTGGTACCTGGGTGATGGGCACTACGGAGGGCACGTGATGAGATGAGCACTTGGTGTTACTCTATGTTGGGAAATTGAGCTTAAATAAATATTGAATAAATACATGAAAAACAAACTATTAAAGAGAGAGAACATTATGAGCAATAACATGCCAACAAATTCAACAATCAGAGAAAAAAATGAATGCCTTCAGGTAAATGTAGAAACAACCCAGTTGGAAACAGGAATGAATAGAAAATATGTAAAGGCTCCAAACCAAGGAATGAAAATCAAACATATTTAAAAGTCTTCTGACAATCAAAAGTCCTGGGATAGATGGCTACCCCTGGGAATGAAGAAGTATTGAAATAGAATTAATACCTACCCTGAAAATTTTCCAAAAAATAGAAATTAAAGGAAACTTCCAAGCTCATTTTCAGAGGGTAGCAGTGCCTTGAGCTCAAAAGCAGACAAAGATCCAACCTAAAAGGAGAATTACAGACTAATATCCTTGATGAATATGGATGCAAAATGTCGCCAAGATCCTAACCAACATGATCCACCAATACGTTAATAGGATAATTCGCCATGACAAAATGGGCCTAATTTCTTGTCTGTAGGGGTGGATCAGCATCTGCAAATCCAACAATGGGATTTGGATCATTAATAAAACAAAGGATAAGGACCATTTTATAATCTCAACTCATGCCCAGAAAGCTTTTGGCAAGAGCGCTTGTATATTCATGTTAAACATTTCTTGCTGTGTAGCACAGGGGAACATATTCAACAAAGAAGCCATCTACAGAAGACACTTGGAGAATGTCTTCCTCAACAGGGAAAAGTTGAGAGCTTTTCCCCTAAGATCAGGAACAGGACAGGGATACCCTCCGTCACCACTGTTCTTCACCATTGTGGTAGAAGGCCTAGCCTTGTCAATCAGACAGCAAACAGAAGGAAATTTCCTCCAACTCAGCAAAGAAAAAAATCAAACTTTCACTCTTCACAGGTAAGTTATTTTAAGTTCAAATCCCAAAGATTCCTTAGAAAAAAAATTCTAGTACTGACACCGGCGTTCAGCAAGATTGGAGCATGTAAAATGAATAGAAGGAAGTCAATGGTTTTCTATATAGTGCAAATGAAATATAAAAAAGAAAAACAAGGACTGGATGCAATTTATAATTGCACCAGAAATCATCAGATAATGAGGGAAAATCCTAACCAAAGAGGGATAGATGTATAGTCTAAACATTACAGAACACTTATGAAAGACAGTATGGAAGACGCAAGTAGATAGAAAATATTTATTCTCATAGATTAGAAGAATAAATATTGAAAAAATAACTATGCTACCAAGAGCAAGTTATCCCTTCAAAGCCAGGTTGATGAAATATCACCAGCATTTGTTGCAGAGCTTGAGGAAACGATCTAAAAACCTTTAGAAATCCACGAAGACCTCCACTAACAAAAGCAATCCTGAAAAAGTAAAGCAAAGCTGGAGACATCGTGATTCTGGTTGCAAGGTAAATTATGACGTTGTGATCACTAGAATAGTATGGCCCTGGAAAAAATACAGACTTATAGATAAATAGAAAACTCTAAGAACCCAGAAATGGACCCAGAATAATATGGGCAAAAAATCTTGACAAAGCAGGAAAGAATATCCAATGGAATAAAAGAAAATCTCTTCAATAAATGCCATTGGCAATATTGGAGAGCCACATGCAGAAGAATGAAAGTGGACACGTTTTACATCATTCACAAAAATGGACTCAAAGTTGATGAAAGACCTAAATGTGAGTCAGGAAACCATCAGAATCCTCAGGAGAACACAGGCAGCACCTTTTCTACCTCAGCTGCAACCACTTCTAGACGTTTCTCCAGAGGCAAGGGAAAACAAAGGAAAATGAACTATGGCGACTTCATCAAGGAAAGAGCATTTTCACAGGAAAGGAATCATTCAAAGTAACTAAAAGGCCACCTAGAGAATACGAGAAGACATTTGGAAATGTCTTATCAGATTAAAGGCTCGAATCCAAATCTAAAATGAACTTATCAATCTCAACACACACCAAAGATATATATCTCCAATCAGAATTGGGCAGAAGTTGTGAACGACTTCCTGTCCTTCGTGAGGTCCCGCACCACACCATATATTAGGGAGCTGATCCACATGCAAAAAGAAATTGATTTGCTCTCCTAGATCTGCTATATATCAGACAAAATATTAGAGTAAAGAATCTGACAAATAACAGGGAAAATATTTATGCACCTAAATCTAAGATTCCCCTTGAAATTAGGCAATAATAAAATAAAAGATATTAAAATCAGTCAACAGGAAGTTAAATAATTTGTTTGCATATACATAGTCAAAGAGGAAAATTATTTCAAACACCAATTACAAGTAACTAATGAGCTCAAAGAAAATTCAGGATATAAAATCAACATAGACAATAAAGTTAAATCCTGCACACTAACAACAAATTTCCTGTATCAAATTTACAAAACAATCACCTTTATACTGGTACCAAAAATAAATATTTATGATTAAACTTCATTAAGCAGAGAAAATACTGTTTAAAAATGAGCTTTTCTAATGAAAGACATTTAAAAAGGAACAGAAATGCAAAGATAAATACGTTGATGTATTAGAACATCATAAATCCACAGTGAAACCAAAAAAACTGATTTGGGGTTGTGAAGCAATCTTTGTATATAAATTATTAAGAATTGAATCTAAGTTGGTAGGTGAGTATATAGTCCGGGACATGCAAATAGGGCCCTCCCTCCACTGATTAAACAAGCCCAGCCCCGACTCTGCAGCTGGGAGAGGAGCTCCAGCCCCAGGATCTCCAGGTGACCCCATTCAGTGCTCAGGGCACAACACAGACAAACCACCATGGAGTCTGCTCTGCTGGGTTTTCCTTGTCGCTATTTTAAAAGGTAATTCATGGAGAACCAGATACCCTGAGTTGGTGTGTGGAGGTGAATGAGAGAAGCAGGATGTGGGACAGTTTCCTGACCAGGATGTCTTGTGTCTGCAGGTGTCCAGGGTGAGGTGCAGCTGGAGGAGTCTGGGGGAGACCTGGTGAAGCCTGGGGTTCCCTAAGACTGTCCTGTGTGGCCTCCGGATTCACTTTCAGTAGCTATGCCATGCACTGGGTCCGCCAGGCTCCAGGGAAGGGGCTGCAGTGGGTCGCAGTTATTAGCAGGGATGGAAGTAGCACATACTACGCAGACGCTGTGAAGGGCCGATTCACCATCTCCAGAGACAACGCCAAGAACATGCTGTATCTACAGATGAACAGCCTGAGAGCTGAGGACACGGCCATGTATTACTGTGCGAAGGACACAGTGAGTCGACCTCAGTGTGAGCCCAGACACAAACCTCCCTGTAGAAGGGGATCAGGACCACCAGGGGGTGCACACTCCTCACCACTTCTGTCTTGAAGGCCCAGGAGCAGGTGCAGATGGAGGTTCTGGGCAGGTTTCCTGTCAGGGTCTGGGCTTCCTCTCAATGGAGCAGTTTTACCCAAGGAGTCTCTATGAACACTTGGTTATGTGTTTACCTCTTCAGTCTCTTTCTTAGAGACTTAGAAATTCAACTATAGCACTTGCACTTACTTGTACTTAACTTTTCCTGACCTGAAATATTAATCAATTACAAATAACTCCATTCACATCATCTGAACATTTTCATGAGTCCTAGTGGCACTTCCTGTGGATCACAGGAGCCCAAACTAACATGCTGTCTGCACATGATGGGATAGCGGAATCCTCAATCAACCTCAATCCTCAATCAGTGGAAAGAGACATTCTATAAAAATGGTAATAACGTCTGCGGAGTGAGAAAGATTCCCAGCATGAAATGGTAAGGAGGTGGACTCAGAGGTCATTCACACACACACACACACACACACACACACAATCACGAGAGTATAAGCTTTTATCACCTTCAACTTCATGTCTGATGAGATCTAATCTGGCCTCTCATCACATAATGCCAGGAAGGTGCCAGGAAAGACACTGACCCTAGCTCTGGGAGTGCTGTGAGTCAGTGGTGGGAACAGGATCCTTCTCCATGCATTTTGGGAGGAACTGGGGGCCTTAGGGGAGCACTTAGGTCAGGAGGTGCAGCCTCATGATTGCATCAGAGCCTTTATACACAAGGGCTGAGAATGCTCCCTGCACCCTGAACCCATGTGAGGTGATGGGGAAAAGACGGGCAAGGTGTGGGTGTTCTCCAGACAGCATATCTACCTGCACCTGGACCTCAGTCTTCCCAGACTCCAGAATTGTGAGAATGAGTGTCTGTTTTTTAGTCCACCCAGTCCATGATGGATGTTCCAGCAGGGGGCACAGGCTAGTCTCAATTATTTTTCTCTGATTAAATTGAATTTACCACATTTACTATGAACTCAATGCTCATCACATCATATACTCCCCTTAACTTCCATCTCTCAGTTATCCCATACTCCACCCTCTCCTTTCTAGTGACCCTGTTTATTTTTTCCCAGTTAAGTGTCTCTCAAAATTTGTTTTCCTCTGTAGTGTTATCCCACTAAGTTTTACTCCCTCACTTATGGTCTCTTTCAATATTTCTTATATTTCACATATGAGTGAGGCCATATCATTGCATTTTGGTGATTGATTTATTTCTGTCAATATAGTGCCTCCAGTTACATCCATGGTTAAGGAAATATTATTTTATGACATCCATCACTTCTGAAGGTTGTGCAATATTCCACTGTATATATAGACCACATCTTCTTTATGCATTCATCTGCCAATGAACACCGAGGCGCCTTCTACATCTTCTTCATCACTCTTCTGTAGAAGGGCATCATGACTCCTCCCAGAGTTTTGCTATTGTGGCCTTTGCTGCTGTGAACTTTGGGCTACAATTGTCCCTTCACTTCATTAAAATGAACATCCTGAGAGGCAGACTGATTCTCACCAGGAAATGATATGAATATGGAACCCGAAGGACACACACACATAAACACTCTCTCACACGCACACCACACACACACACACAAGTGTATAAAACCTTTATCAGCTTCCACCTGAGGGTATTATTTATTTCCCTTAACCTTTTCTCATGATCTTTTAATAGTTTTTCTCTTTTTTCCTCAGCTTTCTTCCTTAAAATCAACTTATGTTCTATGTTGCTCATTCTTTCTTCCACCACATTAACCCTCATTGTTAGGAACTCCAGTTCGGATTGCATCTCATCTAATTGATTTTTAATTTCAGCCTGATAGATCTAAATTCTGCAGTCATGAAGTCTCTTGAATCTTTTATGATTTTTTTGTAGAGTCACAAGTAGCCTTATAATAAAAGATGAATGGATAAAGAAGATGTGGTTTATGGATACAAAGGAATATTTCTCAGGAATTAGAAACGACAAATACCCACTATTTGATTCGATGTGGAGGGACCTGAAGGGTATTGTGCTGAGTGAAATAAGTCAAACAGAGAAGGACAAACATTATATGGTCTCATTCATCTGGGGAATATAAAAAATAGTGAAAGGGAATAAAGGGAAAGGAGAAAAATAAGTGAAAATATTAGTGAGGGTGACAAAACATGACAGACACCTAACTCTGGGAAATGAAGAAGGGGTAGTGGAAGGGGAGGTGGGCGGAGGATGAGGGTGACTGGGTGATGGACACTGAGGGGTGCATTTGGCAGGATGAGCACTGGGTGTTGGGCTATATGTTGGCAAATTGAACTCCAATAAAAAATAGTAAAAAATAAAATAAAACAAAGCCTGTAATAAAGGATGAAGAATACTATATCATAAACATGGCTTATCCAAAAGATCTTTTTTTCTAAAGTTTCCTACCGCTAACTTTGGAGAAGACAAGTGCACAAACCAATTAACCCTAATTTTAATGACACTCATGCTTACTATTATGTTAACAGTGGGGAGTTCAATGTCCCCCTAACATCAGTGAGAATCATCCAAGCAGAAGCTTAACAAGTAAACAAGGGATTTGAGAGGCATACAGAATGGGACATATGTAACAAATGTATTGGAGCATTTTTCATAAAGCAGAATACACGTTCTCAATTGTTTATGGAAATACTGCAGACTTGATCATATACAGGTCACAAGTCATCTACCAAGTGGTACAGAATGGTTGAATTCAGTCCATGCATATTTTCAGACAAATATGCTATGAAACCAGACGGCAAACTCAATAGAACAAGGAATGGCCCGAAGCAACAGTTATAAACCACATTACACCAGTGAGAATGGTGAAAATCAACAAGACAGGAAACAAGTGTTGGAGAGGATGTGGAGAAAGGGGAACCTTCTTGCACTGTAGGTGAGAATGTGAACAGGTGCGGCCACTCTGAAAAACCGAGTAGAGTTTCCTCAAAGAGTTAAAAATAGATCTGCCATAAGACCCAGCAATTGCACTGCTGAGGATTTTCCACAAAGATACAGATGCAGTGAAACACCGGGCCACGTGCACCCCGATGTTCATAGCAGCAATTTCTAAAATAGCCAAACTGTGGAAGGAGCCTCGGTGTTCATCAACAGATGAATGGATAAAGAAGATGTGGTCTATGTATACAATGGAATATTACTCGGCCATCAGCGAGGAGGAATACTCACCATTTGCCTCAACATAAGTGGAACTGGAGGGTAATATGCTGAGTGAAGTAGGTCAATCACAGAGGACAAACATTATACGGTTTCATTCATTCGGGTAATATAAAAATTGTGTAAAGGATTATAGAGGAAATCAGGGAAAATAAGTGGGAATAATTAGAGAGGGTGACAAAACACGAGAGACTCCTAACTCTAGGAAATGAAAAAGAAGTAGTGGGAGGGGAAGTAGGTTCTTGGGACTCGAATCTCCAAAGGGAAGTAAAACAAAGTCAAAATAACTCTATGGATTACATCAAGGGAGGAGCTGTCGTACAGCTATGGAAACACTCAACATTATTAAAAGGCAACCTAACGAATGGGAAAAGTTAGGGACGCTGGTGGATCTTGAGCATCTATTTTTGGCTCAGGGAATGAGCCCAGGGCCCTGGGATTGAGACCAACATCAGGATCCCTGTGGGGAATCCACTTCTCCCTCTGCCTATGTCTCTGCATCTCTGTCTCTCATGAATAAATAAATAGCATCTTCCAAAAAAATGAATGGGAGAAGATATTTGCAAGTCTTTTTTTAAATTTATTTTTTATTGGTGTTCAATTTACTAACATACAGAATAATCCCCAGTGCCCGTCACCCATTCACTCCCACCCCCCGCCCTCCTCCCCTTCCAACACCCCTAGTTCGTTTCCCAGAGTTAGCAGTCTTTACGTTCTGTCTCCCTTTCTGATATTTCCCACACATTTCTTCTCCCTTCCCTTATATTCCCTTTCACTATTATTTATATTCCCCAAATGAATGAGAACATATAATGTTTGTCCTTCTCCGACTGACTTACTTCACTCAGCATAATACCCTCCAGTTCCATCCACGTTGAAGCAAATGGTGGGTATTTGTCATTTCTAATAGCTGAGTAATATTCCATTGTATACATAAACCACATCTTCTTTATCCATTCATCTTTCGTTGGACACCGAGGCTCCTTCCACAGTTTGGCTATTGCGGCCATTGCTGCTATAAACATTGGGGGTGCAGGTGTCCCGGCGTTTCATTGCATTTGTATCTTTGGGGTAAATCCCCAACAGTGCAATTGCTGGGTCGTAGTGCAGGTATATTTTTAACTCTTTGAGGAACCTCCACACAGTTTTCCAGAGTGGCTGCACCAGTTCACATTCCCACCAACAGTGTAAGAGGGTTCCCTTTTCTCCGCATCCTCTCCAACATTTGTTGTTTCCTGCCTTGTTAATTTGCCCCATTCTCACTGGTGTGAGGTGGTATCTCATTGTGGTTTTGATTTGTATTTCCCTGATGGCAAGTGATGCAGAGCATTTTCTCATATGCATGTTGGCCATGTCTATGTCTTCCTCTGTGAGATTTCTGTTCATGTCTTTTGCCCATTTCATGATTGGATTGTTTGTTTCTTTGGTGTTGAGTTTAATAAGTTGTTTATAGATCTTGGAAACTAGCCCTTTATCTGATATGTCATTTGCAAATATCTTCTCCCATTCTGTAGGTTGTCTTTGAGTTTTGTTGACTGTATCCTTTGCTGTGCAAAAGCTTCTTATCTTGATGAAGTCCCAATAGTTCATTTTTGCTTTTGTTTCTTTTGCCTTCGTGGATGTATCTTGCAAGAAGTTACTATGGCCGAGTTCAAAAAGGGTGCTGCCTGTGTTCTTCTCTAGGATTTTGATGGAATCTTGTCTCACATTTAGATCTTTCATCCATTTTGAGTTTATCTTTGTGTATGGTGCAAGAGAGTGGTCTAGTTTCATTCTTCTGCATGTGGATGTCCAATTTTCCCAGCACCATTTATTGAAGAGACTGTCTTTCTTCCAGTGGATAGTCTTTCCTCCTTTATAGAATATTAGTTGACCATAAAGTTCAGGGTCAACTTCTGGATTCTCTATTCTGTTCCACTGATCTATGTGTCTGTTTTTGTGCCAGTACCACACTGTCTTGATGCCCACAGCTTTGTAGTACAGCCTGAAATCTGGCATTGTGATGCCCCCAGAGATGGTTTTCTTTTTCAAAATTCCCCTGGCTATTCGGGGTCTTTTCTGATTCCACACAAATCTTAAAATAATTTGTTCTAACTCTCTGAAGAAAGTCCATGGTATTTTGATAGGGATTGCATTAAACTTGTATATTGCCCTGGGTAATATTGACATTTTCACAATGTTAATTCTGCCAATCCATGAGCATGGAATATTTTTCCATCTCTTTGTGTCTTCCTCAATTTCTTTCAGAAGTGTTCTATAGTTTTGAGGGTATAGATCCTTTACCTCTTTGGTTAGGTGTATTCCTAGGTATCTTATGCTTTTGGGTGCAATTGTAAATGGGATTGACTCCTTAATTTCTCTTTCTTCAGTCTCTTTGTTAGTGTATAGAAATGCCACTGATTTCTGGGCATTGATTTTGTATCCTGCCATGCTACCGAATTGCTGTTTGAGTTCTAGCAATCTTGGGGTGGAAACTTTTGGGTTTTCTATGTAGAGTATCATGTCATCGGCGAAGAGGGAGAGTTTGACTTCTTCTTTGCCAATTTGAATGCCTTTAATGTCTTTTTGTTGTCTGATTGCTGAGGCTAGGACTTCCAGTATTATGTTGAACAGCAGAGGTGAGAGTGGACATCCCTGTCTTGTTCCTGATCCTAGGGGAAAGGCTCCCAGTGCTTCCCCATTGAGAATGATATTTGCTGTGGGCTTTTCGTAGATGGCTTTGAAGACGTTGAGGAATGTTCCCTCTATCCCTACACTCTGAAGAGTTTTGATCAGGAATGGATGCTGAATTTGTCAAATGCTTTCCCTGCATCTAATGAGAGGATCATATGGTTCTTGGTTTTTCTCTTGCTGATATGATGAATCACATTGATTGTTTTACGGGTGTTGAACCAGCCTTTGCAAGTCTATCTTTAGATTAAGGGTTCCAAATTTGACAAATTATCAAAATAAACCAAAAAGTGAAATCTACAATCAGAAATGGGCAGAAGACATGAAGACACACCCTTTCCTGGTATGAGTTGCTGACTCTCACCTTATATTAGGTAGGTCCTCCACATGCAAAATGAAATCTATTGTCTCCTCCAGGTCAGCCTTATATCAACTGCATGATTAGACCAGACAATGAATCCAAAAAAACAGAGGAAAATATTTCTGCCCCAGACTGAAGGATCTAAAAGAAAACCTGGCAAGAAAACTACATAAATGAAATGAAAAGTGGTAAACTGGAAAGTAATTTGTTTGCCTATGACAATGTCTTAGTAGAGTCAATGAGTAAAAACCTCACATAAAAATTGGAAGAGGAGATCGCTGGGTGGCTCAGGGGCTTGGCGCCTGCCTTAGACCTGTGGAGTGATCCTGGAAACCTGGGATTGAGTCCCATGTTGGGCTCCCTGCTTGGAGCCTGCTACTCCTCTGCCTATGTCTCTGCCTCTCTCTTTCTGTGTCTCTCATGAGTAAATAAATAAAATCTTTTTTAAAAGTGGGAGAAATAATGAATGAGCTGAGGAAAAAATCAGGATATAAAATAAGCAAAAAAAAAAAGATATGTTTCTACAAACTAATAACAAATTACCTATACAAAATTAACAAAATAATCCGCCATGCACTGGCACGAAAAATAAATATTTAGGATTAAAATTTACTAAAGAGATAAAATATTCTATGGAAATGACCTACATTGATGACAGCCTTTTGAAACTGCATCCTGAAATGCAAAGATAACTCTGCTTACACATTAGAACTTCATATAGTCATAGTGCCATCTACACAAATTGCTAGAGAATTGTGGCGCAACACTTGTGTTGACTTTTAAAGACTCGAATGTAAGCCTGGAGCTGGTTATATAGTCAGAGGATATGCAAATAGGGCCTCATCTCCACTGATTATACCAGTCCAGCCTTGACCCTGCAGCTGGGAAAGGAGCCCCAGCCCCAGGATCTCCAGGTGATCCCATTCAGTGATCAAGACAGAAGACAGACACCTAACCATGGAGACTGTGCTCAGCTGGATTTTCCTTGTCGCTATTTTAAAAGGTAATTCATGGAGAACCAGAAACCCTGAGTCTGTGAGTGGACATGAGTGAGAGAAACAGGGGATGTGGGACCATTTTCTGACCAGGATGTCTTGTGTCTGCAGGTGTCCAGGGTGAGGTGCAGCTGGTGGAGTCTGGGGGAGACCTGGTGAAGCCTGGGGGGTCCTTGAGACTCTCCTGTGTGGCCTCTGGTTTCACCTTCAGTAGCAACGACATGGACTGGGTCCGCCAGGCTCCAGGGAAGGGGCTGCAGTGGCTCACACGGATTAGCAATGATGGAAGGAGCACAGGCTACGCAGATGCTGTGAAGGGCCGATTCACCATCTCCAGAGACAACGCCAAGAACACGCTGTATCTGCAGATGAACAGCCTGAGAGCTGAGGACACAGCCGTGTATTACTGTGCGAAGGACACAGTGAGGCGACCTCAGTGTTTGCCCAGACACAAACCTCCCTGTAGAAGGGGATCAGGACCAACAGGGGATGCTCAGTACTCACCACTTCCGTCTTGAAGGCCCAGAAGCAGGTGCACATGGAGATTGTGGGCAGGTTTCCCATCAGGGTTTGGGCTTCCTCTCCAAGGAGTATTTTCCCCCAGGGAGTCTCTACTGGGCATAGGAATCTGTGTTTATGTATTCAGTCTCTAACTTACAAAATTTTTTTGTCATAGAAAGAAATATGCCAACGTCCAAAAATGACAGTTTCTCCCTCTTTGCTTAATCCTTAAGCAGTTTCTGATTTGGAAACTTTTTTGGTTTTAGTCAACAACTATTCTTACATGGGTAAGGGCAGAACTGCTTAAGTGTTCTTACTACTGTCCCGAAATACCAGTTAATTATCCATATCTCCATGTACTGTAACTTCTCCTTTATAAGGGGAGACCCAGCTGTATACATGGTACATGAAATAACCACCCAGCTCAATGTGCTAAGATTTTATTTTGTATATTTGTTTTTGGAGTTTTATTAGCCAACATATAGCATAACACCCAGTGCTCATCCCATCAAGTACCCACCTAAGTGCCCGTCACCCAGTGACCCCCACTGCCCGCCCACCTCCCTTCCACTACCCCTTGTTTGCTTCCCAGAGTTAGGAGTCTCATGTTATGTCTCCTAACCTGACATTTACCACTCATTTCCCCCCTTTCTACTTTATTCCCTTTCTCTATTTTTTATATTCCCTAAATGAATGAGACTGTATAATGTTTCTCCTCCTCTGATTGAGTTATTTCACCCAGCATAATACCCTCCAGTCCTATCCACATTGAAGTAAAAGGTGGGTATTTTTCGGTTCAAATGTGCAAGGATTTTAGAAACAACATAAAGTACATGCTGGTGATGACATTACATAGGGCTCGAAAATCAAAAGGAGACAAGAAGGATTGGAGGTTTGACCTCAGTCTTCAACCGCACTGACAGAATCAATATTAGCATCAACCTGGGAAAGCAAGGGACGCCAAGAAGTACGTTGTGAGGGTGTGTAGTCTGAAGAGCCCCCCCCCCATACACACACACAGACAGGAGAGTGCAAACCTTTTTCACCATCATCCGGTCTGTTGAGAGCAGGGCAGACCTCTCAGCAAGTCATAAGTGCTTGGATTTGGGAAGGACACTGGCTCAGGGTGTGTGTTGTGGGTCAGTGGTGGAGATGAGGTCCTGCTCCAGGAGGGGCTTGTGTGGAGTCAGTGTCCCACCTGCTTCAATGGAGGAAATTCAAAGTCTCCTGCTGGATATCCCATAGGTGAGGCAGGAGGAGAAGATGGAATACTGGTGATCACAGGAGTTAGCAGTGACACTCAAAGATATGGTGAGATGACAGATTCCACTAAACTATTATGAAAAATGAGAGAACAAAAGTGGAGGAGGACATTCCACCAGCAGGGAATAACTCATGGATCCTTCAGGTGTGGATATCAGCTCACTGTATGTGACCTCTACCATCCCCATGTTGGTACTTAGTGCCCTTGTGATGGGAGAAGAGGTTGGCCCTTAGGGGAGCACTTAGGTCAGGAGATGCAGCCTCATCATGGGATCAGGGCCTTTATACACCAGGACTGGGAAAGCTCCCTGCCCTCGGCCCCATGTGAGGTGACAGGAAATGATGGGCTGGGATGTGGGCGCTCTTCAGATACCACATCTGCCTGCACCTGAACCTCAGACCTACCAGACTCCAGAGTTTTGAGAATGAGTGTTTGTTGTTTAATCCACCCAGTCTGATGCGGTGACATCACGCAGACACACTAAAACAGGGACTCACCTCTTATTTGTTCTTTACAACCTGGTCCCAGTAGAACTGTCAGGTTAGGAAAAAACAGCGTAGGAAATCCACACCTAGATCACTGTCCTCAGCCACTGTCCATGTCCCTGTGCTTAGTAGTTGTGCATCACGTTGATGCCACACATTCTTCCTACAACCCTGGGGATCTGGAGAACCATTAGTATCCTAGGATTCTTCCCTCTTTACTACCAGGGTACCTTTAAGCCAGCACATCCCCATGGAAGCAGACATATAAAGTTCAGATTATCCTGTCTGCTGCTCATAATACTATAGAGGATATAGCTAGATCAACCTCGCTCCTGTCATCATCACCACAGCTATATCTCTCAATGACAATGTCCACACCTCCTACATACAAAAGGTGGTCAATTTTCTATGAGTTTTTGCAGTTTCTATACAGTTTTTGTTCTCTCAGGCCTCTGAGGGTGATCAGAATGATTTAATAACTGTCATGTTCCAGGAAGGAGACAAGCTCACAGACCCTGATCCAGCATCTTAAGTCCTCCCTGCCAATGCTGTTAGAGCAAAGACAGTGTGGAGAATTCCCTCTGCTTTATATGCTGAAGATCAAATTGCAATTCTGGAATTTTATGTCAAAATCACCTAAATTTATTTCCTTCTTAACTCTTATCTCAATCCTGTGGATTCATTTGTGTTTGAGTATATGTTGTACAATTATTATATTATTTTTCAGTAAGTAATGGTGACATATGTTGTCCATGCACATAATCTCACTAATGAATGACATAGAGAGGAAAGCACCTCTTAACATGTGACACGGGCTTTGTGCAGGATGTCGGGCATCCTCCACAAGGACAAGAATTGTGGGAATATTATTATCACAACTCTTTCTTAATGCCATTGAGGTAATGTACTTCGGATGGAGTGGGAAGCTGGCATTCTCCGTGATGTACAGGATCCCCTTAGGGACAGAAACTGCTAGATCTGGAGACAGAATAGTAGTCCTGTCTCATTTGGCAGGGTCAAAAGGATTAACCTGAGAAACCCAAAATTGAGGTGGATCAGAGCAGCAAATTGGAATTGAGTTCCTTAATATTGGCATTTTCTCTAAGTCTCTGTCTCCCTCTGTTTGTACAAAAGTTAATTATAGTTCCTGCTCCAGAATAACAGCTCTATGATAAAGAGTTCACATAGGGTGCTGGGTCTGGGTTCAGAGAGTGTCTGTGGTGTGTGCTGCATGCACTGTGCTCTCCTCTTTTGGCTGCTATTTCCTTCAAGCCAGATGTCTCCACAGGGTCTCCTTGCCTACGGTGGGCAGTGTGTGGTCCCTGGCCAAGATGTGGTGGTGAGTTTTTTAAGGGGTGCGCTCTGCTCTGCTTGCTAAATGAGCCCTGATACCACCTCCACTAGACCTGAGGCTCTGCTGAATTCTCTGGTTAGGAGATGTGGGTGGGCAAGGGTGCAGTCATTCTGGGAAACCATATGGTGTGACATCAAATAAGTAATAGTAGACCTACCTTATGATCCAGCAAATGCACTACTGGGCATTTACTCTAAGAATACAAAAGTAATAGGATGCCTGGGTGGCTCAGCAGTTGAGCGCACGCCTTCAGCTCAGGTCATGTTACCAGGGGATTGACTCTCATATCAGGCTCCTGGGAGAAGCCTGTTTTTCACTCTTTGTCACCGTCTCTTTGTGTCTAACATGAATAAATAAATAAAATCATTAAAACAAAAAGTATTCTGGGACATCTGGGTGGGTCAGTGGTTGAGCGTCTGCCTTTGGCTCATGGCATAATCCCAGAGTCCGGGGATCGATTCCCACATCGGGCTTCCTGCATTTATTCTGTTCTCCCTCTGCCTTTGTCTCTGCCTCTGTATGTGTGTGTGTCTTTCTCATGTATAAATAAATAAAATCCTCAAAAAATAAAAGAAAAAAGAATACAAAAATACAAATTCAAAGGGATACATGCACCTGGATTTTTTTAAATTTTTTTATTTATTTATGATAGTCACAAAGAGAGAGAGAGAGGCAGAGACATAGGCAGAGGGAGAAGCAGGCTCCATGCACCGGGAGCCCGACGTGAGATTCAATCCCGGGTCTCCAGGATCGCGCCCTGGGCCAAAGGCAGGCACTAAACCACTGCGCCACCCAGGGATCCCCTGCACCTGGATTTTTACAGCAGCATTATGTACATTAGCCAAACTATTAAAACTATTCATACATGGAATGAAATCTAATCCATTTGTAGCTATGTTGATGGAGGAAGCAAGTATAATGTCAGGTGAAGTGAGTCCGTCAAAGAAAGACAATCGTATGATTTCAGTCATATATTGAATTTAAGAAAGAAAAAGAATATGGGCAAAGGGGAATAAAGTCGATATGTAGACCAAGTAATAGCCCCTTCATTACAGAGTACAAGCTGATGTTTATCACATGGGAGGTAAGTGGGGTATGGGTGACCTGTCAGATGGGGACTAGGGAGTGTATTATTGTGTAGGACACATTGTGAGATCCCACATTCTGGGAGTGTCAGAAAACCTGGTGAGAGGAGAGCTGTGGGGGAGGGCTGAGGAGGTGACAGGGACAGGGTTTCTCTTGACTTCCTCACACCAATGAGTCAGGGGTATGGGACAAAGATAATGCTCTGTGTGCACACCAATCTCTCTAGGACGGTTTGAAGCAACAGCAACAATGAAAGAATGATACAGGTTAAACACTTTGCATCAAGAAAAAATGTATTCCTTTTTCTGGGGGAATATTTGCAATCTCTATATGGACAGAAAGAGAGAATGTCCCTTGAGGCATCATCTGGGAAGAATTGGGAGGTGTCAGGCTTCAGAGTCTGGATAGTAGATATGTCATTAATGATCTTGGAATATCTCCTTCTTTTTTTGAAATGTGAAAACGTGCTTGGGGTAAAGAAATGATGAGAATCCCATGGTTTGCCACTTTTACTTCCAGGATCCATAAGGTGCTGTCTGTGTACATGTCTAGGTATGGTCACACAGTGATGTCTTGATTTGTCTCTCCAAATATTTATAAAGAGGTAAGTCTGATGCCAGAGGATTGGTCTTTCTTTTCATTATTGTATGGTCACTCTTATTGGATTTGTGTTTCCATATGATTATGGGTATTTTCTATTTAAAAAAACAACAACAACAACAAAGAAACAACAACAACTAGTATTTTGATTCATTTAAGTGACACTAAAATTATGAGAATGGAAAACGGAAATAGTGACTAAAGAAATACAAATAAGGAGATTTAAATAGTATATTGAAAAGACAAATGAAATTTAAAACTCATAGGTAGTCTAGGAAAATATGTGAGCCTGAAATAATACATTTAGATTTCAAAGTGAAGAAAGTACTGACACTAAAGAAAACAAAAAGTCCATGAAAATTTGGGCAGCCTGGGTGGCTCAGTGATTTAGCGCTGCCTTCAGCCAAGGATGTGATCCTTGAGTCCGGGGATCGAGTTCAGCATCAGGCTCCCTGCATAGAGCCTGCTTCTCCCTCTGACTGTGTCTCTGCTTCTGTCTCTCTCTCTCTCTCTCTCTATGTATGTGTTTCTCATGAATAAATAAATAAAATCTTTTAAAAAGCCCATTAAAAAATACAAAGATGATACTACAGCACATATTGAATAACCAAGGCAAATTATAAAATTTCTAGAATTACCAATCCACTAAAAGTTTTCATAAAGTAATAAAACATAAGCAAAACAAATCTAATAAGACAAATGAATGTGTAATCTAAAAGCTATTGTCTCAAAAAAAGACCAATAAAATAAAATAAAATAAAAAAGAACAAACCAAAAAGAAAAAAAATCCAGTATCAGATGGATTTTTCTATGAATTCTACCAAACATTTTCAGAAGAATTAAGGCCAAAACATCTGAACCTATTCTAAAATAATGAGAGTGAAACATGCCCAGATTAGCTTAAGGTGGCCAGGATGACTCTGACAACAAAGCAAGGCAAAGACCCCATAAGAAGGTACTAAAGGTAATATCTCAGATGCACATAAATGCAAAATCCTGGCATCCTGAATGCAACAGCACATGGAGAGGATCACACAGGAGGACCCAGAGGAAATCAGCCCTGCGGTGCAAGGATCCTTCAATATGCCCAGATTATAACTGGGATCCCCTGAATTAGCAGAGTGAAGAATTAGATGTACATGATCCTTTCCTATGATGCCTAAAACAATTTGGCAAAAGCCATTACACTTTATCCTCAAAACGTCTTAAAAATCGAGGCAGAAGATATTGAGTCGAGAGAATAGTGGCAATTTCCAAAACACACACACCAATACCATATTCAACAGTGAAAAACTGAAGCCTTCCTCTCAAGTCAGGAGCCACACAAGGATATGCATTCTCCCCATGATTATTCAACATGGTATCATGAAGGAGAGTAAACTTGACACAGCATATATGTCAGCTGGTCCCCTGGGTTACTGTGAGGAAATGCCACTTTAAAACCCCCAGAGGTCAGACATGGTGAGCCACATATATCCCATTTATATCCCCTTGTTGGCAGGAAATAAATCTTCTTCCGAATGTTTCCTTCCTGTACCAGGAGGGAACAACCAGCCTCAGCACCAGAACAGGGAACACAGGGCTCAGAATGCTGTACAAACAAGTCTTGTCCGTTTCTCAATAATTCACTGACTCAAAAAACTTTGTGGCTTTAACTTTCCACAAATATAAGGTCTTGTTGTCTTAGAGGTATGTGAGCCATCTACTTGGGTCTTTGTCTTGGTGTCATATTCTAGGTAGCTCATGCACAGGCAAAATGAAATACTTTACTCCCAAGATCTGTCTAATGTCTACAGAGTTGTATGTCCAAAGAACTCAGGAAAATAGAAGAAAGATATTTTCACCACAAAAATGGGAATAACTACCCTGGAAATAAAGGTAATGAAAAATTAAAAGATTTATAAATTAGTAGGTAAAGAAAAAAATATATTATCCATATGACATGATCTGCTACAAGGGCAAATGTTTGAACCTCCACAAACAAATGTTTAGAATTAATTAACTATTTCAAGAATGTTCAGGGGATAAAATAAAAATAGTAAATAAAGCTATATTTTAACACAATAACACAAATCACTTAAAAGGAAATTAACAAAATATTGCATTGACATTGTGATTAAATATAATGGGATCAAATATCGGGATGTAGTTAAAATACTACATACTAAAAACTCTCAACAATAATGAGAGATTTTTAAATAGATGCAATGAAAATTCTGTTCACAGAGTAGAACATTTCATATTCTCACAAGATATGAAACAGGGTTGAATGCAGATATAATGCAATCCCTGTTTATAACTAGTAAAGAATCAAATCTAAGTCTGGAGATGACTATTTAGTCATAGGACGTGCAAATAAGGCCCTCCCTCCACAGATTAAACCAGTTCCAGGATGCTCAGGTGACCCCATACAGGGATCAGGACAGAATACAGACAACTCACCATGGAGTCTGTGCTCAGCTGGGTTTTCATTGTTGCTATTTTAAAAGGTAATTCAGGGATCCCTGGGTGGCACAGCAGTTTGGCGCCTGCCTTTGGCCTAGGGCATGATCCTGGAGACCCAGGATCGAATCCCACGTCGGGCTCCCGGTGCATGGAGCCTGCTTCTCCCTCTGCCTATGTTTCTGCCTCTCTCTCTCTCTCTCTGACTATCATAAATAAATAAAAATAAAAATAAAAAAAATAAAAGGTAATTCATGGAAGACAAGAGACCTTGAGTTTGTGAGTGAGAAACAGGGGATGTGGGACAGTTTCCTGACCAAGATGTGTTGTGTCTGCAGGTGTCCAGGGTGAGGTGCAGCTGGTGGAGTCTGGGGGAGACCTCATGAAGCCTGGGGGGTCCCTGAGACTCTCCTGTGTGGCCGCTGGATTCACCTTCAGTAGCTACAGCATGAGCTGGGTCCGCCAGGCTCCCAGGAAGGGGATTCAGTGGGTCGCATGGATTTAAGCTAGTGGAAATAGCACAAGCTACACAGATGCTGTGAAGGGCCGATTCACCATCTCCAGAGAACGCCAAGAACACACTGTTTCTGCAGATGAACAGCCTGAGAGCTGAGGACATGGCCATGTATTACTGTGCGAGGGACACAGAGAGGGGACCTCAGTGTGAGCCCAGACACAAACCTCCCTGTAGAAGGGGATCAGGAACACCAGGGTGTGCACACTCCTCACTACTTCTGTCTTGAAGGAGCAGATGCAAGTGGACGTTCTGGGCAGGTTTCTTGTCAGGGTCTGGAATTCCTCTCCATAGAGTATTTTCCTGCAGGGAGCATCTCTGGACCAGGAATATCTGTTTAACTATACAGTGATTCAGAAATTTAGTTTATATAGGAAAACAGCTAGTTTACATGCGCAAAGAGCTGCTTACACTTATTTATGATTCTCCCTAAAAATGAATAATATACAAATACCTCCATGTTCCCCAACTTCTAGAGGAATCAACAATCAAACATGAAAAATATGTGACGTCCTGAAAATTAGGAAGAATCACAGAGAAGCAACAAACTTATGATATGGTAGTAGAGGTAGACTAGGAAATCACTCAGAATTTCAAGTTGAATTAGTCCTCTCCCTATGGTCATCAGCTGATTCTTAAAGACATCTGTATACTGTGTCCAATCAGGGACCAGAAGATTCTAATGGATCCAGGAAGAACCTCAGGATGAGGAACTGGATTGGGAGAGCCTTTTCTCTGCAGGAAATATATCATTGATACCTTAGGTGCTGATATCAGCTCACAGTGAGTGACCGAACTTCCCCATCTAGAACTAACACCCATGTGATGGGGTTGGAGGTAGGGATTTAGGGGAGAACTTGTCAGGAGTTTCAGCCCCATGATGGTATCAGGGTCCTTATACACCCAGTCCTGACGCCATGCAAGGTGACTGGGAAAGGGCGCCTTAGGATGTGGGCGCTCCCCAGACACCAGATCTGTTGGCATCTGGACCTCAGACTTCCCAGATTCTAGAACTGTGGGAATGGGTATCTGTTGTTTATTCCCCCTGTTCCTATGATGTTCCAGGAGGGGCACAGGCTAAGATTTTAGTGACACATGAACCCAAACAATGATGCTCTGAAATTCTTGCTGCATTTGTTGTGATAAGTCCCTGATAACTTCTGTCCATGAGGTGATAACTTCCGTCCATGAGGTGTGATAAGTCCCTGATAACTTCTGTCCATGAGGTGAAGGGTGGATTTCACACTTGTTCCCTCCTACAGAAAGGATGAACCAGTGGACAATCCTAGGACTCTGTGAACAAGACCCAGCAGACACACGGAGGGAGAACCTTCACATATGGAGCAGGGGACTGGGAGATTGTGGAACTCTACTGTGAGGAAGATTATTTATCATCATTTCCAGAGGAGGGAGATGTGCTGACCCTGTGGGACCTGAGTCTGAGCATCACCATCCAGATGCAGCTATTCTGGTGGCTGTGAGGTTCAGGACAGCAGTTCCCTTGCTGCTTTCAGGATTCCTTCCTTGTCTGCGTATTCTGTGAGTTTGATATTGAAATGCCTTGGAGATTATCAAATTTATTGAATTTCATGGGAGTATGTGTGCTTCCTGGATTTTAAGGTCTGTGTCCTTCCTGATTAGGGAGTTTTCTGGCTATATTTTGATCGAATAACCTGGAACATTTTCTCTCTCTTCATTTTGTGGGACTCCAATGATAAAAATATTACTGTTTTCATAAGCCACTGAATTCCCTAAGTCTACCTTTAGGTCCATGAGCTTTTATCCCCTCTTCTTGTCAGTCATTGTTATCCACCATGTTATCTTCTATATCCCCAGTGTTTTCTTTCATGTGTCCTTTTTTTCCTGCATATGGGACAGCATGTAGGTAATAGCATTTTTACTTTGGGGCAGCAAAGGGTTTTGTTTGTTTGTTTGTTTTTGTTTTTTCTTTTATCTATAGGGTAAGTGATTTTTTTTAATTTATTTTTTATTGGTGTTCAATTTACTAACATACAGAATAACCCCCAGTGCCCATCACCCATTCACTCCCACCCCCCGCCCTCCTCCCCTTCTACCACCCCAAGACAATTTTATTTTATTTTTTTATTTTTTTTTATTTTTTAGATTTTATTTATTTATTCATGATAGTCACACAGAGAGAGACAGAGAGGCAGAGACACAGGCAAAGGGAGAAACAGGCTCCATGCAGGGAGCCCGACGTGGGATTCGATTCCGGGTCTCCAGGATCGCGCCCCGGGCCAAAGGCAGGCGCCAAACCGCTGCGCCACCCAGGGATCCCTCAAGACAATTTTAATGTGATGAAAATCAGAATTTCAAAATAGAATGTGTTGTACATTTTTTGTTATGAGATGCACACAGATGTTTTCCAATAAGCCTTGCTCATATTTCACTGTTTTATATATATATTTACCAACATACAGAATAACCTCCAGCGCCCTTCACCCAATCACTCCCACCCCCTGCCCTCCTCCCCTTCTACCACTCCTAGTTCGTTTCCCAGAGTTAGCAGTCTTCACATTATGTCTCCCTTTATGTATACAATGGAACACACTCATTTCTAAGGAATTCCAAGGCTTCTGTGAAATCATGTAGGCTCCAGCAGTGTCTGTGGGGGCACGATCTTCTCTGTGGTTTAGGGGGATGATGTCCTTAGTGAAGCAGCTCTCTGAGAGGTCCCAGAAAGGAGTATTTGTTCTGCAACATCCTCCACATTTTATTGCTTCAAAGGATGTGTGAGTTTAAGTCCAATTTGCCAATATATAGTATAATTCTCAGGTTTCATCATTTTATGTGTCCTCCTCAAAGACAGTAGTCCAGTTACTGCATGTGACTCAAAAACTACAGGTATATGTTGGCAAATTGAATTAGAAAGAGAAAAAAAGGTAAAATAATTCCATCACCACTACACACAATAGAGAGGGATTTTTTGGTATATTATTATTGGAATTTGTTTTGCCGACACACAGTATAACATCCAGTTTTCATCCCGTCAATTGCCTGACCTCTCAGTGCCCATCACCTAGTCAGCCCATCCCCCTGCCCAATTCCCCTTCCACTCCTCCTCGTTCATTTCCCAGATTTAGGAGTCTCTCAGGTTCTATCACCCTCTCTGATATTTACCACTCATTTTCTCTCATTTCCCCTACAATTTCTTTCACTATTTTTTATATTCTCTGTATGAGTGAAACCATATATTGTTCGTCCTTCTCTGATGTACTTACTTCACTCAGCATAATACTCTCTTGCCATTGGGCGCCCTGCAGATCAGTGCACCTGTGTCTGCCCCCAGAAGCATCTAGGCCAGTGTGGACTGGGAGACTGCAGTTAGGTTCTAACTGGGATTCAAGAAAGCTAAAACACACTAGGTTATCACTTAGTGTAGAAATTAAGCAAGTTCAGGTGAAAATGAAAAGTGCTCTAAAATGCAGTCTTAACTGTATCCTCTAACAGCTAGGGTAAATGAGTCAGAAGGGAGAAAAGTGACATTGAAGACAAGTTGATGGAAAGGAAGGAAGTTGAGGGAAAGAGAGGAACACAAGTAATGGACCATAAGGAGAAACTCAAGAATCAGCAATGCCATACAAAAAAAAAATTAGAATAATTGGTGTGCATGAGAGAAAATAGAGGACAGAATGTATATTTGAGCAAATCATAGAAGACACTCATTTTCAATACGAAGACACATCCAGATTGAACATGAGGGAGTAAAGAGCCATTTATCATGTCAATGGACATCAAGAGGAGCAAGACTTAAATCAGATGAACTAGAACTGAAAACAAAGACTATAAAAAGAGATGAAGAAGGATACTATAACATTAAAGGATACTATATCATTACTTTAGCTAAAAAGATATCTCTCTTTACTAAATATCCACACCATTAACTAAGGAGCAGCCAATACATAAAATAATTAACCAAAACAATAATGTAATGAATGACTACTAATAACTTAAGAGCAGTGTCTGTAATATCCCTCTGACAGCAGGAATGTTTATATACACAGAAGCTCAACAAGGAAACAAGGGTTTTTCACACCATGTCCACAATAGCCAAACTGTGCAAGGAGACTCGGTGTCCAACGACACATGAATGGATAAAGAAGATGTGATCCATATATACAATGGAATATTACTCAGCCATCAGAAGAGATGCATACCCACCATTTGCTTCAACGTGGATGGAACTGGAGGGTATTATGCTGCGTCAAGTAAGTTAATCAGACAAGGTAAATAATAAATTTTAGGATAGAAATCAAGGATAAAGAAATAAAAAATAACAGAATGTAAACAAACCTAGGAGCTGATATTATGAAAATAGTAGTAAGAGTGAGAAACCACTAGACAGACTTGTCAATATAAAACTGAAAGCACTCAAATTGTTAAAATCATGGATGAATGAGGAGAGATCACATCCAACAGCAAGAAATACAATCAATAATATAAATAAATTATAAGCAGTTATAAGCCAAATAATTGGGCAATCTGGAAGAAATGGATGCATTCCTAGGAACATAAAAATCAACCAAAACAAAAACAGGAATGAAAGTAAAAGCTGTACAGAACCATTATCTGGATATGAAAATCAATCATAATTAAAAGTTTTCTGACAAACAAGAGTCCAGGTTCGGATGGTTGCCAAGTGAAACTCAGCAATAAGAATCTATTCTGATTCTTCTGAAACTATGTCAAGTAATAGAAATTGAAGAAAAACTTCCAGACTCATTCTCTGATGTCAGCATTACATTGACCTCCAAAACGAAGACCGTGTAATGAAGGAGAATTAGAGGCTATTATTCTTGATGAAAATGAATGCAAAATTCTCAACAAGTTTCTAATGAATAGGACCAACAGTATATTATTACTGCTATTTACCACGACCAAATGGGATCAATTCCTGGGCTCTAAGGATGGTTCACTGTCAGCAAAACAATCCATGTAAGAACCACGTTAATAAAAAAAGGACAAGTACCATTTAATCCACTCAACTGATGCCCAAAAAGCATTTGACAAAACATATTATTCTGTCTTGATAAAAAAAAATGCTGTGTTGGGATAGGGGAACATATTCTATATCATAAAATCCATCTAAAAATTGATACAAGAGGGAAAATTGAGATATTTTCCCTTAAGCTCAGGAAAATGACAAGGATGTCCACTGTCACAACTGTTCTTCAGCATAGTACTAGAAAACTTAGCCTCAGCAATAAAAAAAAGGCAGAAAATGCATCAAAGTCAGCAAATAAAAAGTCAAATTTCACTCAGCACATGCAAAATCTTTTGGAATTTATAAAAAATATTATATTTATTTATTTATGAGAGACACAGAGAGAAAGAGAGGCAGAGACAAAGGCAGAGGCAGAAGCTGGCTCCATGCAGGGAATCTGACGTGGGACTCGATCCCAGGTCTCCAGGATCACGCCTTGAGCTGATGGCGGCACTAAACCGCTGAGCCACCTGGGCTGCTGTCTTTCATAATTTTGGTACAAAACCCAAAGACTCCTTCAAAAAATTTAGCAAAATCTAACCATATAAAATAGATACAAGGAGGTCAGTGGCATTTCTATAAACTACAAATGAAACCAAAGAAAGAGAAATTAAGGTGTGGATCCCATTTATAATTGCATGAGAAACATCAGATAATGAGGAATAATCTTAACCAAAGAGGGAAAGGATCTATAGTCTAAACCTCCTAGCTCACTTATGAAAGAAATTGAGGAAGACACAAATAGATGGAACACATTCTATTCTAATAGATTGGAAGAATAAATATTGATAAAATGTGTATGCTACCAGGAGCAATATACACATTCAATGTAAACCTTATCAAAACACCGAAAACATTTTTCAAGGAAATGGAATAAACAATCCTAAAACTTGAAAGGAATGAAAATAGATCCTGACTAGGCAAAAGAATGTTGAAAAACTCAAAGCAGAAGGCATCACAATTGCAGCCTCGAAGCTGTGATCATCCAGACGGTATAATAGTGCCAGAAAAGAAGGCACATAGGCGAATGACACAAAATAGAGAACCCAGAAATGGACACACAACTCTATGGTCAAATTATCTTTGACAAAGCACAAAAGACTATTGACTGGAAAAAGAACAATCTCTTCAACAGGTGAGGTTGAGAATATTGGACAGTCACAGTAGAAGAATGAACCTGAGACACATTCTTACACGTGACACAAAGATTAACTCAGAGTAGATGAAAGACCTATTTGTGAAGCAGGAAAACATCAAAATCCTAGAGATTCTGTGACTTCAGCCAGAAAAGCTTCTTGCTACCTGACTCTCTAGAAGAAAGGAAAACAAAACCAAAAATAAGCTATATGGATTCCATCAAGGAAGGAGCTGTTGTACAGCTTTGGAAACACTCAACATAGTTAAGAGGCAATCTGGAGGATGGGAGAAGATATTTGCAAATATATCATCAGTCTAAGGATTTCATTAAAAATCTGTAGCAAAACTATTGAACTAAACAACAACCAAACTAATGAAAAACACAATCAGAAATGCACAGAAGCCATGAATAGACACCCTGTCCTCATATGAAATCCCACCTCACACCATATATTAAGTAGCTCATCCACATGCAAAATAAAATACATTGTCTCCTGTAGGTCTGCCTTATATCAACTGCAAGACTTCCCTGTGTGTCCTCTGTATTCACATTCAGTAGCTACTTTATGAGCTGGGTCCACCAGGATCACACTGTATTTGCAGATGAACAGCCTGAGAGCCAAGGACTCCGCAGTGTATTACTGTGGGAAGAGCACACTGAGGGGACCACAGTGTGAGCACAAAGTCCCCCTGTGGAGGGGGATCAGGACCACCAGGGGGTGCACACTACTCATCACTCTGTCTTGAAGACCCCTGATCAGGTGCAGATGGAGGTTCTGGGAGGGTTTCCTGTCAGGGTCTGGGGCTTCCTCTACACAAAGCAGTTTCCCTCAGGAGCCTCTTTGGACATAGGATTCTGTGGTGACCTATCTAGTCTCCAACTTACAATTTTGTTGTCATAAAAAGAGGAATATATCAAAGTACACAAACTACAATGTCTCTTTCATTACGTATTCCTTACTCAGTCTCTGAATTAGGAAATTTGCAAACAACTATTCCTTTTTTGAAAGATTATTTATTTGTTTGTTTGTTTGTTTGTTTATTTGAAACAGAGAGAAATAGAGAGAAAGAGACATAGGCAGAAGGAGAAGCAGGCTCCCCGTGAGAAGCCTGAAGTGATGCTCGATCCCAGGACCCTGCGATCATGACCTGAATCAAAAGCAGACTCTCATTCATTGAACCAAACAGGCATCTTGGTAAGCCACTATTCTTATATGCCCAAAGTCTAATTTGCTTAGACTTACTTACCAATGTCCCTAAATACTCATTTATTACACATATCTGCATGTACCTCAACTTCTCCCTTATAAGACTTCCACGTGTATTCATGATGCATGACAGAACCATGCTGCTCACTGGTTAAGGATCTTAGAAACAGTATAAAGTACATGCTGTACATGACGATGCAAAGGGCTCAAGAATCAAATGCAGAGAAAGACCACAGGTAGGACCACGGTCTTGAACCACAGTCATAGAACAATAATAGTGACATCCTGGAGTAGCAAGGACCCCAACAAGTACATGGTGAGAATGTAGTCTGAAGAGCATACACACGAGAGAGTATAAACCTTCATCACCTTCACCATCATGTCAGTTTAGAGCAGAGCAGCCTCTCAGCAAGTCATAAATGCTTGGATGGAGTCCAGGAAGGACACTGGTTCAGGGTGTGTGTAGTGGATCAGTGGGGCCATAAAATGAAACAAAATTAGCATTATTGGGGTTCCAGAGGGAAAATGATGAGAGGTGACAGAAAGTATATTTGAAGAAATATAGAAGAAAATCTTTTAGACACAAAGAGAGATCCAAATGGATGTGAGGGGTAAAGAACCATTTATCATATCAATGTGCTTCAAAAGAAAGTTGGAGTACAACACTTATATCAGACAAATAGACTACCAACTAAACCGTAATAAAAGATTTAGAAGGATACAGTATCATAAAAAAGTCAATACAGAAGTCATCAATTTCAAATATTTGTGTCCCTAAATTTGGAGTAGGCAAGTATATAAACCATTCAACAATAAAATTAAAGAGACTGACTGATAATAATACAACAGTGTGGGAACTTTCACATCCCGCTGATAACAAGGAAACATCATAAAAGCAGAATCTCAACAAGGGAACAAGTGCTTAGAACAATACACTGGAACAGATGGACTTCAAAGATATATACACAGTGTTGCATCCTAAGGCAGGAGAAAACACATTCTTCTCCAGGGCACATGAAAAATTCTCCAGAATTGATCATATAGAAGGTCACACATCAAGATTCAACTGGTACAGAAAGAGTGAATTTATTCCATGCATATATTCAGACCACAGTGCAATGAAACTAGAAGTGAACCACCATAAAAATACAAAAGGTACATAAATAATGGAGGTAAAGGAACGTCATACTGAAGAGGGAATGGGTCAACCAGGAAGGTAGAGAATTAAAACAATACACGGATTCAATGAAAATGAAAACACAACACTTTCAAAACTTTGGGACACAGCAAAAGTGATCCACAGAAGGGAGGATAGAGCAATACAGTCCTTCCTCAGGGGACAATAAAAGTCTCATAAATAAAAGTAAGGCTTGGACCAAAAGGAGTTGGAGAAAGAACAGCAAAGGATTCCTAAATCCAGGTGAAAGAGGAATAATCAAGAATGGAGAAGAAACCAAGGTTATAAAAAAGGCAGTAGATCAAATCACTCAGGGGATGATTCTTTTAAAGAATAAATAATATTGTAAGCACCCAGACAGACTTGTAAAATAAAACAAATAAAAAGGACTGATAATGATAAAATCATTAATAAATAAGGAAAGATCACAACCAACAGCCAAGAAATACAAACAAGTATAAGAAAATATTCTGAACAATTGTATGCCAATGAATTAAGTAATCTAGAAGAAATGGATGCATTCCTAGAAACATAAAAAATATCAAAACTTAATGGAGAGGAAAGGAAGAACAGCACATACCCATATCCAGAAAATAAGAACACAATCATAATTAAAATTCTCTCAACAAACAAAAGTTCAGATGGCTGGTGGGTGATTTCAATAAACATGTAAAGAAAAATTAATACCAGTTCCTTTGAAAATGTTCCAAAACATAGGAATGGAAGAAAATTTTCCAAACCCATTCTCTGATGTCAACATTACCTTGACCCCAAAATCAGGCAATTACTGCACCAACAAGCAGAATTATAGAACAATATTCCTGACCAATGTGGATTCAGAAATTCTCACCAAGTTTCTAGCCAATATAATCCAATTATATACTGAAAGGATTATTCACTATGACCAAATGAGATTTCTTCCTGACCTGCAAGGGTACTTCAATGCCTAAAAATCAATCAGCATGGCAAACCACATTAATAAAAGAAAGGAAAAGAATAATTCGAACTCCTCCACTGATGCACAAATAGTATTTGACAAGAGATCATTCTTTCTTGATGAAAAGCTTCTGCTGTGTAAGGAGAGAGGGAATTTACTCAAGATCACAAAAGCATCCTTGAAAACCCCAGAGTGAGAGAGTTTTTCCCATGAGGTCGGGAACACAACAGGGATGTTCACTCGTCACTGTTCAACACAGTACTAGAAGTCTTCATCTCAGCAATCACACAATGAAAAGAAGAAAGGTGCATCTGAATCAGGCAAGTTAAAGTCAAAATTTCATTCTTAACAGATGACATGATACTTTATGTAGAAATCCCAAAACACTCCACCAGAAACTTGCTAGAACAGATACAGGAATTCAGTAAGTCAAATCATAAAAATTGATAAAGGGAAGTCAGTAACGTTTCTATACACTAAAAATGAAAAAAAAAAAGTAAAAATCAAGGAATGAATCCCATTTATAATTACACCAAAGCACAAAAGACAAGAAGGAATAAAGCTAACGAAGAAGGAAAAGCATCTTAGTCTGAGAACTGAGTAAGAAATTGAGGAAAACATAGAGTAATGGAAAAAATATATTATCCTCATAGACTGGAGAAAATATTAATAAAATCAGCATGATACTCAAAGAAATTTACATATTCAGTGCAAACCCTATCAAAATACTTCTAGCATTTTTATGAGAGCCAAAATAAACAAACCAATAATGTCTAAAAAACTGTGTGTAGGTTCCTCAAAGAGTTAAAAATAGACCTGCCCTATGACCCAGCAATTGCACTGGTGGGGATTTACCCCAAAGATACAGATGCCGGGGGTATGAAACGCTGGCACACCTGCACCCCGATATTTCTAGCAGCAATGTCCACAATATCCAAACTGTGGAAGGAGCCTCGGTGTCCATCGAAAGATGAATGGATAAAGAAGATGTGGTTTATGTATACAATGGAATATTACTCAGCCATTAGAAATGACAAATACCCACGATTTGCTTCAACATGGATGGAACTGGAGGGTATTATGCTGAGTGAAGTCAGTCGATCAGAGAAGGACAAACATTATATGTTCTCATTCATTTGAGGAATATAAATAATAGTCAAAGGGAATAGAAGGGAATGGAGAAGAAATTTGTGGGAAATATCAGAAAGGGAGACAGAACATAAGGCTCCTAACTCTGGGAAATGAACTAGGGGTGGTGGAAGGGGAGGAGGGTGGGGGGTGGGGGTGAATGGGTGACAGGCACTGAGGGGGGCAGTTGACGGGATGAGCACTGGGTGTTATTCTGTATGTTGGCAAATTGAACACCAATAAAAAATAAATTTATTATTAACAAAATGTATGACACCATTAAAGACCCTGAAGATGAAAACGGATGTTGAGGAGATAAAAATAAAGATACAGAAGACATCACGATGTCTGATATCAAGCTGTATTAGAAACTGTCATCCTCAAGACAGTGTGGTAATGACACAGAAACAGACTCATGGATCAAAGGAACAGAATAAATAATCCAGAAATGAACTACCCCTTCCATGGTCAACTAGTCTTATAGAAAGCAGGAAAGAATACCCAATGGAAAAAAGATGATCTCTTCATAAAATAGTGCTGGGAAAATAGGACAGACACATGTAGAATAATGAAACTGGGCCATTTTCTTACACCACACACAAGATAAAGTAGATGACACACTTAATATGAGGCATGACGCCTCCAAAATACTAGAGTAGATCCAAGGGAGCAATTGGACCTCAGCCTCAGCAAAATCTTGTTTGATGTGTCTCCAAGGGCAAGGGAAACAAAAGGCAAAATGAAATATTAGGATTTCATCAAAATAAAAAGCTTCATCACAACATAGGAAATAGCCAAAGAAACCAAAAGTCTATCTCGGGAAAGAAGAAGATATTTGCATTGGACGTATCAGATGAAGGGCTAGTATCCAAGACCTAAAATAACTTAAACTCAACACCGAAGAAACAAAAGATCCAGACAGAAATGAGCAGAAAACATAAACTGGTATTTTGCCTTATAAGTAGGGATCTCTTGCTTCTCCCTGCTTTAAGGATTTTCTCTTTATCTTTGGAATTTGCAAGTTTCACTATTACTGTCAAGGTGTTGAAAGGTTTTTATTGATTTTTTGGGGGGGGACTCTCTATCTTCTGGACCTGAATGTCACTTTCCCTCCCTAAATTAAGAAAGTTCTCAGGTATGATTTTTTCAATCATGCTTTCTGGCCCTTTGGCCCTCTCGGTGCTCACTGGGACCCCAATTATACGTAGATTTTTCCTGCAGAGAATATCATTTATTTCCTTCAACCTTTTCTAATGGTCTTTTAATATTCTTTTCTCCTCAGCTTCCCGCCTTGCCATCAACTGTCTTCTATGTCACTCACTCTTTCTTCTACCTCATTAACCCTCATTGTTAGGATCTCCAGTTTGGATTGCATGTCATTTAATGGGCTTTTAATTTCAGCCTGATTAGATCTAAATTCTGCAGTCATGAAGTCTCTTGAATCTTTTATGCTTGTTTTTCCAGAGCCACCAGTAGCTTTATATTTGTGCTTCTGAATTGGCATTTGACACCGAATTGTAATCCCAATTCTGTAACCCTTTGGCAGCAAGTACTGTCTCTGATATTTCTTCATGGTGAACACTTATCTCTAGTCACTTTGCTGTGTGGAGAGTGGCTGTATGCATGGGCTGACTCAAGAATATCAATAACGACCTAAGTAAATTTCATCCTAGATTATTCTGACGTGGTTAGAGACCAGAAAATGAAAACAAAGATCAGAACCAAATAAAATAAAAGGACCACTAAAGTGAAAAAAAATTATTATTTTTATTTTAAATATTTTATTTATTTATTCATGAGAGAGAGAGAGAGAGAGAGAGGCAGAGACACAGGCAGAGGGAGAAGCAGGCTCCATGCAGGGAGCAGGATGTGGAACGCGATCCCAGGTCTCTAGGATCACACCCTGGGAAGAAGGTGGTGCCAAACTGCTGGGCCACTCAGGCTGCCCATGAAAAACAAATTTTAAAACAAAGTAGTAAAAAATAAAAGTCCAAAAATCCCAAAGAAGAAGAAAAAAAAAGGAAAGAGGAAAAAGGAAGAGATAAAAGGCAAAGAGGAAAAAAGTAGAAAAAAGGGGTGCGGATTTGAGAGATAGTGGTGGTAGCAAAGTTGTAGCCAAGGGAGAATGTAGTCTACCTGAAGGGTCCTAGTGGGTGATCCAAATCCTCCAGTGCAGGAGCCGCAGAGTGAGGGTCCCTGGATCAGATTTGATGAAAAGACTTTGTGTACTGAGGGCTCCATTTCTGAAAAAAAAAGAGTGTACCCATAGGATCTGGACATGGATCCCCCATACACAGGTTTACTACCTCAACCCCACATACTCATCCCCATTCTGCAGGGCTCTGTGACCCCCAAATGACACAGAGCATTGATGAAGATTGAAATATCTGCAAATCCCCCTCCTCACAGTTGAGAAGGCAAGCACTGAGTTTAGGGCAATGGCTTCTTTTACCAGTCTGGGCGTCCTGTGCTCCTCACCCCTGCTGCTGAACATCCCTTCCTGTGAGTGCCCATGTATGGGGCTCCCTCTGGGTAGGGGATTCCTGCCCCATCCTGAGGTGGCTTTCTCCACAGGGGATCTGTGCCAGGTCACCCTGTAGCAGTCTGCATCTGGGCTGAGGAAACCCAGGCAGATGCTGACTCACATGTTCCTTCTCTGGGTTCTCACTGATCATGTCAATGTGGGTATCACATGGACCCATCAGCCCCATGTGCAAACCAACATATGGTGGGAAGATGCTAAATATTAGAACCCATTTTTGAAGTGCACCAAGATGTATAGAAAGTCAAACACCTAAAAGTAAATGTTCATGTTTCACACCAGAAGCACATCTATTCAATGTGATGAACAACCAGACTGAAGAGATAGAGCACAGTCTCTGTCGTGAAATCTAAAAGTCAAATTTGAGCCTGAGAAGAGAATTATATGACTCCACTCATGTGGAATTTAAGAAACAAAACAGATGAACATAGAGGAAGGGAAGGAAAAAAGATGAAATCACAGAGGGAGACAAAACATAAGAGACACTTAACACTAGAAAACAAAGTGACGTTTGTTGGTGAGGCAGGGGGATGGGTAATTGGGTGATGGCATTAAGGAGGTCACATGATGGGATAAGCAGTGGGTGTTTATACAACTGAAGAATCACTACATTCTACCTCTAAATAGAAAAATTCAGTGAATACATAATATTTTACATGGTAATGAAATGATTTTATGTACTGATGAAAGAAAAAATGAGAACAATGGATAGATTATAGATTGATATACATAGATGATATAGATAGATTATTGATAGATAGATGATAAATATAGATACATAGATATATAGACAGATGATTGATGATAGATAGATAGATAGATAGATAGATAGATAGATAGATAGATGATAGATAGATGGTAGTTATGATGCAGCAATCTTGCCATCTCCAACAACATGCATAGGTCTAGAGGGTATTAAGCTAAGTGAATTAAGTCATTCAGAAAAACACAAAACACCATATTATTTTACTGTTATGTGGATTTAAAAAAACAAAATATAACTGATCAAAGGGGAAAAATGAGAGAGAGAAGCAAAGGAAAAAACAGACAACAAAGGGAACAACATGAGGGCTACCAGAGGGCTGGAGGTTGGGGAATAACAAATTAGATGGGAATGAAGGAGAACATTACTCTGAGCAGCACAAGTGACGTAAGGAGGTATCGGGTCACTACATCTGTACCTGTAACTAATATCACACACCCTGTTAACTAACTGACATGAAAATAAAAACTATTTTCTTATATTTCTACATATTCTATTTTTATTTAAATTCAGGAAGCAAATACCACTTCCACAGTTTCATAAGGAGCATTCAGTGATTCATCAGATGCATAAACACCCAGTGCTCATCATATCACGTGCTCTCCTTAATGCCCATCACCCAGTCACCCCATCCCCCCATTCACCTCCCTTCCAGAGATCCTCACTTTGTGGTTTGTGTCCTCTGATTGACTTATTAACTCAGCATAATACCCTCCAGTTCCAACCACGTTGAAGCAAATGGTGGGTATTCATCATTTCTAATGGCTGAGGAATATTCCACTGTATATATAGACCACATCTTCTTTATTCATTCATCTGTGGATGGACACCGAAGCTCCTTCCACAGTTTGGCTATTATGGACATTGCTGCTATAAACATTGGGGTGCAGGTGTCCAGCCGTTTCACTGCACCTGTATCCTTGATGCTATTTTATTTTTTTATTTTTTCAATTTCTTTTTATTGGATTTCAACTTGTCAACATATAGCATAACACCCAGTGCTCATCCCATCAAGTGCCCCCCTCAGTGCCTGTCACCCAGCCACCTTGACGCTATTCTAAAAGTTAATTCATGGAGAAAAAGACACGTTGAGTATGTGAGTGGAGATGAGTGAGAGGAACAGGGGATTTGCGACTGTATCCAGCCCAGGATGTCCTGTGTCTGCAGGTGTTCAGGGTGAGGAGCAGTTGGTGAAATCTGGGGGAGACCTGGTGAAGCCTCACGGGTCCCTGAGACTCTTATGTGAGTCCTCTACATTCACCTTTCATAGCAACAGCATACATTGGCTCCACCAGTCTCCCGGTAGTGGCTACAGTGGGTCATATCCAATAGCAGTAATGGAAGTAGCATGTACTATGCAGACGCTGTAAAGGGCTGATTCACCATCTCCAGAGACAACACCGGAACATGCTGTATCTGCAGATGAACAGCCTGAGAGCTGAGGACACAGCCGTGCATTGCTGTGCGAGGGACACAGTGAGGGGACCTCATTGTGAGCCCAGACACAAACCTCCCTGTAGAAGAAGATCAAGAGTGCCAGGGGATGCCCACTACTCACCAGTTCTGTTTTCAAGCCCAGGAGCAGGTGCAGATGGAGGTGCAGATGGAGGTTCTGAGCAGGTTTCCTGTCAGGATCTGGGGTTTCGTGTCCAAGGTGAGTCTCTCTGGGCATAGCATTCTGTGTTTACCTATTCAGACTCAATCTTAGAAAGTGATGAAAACAACTATTTCCATGAGCCCAAAAGACTATCACTTGAATTTACATCTTTCTGACCCAAAAATATCAATGTATTACACATAACACCATGTGCATCATCTGAACTTTTTCAGGAGTTGTAGTGGAACTCACAGTACCTTTCTTAAACCCCCAGCAAATGTGCAATCTTGCTAGAAGCACATAAAGTGCATAATGGACATGGGACTACAGAGACTTCAAGAGTCTGAGCACAAGAAAAAAGACCTCTGGTTGTGGTTACTTTCAGTTAATATGGTCAGAACTGCAATTTCTGTAACAGCCTGAGAGACAGAATGATTCCCACTAGGACCTAGTATGAATGTGGAATCGAGAGATCACACACAGAAACACCCACAGACACACACGACAAGTGTATAAAACTTTTATCATCTTGACCATCCTGTTGTAGAGAGCAGGTCAGGCCTCTCAGCAATTTATAAATGCTTGGATGGAGTCAAAGAAGGACAGTGGCTCAGGGTGCATGTTGTGGGTCATTGGTGGGGGTGGGGTCCTGTTCCAGGAGGGCATTGCATGGATTCAATGTCCCCTGGGTATCAAAGGATGGAGAACTTGTGGGTTATTGCTGGATTTCCCATGGGTAGGACAGTGGGAGAAGAAGGAGTATTGGAGATCAGGGAACTAGCAAGGCATAATCAAAGAATTGGCGTGATGATTAATTCTACTACACAAGTATGAAAACTGAGATAAGAAAAGAGACACATGATCATTCTACTGAGAAAGGGCTCCTAATACGTGGAAAATCAGAAGAACAATAAGAGGGAAGAATCACAAACTATAAAATGATCATAAAAATAGACCAAGGCTTTATTCAGGATCTCAGGTGGAAGGTGTCATCTCCCCAAGGTCACCAGCTGGTTCTGAAGGTCATGTGTACAGGGTTGCATGCAGTGACCAGAAGCCTCTACTGGATCCATGAGGATGCTCAGGGTGTGGAGCTGGATTGGAGGACCTTCCACCTGCAGGGAATAACTCATCGATCCTTCAGGTGCTGTCAGCTCACTGTGTGTGACCCCTACCATCTCCATGTTGGAACCTACTGTTCATGTGATGGGAGGAGGTGGGGCCTTAGGGGAGCACTTAATCAAAAGGTGCACCCTCATGATGGGATCAGTGGGAGTTTTCTCTGCTTGTTGGAGTTTGATGTGTGTGTTCCTCCTGAGATAAGGAACTTTTCAGTTCTTATTTGAACAAATAATTTCTGTGTTTTTATCCTCTTTCTTCATCTATTTTGGCTCCTATCATGTGAATATTATTATAACTTCATAAGTCACAGAGATCCCTACATCTAGCTTTTTGTCTTTACCTTTTTTCCCTCTTCTTTTCAGTAATTATTTTCTATAATTATATCGTATCTTATAAGACTCACTTACTCACTTCCCTAATTCATCCACCATCATTACTATGGCCTCCACCTGGATTACATCTTGGTTATACTATCTATAATTTGGCCTTTTTAATTCTCCTTCATTTATCTAAGCAGAAAAGGAAACTCTGTTGTCTTCTCTCCCTTTCCAAGGCTAGCTAGTATGCTTTCAATCATTTTTTTTTAAATTCTAAGTCAGGTGTCTTCATCTATTGATGAAGTCTCTTCTCTTTAGATTAGTATTCTATTCATTCTCATCAGTAAATATTTTCATTGTTCCTTTTTTCCCTATGAAGACATAAATAAAGGGGAAAAGAGAAAAATGTAAAAAAAGAAGATCCCAGATTTGTTTCGTTATGCCTCTTGAAGGAAAACATATCAAGAAAATAAAAATAAATTTAATTAAATTGGAATTAGAAAAAAAATAAGTCTATTATATATAGAAACATAAATCTGAAATAGAAAAAAATAAAAAGAAAAAGTAATAATAAATAATGATTTGAATATAACTAAATAATTGGAAAAACAATGGAGAGTAAAATTGGAAAGGAAGCTAGGTCCTACCTACCCTAGCGCTGACTTCTAGCAGCACACTCTGACCACCAGCCTTGCTGACATGGAATTGCTGGTCCTGATCCCCTGGGGAGGCTCTGCTGTGCTCACTCTCAGGGGTTCTGCCTTAGTGGACATGCACATCTAGGGGGCAGGGGCTGGGACTCAGGGTGGATAGCTCTGGGCTCTAGCAGGTTGCACTCTTCCGCTCCCTGATGGGCTGGTGAAGGGTGACCATGGTCCCCTACCTTTAGCCTCAGGTTGAATATTCGCCCCCCTCACGCTTCAGGGAGCCCTCACAGGAGAGCCATCAACCCCATTCTGTCCTCCGTTTCCGTCTGAACTCCATGTTCACCCTGCCTATGTCTGAGCTGGTTTATCTCAGGCACATGAGTGAGTGTCCAAGCGTCAATATGAGGGAATCGCCTGGTGTGGACTGGGGATGTTCTTCTGAGGGAGTGTCTCACAGTCTCTTACCTTCTGCCTGCTGGTCTCAGGATAGAGGTCACAGGATCACACAGGGTACAGTTTATGGAAACACACTGGACAATGCCTGTACTCAGACCCACGGTTCACCCCCTCTCGAGGTTCCTGTGCCTCTTAACCATCCCTCACATCGTGCCATATGTTCTTCTTAGGACGCACGGTACCTCATACCCTGGAAATATCCCCACTTTGCTATTGAGCACCATCATGCCAGGCTTGTCCCCAGGATCACACTTCTAAATGTTCACACATTCCTCTCTGGTACTTATAGACCTTCACAGTAGATTCTGGAAGCAACGACCCTCCATGCTGTCATCCCCAGGTTTATATCTCCCTGTAGAAGAGGATCAGGACCACTAGGAAGTGTATACTACTCACCTATACTTCTGACTTGAAGTCCCAGAAGCAGGTGCAGATGGAGGTTATGTGCAGGTTTCCTTTCAGAGTCTGAGGCTTCCTCTCCATGGAGCAGTTTCTCCCAAGGAGCCTCTCTGAACACAGGGTTCTATGCTTACCTATGCATTTTCTAACTTAGAAACGTAGTTATCATATGAAGACACATCACATAAACTTGCACAAAACCAAGTAAATTGCATTAAATGACTCTTGTATTTAAAAATGAAAAAAATAAAAATAAAAATGAATGACTTACAAGTATCCTGATGTTTTTCCAGAGAAGCTTCGGAGGAGCCACTGCTGCACTCTCTGTGCATCACAGGACAACTCGGCTCAATGAAGAAGAGAGAGAGTCTAGTTTCTGCCTGCTGGTTTCAGAATAGATGTCACAGGACCACACAGCGTTCAGTTTATGGAAACAAGGCACAATGCCTGCACTCAGACCCAATGTTCACAGGTCTATAGGTTCCAGTCGTTCTTATCCATGCATCACGTTGTGCCACTTTTACTTCTTGGCACTCAGGGGGTCCTTAGATCCAGAAATTTCCCTATTTTTCCATTTAAGCACCATCATGCCAGGTCCGTCCCCCACAGGAGTACAATTGTACACGTTCATACATTCCTCTCTTGTCCTTAAAATCCTTGACAGTAGCTTCTGCAAGCAACCTCCCTCCTGCTGTCATCCCTACGATTGTATCTCCCCAATGTCAACACCGCACAGCTCCAGCACTCCAAAACCTGCTCAGTATTCTTTTAGGAGTCCTCCTGTTGTTGCTTTTTCAACTCTGATTGATTTCATGGATGTTCGAAATGATTCAATAACTATCCAGCTGTTTCAGGGATGTGACAAGCCCTGAGTGCCCTAAACCTTCTGACATGTTAACTTCTCTCTCCCATATTTTATTATACTAAAGATGGTGTGGTTAATTTTTTCTGATTTATATGTTGGAGGTGAACATTGGACCCTGGTGTTTTGTTTTAGAGTATCGTAAACTTATTTTCACCCCTACTCTGATTCTGGATCCTAAGGACTCATTTTTGTTTGTACAAGCCTACGGAGTATTGTACTAATATTATATTATGTTTCAGGAAGTAATCATAGACATATGTGGTCCAAGCACATAAGGTCATCCAACAAGTGACATAAGGAGCTATGTACCGCCTCACAGTGAGACCAGGGCTTCAAGGAGGGCACAGATGCTCCCAAAGGACCAGAATTGCAGGAATATTATTGGCAGGACTCCATGTCTCTGTGTAGGTGACACAGGTGCCATTTGGGTGGTGGGCTCTGCTTGCAGTCTTCCTGATGCATATTATCCATTGAAAGATGGAAAGAGGGGTACCTGTGTGCTCAGCAGTTTAGGGCCACCTTCAGCCCAGTGCCTGATCCTGGAGATCAGGGATTGAGTCCCACAACAGGCTCCATGCATGGAGCCTGCTTTTCATTCTGCCTGTGTCTCTTCATCTCTCTCTCTCTCTCTCTCTCTCTCTCACTCTCTGTGTCTCTCATGAATAAATAAAACATTAGAAAAACAAAGATGGAATGGACTATATTTGGAAACAGAACAGAAGTCCTGTATGCAGCCCGCAGGTTCATGAGGACTGATCTAAGAAAACCAAAATTACGATTGATCTGAGGCACAAATTGAAGTTGGTTTGAAATGGAAAGTTTCTGCTGCATTTGTTATCAAAAATACCTGATAAATCCATAAAAGAAGTTCATGGTAGATAGTTTTCTTCTCTTAGATGGAATATAGTATTGGAATGTAAAAATAATTCATGAAAAACTTACAGTTGCAAAGCAGCACCATACTGTTAGTTTAGGAGGGATAAGAAAAATAGAAATATAGGGTATACAATGGAAAATGTTTGTTCTGACACGAGTTTATTATATCCCAATCTCTGCTTGAATGAGCTCATTCTGCATCAGGTAAGCTCATCAACGTGGTTACAGAAGATCATAGAGTTAACTGCAGTGAAACACAGTGACTGAGGTGTTAGAGACTTACAAATAGAACTGCATTACCTGAAACCCTCTGAAATTCAGCTAAATTCTAAATTTAAAATTGCAGGAATATTATAGGCTAGACTCCGTGTCTTTGTGAAGTGGACACAGGCGTCTTTTGTTTGGTGGTCTCTGCTGGCAGTCTTCCTGATGCATGTGATCCATTCAAAGTTGCAATGTGTTAGACTTGGAGACAGAAGACAAGTCCTGTACATAGCCCATAGGGTCACGGGGAATGATCTGAGAAATTCAAAATTAAGGTTGATTAAAGTCATAGATTGAAAAGCATTGAAACTGAATTTTCCTGCCACATTTGTTATTAAAAATCCCTTTCATCAAAATACATCATTTTTTAAATAATAAATTTATTTTTTATTGATGCTCAATTTGCCAACATACAGAATAACACCAAGTGCTCATCCTGCCAAGAGGTCCCCTCTGTGCCCCTCACCCAGTCACCCCAACACTCCGCCCACCTGCCCTTCCAATACCCCTTGTTCAAGAGAGTCAGAGATACTCAGACACTTTGGATCTTCAGTATAAGGATGTTCTTTTATTTTTTATTTTTATTTTTTTTTTTTTAACGTTTCAACTTTTTTTTTTTTTTTACATATTGGTGTTCAATTTACTAACATACAGAATAACACCCAGTGCCCGTCACCCATTCACTCCCACCCCCCGCCCTCCTCCGCTTCCACCACCCCTAGTTCGTTTCCCAGAGTTAGCAGTCTTTACGTTCTGTCTCCCTTTCTGATATTTCCCACCCATTTCTTCTCCCTTCCCTTATTTTCCCTTTCACTATTATTTATATTCCCCAAATGAATGAGAACATATAATGTTTGTCCTTCTCCGACTGACTTACTTCACTCAGCATAATACCCTCCAGTTCCATCCACATTGAAGCAAATGGTGGGTATTTGTCATTTCTAATAGCTGAGTAATATTCCATTGTATACATAAACCACATCTTCTTTATCCATTCATCTTTCGTTGGACACCGAGGCTCCTTCCACAGTTTGGCTATAGTGGCCATTGCTGCTAGAAACATCGGGGTGCAGGTGTCCCGGCATTTCATTGCATTTGTATCTTTGGGGTAAATCCCCAACAGTGCAATTGCTGGGTCGTAGGGCAGGTCTATTTTTAACTGTTTGAGGAACCTCCACACAGTTTTCCAGAGTGGCTGCACCAGTTCACATTCCCACCAACAGTGTAAGAGGGTTCCCTTTTCTCTGCATCCTCTCCAACATTTGTTGTTTCCTGCCTTGTTAATTTTCCCCATTCTCACTGGTGTGAGGTGGTATCTCATTGTAGTTTTGATTTGTATTTCCCTGATGGCAAGTGATGCAGAGCATTTTCTCATATGCATGTTGGCCATGTCTATGTCTTCCTCTGTGAGATTTCTGTTCATGTCTTTTGCCCATTTCATGATTGGATTGTTTGTTTCTTTGGTGTTGAGTTTAATAAGTTGTTTATAGATCTTGGAAACTAGCCCTTTATCTGATATGTCATTTGCAAATATCTTCTCCCATTCTGTAGGTTGTCTTTGAGTTTTGTTGACTGTATCCTTTGCTGTGCAAAAGCTTCTTATCTTGATGAAGTCCCAATAGTTCATTTTTGCTTTTGTTTCTTTTGCCTTCGTGGATGTATCTTGCAAGAAGTTACTATGGCCGAGTTCAAAAAGGGTGTTGCCTGTGTTCTTCTCTAGGATTTTGATGGAATCTTGTCTCACATTTAGATCTTTCATCCATTTTGAGTTTATCTTTGTGTATGGTGAAAGAGAGTGGTCTAGTTTCATTCTTCTGCATGTGGATGTCCAATTTTCCCAGCACCATTTATTGAAGAGAATCTCTTTCTTCCAATGGATAGTCTTTCCTACTTTATCGAATATTAGTTGCCCATAAAGTTCAGGGTCCACTTCTGGATTCTCTATTCTGTTCCACTGATCTATGTGTCTGTTTTTGTGCCAGTACCACACTGTCTTGATGACCACAGCTTTGTAGTACAACCTGAAATCTGGCATTGTGATGCCCCCAGATATGGTTTTCTTTTTTAAAATTCCCCTGGCTATTCGGGGTCTTTTCTGCTTCCACACAAATCTTAAAATAATTTGTTCTAACTCTCTGAAGAAAGTCCATGGTATTTTGATAGGGATTGCATTAAACGTGTATATTGCCCTGGGTAACATTGACATTTTCACAATATTAATTCTGCCAATCCATGAGCATGGAATATTTTTCCATCTCTTTGTGTCTTCCTCAATTTCTTTCAGAAGTGTTCTATAGTTTTGAGGGTATAGATCCTTTACATCTTTGGTGAGGTTTATTCCTAGGTATCTTATGCTTTTGGGTGCAATTGTAAATGGGATTGACTCCTTAATTTCTCTTTCTTCAGTCTCATTGTTTGTGTATAGAAATGCCACTGACTTCTGGGCATTGATTTTGTATCCTGCCACGCTACCGAATTGCTGTATGAGTTCTAGCAATCTTGGGGTGGAGACTTTTGGGTTTTCTATGTAGAGTATCATGTCATCGGCGAAGAGGGAGAGTTTGACTTCTTCTTTGCCAATTTGAATGCCTTTAATGTCTTTTTGTTGTCTGATTGCTGAGGCTAGGACTTCCAGTACTATGTTGAATAGCAGTGGTGAGAGTGGACATCCCTGTCTTGTTCCTGATCTTAGGGGAAAGGCTCCCAGTGCTTCCCCATTGAGAATGATATTTGCTGTGGGCTTTTCATAGATGGCTTTTAAGATGTCAAGGAATGTTCCCTCTATCCCTACACTCTGAAGAGTTTTGATCAGGAATGGATGCTGTATTTTGTCAAATGCTTTCTCTGCATCCAATGAGAGGATCATATGGTTCTTGGTTTTTCTCTTGCTGATATGATGAATCACATTGATTGTTTTACGGGTGTTGAACCAGCCTTGTGTCCCAGGGATAAATCCGACTTGGTCATGGTGAATAATTTTCTTAATGTACTGTTGGATCCTATTGGCCAGTATCTTGTTGAGAATTTTTGCATCCATGTTCATCAGGGATATTGGTCTGTAATTCTCCTTTTTGGTGGGGTCTTTGTCTGGCTTTGGAATTAAGGTGATGCTGGCTTCATAGAACGAATTTGGAAGTACTCCATCTCTTTCTATCTTTCCAAACAGCTTTAGGAGAATAGGTATGATTTCTTCTTTAAACGTTTGATAAAATTCTCCTGGGAAGCCATCTGGCCCTGGACTCTTGTGTCTTGGGAGGTTTTTGATGACTGCTTCAATTTCCTCCCTGGTTATTGGCCTGTTCAGGTTTTCTATTTCTTCCTGTTCCAGTTTTGGTAGTTTGTGGCTTTCCAGGAATGCGTCCATTTCTTCTAGATTGCCTAATTTATTGGCGTATAGCTGTTCATAATAGGTTTTTAAAATCGTTTGTATTTCCTTGGTGTTGGTAGTGATCACTCCTTTCTCATTCATGATTTTATTAATTTGAGTCTTCTCTCTCTTCTTTTTAATAAGGCTGGCTAATGGTTTATCTATCTTATTAATTCTTTCAAAGAACCAACTCCTGGTTCTGTTGATCTGTTCCACAGTTCTTCTGGTCTCGATTTCGTTGAGTTCTGCTAGAATCTTTATTAACTCCCTTCTTCTCTTGGGTGTAGGATCTATTTGCTGTTTTTTCTCTAGCTCCTTTATGTGTAAGGTTAGCTTTTGTATTTGAGTTCTTTCCAGTTTTTGAATGGATGCTTGTATTGCGATGTATTTCCCCCTTAGGACTGCTTTTGCTGCATCCCAAAGATTTTGAACGGTTGTATCTTCATTCTCATTAGTTTCCATGAATCTTTTTAATTCTTCCTTAATTTCCTGGTTGACCCTTTTATCTTTTAGCAGGATGGTCCTTAACCTCCACGTGTTTGAGGTCCTTCCAAACTTCTTGTTGTGATTTAGTTCTAATTTCAAGGCATTATGGTCCGAGATTATGCAGGGGACAATCCCAATCTTTTGGTATCGGTTCAGACCCGATTTGTGTCCCAATATGTGGTCTATTCTGGAGAAAGTTCCATGTGCGCTTGAGAAGAATGTGTATTGAGTTGAGTTTGGATGTAAAGTTCTGTAGATATCTGTGAAATCCATCTGGTCCAGTGTATCATTTAAAGCTCTCGTTTCTTTGGAGATGTGCTTAGAAGACCTAACGAGTATAGAAAGAGCTAGATTGAAGTCACCAAGTATAAGTGTATTATTATCTAAGTATTTCTTCACTTTGGTTAATAATTGATTTATATATTTGGCAGTTCCCACATTCGGAGCATATATATTGAGGATTGTTAAGTCCTCTTGTTGAATAGATCCTTTAAGTATGATATAGTGTCCCTCTTCATCTCTCACTACAGTCTTTGGGGTAAATTTTAGTTTATCTGATATAAGGATGGCTACCCCTGCTTTCTTTTGAGGACCATTCGAATGGTAAATGGTTCTCCAACCTTTTATTTTCAGGCTGTAGGTGTCCTTCTGTCTAAAATGAGTCTCTTGTAGACAGCAAATAGATGGGTCCTGCTTTTTTATCCAGTCTGAAACCCTGCACCTTTTGATGGGGTCATTAAGCCCGTTCACATTCAGAGTTACTATTGAGAGATATGAGTTTAGTGTCATCATGATATCTATTCAGTCTTTGTTTTTGTGGACTGTTCCACTGAACTTCTTCTTAAAGGGGAATTTTAAGAGGCCCCCTTAAAATTTCTTGCAGAGCTGGTTTGGAGGTCACATATTCTTTTAGTTGCTGCCTGTCTTGGAAGCTCTTTATCTCTCCTTCCATTTTGAATGAGAGCCTTGCTGGATAAAGTATTCTTGGTTGCATGTTCTTCTCATTTAGGACCCTGAATATATCCTGCCAGCCCTTTCTGGCCTGCCAGGTCTCTGTGGAGAGGTCTGCTGTTACCCTAATACTCCTCCCCATAAAAGTCAGGGATTTCTTGTCTCTTGCTGCTTTAAGGATCTTCTCTTTATCTTTGGAATTTGCAAGCTTCACAATTAAATGTCGAGGTGTTGAACGGTTTTTATTGATTTTAGGGGGGGATCTCTCTATTTCCTGGATCTGAATGCCTGTTTCCCTTCCCAGATTAGGAAAGTTTTCAGCTAGAATTTGTTCAAATACATATTCTGGCCCTCTGTCCCTTTCGGCGCCCTCGGGAACCCCAATTAAACGTAGGTTTTTCTTCCTCAGGCTGTCGTTTATTTCCCTTAATCTATCTTCATGGTCTTTTAATTGTTTGTCTCTGTTTTCCTCAGTTTCCCTCTTTGCTATCAACTTGTCTTCTAGGTCACTCACTCGTTCTTCCACCTCGTTAACCCTCGTCGTTAGGACTTCTAGTTTGGATTGCATCTCATTCAATTGATTTTTAATTTCTGCCTGATTAGCTCTAAATTCTGCAGTCATGAAGTCTCTTGAGTCCTTTATACTTTTTTCTAGAGCCACCAGTAGCTGTATAATAGTGCTTCTGAATTGGCTTTCTGACATTGAATTGTAATCCAGATTTTGTAACTCTGTGGGAGAGAGGACTGTTTCTGATTCTTTCTTTTGAGGTGAGGTTTTCCTTCTAGTCATTTTGCTCAGTGCAGAGTGGCCAAAAGCAAGTTGTATTGGGAAAAAGAGAAAAAGAGAGGAGAGAAAGAAGGAAAGAAAAGAGAAAGAGAAAAAAAAGGGAAGAAAAAGAAAAAAAAACGAAAAAAAAGAAGAAAAAGAGAAAGAAAAAGAAAGGAGATAAAAAGGGGGTGGGGGAAGGAAACAAATCAAAAAGCAAAACAAAACAAAAACAAAAACAAAAACAAACAAACAAAAAAAAGAACCACCGGGGAGTATCTTCTGATTCTGTGTACTTTAAGTCCCTTGGCTTCTCCTGGAACTTGTCCGTCTAGCTGGTGTTCTGGGGGAGGGGCCTGCTGTGCTGATTTTCAGGTGTTAGCAGTTGGGGGAGCTGCTGTGCCCCTGCCTGGTGCAGGGCTCAGTGGGGTTGTTTACCCCGTGAGGCCGCAGGAGGAACAGCCCCAGTGGCGGGGCAGCTCTGGAGCCCTGGAGTCAGCTCCGGCAGGAACTCCGTCTGCAGGGCCTGGAGGCTCCGGGGCGGGGCCGCTGATGTGCTCAGCTCGGGGCAGAAGCGTCCTTGCTGTCCTGGGCCCTCCCGGCCTCTGCCTGTCCCGGGGGAGGCGGGATCCTGGGCTGTGTCCCGGCGCCCTGTGCTCCGGAGCCTGCGCTGGTGGATTCGCGCTCCCGGGCCGTGCAGCCCCCTCCGCGGAGCCGCCGCCCAAGTCCCTCCGAGCTGCTCCTGGAACCGCGCAGCCCCCTCCGCACGGAGCCTCTTCCTCTGCCCGAGCCCCTCCGAGCTGCTCCCGGGGCCGCGCAGCCCCCTCCGCGGAGCCGCCGCCCGAGCCCCTCCTGGCTGCTCCGGGTCCCACCGGGTCCCGCCGTGCGCGCTGCAGCCCTCAGGGAGCTCGGCGCACTCTCCTGGGCGCGCAGTTGCTGTTACTGTCCCCGGGAGCCCGAGGGCATCCTCGCCCTCCTGGTTCCTGCTCCAACCCCCTGCGAGCCCCTTTCCGCCCGGGAAGGTCGGTGCAGCTCCTGCGTCTCCGGGACGGGGCTCTCCTGTCCTGGGGACACTCGCCCCGGCCTCAGCCCGGCTCCTCGCGGGGCGCCTCCCCCTTGGAGGCCTTTGTTCCTTTATTTCTTTTTCCCCCGTCTTCCTACCTTGATAGATGCGCGAACTCTTCTCACTGTAGCATTCCAGCTGGTCTCTCTTTAAATCTCAGGCCGAATTCATAGATTTTCAGGATAATTTGAAGGTTTTCTAGGTAGTTTGGTGGAGACAGGTGATTTGGAGACCCTACTCTTCCGCCATCTTGCTCCTCCCCCAAGGATGTTCTTTTAGAACGTTTCCAGAAGATGAGGATATGATGACCCAGTGAGATTTGTGTCTCTCCATCACCTTACAGGGTTGTGTTGTAGTGATGGTTGTGACATATGTGTCTTGTCACTTGCGAACATGTGGTGCCCTATGTGCTTATTTCAAACTCACCTGCATCAGTGACTCTCCCTCTGGGCATGATTTCAGAATCCCTTTAGGATTTCCTCAATAGAACCCCTCAAGGGACCTACATGACTTATTTACTCTTCCTCATTGTATTTAAATGCAATTATTTTTGTCATGGGATAGGCAACAACCAGGTTACATGACCTGGTCATGTCAATATCTAACAGAGCCCTACCATCCTAATCCATAATTTACATGTGAACTTACATGACGGTGAAGCTGTTTCAGGGAAGGTTAGTCCATTCATGGTCATCAAGGCAGTGGAGCAGCTCCAAATGCCCAGAAGCAAGGCAATAGTTGGCTTTGCCAATTTCACTACTACTTATACACATACCAGCTGTCTCCAACACGCACACTCAGAACATAATGGGAGAGGATGGAGCAAGGGATGGAGCACACATTTCCTCTCGCAGTGTGCAGACCTGGACCTGAGATGGGCTTGGATGAATCTGTAAGTTCACAGTGCAGTTGGCAATGGATTGTTATCATTTGCCATTGGTTTAGTTTCCTCTTTAGATGCTCACACCCTACCTTGTTGAGGCCTGTTTTTGGGATTTTGTGACTCTCTTCCTGGCTGCAACAGAGAGCTGTTCTGAACATGGCCTCCTATCTCTGGCCTGGGGTTGAATGTTTGCACTTCCAGTCTTCAGGGAGCCCTCACAGGAGAGCCATGAAGCCCTTTCCGTCCTCAGTTTATGACTGAACCCCATGTTAACCCTGTTTGTGTCTAAGCTGGCTTATCTCAGGCACATGAATGAGTCACTAAACGTCAATAAGAGGGATTCCTGTGGTGTGGACCTGGGATGGTCCTCCGAGCAAGGGTCTCATGGTCTCTTACTTTCTGCTTGCTGGTCTCAGGATAGAAGGCACAAGACCAAACAGGGTTCAGTTCATGGAAACACAAATCACAATGCCTGCACTCAGACATAATGTTTACCCATCTCCAGAATCCTGTTCTTCTTAATCATCCATCACATTGTGCCACTTTTTCTTTGTAGGATTCAGGGGGACCAGAGATCCTGGAAATTTACCCACTTTGCCACTTGAGCACCATCATACCAGGTTCGCTCCATGCAGGACCAGAATTCTTTTTTTTTTAAATTGGTGTTCAATCTTCCAACATACAGTTGGAAAGTGTTAGATTTGGAGACAGAACAGAAGTCATGTGCACAGCCCCAGGGTCAGGGGGACTGATCTGAGAAAACCAAATTTAAGGTTGATTAGAGGCACAGATTGAAATTGAATTGAAACTGAATTTTCCTGATACATTTGGTTTTTCTCCTTTTATTTTATATTTTTTATTAAATTTATTTTGTATTGGTGTTCAATTTGGCAACATACAGAATAACACCCAGTGCTCATCCTTTCAAGTGCCCCCCTCAGTGTCTGCCACCCAGTCATCCCCACCCCCACCCTCCTCCCCTTCCACCACCCTTAGTTCTTTTCCCAGAGATAGGAGTCTTCCATGTTCTGTCTCCTTTTCTGATATTTCCTACCCATTTATTCTCCCTTCCCCTCTATTCCCTTTCCTTATTATTTATATTCCCCAAATGAATGAGACCATATAATGTTTGCCCTTCTCCAATTGATTTATTTCACTCAGCATAATACCCTCCAGTTCTATCCACATCAAATCAAATGGTGGGTATTTGTCATTTCTAATGGCTGAGTAATATTCCATTGTATATATAAACCACATCTTCTTTATCCATTCATCTTTCGATGGACACGGAGGCTCCTTCAACAGTTTCCTGCCATATTTATTATCAAAAATACCCGATAAATCTGTTGAAGGGTTCAAGGGTAGATATTTTTCTTCTCTTCGATGGAATATACTATTTGAATGTAAAAGGAATTCATCAAAAACTTACAGTGGAAAGGCAGCATTACACTGTTCATTTAGGAGGGATAAGAAAAATAGAATATAGGCTATACCATGGAAAATGTTCATCCTGACACCAGTTTATTATATCCCAAACTCTGCATGAATTCAGCTCATTCTGCATCAAGTAAGCTTATCAAAGCCATTACAGACAATCACAGATTTGACTGGAGTGACACACAGTGACTGAGTTGATAGAGAGTTACAAATCCAAATACATTACCTGAAACACTGAAATTCAGCTAAAATCTAAATTTAGCAAAATCATGTGATCCTTGATACAGGAGGGGTCCACTTTTCTAAGGAACCCTGCCAGTCTGTCTATCAGGTGTTTCAAGAGGGCCAGTAAGTTCTGTGGAGAGGAGCACAGGCCAAGATTCTGACTCACTGAAATGTGCACAAGGACATATGACAAACACTCTACAATTTAAGGGGTAGGAAAAAATCACTCTATGGGGACACATGACACCTAAAAGCCAAGATTTACATGCAAAAAACATTACAAAATACCACATGGACACAAAGTCTGAAGTCTGGAATATTACTTAATAAAAACATAGTTTCTCAAAGCAGTCAATATGAACACACAAAGGCAGTCCCAACAGTTTGACAAGTAGGGCAAGAGGAGAACAGGTAGGACTCGAGATCCAGGAGTTATCAGGTAACATTCAAAAACATGGTGTGGTGAAAAATGCCACTAAACAATTATGAAAAATAAGGGAAGAAAGTTGGAGGAGGTCCTTTCATTGATCTTCAGGTGTAGATATCAGCTCATTGTGTGTGACCTCTACCATCCCCTTGTTGAAACCTAAGGCCCATGAGATGGGAGGAGGAGGTGGGACCTTGGGGAGCACTTAAGTCAGCAGATCGATCCCCATGATGGCATCAGGAACCTTATTCACCAGGACTAGGAAATCTCCATGCCTCCTGCGCCATGTAGGGTGACAGGGAAAGGATAGACTAGGATGTGGGTGCTCTCCAGACACCACATCTGTGTGCACCTGGAACTCAGACATCCCAGATTCCAGATCTGTGAGAATGAGTGTCTGTAGTTTGATCCACCCAGTCCATATACTCCTCTAGGATTTTGATGGAATCTTGTCTCACATTTAGATCTTTCATCCATTTTGAGTTTATCTTTGTGTATGGAGTAAGAGAATGCTCTAGTTTCATTCTTCTGCATGTGGATGTTCAATTTTCCCAGCACCATTGAAGAGACTGTCTTTCTTCCAAAGGATAGTATTTCCTCCTTTATTGAATATTAGTTGACCATAAAGTCCAGGGTCCACTTCTGGGTTCTCTATTCTGTTCCATTGATCTATGTGTCTGTTTTTGTGCCAGTACCACACTGTCTTGATGACCACAGCTTTGTAGTACAACCTGAAATCATCATTGTGATGCCCCCAGATGGGGTTTTCTTTCTTAAAATTCCCCTGGCTATTCGGGGTCTTTCCTGATTCCACACAAATCTTAAAATGATTTGTTCTAACTCTTTGAAGAAAGTCCATGGTATTTTGATAGGGATTGCATTAAACGTGTAAATTGCCCTGGGTAACATTGACATTTTCACAAGATTAATTCTGCCAATCCATGAGCATGGAATATTTTTCCATCTCTTTGTGTCTTCCTCAATTTCTTTCAGAAGTGTTCTATAGTTTTGAGGGTATAGATCCTTTACATCTTTGGTTAGGTTTATTCCTAGGTATCTTATGCTTTTGGGTGCAATTGTAAATGGGATTGACTCCTTAATATCTCTTTCTTCAGTTTCATTGTTAGTGTATAGAAATGCCATTGATTTCTGGGCATTGATTTTGTATCTTGCCACGCTACCAAATTGCTGTATGAGTTCTAGCAATCTTGGGGTGGAGGCTTCTGGGTTTTCTACGTAGAGTATCATGTCATCTGGAAAGAGGGAGAGTTTGACTTCTTCTTTGCCAATTTGAATGCCTTTAATGTCCTTTTGTTGTCTGATTTCTGAGGCTAGGACTTCCAGTACTATATTGAATAGCAGTGGTGTCTTATTCCTGATCTTAGGGGAAAGGCTCCCAGTGCTTCCCCATTGAGAATGATATTTGCTGTGGGCTTTTAGTAGATGGCATTTAAGATGTTGAGGAAAGTTCCCTCTATCCCTGCACTCTGAAGAGTTTTGATCAGGAATGGGTGCTGTATTTTGTCAAATGCTTTCTCTGCATCGAATGAGAAGATCATATGGTTCTTGGTTTTTCTCTTGCTGATATGATGAATCACATTGATTGTGTTATGAATGTTGAACCAGCCTTGTGTCCCGGGGATAAATCCTACTTGGTCATGGTGAATAATTTTCTTAATCTGCTGTTGGATCCTATTGGCTAGTATCTTGTTGAGAAGTTTTGCATCCATGTTCATCAGGGATATTGGTCTGTAATTCTCCTTTTTGGAGGGGTCTTTGTCTGGTTTTGGAATTAAGGTGATGCTGGCCTCATAGAACAAATTTGGAAGTACTCCATCTCTTTCTTTCTTTCCAAGCAACTTAAGTAGTATAGGTAAGATTTCTTCTTGAAACATTTGATAGTATTTCCCTGGGAAGTCATCTGGCCCTGGACTCTTGTGTCTTGGGATGTTTTTGATGACTGCTTCAATTTCCTCCATGGTTATTGGCCTGTTCAGGTTTTGAATGTCTTCCTATTCCTGCTTTGGTAGTTTGTGGCTTTCCAGGAATGCGTCCATTTCTTCTAGATTGTCTAATTTATTGGCATATAGCTGTTCATAATATGTTTATAAAAACGTTTGTATTTCCTTGGTGTTGGTAGTGATCTCTCCTTTCTCATTCATGATTTTATTAATTTGAGTCTCCTCTCTCTTCTTTTTAATAAGGTTGGCTAATGGTTCATCTATCTTATTAATTCTTTCAAAGAACCAACTCCTGGTTCTGTTGATGTGTTCCACAGTTCTTCTGGTCTCTATTTCGTTGAGTTCTGCTCGAATTTTAATTCTTTTCTTCTGCTGGGCTTGGGGTCCATCTGCTGTTTATTCTCTAGGTCCTTTATGTGTAAGGTTAGCTTTTGTATTTGAGTTCTTTCCAGTTTTTGAATGGATGCTTGTATTGCGATGTATTTCCCCCTTAGGACTGCTTTTGCTGCATCCCAAAGATTTTGAATGGTTGTATCTTCATTCTCATTAGTTTCCGTGAATCTTTTTAATACTTCCTTAATTTCCTGGTTGACCCTTTCATCTTTTAGCAGGATGGTCCTTAACCTCCACGTGTTTGAGGTCCTTCCAAACTTCTTGTTGTGATTTAGTTCTAATTTCAAGACATTATGGTCTGAGAATATGCAGGGGACGATCCCAATCTTTTGGTATCGGTTCAGACCCGATTTGTGACCCAGCATGTTGTCTATTCTGGAGAAACTTCCATGTGCACTTGAGAAGAATATGTATTGAGTTGAGTTTGGATGTAAAGTTCTGTAGATATCTGTGAAATCCATCTGGTCCAGTGTATCATTTAAAGCTCTCGTTTCTTTGGAGATGTTTTGTTTAGAAGACCAATCGAGTGTAGAAAGCGCTAGATTGAAGTCACCAAGTATAAGTGTATTATTATCTAAGTTTGCCTTAACTTTGGTTATTAATTGATTGATATATTTGGCAGTTCCCACATTCGGGGCATATATATTGAGGATTATTAAGTCCTCTTGTTGGATAGATCCTTTAAGTATGAGATAGTGTCCCTCTTCATCTCTCACTACAGTCTTTGGGGGTAAATTGTAGTTTATGTGATATAAGGATGGCTACCCCTGTTTTTTTTGAGGACCATTTGAATGGTAAATTGTTCTCCAACCTTTTATTTTCAGGTTGCAGGTGTCCTTCAGTCTAAAATGAGTCTCTTGTAGACAGCAAATAGATGGGCCCTGCTTTTTTATCCAGTCTGAAACCCTGCGCCTTTTGATGGGGTCATTAAGCCCATTGACGTTCAGAGTTACTATTGACAGATAGGACTTTAGTGTCATGATATCTATTCAGTCCTTGTTTTTGTGGATTGTTGCACTGAACTTCTTCTTAAAGAGGAATTGTAAGAGTCTGCCTTAAAATTTCTTGCAGAGCTTGTTTGGAGGTCACATATTCTTCCAGATCCTGCCTGTCTTGGAAGCTCTTTATCTCTCCTTCCATTTTGAATGAGAGCCTTGCTGGATAAAGTATTCTTGCTTGCATGTTTTTCTCATTTGTGACACTGAATATATCCTGCCAGTCCTTTCTGTCCTTCCAGGTCTCTGTGGAGAGGTCTGCTTTTACCCTAATATTCTTCCCCATAAAAGTCAGGGCTTTCTTGTCTCTTGCTGCTTTAAGTATCTTCTCTTTATCTTTGGAATTTGCAAGCTTCACTATTAAATGTTGAGGTTTTGAATGGTTTTTATTGATTTTAGGGGGGATCTCTCTATTTCCTGGATCTGAATGCCTGTTTCCCTTCCCAGATTAGGAAAGTTTTCAGCTAGGATTTGTTCAAATACATATTCTGACCCTATGTCTCTTTCGGCGCCCTTGGGAACCCCAATTAAACGTGTTTTTCTTCCTCAGGCCGTTGTTTATTTCCCTTAATCTGTCTTCTTGATCTTTTAATTGTCTGTTTCTTTTTTCCTCAGTTTCCCTCTTGCCATCAACTTGTCTTCTATGTCTCACACTCGTTCTTCCACCTCGTTAACCCTCGCCGTTAGGACTTCTAGTTTGGATTGCATCTCATTCAATTGATTTTTAATTTCTGCCTGATTGGATCTAAATTCTGCAGTCATGAAGTCTCTTGAGTCCTTATGCTTTTTTCTAGAGCCACCAGTAGCTCTATAATAGTGCTTCTGAATTGGCTTTCTAAAAAAAAAATTAAAAAAAAATGAATTGGCTTTCTGACATTGAATTGTAATCCAGATTTTGTGACTCTGTGGGAGAGAGGACTGTTTCTGATTCTTTCTTTTGAGGTGAGGTTTTCCTTCTAGTCATTTTGCTTAGTGCAGAGTGGCCAAGACCAAGTTGTATTGGGAAAAGGGAAAAAGGGAGAGAGAGAGAAGGAAAGAAAAGAGAAAAAGAAAAAAGAAAAAAGGAAGAAAAAAAGGAAAAAAGAAGAAAAAGAGAAAGAAAAATAAAGAAAGGTGAAAAAAGGGTGGGGGAAGCAATCAGAAATCAAAAAGAAAAAGAAAACACGGGGGAGTATCTTCTGATTCTATATACTTTATGTCCCTTGACTTCCCCTGGAACTTGTCAGTCTAGCTGGTCTTCTGGGAGAGAGTCCTTTTGTGCTGATTTTCAGGTGTTAGCACTTGGGGGAGCTGCTCTGCCCCCTGCCTGGTGCAGGGTTCAGTAGGGGTTGTTTATCCCGTGAGGCTGCAGGAGGAACAATCCCAGTGGCTGTGGCAGCTCAGGAAACCAGGATTCAGCTCCAGCAGGAACTTCTCAGTCTTCAGGGGCCTGGAGGCTCTGTGGGCGTGGCCGCTGATCTGCTCAGCTTGGGTCAGGAGCATCCTTGCTGTCCTGGGCCCTCCAGACCTATGCCTGTCCCTGTTGGAGTCAGGATCTTGGGCTGTGTCCAGGCGCCCTGTGCTCCGGGGTCTGCGCTGTTGGATTCGTGCCCCTGGCCAGGCAGCCGCCTCTCCGAGGAGCCGCTGCCCGAGCCCCTCCCAGCTGCTCTGGGTCCCGCCATGTGTGCTGCAGCCCTTCAAGGAGCTCGTCGGTCTCACCTGCGCACACCACAGGTGTCTGTTAGTGTCCCAGGGAGCCTGAAGGCATCCCTGCCCTCCTGGGGTCCTGCTCTAACTCCCTATGGGTGCCTTTCCACCTGGGAAGGTTGGTGCAGCTCCTGCTTCTCTGGGACGGGGCTCTCCTGTCCTGGGGACACTCACCCAGGCCTTACCTGGCTCCTCGCGGGGCCCCTCCCCCTTGGAGGGCTCTTGTTTCTTTATTTCTTTTTCCCCATCTTCCTACCTTGATAGAAGCACAAACTTCTCACTGTAGCGTTTCAGCTGTTCTCTCTTTAAATCTCAGGCTGAATTCAAAGATTTTCAGGATGATTTGTGGTTTATCTAGGTAATTTGGTGGGGACAGATGATTTGGGGACCCTAGTCTTCCACCATCTTGCCCCTCCTCCCCTTTTCCTGTTGTTACTGCAAAGACTCTCTCTCACTCACAGGGTTTTCCAACCACCAACATGAATTCACCTGGGTTTAGTTCGACACACAGAACTGGAAGGATACCTGGACTTTATACACGAAAGTGGCTGCACCTGCTCATGAGGGTTTCCTTTCCCAATTCACAGAACTTTCTCATTTGACGTCTTTTGCTCAAAGAATGAGGCCAGCCCTCTGGAGTCCCCTGTGTAGGTTCCAGCTGAGATCCAGGCCCTCTGAATCACAGGCATTTACTCATGAGAATATTTGATGCCCCTCTGCACACAGAACTTCCACACCAGTGTCTCAGGACGGATTAAAGTTGAGGGGCTACAGGATGCCCATCTGTCTGAGGAAGAGAATGAAGGGTGTACACGGAAAAAGTGACACCAGCTCAAGCACAGTCTCTCAAGATTCATACCGACCCGGGGTCCCTATGTCATGGACCATGGAACCTCCTTTTCATAGGAGTCTTGGCCAATACCTCTCCCTACTCTCGGTCTGTTGGTTTAGCAGGAATGTCTGCGGGCGTTCTGGCAGAAGCACAGATCCAGGAGGACCTGCTGCCTGAGGTGCAAGGAGCAGATGTCAGGAGGAGGGGCAACCAGCAGGATGGAGCCCCATGAATGGACAGAACCAGAGCTTTCTGGCAAAGAGTTCTTATGTGGAACATGGGGTGACTCTCAGGGAGCTGGACCCATTCACCTGCCCCTCTGCTCTCTCACACACCAGGTGACCTGCAGCATCTCCTGAGTCACCTGAGATGATGCTGCTAGATCTGCTCCTTCAATTTTCAGAGTCACCACTTCCACAATCATGAGGTTTCCACGCCCTCAGCTGTAGTCCAGGGATGGCCAATGCATGATGGTTCCTGTCCCTCCTCTCCTCCAGGACTATGTTTACACTTCGTGGTGTCCACCCTAAAGCACAGCAGTCAGCACAGCCCAGAGTCCCTGCACTGACCATGTCTCCTGTATGATGGGGATGAAACCAGTGCCCAGCCCAGGTCATTGGGGATACACACCCTAACACAATAATATGTGATTTGCACAGCCCAATTGAAGAGGATTGTGAGAACAAGCTGGACGATATACACTGTGGCAATGACCAGAATGCCCCCAGGCCCCAAAGCACTGCTCACCATGAAGAAGACCCATGAGTACCATATACACACAACATCAAGCTCTAGTGAGGAGGTATTTTATTCAAACCAGAAGCAGATTCATCTCATCCACTCTGGTTTTTATGTGCAGCTCTTCTCTTCTTGAAACCTGACATACACCTGAGCCCATCTGCACAAGTGAAACAGGAACTGATCTCCATAGGGAAACCACCAGTTCAGAAATCCTTCCCTGTCACTTAGAGGATGCTGATCCAACATGCAGTATTCCAGGAACCTTATTTCTGCATCATATCCTTTATTTGCTTCTGTGGGGAATGCCCTCTCCTGACATCCATGGCCTCAAATCAGGGTCCTGGCTATGCCCTCTGAGAAAGGGGAAATCCAGGGACTCGATGTTTATGGAGACCTCCCTATGGGTATGGGGCACAGTGCTGGAAGCAAAGACAGGGTGAGTCAGCCTGGAAATAATCATCTGAGGGGTAGGCCTGGGCCCTCATATCCACAAACTTGCAGGATCCCAGGCATTTGGAGGACAGACAAACCCAGTATGCACTCTCTTCCCTATCTCTGCTTGAATCATATTTTCTTTAGTTGGGTTGACTTGAAACAAGCCACATGCCCAGGCGCAGCATCCATGTGGAGGACACCGCCCATGAGCTGGATGCAGGGAAGAAGGGCACATTGGGATCTTGGCTGCAAATATCAGCTACAGTGTGTGTGTGTGTGTGTGTGTGTGTGTGTGTGTGTGTGTGTGTGTTATTGGACAGTGGAGTTGCAGTGCCCTGTGAGCTGCATGTGTCTTCATAAAAAATAATTAGATATGACCTTCAGGAACCTTCCCGGTAACCTAAAGGAGATAAGGGGTTCCACAAAGCCTTGACAGTTCCTGATCTTATGGTGACTGAGAACTTTCAGTGCATCTGGTGCTACAGGGAAATGTCTCCACCAGAAGTTCAGAGGACCCTTGCTTGAGGTCTCCTTGCAGACTGTGCATAGCTAGGAACCCAGGTCACTATTGCAGATGATATCAGAGCACATGGTGTCACTGGAAGAGCTCTCTGAAGGAACAACACACCCATTGTTGGGGCAGAAAGGTTTCTCTCATTCCCTTCTACATTCTTAGGATGGGTTAATAATTACTTGGACATACGACAAACAGGAGAAAAATAGTATTAATCTTGCATGTGTAGCAGCTTGTAAAATATAAAGACACAGAAATGTGAGCAAACTAGAAAGGACTTACATCTCTATACAGGGTGGGGATTGGGAGGCATGACAACAGATAGAAGTGTGGGTTTGCAGAAGTAAACTCCTAGAGAAGTAAGGTTTGTTTTACAGCTTCTTTGGCCCTAAAATCTTATTTCCTATGGTAATGAAATGTTTCTTCCTGAATCAGAGAGGACGGCTTTCCTTCGGGAGATTGATTTCACCTCAGAGGTCGGGAGGGTCAGTATATCTCAGCATTGGCTCTTTCTCGAGGAGCATCAATTCCAGAGACACACTTGGGAGGTCATATTCTGTGCCCATTCACAATGTACTACTTGAGTAGAGACACTGCAGTAAATACCCTGTGAGCCCAGACGGGGTCCTACAAGCAGAGTCGGGGTCTGGGCTACAGGGGGCGCTCAGGACCAGGCAGCACAAGGCTCCTGCCCCAGGAGCAGATGCACAGGGATCTGGGGAAGGCTTTCTCAGAGAGGATGGGGTCGCCTTGTTCGAGGAACTACATTAAATGAGGTAGGACAGGGAGTGCTACAGGGTGTGTAATATTTTTTATAAAGAATATTTACATAAATAATACCTAAAAGTAAAATTTATTGATAGACAAAATACTGAAATATGTGATTATGAATAGTTGACTCTATATCAATAACTACATGAATTTATATTTAAAATTTCCTTCAAATGTACTCATTTTATTAGAATATCCCTTAGTCAAAATCATTATCTGCCTGTCTTACATACATGATGATATCACCCTCAGCTCCCATCTACACTTCCCTGTCTGCAAAGTCTAAGAACTGCCCCCCAAGAATGAGCAGAAACTGATTTCTGCCAAGTCAGCCCAAGCCCCATATGTCTCTCCCCTTTTGCATCATGACGTTTCTCCAGGATTTCATAACTGCTCAGTATCCTCAACCAGCTCTTGTCCCAAACACAAAACATGATCCATTATTCATAGCAATTAGCTTCTCAGGAATTTATAAGATGGCATCTTTCTGAAATTACTTTAACCCACAAGAGGTAATAGCATGAATTTTTAAGAGTTCTTCTGAGGAACTGGACCCATCACATTGGCTCCCATGACTGAATAGGCTGAGAGGTCCTTGATCTACATTCATGAGGTGGGGACCCAGTGAAGCCAGTGGAGTAATTCTCGTCTGACACTGAAGTAGTCTCTCATTGGAGCATCTGGAGACGTGCATGTTTAACTGTCTCCAAGGCAGGAGGACGTGGATATTCCAAATCAAGCCTCCAGGCAGGAGGAATGATGGAACTTTTCATCCTTCTGTTATTTATTCTATTCAGAAAAACTCTGGCATCCCTTTTTCTTTTCTTTTTTTTTTTTGAAGACTTTATTTATTTTTCATGAGACATACAGAGACAGTCGCAGAGACAGGGGCAGCGGGAGAAGCAGGGTTCACGCAGGCAGCTCAATGAGTGACTCGAACTGGGACTTGAGGACGACCTGAGCTGAAGGCAGATGCTCAACCACTGAGCCACCCAGGCGTCCTGAGTGTATATTGTTTACATCCACCCAGTCCTTGCACAATATTACAGCAGCCAGAAAAGGGTACAACCGTAGTGACACATGGATCCAAGTAATGATGCTCTGATAAGTCATGTCTCTGATGACCCTGAGGGATTTGAGTGGTACCATCTCCTTCCAGAGTTGTGTTATACTGACTGCTGGGAGGTGTGTGCCTCACCACTGGGAACGAAGTTGGTCCCCCATGTCCCCAACCTAATACCCACCTGCATCTGTTACTCTCCCTCCATAGCCGAGGGAGGTTTCCAATGGTGAGCTCATTACTGGAAATCCACAAACACCTACAATACCTGTTTATCCTTTATGTATATTTTTATATGCATTCATTCTTCTAGAGTGTTTCTACACCATCCTGGTGTCATGACCTGGTGTTTACAGTGTATCTCAGCTATCCTGTCCATAGTTTACACGTGAACTCCCTGGTAGAGCAACTGTTTCAGGAAGTGAAATCCAGTCATGGAAAGTGAGTCCCCTGACCACAAGAAATAAAGCTCCGGTGGGAACAACCGGAGGTTCTCTCTGTATCAGGAGGGAAAAATGATCCTCAGAATCAGAGTAAGGTATGTAGGCCCAGAAGGCTCTGCAGAAAACCCTTTTTAAAAAAGAAAACAGAAATGAAAAGATAATGACAAATACCCACCATTTTTTTCAACGTGGATAGAACTGGAGGGTATTATGCTGAGTGAAATAACTCAATAGGAGAAGGACAAACGTTATATGTTCTCATTCATTTGGGGAATATAAATAATAGTGAAAGGGAATATAAGGGAATGGAGAGGAAATGTGGGAAATGTCAGAAAGGGAGACAGAACATAAAGACTCCTAACTCTGGGAAATGAACTAGGGGTGGTGAAAGGGGAGGACGGCTGGGGGTTGGCATGAATCGGCGACCGGCACTGAGGGCGGCACTTGACGGGATGAGCACTGGGTGTTATTCTGTATGTTGACAAACTGAACACCAATTAAAAATAAATTTATTATTAAAAAAATAAATTAAAATAATAAATAAATAAATAAAATATTTTCAAAAAGTAAAAATAATACAATAAAATACATTTCTGTAGAGGGATGTTTAATGTCTGACTACTCTTATTTTTTATAATTGTACGGTCAGTATCATTATTTTTCCATATGAATATGGAGTTTTTCTATTATGTAAGAAAATGATTGGTATTTTGATTAACTTAATCAACCTAAAAATCATTAGAACAGACGAGATTGGGCACGTTCAGGGTGGTATGGCCATAGACCCCGAATAGCCAGGGGAATTTTACAAAAGAAAACCATATCTGGGGGCATCACAATGCCAGATTTCAGGTTGTACTACAAAGCTGTGGTCATCAAGACAGTGTGGTACTGGCACAAAAACAGACACATAGATCAATGGAACAGAATCCAGAAGTGGACCCTCAACTTAATCATCAACTAATATTTGACAAAGGAGGAAAGACTGCCCACTGGAAAAAAGACAGTCTCTTCAATAAATGGTGCTGAGAAAATTGGACATCCACATGCAGAAGAATGAAACGACCATTTTCATGCACCATACAGAAAGATAAGCTCAAAATGGATCAAATACCTAAATGTGAGACAAAGTTCCATCAAAATCCTAGAGGAGAACACAGGCAACACCCTTTTTGAACTCGGCCACAGTAACTACTTGCAAGATACATCCACGAAGGCAAAAGAAACAAAAGCAAAAATGAACTATTGGGACTTCATCAAGATAAGAAGCTTTTGCACAATAAAGAATACAGTCAACAAAACTAAAAGACAACCTACACAATGGGAGACAATATTTTCAAATGAAGTATCAGATAAAGGGATAGTTTCCAAGATCTATAAAGAACTTATTAAACTCAATAGCAGGGATCCCTGGGTGGCGCAGCGGTTTAGCGCCTGCCTTTGGCCCGGGGCGTGATCCTGGAGACCCAGGATCGAATCCCACGTCGGGCTCCCGGTGTATGGAGCCTGCTTCTCCCTCTGCCTATGTCTCTGCTTCTCTCTCTCTGTGTGTGACTCTCATAAATAAATAAAAATTAAAAAAATAAACTCAATAGCAAAGAAACAAACAATCCAATCATGAAATGGGCAAAATACATGAACAGAAATCTCACAGAGGAAGACATAGGCATGGACAACAAGTACATGAGGAAATGCTCCGCACTAGCTGCCATCTGGGAAATACAAACCAAAACCACCATGGGATCCCACCTCACAGCAGCGAGAAAGGGGAAATGTAATAAGGCAGGAAACTACAAATGGTGGAGAGGATGTGGATAAAGGGGAACCCTCCTGCACTATTGGTGGGAATGTGAACTGGTGCAGCCATTCTGGAAAACTGTGTGGAGGTTCCTCAAAGAGTTAAAAATAGATCTGCCCTACAACCCAGCAATTGCACTGCTGGGGATTTACACCAAATATACAGGTGCAGCAAAATGCTGGGATACCTGCACCCTGATGTTTATAGCAGCAGTGTCCACAATAGCTAAGCTGTGGAAGGAGCCTCGGTGTCCATTAATAGGTGAATGGATAAAGAAGCCGTGGCTTCTGTATACAACGGAATATTACTCAGCCATTAGAAACGACAAATCCCCACTATTTGCTTCCACGTGGATGGATCTGGAAGGTATTATGCTGAGTGAAATAAGTCAATTGGAGAAGGACAAACATTATATGGTCTTATTCATTTGGGGAATATAAAAAATATTGAAAGGGAATAAAGGGGAAAGATAAAAAGAGTGGGAAATATCAGAAAGGGATCCGGAACATGAAATACTTCTAACTCTGGGAAACGGACTAGAGGCGATGGAAGGGGAGGTGGGCATGGGGTTGGAGGTGACTGGGTCATGGGCACTGAGGGGGACACTTGACAGAATAAGCACTGGGAGTTATACTATATATTTGTAAATCAAACCCCACTAAAAAGTATACAGAAAAAGAGAATCCTCTACTTAGATTTATCCCAGAAAAAGAGAAAGACCCCTAATAAATAATATAGAAGTCCATCTGAAGGTCTTTACTCTTATTTTTTTTTTATTTATTTATGATAGTCACAGAGAGAGAAAGAGAGAGAGGCAGAGACACAGGCAGAGGGAGAAGCAGGCTCCACGCACCGGGAGCCCGACATGGGATTCGATCCCGGGTCTCCAGGATCGCACCCTGGGCCAAAGGCAGGCGCCAAACCGCTGCGCCACCCAGGGATCCCGGTCTTTACTCTTATTATTTTCGATGACACATTTTCTATTGTGGTTAATAGTCCCTTTTGTATTTTGGATACTAACCCCTTTTCAGTATAGAGTTGAACACACCGACTCCCAATTCATAATCTACCTTCTTGCTCTGTTATTATTCATCCTAACAGTTTTGCCTTCAATATAGCCCTACTCGTCTCCTTGCTTTTTTGCCTCTGATGTTGCTTTTATAACATGGAAATCAGAGCCAAGCACATGTCATGACGTTTTCCCCTTTTTATTTTTCCATCTACATCTTTTAGTGTTGGGGCTTCTATTTAAAGCTTTAATCCACTTTTAAATATTTTATTTATTTATTCATGAGAGACACACAAACACACACACAGAGAGAGAGAGAGAGAGAGAGAGAGAGAAAGAGATTGGCAGAGACACAGGCAGAGGGAGAAGCAGGCTCCATACAGGGAGCCTGATATGGGACTCGATCCTGGGATTCCAGGATCATGCCCTGGGCTGAAGGCAGGCGCCAAACCTCTGAGCCACCCATGGATCCCACCTTTAATCCATTTTTCCATTTCCATTTTAGATTTAGATTTAGATTTAGATAGATTTTTGTCCATCTATCTGGATGATGTAAAATAAGGACCAAGTTTATTATTTTCCATGTGGCGATCCAACACCATTTGTCATAGTGACAGCCCTTTCTCCATTGTGTACTCTCAGATAACCTGTGGAAGACGTGCTAACTGTATATGCACAAATTTACTTCAGATCTCCATCATGTGCTTCACTGTCTACAAATTTGACGTTAGGCCAGCCATACAATGATGTACTAATTCTGCTCCATAGTTATAGAGCAAAATGTCATGCCTGAAGATTGGTCTTCCTTCCCATAATTGTATGATTACTATCATGTGATTTGTGTTTCTATATGAATATATATATATTTTTTTTTCTGTTATGGAAAAAATGGTGCTTTGATTAATTTAATTAACTTTAAAAGTATTAAAACAGAAAATAAAGGTACTAAACAAATAAAACAAAGACAGGAGTTTGAATTATTTATATGGGAAAGATAAGTAAAATTTAAAATTTATATGTAGTCTAGGAAAACCGATAAGCCTGTAATAAATACTATCAAAGTAAAATACAAGATACTACTGACACCGAAATCATGAAAAGAACCATGAATAAAATATTAGGATGATTATAGAGCAAAATTTGAATAACTAAGGCAAATTGCAAAACATCTAGAATCACCATCAACTAAGACGGTTTCATGAAAAAATAAAAAATGAATAAAATACAACAAATAAGAAGAGTGAACCCATAATCAAAAAACGTCTGACTCAAAAAAGACAAGAAACCAAAATAACAGAACGAAGGAAAAAAAAGTCTAAGATCAGATGGCTTGATCTATTAATTTTACCAAGTATTTAAAGAAGAATTAATGCTGAAACATCTTGATCTCTTCCAAATCTAATGAGTAAGGAACATGCCCAAATATGGTAGGAGGCCAGCATGACCCTGACACTAAAGTCAGGCAAGGACTCTATGAGAAAGGAAACTACAGGCCAATTTTACAGATGAACATAAATGTAAAAATCCTAGCATTCAAATCCAACAGCACATGGAATGGATAATACGGGATGACCTGGAGGAAATCATCTCTGGGATGCAAGGAAACTTCAACATGCCCAAACGATAAATGGGACCCCCTGTATTAATAGAGTGGGGATTAGATTACATTATAATTTCCTTTGATGCCTAAAATGATTTGACAAATTCCAACACACATTTATCTTCAAAAAATCTTAACTGTCAAGGAACAGAAGAAATTGCCTCCATGAAATACTGGTAATTTATGGAAAAACCCACATCCAACACCATATTCAACAGTGAAATGCTGAAGCCTTCCTGTCAAGTCAAGAGCCACACAAGGATGCTTATTCCTACCATGAGTATTCATCTTGGTACCTTGAAGGAGAAGAAACTGTGACACCCCAAATATATCAGCTGGTCCCCTGGGTTGTTGTGAACTAAAGTCACTTGGGAATCAACCAGTGGAGAGACAGGCTGAGCCTCCTATGTCTCCTTGATGGCAAGAAATAAATCTACATGGGCATTTTCCCATGCCTATACCTGGAGGGCAGAATCATCCTTAGCACCAGAATAAAACCTTAGGACCCGGAAGGTAAACAACCCTTGTCAGTCCCTCACTAATTCACTGACTCAAGCCAATATCCTGACTTTATATCTACACAAACCCAAAGTTTTGTTGTCGAAGTGACACAAGGGCTACATAATTTGGTCACTGTCTGGGTGTTGTATTCTAGGGACCTCATGCACTTGCAAAATGAAATACATTTCACCTTAGATCAGTTTTCTGTCTACCGAGTAATTAGACAAAAGAACCTAGAAGAAACGAAGGAAAATCTTTTTTTTAAATTTATTTTTTATTGGTGTTCAATTTACTAACATACAGAATAACACCCAGTGCCCGTCACCCATTCACTCCCACCCCCCGCCCTCCTCCCCTTCTACCAACCCTAGTTCGTTTCCCAGAGTTAGCAGTCTTTACATTCTGTCTCCCTTTCTGATATTTCCCACACATTTCTTCCCCCTTCCCTTATATTCCCTTTCACTATTATTTATATTCCCCAAATGAATGAGAACATATAATGTTTGTCCTTCTCCGACTGACTTACTTCACTCAGCATAATACCCTCCAGTTCCATCCACGTTGAAGCAAATGGTGGGTATTTGTCACTTCTAATAGCTGAGTAATATTCCATTGTATACATAAACCACATCTTCTTTATCCATTCATCTTTCGTTGGACACCGAGGCTCCTTCCACAGTTTGGCTATCGTGGCCATTGCTGCTATAAACATCGGGGTGCAGGTGTCCCGGCGTTTCATTGCATTTGTATCTTTGGGGTAAATCCCCAACAGTGCAATTGCTGGGTCGTAGGGCAGGTCTATTTTTAACTGTTTGAGGAACCTCCACACAGTTTTCCAGAGTGGCTGCACCAGTTCACATTCCCACCAACAGTGTAAGAGGGTTCCCTTTTCTCCGCATCCTCTCCAACATTTGTTGTTTCCTGCCTTGTTAATTTTCCCCATTCTCACTGGTGTGAGGTGGTATCTCATTGTAGTTTTGATTTGTATTTCCCTGATGGCAAGTGATGCAGAGCATTTTCTCATATGCATGTTGGCCATGTCTATGTCTTCCTCTGTGAGATTTCTGTTCATGTCTTTTGCCCATTTCATGATTGGATTGTTTGTTTCTTTGGTGTTGAGTTTAATAAGTTGTTTATAGATCTTGGAAACTAGCCCTTTATCTGATATGTCATTTGCAAATATCTTCTCCCATTCTGTAGGTTGTCTTTGAGTTTTGTTGACTGTATCCTTTGCTGTGCAAAAGCTTCTTATCTTGATGAAGTCCCAATAGTTCATTTTTGCTTTTGTTTCTTTTGCCTTCGTGGATGTATCTTGCAAGAAGTTATTATGGCCGAGTTCAAAAAGGGTGTTGCCTGTGTTCTTCTCTAGGATTTTGATGGAATCTTGTCTCACATTTAGATCTTTCATCCATTTTGAGTTTATCTTTGTGTATGGTGAAAGAGAGTGGTCTAGTTTCATTCTTCTGCATGAGGATGTCCAATTTTCCCAGCACCATTTATTGAAGAGACTGTCTTTCTTTTTTTTTTTTATTTATGATAGGCACACAGTGAGAGAGAGAGAGGCAGAGACACAGGCAGAGGGAGAAGCAGGCTCCATGCACCGGGAGCCTGATGTGGGATTCGATCCCGGGTCTCCAGGATTGCGCCCTGGGCCAAAGGCAGGCGCCAAACCGCTGCGCCACCCAGGGATCCCCCGAGACATTCTTTCTTCCAATGGATAGTCTTTCCTCCTTTATTGAATATTAGTTGCCCATAAAGTTCTGGGTCCACTTCTGGATTCTCTATTCTGTTCCACTGATCTATGTGTCTGTTTTTGTGCCAGTACCACACTGTCTTGATGACCACAGCTTTGTAGTACAACCTGAAATCTGGCATTGTGATGCCCCCAGATATGGTTTTCTTTTTTAAAATTCCCCTGGCTATTCGGGGTCTTTTCTGATTCCACACAAATCTTAAAATAATTTGTTCTAACTCTCTGAAGAAAGTACATGGTATTTTGATAGGGATTGCATTAAACGTGTATATTGCCCTGGGTAACATTGACATTTTCACAATATTAATTCTGCCAATCCATGAGCATGGAATATTTTTCCATCTCTTTGTGTCTTCCTCAATTTCTTTCAGAAGTGTTCTATAGTTTTGAGGGTATAGATCCTTTACATCTTTGGTGAGGTTTATTCCTAGGTATCTTATGCTTTTGGGTGCAATTGTAAATGGGATTGACTCCTTAATTTCTCTTTCTTCAGTCTCATTGTTAGTGTATAGAAATGCCACTGACTTCTGGGCATTGATTTTGTATCCTGCCACGCTACCGAATTGCTGTATGAGTTCTAGCAATCTTGGGGTGGAGACTTTTGGGTTTTCTATGTAGAGTATCATGTCATCGGCGAAGAGGGAGAGTTTGACTTCTTCTTTGCCAATTTGAATGCCTTTAATGTCTTTTTGTTGTCTGATTGCTGAGGCTAGGACTTCCAGTACTATGTTGAACAGCAGTGGTGAGACTGGACATCCCTGTCTTGTTCCTGATCTTAGGGGAAAGGCACCCAGTGTTTCCCCATTGAGAATGATATTTGCTGTGGGCTTTTCATAGATGGCTTTTAAGATGTCGAGGAATGTTCCCTCAATCCCTACACTCTGAAGAGTTTTGATCAGGAATGGATGCTGTATTTTGTCAAATGCTTTCTCTGCATCCAAGGAGAGGATCATATGGTTCTTGGTTTTTCTCTTGCTGATATGATGAATCACATTGATTGTTTTACGGGTGTTGAACCAGCCTTGTGTCCCAGGGATAAATCCTACTTGGTCATGGTGAATAATTTTCTTAATGTACTGTTGGATCCTATTGGCCAGTATCTTGTTGAGAATTTTTGCATCCATGTTCATCAGGGATATTGGTCTGTAATTCTCCTTTTTGGTGGGGTCTTTGTCTGGCTTTGGAATTAAGGTGATGCTGGCTTCATAGAACGAATTTGGAAGTACTCCATCTCTTTCTATCTTTCCAAACAGCTTTAGGAGAATAGGTATGGTTTCTTCTTTAAACGTTTGATAAAATTCCCCTGGGAAGCCATCTGGCCCTGGACTCTTGTGTCTTGGGAGGTTTTTGATGACTGCTTCAATTTCCTCCCTGGTTATTGGCCTGTTCAGGTTTTCTATTTCTTCCTGTTCCAGTTTTGGTAGTTTGTGACTTTCCAGGAATGCGTCCATTTCTTCTAGATTGCCTAATTTATTGGCGTATAGCTGTTCATAATATGTTTTTAAAATCGTTTGTATTTCCTTGGTGTTGGTAGTGATCTCTCCTTTCTCATTCATGATTTTATTAATTTGAGTCTTCTCTCTCTTCTTTTTAATAAGGTTGGCTAATGGTTTATCTATCTTATTAATTCTTTCAAAGAACCAACTCCTGGTTCTGTTGATCTGTTCCACAGTTCTTCTGGTCTCGATTTCGTTGAGTTCTGTTCGAATCTTTATTAACTCCCTTCTTCTCTTGGGTGTAGGATCTATTTGCTGTTTTTTCTCTAGCTCCTTTATGTGTAAGGTTAGCTTTTGTATTTGAGTTCTTTCCAGTTTTTGAATGGATGCTTGTATTGCGATGTATTTCCCCCTTAGGACTGCTTTTGCTGCATCCCAAAGATTTTGAACGGTTGTATCTTCATTCTCATTAGTTTCCATGAATCTTTTTAATTCTTCCTTAATTTCCTGGTTGACCCTTTTATCTTTTAGCAGGATGGTCCTTAACCTCCACGTGTTTGAGGTCCTTCCAAACTTCTTGTTGTGATTTAGTTCTAATTTCAAGGCATTATGGTCCGAGATTATGCAGGGGACAATCCCAATCTTTTGGTATCGGTTCAGACCCGATTTGTGTCCCAATATGTGGTCTATTCTGGAGAAAGTTCCATGTGCGCTTGAGAAGAATGTGTATTGAGTTGAGTTTGGATGTAAAGTTCTGTAGATATCTGTGAAATCCATCTGGTCCAGTGTATCATTTAAAGCTCTCGTTTCTTTGGAGATGTGCTTAGAAGACCTAACGAGTATAGAAAGAGCTAGATTGAAGTCACCAAGTATAAGTGTATTATTATCTAAGTATTTCTTCACTTTGGTTAATAATTGATTTATATATTTGGCAGCTCCCACATTCGGAGCATATATATTGAGGATTGTTAAGTCCTCTTGTTGAATAGATCCTTTAAGTATGATATAGTGTCCCTCTTCATCTCTCACGACAGTCTTTGGGGTAAATTTTAGTTTATCTGATATAAGGATGGCTACTCCTGCTTTCTTTTGAGGACCATTCGAATGGTAAATGGTTCTCCAACCTTTTATTTTCAGGCTGTAGGTGTCCTTCTGTCTAAAATGAGTCTCTTGTAGACAGCAAATAGATGGGTCCTGCTTTTTTATCCAGTCTGACACCCTGCGCCTTTTGATGGGGTCATTAAGCCCGTTCAAATTCAGAGTTACTATTAAGAGATATGAGTTTACGGTCATCATGATATCTATTCAGTCTTTGTTTTTGTGGACTGTTCCACTGAACTTCTTCTTAAAGGGGAATTTTAAGAGTCCCCCTTAAAATTTCTTGCAGAGCTGGTTTGGAGGTCACATATTCTTTTATTTGCTGCCTGTCTTGGAAGCTCTTTATCTCTCCTTCCATTTTGAATGAGAGCCTTCCTGGATAAAGTATTCTTGGTTGCATGTTCTTCTCATTTAGGACCCTGAATATATCCTGCCAGCCCTTTCTGGCCTGCCAAGTCTCTGTGGAGAGGTCTGCTGTTACCCTAATACTCCTCCCCATAAAAGTCAGGGATTTCTTGTCTCTTGCTGCTTTAAGGATCTTCTCCTTATCTTTGGAATTTGCAAGCTTCACAATTAAATGTCGAGGTGTTGAACGGTTTTAATTGATTTTAGGGGGGGATCTCTCTATTTCCTGGATCTGAATGCCTGTTTCCCTTCCCAGATTAGGAAAGTTTTCAGCTAGAATTTGTTCAAATACGTATTCTGGCCCTCTGTTCCTTTCGGGGCCCTCGGGAACCCCAATTAAACGTAGGTTTTTCTTTCTCAGGCTGTCGTTTATTTCCCTTAATGTATCTTCATGGTCTTTTAATTGTTTGTCTCTTTTTTCCTCAGTTTCCCTCTTTGCCATCAACTTGTCTTCTATGTCACTCACTCGTTCTTCCACCTCGTTAACCCTGGTCGTTAGGACTTCTAGTTTGGATTGCATCTCATTCAATTGATTTTTAATTTCTGCCTGATTAGCTCTAAATTCTGCAGTCATGAAGTCTCTTGAGTCCTTTATACTTTTTTCTAGAGCCACCAGTAGCTGTATAATAGTGCTTCTGAATTGGCTTTCTGACATTGAATTGTAATCCAGATTTTGTAACTCTGTGGGAGAGAGGACTGTTTCTGATTCTTTCTTTTGAGGTGAGGTTTTCCTTCTAGTCATTTTGCTCAGTGCAGAGTGGCCAAAAGCAAGTTGTATTGGGAAAAAGAGAAAAAGAGAGGAGAGAAAGAAGGAAAGAAAAGAGAAAGAGGAAAAAAAAGGGAAGAGAAAGAAAAACAAACGAACAAAAGAAAAGAAGAAAAAGAGAAAGACAAAGAAAGGAGAAAAAAAAGGGGGGTGGGGGAAGGAAACCAATCAAAAAGCAAAACAAAACAACAAAAAACAAAACAAAACAAAACAAAACAAAAAACAAACAAAAAAAAAAAACAAAAAAAAAAGAACCACAGGGGAGTATCTTCTGATTCTGTGTTCTTTAAGTCCCTTGGCTTCTCCTGGAAGTTGTCCGTCTAGCTGGTCTTCTGGGGGAGGGGCCTGTTGTGCTGATTTTCAGGTGTTAGCAGTTGGGGGAGCTGCTGTGCCCCTGCCTGGTGCAGGGCTCAGTGGGGGTTGTTTACCCCGTGAGGCCGCAGGAGGAACAGCCCCAGTGGCGGGGCAGCTCTGGAGCCCTGGAGTCAGCTCCGGCAGGAACTCCGTCTGCAGGGCCTGGAGGCTCCGGGGCGGGGCCGCTGATCTGCTCAGCTGGGGCAGTAGCGTCCTTGCTGTCCTGGGCCCTCCCGGCCTCTGCCTGTCCCGGGGGGAGGCCGGATCCTGGGCTGCGTCCCGGCGCCTTGTGCTCCGAAGCCTGCGCTGGTGGATTCGCGCTCCCGGGCCGCGCAGCCCCCTCCGCGGAGCCCCCGCCCGAGCCCTCCGAGCTGCTCCGGGTCCCGCCGGGTCCCGCCGTGCGCGCTGCAGCCCTTAGGGAGCTCGGCGCACTCTCCTGGGCGCGCAGTTGCTGTTACTGTCCCGGGGAACGCGAGGGCATCCCCGCGCTCCTGGGTCCTGCTCCAACTCCCCGCGAGCCCCTTTCCGCCCGGGAAGGTCGGTGCAGCTCCTGCTCCTCCGGGACGGGGCTCTCCTGTCCTGGGGACACTCGTCCCGGCCTCAGCCCGGCTCCTCGCGGGGCCCCTCCCCCTTGGAGGCCTTTGTGTCTTTATTTCTTTTTCCCGTCTTCCTACCTTGATAGAAGCGCGAACTCTTCTCACTGTTGCATTCCAGCTGGTCTCTCTTTAAATCTCAGGCCGAATTCATAGATTTTCAGGATAATTTGAAGGTTTTCTAGGTAGTTTGGTGGAGACAGGTGATTTGGAGACCCTACTCTTCCGCCATCTTGCTCCTCCCCTCAAGGAAAATCTTTCTCTTCCAATGACTGGAAGATCAAACCAATAAATTCGGCAATAATAAAATAAATTATATTTAAATCCATAGACAGGGCAAAAAAATTTTCCACATGACATGATCTGTTAGAGAGGCAAACTTTAAACTCCACAAACTGTTAAAATTCATTATTTCAGGGAACCTTCATGGTAAAAAATTAACATGTGAAATAAAGCTATGTTTCCACACACTAACAACAAATTATCTAAAAGAATCAGAAAGGGAGACAGAACATGAAAGTCTCCAAACTCTGGGAAACAAACTAGGGGTGGTGGAAGGGGAGGTGGGTGGGGGGTGGGGGTGACTGGGTGACAGGCACTGAGGTCGGCACTTGACGGGATGAGCACTGGGTTTATTCTATATGTTGGCACATTGAACACCAATAAAAAATAAATTTATAATAAAAAAGAAAAAAGAAAAGAAAATTAACAAAATATTCCTTTCACACTGGCAAAAAAATAAAATAATTAGTATTAAATATCCATAGGTGGTAACATGCTATATATTAAAAATTACCTAAATTGGTGAATGGGTTTTAATAAGACATTGAGAGATGCAAAGCTAATTCTGTCCACATGTTAGAACACTTCATATCGTTACATGACATTACAGAAATTTGACCTCAAATGTAATGCAATCATGTTTATGAAACTTGTAAAGAATCTAATCTAAGTCTGGAGCTAACTATATACTCAGAGGACATGCAAATAGGGCCCTCCCTCCACTGATTAAACCAGCCCATCCCCGAACCTGCAGCTGGGAGAGGAGCCCAGACCCCAGCATCCCCAGGGGACATCATTCAGGGATCAGGACAGAACACACACAACTCACCATGGAGTCTGCACTCCATCGGGTTTCCCTTGTTGCTATTTTAAAAGGTAATTCATGGAGAACATGGGACCTTGAGTCTGTGAGTGGAAGTGAGTGAGAGAAACAGGGGATGTGGGACCATTTCCTGACCAGATGTCTTGTGTCTGCAGGTGTCCAGGGTGAGGTGCCACTGGTGGAATCTGGGGGAGAGCTGGTGAAGCCTGGGGGGTCCCTGAGACTCTCCTGTGTAGCCTCTGCATTCACTTTCAGTAGTTACTGGATAAGCTGGGTCCGCCAAGCTCCAGGGAAAGGGCTGCACTGAGTCTCAGTAATTAACAAAGATGGAAGTACCACATACCACGCAGATGCTGTGAAGGGCCGATTCACCATCTCCAGAGACTATGCCAAGAACACGCTGTATCTGCAGATGAACAGCCTGAGAGCTGAGGACACGGCTGTGTATTACTGTGCACACACCGTGAGGGGACCTCAGTTTGAGCTCAGATACACACCTCCCTGTAGAAGGGGATTGGGACGACTAGGAGGTGCACACTCCTGACTAGTTATCACTTGAAGGGCCAGAAGCAGGTGCAGATGGAGGTTACGGGCTGGTTTCCTGTCAGGGTCTGGGCTTCCTCTCCTTTGAGCAGTATTCCCCAAGGAGTCATATGGTCACATTATCCTGGTCTTATCTATTGAGACTCTGAATTAGAAATATTATTTTTATATGAAAAACACTTATAACATGTACAAAGGACAAAGTTGCTGACACTTGTTGATTACTATCCCTACATGCAAAAAAATTGCAATCTCTCCAGTTACATGAACTAAGCATTTACTGGAGACACACCTGCACTTGTGCGTCGCAGGTCCACTCACCTCAAGGAACAAGCTTGGTGGAAGCAGCATAAAGTGCATGCAGGATAAGAGGCCACAGAAGCATCAACCATCTAAACAAGAGAAGACAGATCCCTGTTGTGGTAACTGTCTTGAACAAGCCTCTCTGCAGTGATGTTAGTAACAACCTGAGAAGGAAAGGGAGTGCCCAGCAGGATGTTGTGTATTTGTGCTGTCTCAGGGTCATAAACACACACACACACACACACACACACACACACATACACAGACAAAAGTATTAAACTTTATCACCTTCACAATCGTGTCTGTTGACAGCAGCACAACCTCTTAGCAAGTCATAAATGCTTGGATGAAACCAGGAAAGGACACAGGCTCAGGGTTTGTGTTGTGGGTCTGTGGTGAAGATGGGATACTGCTTGAGGAGGGGCTTGTGTGGAGTCAGTGTCCCCCCTGCATCAATGCTGATATCAGCTCACTGTGTGTGACCTCTACCATCCCCATGTTGAAAAATAACATCCGTGTGATGGGAGGGGAAGTGGGGCCTGAGGGCAGCACTTAGGTCAGGAGATCCATCCTCATGAAGGGATCACAAAACTTAAATGCCCGGCCTTGGGAAGCTCTTTGCCTCCAGGCCCCATGTGAGGTAAAAGGGAAAGTACCGGCTAGGACGTGGGCGCTCTCCAGACACCACATCTGCCTGCACCTGGACCTCAGACATCCCAGACTCCAGAGCAGGGATAATGAGTGTTGCCTTTTTAATCCACCCACCCTGGGATTGCGGTGACATCACCCAGACACACTAAAACAGGGTCTCTCCTCTTATTTCTCCTTTACAGCCTGGTACCACGAAAAGACTCAGGTTATGACAAAACAGAGTAGGAAACCGACACCTGGACTCACTGTCCTCAGCCACCCTCCATGCTCCTGTGCTTAGTAGCTGTGCATCGTGTTGGTGCCACACATTCTTCCTACAATGCTGGGGTTTTGAGAACCATTAGTATCCTGGGATTCCTCCCTCTTTACCACTGAGGAGCTTTAAGCCAGCACATGCCCCATGGAAGCAGACATCTACATTTCAGATTTTCCTGTCTGCTGCTCATAATACTTTACAGAATATTCTGGATCAGCCTCCTTCTTGCCCTCTTCGCCACAGCTATATCTCCCCATGACAACATCCACACCTCTTACGTTCAAAAGGAGGTTGATTTTCCACCTGTAGACTTGCAGTGTTTGTTCTCTCAGACCTCTGAATGATTTCATGGGTGATCACAATGAGTCAATAACTATCTATCATATTCCAGGAATAAGACAATCTCAGAGACTCCTGATCCAGGAGTTAAGATCTCTTCCCTCCCAATGCTGTTATAGCAAAGACCGTGTGTGGAAATCCCTCTGCTTTATATGCTGAAGATCAAGAGGGGACTCTGGAATTTTATGTCAAAATCACCTAAATTAATTTCCCTCCCATCTCTTAGCTCAGTCCTGTGGATTCATTTTGTGTTTGAATGTATGTTGTACAATTTTTATTTTGTTTTGCAGTAAATAATGGTGACATATGTGGTCCATGCACATATTCTCCCTAGTGAGTGACATAGAGAGGAAAGCACCTCTCAACATGTGACACGGGCTTCGGGCAGGAGTTTGGACATCCTCCACAAGGACAAGGATTGCGGGAATATTATTATCACAACTCTGTGTCTTCATGCCATTGCTGTAGTAGCACGTTGGATGTTGTGGGCAGCTGGAAGTCCCCCTTATGCATGTGATGCCCTCAGGGATGGAAGCTGCTGGGTCTGGAGGCAGAAGAGAAGTCCTGTCTCATTTGGCAGGGTCAAAGGGACTGACATGAGAAACCAAATTGAGGTGGATCAGAGCAGAAAAGTGGAATTGAATTCCTTAACCTTGACATTTTCTCTAGGTCTGTATCTTCCTCTGTGTGTACAAATACCCATTCTAGCTTCTGCTCCAGAATAACAGCTTTATGACAAAGACGTCACATAGGATGCTGGTTCTGGGTCCTCAGAGAGTGTCTGTGGTGTGTGCTGCGGCCACTGTGCTGTCCTGTTTTGGCTGCTATTTCCTTCAGGCCAGGCGTCTACACAGGCATTCCTTGCCTTCAGTGGGCTGTATGTGGTCCGTGGCCAGAATGTGGTGAGTTTTAACTGTGTGTGCTTTGCTCTGCTTGTTAAATGAGCCCTGATACCACCTCCACTAGAACTGAGGCCCTGCAGAAATCTCTGGGCAGGAGATGTGGGTGGGTAAGGGTGCAGCCACTCTGGGAAAACATATGTTGTGACATCAGATAGGTAATAGTAAACCTACCCTATGATCCAGCAACTGCACTACTGGGCATTTACTATAAGAATACAAAAGTACTGGGACGCCTGGGTGGCTCAGCAGTTTAGCGCATGCCTTCAACTCAGGTCCTGTTCCCAATCTGGTGATCGTGTCTCATATCAGACTCCTGAAAGGAGCCTGCTTCTCCCTCTTTGTCGCAGCATCTTTGCATCTCCCATGAATAAATAAATAAAATCAGTAAAAGGAAAAGAATCCTGAGATACTTGGGTGACTTAGTAGTTGTGTGCCTGCCTTTGGCTCAGGGCATAATCCCAGACTATAGGGGTTGAGTCCTACCTCGGGATTCCTGCATTTAGCCTGCTTCTCCCTCTGCCAATGTCTCTCGCTCTCTCTGTGTGTATGTCTCTCATGAACAAATAAAACAAATGAAAACTTAAAAAAATAAAAGAATATTCAAAGGAAAACAGGACCATTGAAATAAAGACTCACTATTAGTATATATAAAACCAAATATAAAATCAGTGAGGGGGGAACTTGACAGGATAAGCCAACATTCATGTATAAAACAGGCAGAGCCTTGTGTGGACATGTTACACAGGAGGGTACCGACACATGAAGTAAGCCCAGGGGAGAGCACCTCCCACCGGGGTCTGTCAGGGAAATTCACATCAACCACAATGAGATGCCTTATACACTCACCACAAGGGCTCAGGTATGAAAGAAGCACTGACCAGACCATCCTGTGGAGCATATAGGACACCTGGGCGTCAACCCTGCAAGTAGGAATGAAAAATGAAACAGAAGCCCTGGAAAATCATTTTTTTGTTCCTCTTGAAATTAAAGATGGATAACCTACCACGTGACCAGGGGTCACCTGTGGATCCTGGGGCTGGGGCTACTCTCCCAGCTGCAGGGTCATGTTCCGCTGGTTTAGTCAGTGAAGGGACGGTCCTATTTGGATGTCCTTTGAGTATAAAACCAGCACCAGACCTAGATTTGATTCTTCACAACTATTAACAAGGATTGCTTTACATCTATAGACCACTGTGTGTAATGAATTCTGACATTATGAAGTATTCATATCTATGAAAAAATTACCTTTGCATTTCTTTTTGAGTTTTTAAAAATCTGTCATCAATATAGGTTCTTTTAGTGTACAGTATTTTACCTTCTTCAGAATACTTAATCCTACATATATTCTTAACACCGGTGTCAATGTAATAAGGTTTATTAATTACCTTTTAAATACTTTATTGTTAGGGATGCTGGGGTGGCTCAGTGGTTGAGGTCTGCCTTCTTCTCTGGGAGTGATCCTGGAGTCCAGAGATCCAGTTCCACATTGGCCTCCCTGCATGGAGCTTGCTTCTCTCTCTGCCTGTGTCTCTGCCTCTGTGTGTCTTTCACTAATATTTAAATAAAACCTTTAAAATATAAATATTTTTTGTTAGTGTGTGGAAACCTAGATATATTTAGCATGTTTATATTGCATCCTATAGATTTCCTGAAATTGTTCTTTAAGGATTTGGTTTTGTAGCTTGTTGGGTTTGACCTTGCAACAGATCATATCATATGGATACAAAGGTTTTTTCTGATTCTATTGATTTAATTATCTTTTGTTCTTTGTTTCCACATTTTCTGGATTGGAATTCCAGTCATTGCCCCAGTAAGGGTTTCCTTCTCTTCTATATGATGATTTGTCTGGACTAATTATGGTGTAGATGTATGACAAACCTAAGTGGAGATGTATTTCATGTATGACAGACCTAAATGGAGATGTATTTCATGTTGCATGTGCATGCGCTCCCTTGAACACAAAATACAATGACCAAAGTAGGCAGCCCTTGTGCTTCTTACACAACGGGACGTTGGTTTTGATGAGATATAGGGCTGGGATATTGGGTTTGGGTCATTGAATTAGTGAGGAATCCACAGCCTTCTGGGTCCCACAGATGGTTCTAGTGAAGAGGATGGTTCACCCCTCCCAGTATGTAGAACGAAATTTTCCCACGGGAGATTTATTTCCTTCCATTAGGGTGACACAGGATGTTCACAGTCTCTATACACTGGATGATTCTCGTGTGATTTTATTCACAATAATCCAGGGAACCAGGTGATATATGGGTGGCACAGTTTATTCCTTCCATATAACATGTTGAATACTCATGGTGGGAATGACCCCCTGTGAGGGTCCTGACTTGACAGAAGGGCTTCAGGTTTTAACTTTGTTTTTAATAAAATAATGTTTATTGGTGTACAATTTTTCAACATACAGAATAACACCCAGTGTTCATCCCATCAAGTGTCCCCCTAGGTGCCCGTCACCCACTCACCCCCACCCCCCGCCCTCCTCCCCTTCCACCACCCCCAGTTCTTTTCCCAGAGTTAGGAGTCTTTATGTTCTGTCTCCCTTTCTGATATTTCCCACACATTTCTTCTCCCTTCCCCTATATTCCCTTTCACTATTATTTATATTTCCCAAATGAATGAGAACATATAATGTTTGTCTTTCTCCGATTGACTTACTTCACTCAGCATAATACCCTCCAGTTCCATCCACTTTGAAGCAAATGGTGGGTATTTGTCATTTCTAATGGCTGAGTAATATTCCATTGTATACATAAACCACATCTTCTTTATCCATTCATCTTTCATTGGGCACCGAGGTTCCTTCCACAGTTTGGCTATTGTGGCCATTGCTGCTATAAACATCGGGGTGCAGGTGTCCCAGCGTTTCATTGCATCTGAATTTTTGGGGTAAATCCCCAACAGTGCAATTGCTGGGTCGTAGGGCAGGTCTATTTTTAACTCTTTGAGGAACCTCCTCACAGTTTTCCAGAGTGGCTGCACCAGTTCACATTCCCACCAACAGTGTAAGAGGGTTCCCTTTTCTCCGCATCCTCTCCAACATTTGTTGTTTCCTGCCTTGTTAATCTTCCTCATTCTCACTGGTGTGAGGTGGTATCTCATTGTGGTTTTGATTTGTATTTCTCTGATGGCAAGTGATGAAGAGCATTTACTCATGTGCATGTTGGTCATGTCTATGTCTTCCTCCGTGAGAGTTCTCTTCATGTCTTTTGCCCATTTCATGATTGGATTGTTTGTTTCTTTGGTGTTGAGTTTAAGAAGTTCTTTATAGATCTTGGAAACTAGCCTTTTATCTCATACGTCATTTGCAAATATCTTCTCCCATTCTGTAGGTTGTCTTTTTGTTTTGTTGACTGTATCCTTTGCTGTGCAAAAGTTTCTTAACTTGATGAAGTCCCAATAGTTCATTTTTGCTTTTGTTTCTTTTGCCTTCGTAGATGTATCTTGCAAGAAGTTACTGTGGCCAAGTTCAAAAAGGGTGTTGCAAAAAAAAAAGGGTGTTGCCTGTATTCTCCTCTAGGATTTTGATGTAACCTTGTCTCACATTTAGATCTTTCATCCATTTTGAGTTTATCTTTGTGTATGGTGAAAGAGAGTGGTCTACTTTCATTTTTCTGCATGTGGATGTCCAATTTTCCCAGCACCATTTATTGAAGAGACTGTCTTTCTTCCAATGGACAGTCTTTCCTCCTTTATCGAATATTAGTTGGCCATAAAGTTGCGAGTCCACTTCTGAGTTCTGTATTCTGTTCCATTGATCTATGTGTCTGTTTTTGTGCCAGTACCACACTGTCTTGATGACCACAGGTTTGTAGTACAACCTGAAATCTGACATTGTGAAAACCAGATATGGTTTTCTTTTTTAAAATTCCCCTGGCTATTCACGGTCTTTTCTGATTCCACACAAATCTTAAAATAATTTGTTCTAACTCTCTGAAGAAAGTCCATGGTATTTTGATAGGGATTGCATTGAACGTGTAAACTGCCCTGGGTAACATTGACATTTTCACAATATTAATTCTGACAATCCATGAGCCAATCCATGAGTATGGAATATTTTTCCATCTCTTGGTGTCTTCCTCAATTTCTTTCAGAAGTGTTCTTTAGTTTTTAGTGTATAGATCCTTTACCTCTTTGGTGAGGTTTATTCCTAGGTATCTTATATTTTTGGGTGCAATTGTAAATGGGATTGACTCCTTAATTTGTCTTTTTTCAGTCTCATTGTTAGTGTATAGAAATTCCATTGATTTCTTGGCATTGATTTTGTATCCTGCCACGCTACCAAATTGCTGTTTGAGTTCTAGCAATCTTGGGGTGGAGGCTTTTGGGTTTTCTATGTAGAGTATCATGTCATCGGTGAAGAGAGAGAGTTTGACTTCTTTTTTGCCAATTTGAATGCCTTTAATGTCTTTTTGTTGTCTGATTGCTGAGGCTAGGACTTCCAATACTATGATGAATAGCAGTGGTGAGAGTGGACATCCCTGTCTTGTTCCTGATTTTAGGGGAAAGGCTCCCAGTGCTTCCCCATGAGAATGATATTTGCTGTGGGATTTTCGTAGATGGCTTTTAAGATGTCGAGGAATGTTCCCTCTCTCCCTACACTCTGAAGGGTTTTGATCTGGAATGGATGCTGTATTTTGTCAAATGCTTTCTCTGCATCTAATGAGAGGATCATATGGTTTTTGTTTTTTTCTTGTTGATATGATCTATCATGTTGATTGTTTTACGATTGTTGAACCAGCCTTGTGTCCCGGGAATAAATCCTACTTGGTGGTGGTGAATAATTTTCTTAATGTGCTGTTGGATCATATTGGCTAGTATGTTGTTGAGAATTTTTGCATCCATGTTCATCAGGGATATTTGTCTGTAATTCTCCTTTTCGGTGGGGTCTTTGTCTGGTTTTGGAATTAACGCGATGCTGGCCTCCTGGAACGAATTTGGAAGTACTCCGTCTCTTTCTATCTTTCCAAACAGCTTTAGGAGAATAGGTATGGTTTCTTCTTTAAACGTTTGATAGAATTCTCCTGGGAAGCCATCTGTCCCTGGACTCTTGTGTCTTGGGAGGTTTTTAATGACTGCTTCAATTTCCTCCCTGGTTATTGGCCTGTTCAGGTTTTCTATTTCTTCCTGTTCCAGTTTTGGTAGTTTGTGGCTTTCCAGGAATGCGTCCATTTCTTCTAGATTGCCTAATTTATTGGCGTATAGCTGTTCATAATATGTTTTTAAAATCGTTTGTATTTCCTTGGTGTTGGTAGTGATCTCTTCTTTCTCATTCATGATTTTATTAATTTGAGTCTCCTCTCTCTTCTTTTTAATAAGGTTGGCTAATGGTTTATCTATCTTATTAATTATTTCAAACAACCAATTCCTGGTTCTATTGGTCTGTTCCACAGTTCTTATGGTCTCGATTTTATTGAGTTCTGCTCGAATATTAATTAATTCTTTTCTTCTGCTGCGTGTGGGGTCCATCTGCTGTTATTTCTATAGCTCCTTTATGTGTAAGGTTAGCTTTTGTATTTGAGTTCTTTCCAGTTTTTGAATGGATGCTTGTATTGCGATGTATTTCCCCCTCAGGACTGCTTTTGCTGCATCCCAAAGATTTTGAATGGTTGTATCTTCATTCTCATTAGTTTCCTTGAATCTTTTTGATTCTTCCTTAATTTTCTGGTTGACCCTTTCATCTTTTAGCAGGATGGTCCTTAACCTCCACGTGTTTGAGGTCCTTCCAAACTTCTTGTTGTGATTTAGTTCTAATTTCAAGGCATTATGGTCCGAGATTATGCAGGGGACAATCCCAATCTTTTGGTATTGGTTCAGACCTGACTTGTGACCCAGTATGTGGTCTATTCTGGAGCAAGTTCCATGTGCACTTGAGAAGAATGTGTATTCAGTTGAGTTTGGATGTAAAGTTCTGTAGATATCTGTGAAATCCATCTGGTCCAGTGTATCATTTAAAGCTCTCGTTTCTTTGGAGATATTGTGCTTAGAAGACCTATCGAGGGTAGAAAGAGCTAGATTGAAGTCACCAAGTATAAGTGTATTATTATCTAATTATTTCTTCACTTTGGTTATTAATTGGTTTAAATATTTGGCAGCTCCCACATTCGGGGCATAAATATTGAGGATCGTTAAGTCCTCTTGTTGGATAGATCCTGTAAGTTTCAGATAGTGTCCCTCTTCATCTCTCACTACAGTCTTTGGGGTAAATTTTAGTTTATCTGATATAAGGATGGCTACACTGCTTTCTTTTGAAGACCATTTGAATGGGAAATGGTTCTTCAACCTTTTATTTTCAGGCTGTAGGTGTCCTTCTGTCTAAAATGAGTCTCTTGTAGACAGCAAATAGATGGGTCCTGCTTTTATATCCAGTCTGAAACCCTGTGCCTTTTGATGGGGTCATTAAGCCCGTTCACATTCAGAGTTACTATTGAAAGATATGAGTTTACTGTCATCATGATATCTATTCAGTCCTTGTTTTTGTGGATTCTTGTCCTGAACTTCTTCTTAAAGGGGAATTTTAAGAGTCTCCCTTAAAATTTCTTGCAGAGCTGGTTTGGAGGTCACATATTCTTTCAGTTCCTGCCTGTCTGGGAAGCTCTTTATCTCTTCTTCCATTTTGAATGAGAGCCTTGCTGGATAAAGTATTATTGGTTGCATGTTCTTCTCATTGAAGACCCTGAATATATCCTGCCAGCCCTTTTTGGCCTGCCAGGTCTCTGTGGAGAGGTCTGCTGTTACCCTAATATTCCTCCCCATAAAAGTCAGGGATTTCTTGTCTCTTGCTGATTTAAGGATCTTTTCTTTATCGTTGAAATTTGCAAGCTTAACTCTTAGATGTCGAGGTGTTGAACGGTTTTTATTGATTTTAGGGGGGATATCTCTATTTCCTGGATCTGAATGCCTGTTTTCTTTCCCAGGTTAGGAAAGTTTTCTGCTATGATTTCTTCAAATACATATTTTAGCCCTCTGTCCCTTTCGGCACCCTTGGAACTCCAATTAAATGTAGGTTTTTCTTCCACAGGCTGTCGTTTATTTCTCTTAATCTAACCTCATGGTCTTTTTATTGTTTGTCTCTTTTTTCCTCAGTTTCCCTCTTTGCCTTCAACTTGTCTTCTATGTCACTCACTCGTTCTGCCACCTCGTTAACTCTCGTCGTTAGCACTTCTAGTTTGGATTGCATCTCATTCAATTGATTTTTAATTTCTGCCTGATTGGATCTAAATTCTGCAGTCATGAAGTCTCTTGAGTCCTTTATGATTTTTCTAAAGTCACCAGTAGCTGTATAATAGTGCTTCTGAATTGGCTTTCTGACATTGAATTGTAATCCAGATTTTGTAACTCTGTGGAAGAGAGGACTGTTTCTGATTCTTTCTCTTGAGGTGAGGTTTTCCTTCTAGTCATTTTGCTCAGTGCAGAGTGGCCAAAAACAAGTTGTATTGGGAAAAAGAGAAAAAGAGAGAGAGAGAAGGAAAGAAAAGAGAAAAAGAAAAAAGAAAAAAGGAAGAAAAAAAGGAAAAAAGAGAAGAAAAAGAGAAATAAAAAGAAAGAAAGGTGAAAAAAGGGGTGGGGGAAGCAATCAGAAATAAAAAAAAGAAAAAATACACGGGGGAGTATCTTCTGATTCTGTTTACTTTAAGTCCCTTGACTTCCCCTGGAACTTGGTCCCTCTAGCTGGTCTTCTGGCGGAGGGGCCTGTTGTGCTGATTTTCAGGTGTTAGCCCTTGGGGGAGCTGCTCTGCCCCCTGCCTTGTGCAGGGTTCATAGGGGTTTTTTTACCCCGTGACTCCGTAGGAGAAACAACCCCAGTGGCTGCCGCAGCTCTGGACCCCTGGATTCAGCTCCCACAGGAACTCCGTGCTCTCTGTCTGCCGGGGCCTGGAGGCTCCAGGGCCGGGCCGCTGATCTGCTCAGCCCTGGGCAGGAGTGTCCTTGCTGTCCTGGGCCCTCTGGGCCTCTGCTTGTCCCGGGGGGAGGCCAGATCCTGGGCTGTGTCCTGGCACCCTTGGCTCCTGGTCTACGCTGTTGGATTTGTGCTCCCCACCACACTGCCGCCTTTGTGGAGCTGCCGCCCAAGCCCCTCCAAGCTGCTCCCGGAGCCGCGCAGCCCCCTCTGCACGGAGCCTCTTCCTGTGCCCGAGCCCCCCCAAGCTGCTGCTGCCCTGCAGCCCCCTCCGCAGAGCCGCCGCTCGAGCCCCTCAGAGCTGCTGCTGGTCCCACCATGTGCGCTGCAGCCCTTAAGGAGCTCCGTGCACTCTCCTGGACGTGCACGTGTCTGTTAGTGTCCCTGGGAGCCTGAGGGCATCCCCGCCCTCCTGGGGTCCTGCTCTAACTCCCTGAGGGCACCTTTCCGCCCAGGAAGGTCGGTGCAGCTCCTGCTTCTCTGGGACGGAGCTTTCCTGTCCTGGGGACACTCCCCCCGGCCTCAGCCTGGCTCCTCGCAGGGCCCCACTCCCTTAGATGCCTTTGGTTTCTTTATTTCTTTTTCCCCGTCTTCCTACCTTGATAGAAGAGCGAACTCTTCTCACTGTAGCATTCCAGCAGTTCTCTCTTTAAATCTCAGGCCGAATTCATAGATTTTCAGGATAATTTGAAGGTTATCTAGGCAATCTGGTAGGGACTGGTGATTTGGGGACCCTACTCTTCCGCCATCTTGCCCCTCCTCCAGGTTTTCAGATTTGAATGCAATGGTTGTTGTGGGTGTTTCATAAAATGTGACTAATCCACGGAGGGAAGCTCTTGTGCCTCGACTCTTAAAATATTTTGAAGATCAAAGTGTGTTAGACATTTTCAGAGGTTTTAGGAATCACAGGAAATTCTCCTCTAGGATTTTGAAGGTTTCGTGTCTCAGATTTTGGTACTTCATCCATTTTGAGATTATGTTTGTGTTTGGTGTAGCTGAATAGTCCACATTCATTCTTATGCAGGTGGCTGTCCAATTTTTTTCAGATCGACTTGTTGATGAGGCATTTTTTCATTAGATATTTTTTCTTGCTTCTTGAGGAGAAGTTGCCCAAAGAGTTGAGGGTCCATTTCTGCGTTCTCTGCTCTTTTCCATTGATCTATGTGTTGTTTTTGCCAGTATCAGGCTATCTTGATGATAAAGACTTAATAATAGAGCTTTTCTGCAAATACTGTTTTGCCCAACAGTTGTAGGATTTTTTTTTGCCAAAATGTTTCTATTTGACGACTTAGGAAAGGAATTGAAGAAGATGCAAAGAGGTGGAAAAACTTCCGTGCTTATGGATTAGAACAATGAATATTGTGAGGGCACCTGTGTTGCTCAGAGTTTGAGTGCCTGCAATTGGCTCAGGTTGTGATCCTGGGGTCCTGGGATGGTGTCCTGCATCAGGCTTTTGGAAGGGAGCCTGCTTCTCCATCTGCCTATGTCTCTACATCCGTCTGTGACTCTCGTGAATAAATAAAAAAAATATTTAAGACAAAATGAAAAATAACTATTGTGAAAATCTCTATGCTGCCCAGAACCTTTTACATATTCAAAGCAATTCTTATCAAATCATCCTGGACATTTTTTCGCAGAGTATGAACATATAATCCTAAGATTTTTATGGCACACACAGAAATATTAGGGACACATTGATGCTCTGGCATTGCCCTGCTGTATTTGTTTTGAAAAGTATCCGTTAGCCTCCCTTATCCAGTGAAGGGTGCATTTTCCCCTGGAACTAGGAATAACATGTTGCAAAACATAGGTATCTCTCAAAAGTCACAGTGGACACACAGAAGGAGAATAATGATATAAGAGAGTCAGAGATACTCAGACACTTTGGATCTTCAGTATAAGGATGTTCTTTTATAACGTTTCCAGAAGATGAGTATGCGATGACCCAGTGGGATTTGTGTCTCTCCATCACCTTACAGGGTTGTGTTGTAGTGATGGTTGTGACATATGTGCCTTGTCACTTGCGAACATGTGGTGCCCTGTGTCCTCATTTCAAACCCACATCAGTGACTCTCCCTCTGGGCATGAGTTCAGATTCCCTTTAGGGTTTCCTCAATGGAACCCGTCAAGGGACCTACATGACTTATTTACTCTTTCTCATTATATTTAAATGCAATCATTTTTGTCATGGGATAGGCAAAAACCAGGTAACATGACCTGGTCATGTTGATATCTAACAGCCCTACCATCCTAATCCATAGTCTACATGTGAACTTACATGACGGTGAAGCTGTTTCAGGGAAGGTTAGTCCACTCATGGTCAGCAAGGCAGTGGAGCAGCTCCAAAGGCCCAGAAGCAAGGCAGTAGTTGGCTTTGCCAATTTCAGTAATATTTATACACATACCAGCTGTCTCCAAACACGCACACTCAGAACATAATGGGAGAGGATGGAGCAAGGGATGGAGCACACATTTCCTCTGGCAGTGTGCAGACCTGGATCTGAGATGGGCTTGGATGAATTTGTAAATTCACAGTGCAGTTGGCAGTGGATTGTTATCATTTGCTATTGGTTTAGTTTCCTCTTTAGATGCTCACACCCTACCTAGTTGAGGCCTGTTTTTGGGATTTTGTGACTCTCTTCCTGGCTGCATCAGAGAGCTGTTCTGAACATGGCCTCCTACCTCTGGCCTGGGGTTGAATGTTTGCACTTCCAGTCTTCAGAGAGGCCTCACAGGAGAGCCATCAAGCCCTTTCTGTCCTCAGTTTACTACTGAACCCCATGTTGACCCTGCTTGTGTCTAAGCTGGTTTATTTCTGGCATATGAATGAGTCTGTAAATGTCAATAAGAGGGATTCCTTTGGTGTGGACCTGGGATGGTCCTCTGAGCAAGGGTCTCATGGTCTCTTACTTTCTGCTTGCTGGTCTCAGGTAGAAGTCACAGGAACAAACAGGGTTCAGTTTATGGAAACACAAATCACAACGCCTGCACTCAGACATAATATTTACCCATCTCCAGAATCCTGTTCTTCTTAATCATCCGTCACATGGTGCCATTTTTTCTTTGTAGGACTCAGGGGGACCGCGGATCCTGGAGATTTCCCCACTTTGCCACTTGAGCACCATCATACCAGGTTCGCTCCATGCAGGACCAGCATTCTTTTTTTTTTAAAATTGGTGTTCAATCTGCCAACATACAGAATAACACCCAGGGCTCAAACCATCAAGAGCCCACATCCGTGCCCATCACCCAGTCACCCCCACCCCACCCACCTCCTTTTCTACCACCCCTTGTTCGTTTCCCAGAGTTAGGAGTCTCTCATGCTCTGTCTCCCTTTCTGATATTTCCGACTCATTTTTTTCTCCTTTCCCCTTTATTCCCTTTCACTATTTTTATATTCCCCAAATGAATGAGGCCATATAATGTTTGTCCTTCTCCGAATGACTTATTTCACTCAGCATAGTACCCTCCAGTTCCATTCATATTGAAGCAATTCGTGGGTATTTGTCGTTTGTAATGGCTGAGTAATATTCCATTATATATATAAACCACATCTTCTTTATCCATTCATCTTTCGATGGACACCGAGGCTCCTTCAACAGTTTCCTGCCACATTTACTATCAAAAATTCCCGATATATCTGTCGAAGGGTTCAAGGGTAGATATTTTTCTTCTCTTAGATGGAATATACTATTTGAATGTAAAAGGAATTCATAAAAAACTTACAGTGGAAAGGCAGCATTACACTGTTCATTAAGGAGGGATAAGAAAAATAGAAATATAGGCTACACAATGGAAAATGTTCATCCTCACACCAGTTTATTATATCCCAAACTCTGTATGAATGCAGCTCATTCTGCATCAGGTAAGCTTATCAAAGCCATTACAGAAAATCAAAGATTTGACTGGAGTGACACACAGTGACTGAGTTGATAGAGAGTTACAAATCAAACTTCATTACCTGAATCACTCTGAAATTCAGCTAAATTCTAAATTTAGCAAAATCATGTGATCCTTGATACAGCAGGGGTCCACATATCTCAGGAACCCTGCCAGTCTGTCCATCAGGTGTTTCAAGAAGGTCAGTAAGTCCTGTGGAGAGGAGCACAGGCCAAGATTCTGACTCACTGAAATGTGCACAAGGACATATGAACAAATCCTCTACAATTTAAGGGGTAGGAAAAAATCACTCTATGGGGACACTTGACACCTAAAAGCCAAGATTTACATGCAAAAAGCATTACAGAGTACCACGTGGATACAAAGTCTGAAGTCTGGAATATTACTTAATAAAAACATAGTTTCTCAAAGCAGTCAATATGAGCACACAAAGGCAGTCACAACAGTTTGACAAGTAGGACAAGAGGAGAACAGGTAGGACTCGAGATCCAGGAGTTATCAGGTAACATTCAAAAACATGGTGTGATGAAAAATGCCACTAAACAATTATGAAAAATAAGGGAAGAAAGTTGGAGGAGGTCCTTTCATTGATCCTTCAGGTGTAGATATCAGCTCATTGTGTGTGACCTCTACCATCCCCTTGTTGAAACCTAAGGCCCATGAGATGCGAGGAGGAGGTGGGGCCTTGGGGAGCACGTAAGTCAGCAGATGGATCCCCATGATGGGATCAGGAACCTTTTTCACCAGGACTTGGAAATCTCAAAAAAAAATAAAAAATAAAAAAAAAAAAAAAGGACTTGGAAATCTCCATGCGTCCTGCTCCATGTGAGGTGAGAGGGAAAGGACTGACTAGGACGTGGGTGCTCTCCAGACACCACATCTGCATGCACCTGGATGTCAGATGTCGCAGACTCCAGAACTATGGGAAATGAAGGTCTTTCTTTTGATTTGCCAAATCCATTTAGATGTTACAGCAGCCAGCATAGGCTAAAGTTTTCTTCTCCTCCTTCTTCTTCTTCTTCTTCTTCTTCTTCTTCTTCTTCTTCTTCTTCTTCTTCTTCTTCTTCTTCTTCTTCTTTTTTCTTCTTCTTCTTCTTATAATAATAATAATAATAATTAGTATTATTATTATTTAATTAAATACAATTTTCCAAAATTTACTATACACCCAGCGCTCATTGCATCATGTACCCTACTTAATGCCCATCACCCAGTTACCCCATCCCCACAACAACCTCCCTTCCAGTGACCCTCAGTTTAATTACCAGAGTTAAGTGACTCTCATGGTTTACCTTCCTCTCTAGTATTACCCCGGTCAGTTCCACTCCTTCTCTTTTGGTCTTTTTCAATATTTCTTATATTCCACATATGACTGAGACCATATCATTGCCTATCAGTGATTGGCTTATTTTCTTCAATATAATACCTCAAGTTCCAACCATGTGGACGTGAATGTTCCTTCATGTTATACAAAATTTCTAACAACTTAATTATACTTCAATTTATATATAAACCACATATTCTTTATCCTTTTTCCTGTCGAGGAACACCATAGTTCCTCCAAGTTTAATTATTGTGGACATTGCTGCTGTGAACATTGGGGTGCAGGTGACCTTTATTTAACAATATCTGTGTCTCTGAAGCTAATACCCAGTTTAGCAATGGCTGGGTCATAGGGTGGCTCTATTCTCAGTTTTTGAATAAATTTGATTCCATTATCTGAGGAGCCTGCACCAGCTTTCATTCCTACCAACAGTGGAAGTGTTCTCCCTTTCTCCACATGCTCTGCAATATTTGTTATTTCCAGCTGTGTTAGTGTATCCATTCTGAGTTGTAGAAGTGGTATCTCCTTGCGATTTTCATTTGTATTTCCCTGATAAAAATTCATGTGGATCATTTTGTTTTTTTAATAATAAATTTATTTTTATTGGTGTTCAATTTGCCAACATACAGAATAACACCCAGTGCTCATCCCGTCAAGTGTCCCCCTCAGTGTCTGCCACCCAGTCATCCCCACCCGCCTCCCTCCTCCCCTTCCACCACTCCTAGATCATTTCCCAGAGTTAGGAGTCTTCCATGTTCTGTCTCCCTTTCTGATATTTCCTACCTATTTCCTCTCCCTTCCCCTCTATTCCCTTTCACTATTATTTATATTCCCTAAATGAATGAGACCATAAAATGTTTTTCCTTCTCTGATTGACTTATTTCACTCAGCATAATACCCTTCAGTTCCATCCACATCGAAGCAAATGGTGAGTTTACCTCTTGTAGGAATACATATCATGTTTGTATACCTCTTGTAGGAATACATATCATAAAATTTTCTTAAAATAAATAAAATGAAATTAGAAAAAATAAGTATACAATATACATATAATATAAACATTAAAGAGAAAATTTAAGAACAAAATAATGGTGTGAAGATTAATTACATTAAACGAGTATAGAAATTGGGAAGACAAAAGAGAGAAATGGTCATTCTAAGTAGACAAATATCTGATTCTCTGGGAAAGGAGATTACAGATATATGGAAGAAGCACATTACACAAAATTATAGCACAAATACACCAAGGTCCTACGTGGAGCCTCAGGTGGACGCTGTCTTCTTCCCAAGGTCACCAGCTGGTTCTGAAGATCAGGTGTACACTGTGCACATGCAGAGACCACAAGCTTTTGCTGGACCCATGAGGATCCTCATGGTTAGGATCTGGATTGGAGGACCTCCCACCTGCATGGAACAACCCCTTGATCCTTCAGGTGCTGATATCAGTTCCCTGGGTGTGACCTCTACCATCTGCATGCTGAAACCTATCGCCCATGTGATGTGAGGCAGAGGTGGGGCCTTAGGGGAGCACTTAGGTCAGAAGGTGTGCAGCCTCATGATGGGATCATGTCCCTTATACACCAGGACTGGGAAAGCTCCCACACACTGGACCAATGTGAGGTGACAGGGAATGGACATGCTAGGATGTGGGCGGTGGCCAGACACCACATATGCCTACTATTGGACCTCACTGTTCCCAGGCTCCAAGTCTATGGGAATGAGTGTCTGTTGTTTGATTCATCAAGTCCATGTAGGATGTTCCAGCAGGGGACCCAGGATAAAGTAGTTTATATTGTCTTTATTTAAATGCAATTTGCCAGCATATTGTATAACACACAGTCCTCTTCACATCACATGCCCTCCTTAATGCTGATCTGTTATGCCCAATATTGCAAATCCGAGAAACCCCCAAGGAGCCGACACCGATGCAAATGCAAGAGGGTTTATTAGCAAGCTCGATCTTGGATCCCAGTATACCCAACACAGTGAAGCAGGGACTTTGACCCTGAAGTGGGTTACAGCTGGTTTTTTTATGGACTGGTCTAGGGGATTTTCAGAAGGGGTGGAGGTATTTCTCAAGTTCTGTTTACATTCTGATATGGGGCTTTCAAGGGCATGGAGCTCTGTTCTCATTCTAATATGGGGCTTTCTGCCACTGGCTTGGGCTGTTGTCTTGTGATATGGGGTTCCCTGCTGAGGACATTCTGCAGTTTTTTCTGTAAAGTTCAGCTCTTATTTACAGGGGCCTAAGATGGGTGTACTTGTGATAATGCTAAACTTGTGATGGAATGGCCTTAATTTTTCTCAGCCTCCACATTTCCCCCTCACAGAGGAACCTAATGAAAGACCAAAACATGGGTCCACGTTGGTCTCTGAGTGAGCCAGGGGGAATGATTAAACCATGATTCAAACCAACCTTGTTGCTGTTCTTGCTCCCGTTTATGTCTAGCCAAAACTTTTCTGACTTTTGCCACAGATTCCTGGACCTTTCCTGAGTGGACAGTAAAGAAGCAACACTCCTCTTTTGTGGCAGCACATAACCCCCCTCCTTGCTTGCAAAAGCCTCTCTACACTTAAGATGCTCCCATCTTTTTAAACCTTAAAAGACTTTAAAAGCAAGGCTGAATTTTGTGCACATTTTTAAATTGCTAATGGGGATTGGTCGTGGCACAAAGAGGACAGAGCATAAGCAACATTAATGGGGTAAGTGAGAACGATGCAGTCTTCGCTTTAGGGGATTGTGGCCTTTCCATTCTGGAACAAAGTCCATGATAATGGCGTGTGGGTCAGCTGTCCAGAAGTGGGTGTAGTGGACCCAGGGAGTAATACCATCATCCTTGAGAGCATTGGGAGTGGTCAGGATCACAATTTAGTGTCCCTTCTAGCGAGGTTGAAGTGTCTGGTGTTGGTATCTCCTCACTTACACCCAGTCACCTGGCCGGTATCCATGGGACCCAGAGGTCGCCCAGTCTCTTAGAAGGCCATCATCTATGGTCACAACTGCTCATGGATTTGTAACATTTGGAGGGAGAAAAGGAGTTAGTGATTATCAAATTCAGCAAGTACCTCAGGTTTTAAATTGGAGATAAGAGGTGGAGGAAGACCGAACATTATCTCGTAGGGAGTCAGTCCGATCTTATATGGGAAGTTCCTCACCCTATATAGGGCGAAGGGGAGGAGAGTCACCCAGTCCCCGCCAGTCTAATTTGTTAAAGTATCTTTTAATATTCTGTTCACCCTCTCTACCTGTCCTGAGCTTTGGGGCCTATATGCACAATGTAATTTCCAGTCTGCCCCAAGTGCTAGTGCCACTCCCTGTGTTACCTTAGAGATGAATCCTGAGCTGTTGTCTGATCCAATCTTAACAGGAAAACCATACCTCAGTTTTTTTACCCAGTGGCCCTCTTCTTTGCAAAAAGCACATTGGTTTTTGTTCAGCTTAGGGCACTCCTGATGGGGACCAGGGCCATCCTCCTTACATGTCCCTGAAGCCAGCATCTTGAGGTGCCTCAGTCGTTCCCGGAGGTCCTCCGTGGTTGTGACCAGCAGGATCTTGGCCAGGCCTCAGGTCTGATGGTCACATAGTTTGGCTTGTTTCTCTTCCTAACTTTCTCTATTATTATAGACTCTTTCTGCTACTATTACTAAGTCCTGCAAGCTCTTCTCTCCTAGTCTCTCTACTCTTGCAATTTCTTTTTAATATCCAAAGCGGCCTGGTTAACAGAAGCCATGATAATTGCAGCCTTTGTTTCTGGGGCTTCTGGGTTCATAGGGGTGTACTGCCTAAAAGCTTCCATGATTCTATCTAAGACGGCTGCTGGACTCTCATCCTTACCCTGTCTCACATCATATACCTTGGCCAGATTGGTAGGCTTGCAAGCGGCAGACTGGAGACCTGCCATTAGAGTCTGGTGGTAGACCTGGAGCCTCTCCTTACCTTCAGCTGAGTTGTAGTCCCAGGTGGGGCGGGATAAAGAGAAGGCAGCATTTATGAGGTCTGGGTTTTGAGTCAGCTGTCTGTCCTCTCCCAGGACAGACTTCCAGGCTTCCATCTGAATTCGTTGTCTCTCTTCGGTGGTGAAGAGATCCTGCAAGAGCTGTTGGCAGTCATCTGAAGTAGGCTGGTGGATAAAGAGAATAGTATCTAAAAGCACGATTAGATCTCTTGAATCTGGAATCTCCAACCAGGCACATGCACATGAGAATCAGCTCAGCAAGCCGCACCCCAAGAACGCCAACTGTAAGGTCAGGAGAGGAGCAAGTTCTTGACCAGCAGCACTGGAAACCTAGAGGGGTATATGAGGGATTTACAGTATATAGAACTAGATGGTACTCTTCCTTTCTTTCCTGTTTACTTTTGGTTTTTCCCCTTTTTAATTCTTCTTTTCCTTTTTTTCCTCTCCTTTGTGATTCTTGGAATTTATTGTTTACTACTTAGTTTTAAAATTTGATTTTCAGTTAAGGGGATCTTTTGCTTTATTTCATTCTGTATTTTGTTTTCAATTTCTGGCCTCCTACCTTGTCAGAATTATCTAGGGTGAAATTTACTCAGGTTGTGGTTAATATTCTTGATGCAGCCCGCTGAAACTGTCACTCTGCACTGAGAAAAATGGCTAGACAGAAGAAATAACCACAAAAGAAAGAAACAGAAATAATATTCTCTGCCTCAGACTTACAGAACTTGGATTACAACTCGTATTCAGAAAGCCAATTCAGAAGCATAATTGGAAAGATACTAGTGGCTCTGGAAAAAGCATAAATGATCAAGAGACTTCATGAATTCAGAATTTACATCTAATTAGACAAAATTTAAAAATCTCAATCGAATGAGATGCAATCTAAACTGGAAGTCCTAATGATGAGTCTGTTTTCTTAATAATAAATTTATTTTTTATTGGTGTTCAATTTGCCAACATACAGAATAACACCCAGTGCTCATCCCATCAAGTGCCCACCTCAGTGCTAATGATGAGTCTTAATGACATAGAAGAAAGAGTGAGTGACATAGAATACAAGTTGATGGCAAGGAAGGAAGCTGAGAAAAAAAAGGGAAAACAAAAGACCATGAGGAAAAGTTAAGGGAAATAAATGATGTGGGTGCACACTCCTCACCACTTCTTGTCCTGAAGGCCCAGGAGCAGGTTCAGATGGAGGTTCTGGGCAGGTTTCCTGTAGGGCTCTATATCTTCTCCATGGAGCATATTCCCCCAGGGAGCCTCTATAGACTCAAGATTATGAGTTGACTACTTCAGTGTGTGATTTTAAAATTTGTTTCTTTATAAGAAACAGTTATTTGTATATTCACAGAGCACACAGTTGCTTACACTTCTTACACTTGTCACTAAATAGGAATAAATTACAAATATCTCCATTTTGAGGATGTCCAAAATAGGTTAACCTATATAAGCACCTATAAAAAAATCGACGTAGAGAGAAACAATATGAAATATTGGAAAATGGTTAGTGATCTCAAGAAAGCAGCACAAATCATGAAATGATAATAGAAGATGCCTGAGGTACTACCCAGGGTCTCAGGTGGAACCTGTCTTCTCCCAAGGTCACCAGGTGGTACTGAAGGTCATGGGTACACTGTGCACAGAGACCAGAAGCTTCTACTGGATCCATGTTTATCCCCAGGATGAGGAGCTGGATTGGAGAACCTTCCATCTGCAGGGAATAACTCATTGACCAGTCAGGTACTGATATCAGTTCCCTCTGTGTGACCTCTACCATGCCTATGTTGGAACCTAATGACATTGAAATTTGGAAGGAGGTGGAGCCTTAGGGGAACACTTAGGGAAGGAGGGTGAAGCCTCAGGATAGGACCCTATCAAAACACCACCAACACTTTTCTAGGGAATGGAACAAGCCTAAAATTTGTAAATAAACAGAAAAGATTCTGAGTGAGCAAAAGAATGTTGAAACAAAAAACAAATCAGGGCAGCCCGGGTGGCTCAGCGTTTTAGCACTGCCTTTTTGTCCAGGGCTCGATCCTGCAGACATGGGAACAAGTCCCATATCCGGCTCCCTATATGGTGCCTGCTGCTCCCTCTGCCTGAGTCTCTACCACTATCTCTGTATCCTTGTGTCTCTCATGAGTAAATAAATAAAAACTTAGAAAAAACAATGCAAAAGTCAGGACAAACGTATGGTCTCATTCATTTGGGGAATATAAATAATAGTGAAAGGGAATAGAAGGGAAGGGAGAAGAAATGTGTAGAAAATATCAGAAATGGAGGTAGAAAATGGAAGACTCCTAACTCTGGGAAATGAACTAGGGGTGGTGGAAGGGGACGTGGAGGGGGGAGGGCATGAATGGGTGACGGGCACTGAAGGGGGCACTTGACGGGATGAGCACTGGGTGTTATTCTGTATGTTGGCAAATTGAACACCAATAAAAATAAATTTATTATTTAAAAATACTGCAATAAACATAGGATGCACGTAAAAAAAAATAAAACAGACAATGCATCCTTAAGACATGAGAAAATGCTTTCTGCCCCAGACTGGAGGACCTACCAGTAAAAGTAACAAGAAAACTACATTAAAAAAAAGAAAAAGTGGTAACCTTGAAAGAAAATAATTAGTTTTCCTATGACAATGTCTTAATAGAGTCAATGAGTAAAAATGTCACATAAAACCTGGAAGAAATAACTCATGAACTCAGCAAAAGAATCAGTATATAAAATCAGCAAATAAAATAAAGATATATTCCTACAAAATAAATAAAAATTACATGTACAAAATTAACAAAATAATCCGATTTCCACTAGCACCAAAAATAAATATTTAGGATTAAAATTTATTAACAAGATGAAAATTCTCCAGAAAATGACCTATACTGATGTGTCTTTTGAAATGAACCAAGAAATTCAAAAATAACTGTCATTAGAACTTCATATAGTCAGAGAGCCATCTACACAAATTGCTATAGAATTGTGGTGCAACACTTGTGTTGGCTTTAAATACACGAATGTAAGTCTGTAGCTGGTTATTTGGTCAGAGGACATGCAAATAGGGCTCTCCCTTCACTGATTAAACCAGCCCAGTCCCGACCCTGCAGCTGGGAGAGGAGCCCCAGCCCCAGCATCCCCAGGTGACCCGATTCAGTGATCAGGACACAACACAGACAAATTACCATGGAGTCTGTGCTCGGCTGGGTTTTCCTTGTCGCTATTTTACAAGGTAATTCATAGAGAATCAGAGACCTAGAGTCTGTGAGTGAAGGTGAGTGAGCAAAACAGGGGATGTGGGACAGTTGTTTGACCAGGATGTCTTGTGTCTGCAGGTGTCCAGGGTGAGGTGCAGCTGGTGGAGTCTGGGGGAGACCTGGCGAAGCCTGGGGGGTCCCTGAGACTCTCCTGTGTGGCCTCTGGATTAACCTTCAGTAGCTACAGCATGAGCTGGGTCCGCCAGGCTCCTGGGAAGGGGCTGCAGTGGGTCACAGCTATTAGCTATGATGGAAGTAGCACATACTACACTGACGCTGTGAAGGGCCGATTCACCATCTCCAGAGACAACGCCAGGAACACAGTGTATCTGCAGATGAACAGCCTGAGAGCCGAGGACACAGCTGTGTATTACTGTGTGGACACAGTGAGGTGAACTCAGTGTGAGCCCTGACACAAACCTCCCTGTAGAATGGGTTCAGGACCACCAGGGGGTGCACACTCCTCACCACTTGTGTCTTGAAGGCCCAGGAGCAGTTTCAGATTGAAGTTATGGGCAGGTTTCCTGTCAGGGACGGGGCTTCCTCTCCATGGAGCAGTTTCCCCCTGGGAGCCCCTCTGAACACTTGATTATGTGTTTACCTATTCAGTCTCTTTCTTAGAGACCTAGAATTCAAATATAGAACTTGCACTTACTTGTACTTAAATTCTCCTGACCCGAAATTTTAATCAATTACAAATAACTCAATTCACATCATCTTAACCTTTGAATGAGTTCTAGTAGTAATCACTGTGGATCACAGGACCCCAAGCTAACATGCTGTCTTGCACATTGCGGTATAGCAGAATCCCCAGTCAACACAAGAGTAAAGAGACATTCTACAAAAATGTTAATAACAGCCTGGGAGTGAGAGAGATTTCCTGCATGACATCATGACATGGTAGGGATGTGGACTCAGAGGTCATTCACACAAATGCACACACACACACACACACACAATCACAAGAGTATAACCATTCATCACCTTCACCTTCATGTCTGATGAGTGCCAGGCAGGCCTCTCATCAGGTCATAAATGCCTGGATGGTGCTGGGGAAGGACACTGGCTCCGGGTGTGTGCTGTGGGTCAGTGGTGGGACGGGGTCCTGCTCCAGGAGGGGCTTGTGTGGAGTTAGTGTCCCAACTTCATCAAAAGAGGGAACTCCTGGGTTACTGTTTGATTTCTTATCCAATGGGTGCAGGAGAAGAATGAGCAAGGAATGTCAGGGAGGTAACAGGCAGTAAAGACTGGACATGGTGTGAGGAATCATTTCACTAAACAAGCATCAAACTGGAAGGAAAAAATAGAATCATGGTCATTCTCAGTAGACAGATGTCTGAATCATAGGGAAAGGAGATGAATAATATATGGAAGCAGCACGAAACTTTAAGTAATAATACAAATAGGCCAAGATCCTACTCAGGTCTCAAATGGAAGCTGTCCTCTCCCCAAGGTCACAATCTGGTTCTGAAGGTCATGTACACACCATGTGCTCAGAGACCAGAAGCTTCTACTGGATCAATGAGGAACCTCAGTGTTAGGAGGTGGATTGGAGAACCTTCCACCTGCAGGGAATAACCCATGGATCCTTCTGGTGCTGACGTCAGTTCAGATTCTGATCCAGGAATTAGAGAGACCCCCCCTAAAATCAATAAAAACCGTTCAAAACCTCGAAATTTAATAGTGAAACTTGCAAATTTCAAAGATAAAGAGAAGATCCTTAAAGCAGCAAGACACAAGAAATCCCTGAATTTTATGTGGAGGATATTAGGGTATGAGCAGACCTCTCCACAGTGACCTGGTGGCCAGAAAGGCCTGACAGGATATATTCAGGGTCCTAAATGAGAAGAACATGCAACCAAGAATACGTTATCCAGCAAGGCTCTCATTCAAAATGGAAGGAGAGATAAAGAGCTTCCAAGACAGGCAGGAACTGAAAGAATATGTGACCTCCAAACCAGCTATGCAAGAAATTTTAAAGGGGAATCTTAAAATTCACCTTTAAGAAGGATTTCAGTGGAATAATCCACAAAACAAGGACTGAATAGATATCATGATGACACTAAACTCATATCTGTCAATAGTAACACTGAACGTGAACGGGCTTAATGACCCCATCAAAAGGCTCAGGGTTTCAAACTGGATAAAAAAGCCGAACCAGGGATCCCTGGGTGGCGCAGCGGTTTGGCGCCTGCCTTTGGCCCAGGGCGTGATCCTGGAGACCCAGGATCGAATCCCACGTCGGGCTCCTGGCACGGAGCCTGCTTCTCCCTCTGCCTGTGTCTCTGCCTCTCTCTCTCTCTCTCTGTGTGACTATCATAAATAAATAAAAATTAATAAAATAAATAAATAAAAAAGCCGAACCCATCTATTTGCTGTCTACATGAGACTCATTTTAGACAGAAGGACATCTACAACCTGAAAATAAAAGGTTGGAGAACCATTTACCATTCAAATGGTCCTCAAAAGAAAGCAGGGGTATATCTTATATCAGATAAACTAAAATTTACCCCGAAGACTGTAGTGAGAGATGAAGAGGGACACTATATCATACTTAAAGGATCTATCCAACAAGAAGCCTTAACAATCCTCAATATATATGCTGCGAATGTGGGAGCTGCCAAATATTTAAACCAATTAATAACCAAAGTGAAAATGCTTAGATAATAATACACTTATACTTGGTGACTTCAATCTAGCGCTTTCTACCCTCGAAAGGTCTTCTAAGCACAACATCTCCAAAGAAACGAGAGCTTTAAATGATACACTGGACCAGATGGATTTCACAGATATCTACAGAACTTTACATCCAAACTCAACTGAATACACATTCTTCTCAAGTGCACATGTAACTTTCTCCAGAATAGACCACATACTGGGTCAAAATCGGGTCTGAAACGATACCAAAAATTGGGATCATCCCCTGCATATTTTCAGACCATAATGCCTTGAAATTAGAACTAAATCAAATTGAGAAGTGTGGAAGGACCTCAACCACGTGGAAGTTAAGGACCATCCTGCTAAAAGATGAAAGGGTCAACCAGGAAATTAAGGAAGAATTAAAAAGATTCATGGAAACAAATGAGAATGAAGATACAACCATTCAAAATCTTTGGGATGCAGCAAAAGCAGTCCTGAGGGGGAAATACATCGCAATACAAGCATCCATTCAAAAACTGGAAAGAACTCAAATACAAAAGCTAACCTTACACCTAAAGGAGCTAGAGAAAAAACAGCAATGGACCCTACACTCAGCAGATGAAGAGAGTTAATTAAGATTCGAGCAGAACTCAATGAAATCGAGACCAGAAGAACCGTGGAACAGATCAACAGAACCAGGAGTTGGTTCTTTAAAAGAATTAATAAGATAGATAAACCATTAGCCAACCTTATTGAAAAGAAGAAAGAAAAGACTCAAATTAATAAAATCATGAATGAGAAAGGAGAGATCACTACCAACACCAAGGAAATACAAACGATTTTAAAAACATATTATGAGCAGCTATATGCCAATAAATGAGGCAGTCTAGAAGAAATGGAAGCATTCCTGTAAAGCCACAAACTACCAAAATATCATGGACTTTCTTCAGAGCGTTGGAACAAATTATTTTAAGATTTGTATGGAATCAGAAAAGACCCCGAATAGCAGAGGGGAATTTTAAAAAAGAAAACCATAGCTGGGGGCATCACAATGCCAGATTTCAGGTTGAAATTGAAACCACAGCTGCCTTTCCTAATTCAACCAGGCCCACACCTCACTTTCATCCTGTCCAAACACCCATCATCTCATGACATCCGTGTTTCAGGACTTCCTGCACTGATGGGAAAGGCCTGTTAATACTAGGTGCTATTGGATACTCAGAAAGCATGAACAAGTGTCTACTGGCATTAATCTGGAGCTACTATTCCTCTATAGGGAATAGGTCAGATCTCGACGATTCAGGTTTACTCTGTGCTGTTCCCCTTAATTTCACCACCTGACATCAATAACGGATGTCTGTTTCTAATTCAATATTTTGAATGTAATGTCTAGTTCTAGATATTATGAATCTCTCGACTTCCCCTGGAGATTTCCTACGACCCAACAATTGCACTAATGGGATTTACTACAAAGATACAGATGCAGTGAAAGACCACAACACCCACACCCCAATGTTTATAGCAGCAAGGTCCATAGTAGCCAAAGTGTGGAAGGAGACTCGGTGTCCATCGAAAGATGAATTGATAATGAAGATGTGGCCTATATATACAATGGAATATTACTCAGCCATTAGAAATGAAGAACACCCACCATTTGCTTCGACGTGAATGGAACTGGAGGGTATTATGCTGAGTGAAGTAAGTCAGTCGCAGAAGAACGAATATATGGTCTCATTCCTTTAGGGAATATAAAAAGTAGTGAAAAAGAGTAAAGGGGAAAGGAGATAAAATGAGTGGGAAATACCAGAGAGGTCGACAGAATATTAGAGACTCCTAACTCTGGGAAAGGAACTCTGGGAAGGGGTAGTGAGTGGTAAGGGAGGTCGCCGGAGGTAGGGGTGACTGGGTGACGGGCTATGAAGCTTGACCTGATGAGCACTGAGTGTTATACTATATGTTGGCAAAGTGCACTGCAATGAAAAATAATTAAGAAATAAAATTTGAAAAACAAAAAAAACTTCAGATAATGAGGAATAATCCTAACCAAAGAGGAAAGGACCTATAGTCTAAAAATTCTAAAATACATATGACAGACATTAAAGAAGACAGAAATATATGGAAAACAGTCTATTCTCTTGTATTGGAAATATAAATATTCATATAATATCTAAGCCACCAACAGCAATCTATGCATCCAATATGAACACTATCAAAACACCACCAACATTTTTCTAGGGAATGGAACAAGCATAAATTTTAGAACTAAACAGAAAAGATTCTGACTAGGCAAAAGAATGTTGAAACAAAAAACAAATCAGGGCAACCTGGGTGGCTCAGCATTGTAGCACTACCTTTTTGTTCAGGCCTGATCCTGGAGACCTGGGAATGAGTCCCATATCAGGCTCCCTGAATGCTGCCTGCTGCTCCTTCTGCCTGTGTCTCTGCCATTCTCTCTGTCTCTCTGTGTCTCTCATGAGTAAATAAATAAACCTTAAAAAAAAGCAAAAGCCATCACAATTCCGGATTTCAAAGTTGTGATCGTCCAAACAGTATAATAGTGGCAGTAAAACAGGCACATGGTCAGTGGAATAGAATAGAGAACCCATAAATGGACACACAGCTCTATGGTCAACTTATCTTCAACAAAGTACAAAAAACTATCAACTGGAAAAAGGACAATCTCTACAACAAGTGGTGTTGGGAACATTGGACAGCTGCAAGTAGAAGAATGAACCTGGGCCATTCTTACATTCCACACAAAGATAAACTCAGAGTAGATGAAAGACCTAAATGTGAGGCAAGAAACCATCAAAATCAAGGAGATTTTGTGACCTCGGCCGCAAACGGGTTCCTGGTACTCGCATCTCCAAAGGGAAGGGAAACAAAAGTAAAAATGAACTCTATGGACTACACCAAGGAAGGAGCTGTCTTACAGCTGTGGAAACACTCAACATAATTTAAAGGCAACCTAACGAATTGGAAATATTGGGATCCCTGTGTAGCTTGAGCATCTGTCTTTGGCTCAGGGAGTCCTAGAGCTCTAGGATTGAGACCAGCATCAGGCTCCCTGTGGGGAGCCCACTTCTCCCTCTGCCCGTCTCTGCATCTCTCTCTCTCTCTCTCTCTCTCTGTCTCTCTCTCTGTCTCTCATGAATGAACAAATAACATCTTCCAAAAGAATAAAAACAATGGGAGAAGAGATTTGCAAATCTATCTCCAGATTATGGCAGGTTTCCAAAATCGAAAAACAAATTACCAAACTAAACAACCCAAAGGGAAAACTACAATCATAAATGGGCGGAAGACATGAAGAGACACCCAGTCCTGATTTGAGTTGTCAACTCTCACTTTATATTAGGTAGGTCATCCACATGCAAAATGAAATTTATTGTCTCCTCTAGGTCTGCCTTATATCAACTGCATGATTAGAACAGGCAATGCATCCTGAAGACAAGAGGAAAATACTTTCTGCCCCAGACTGGAGGACCTGCCAGAAAACGTAGCAAGAAAACTACTTTAAAAAAAAAAAGAGAACTTGGTAACCTGTAAAGGAAATAATGAGTTTTCCTATGACAATATCTTAATAGAGTCAATGAGTAAAAACCTTACATAAAAACTGGAAAAATAACTCATGAGCTCAGAAAAAAAATCAGGATATAAAATCAGCAAATAAAATAAAGATATATTCCTACAAAATAACAACAAATTACATATACAAAATAACAAAATAATCCGATTTACACTGGCACGAAAAATAAATATTTAGGATTAAATTTTACTAATAAATTGAAATTTCTCCAGAAAATGACCTATATTGATGCGTGTCTTTGAAAATACACACAGAAACTCAAAAAGAACTGTGCCTAGAACTTCATATAGTCAGAAGGCCATCTACACAAATTGCTATAGAATTGTGGTGCCACATTTGTTCTGGCTTTTATTTTTTTTTTAATTTTTATTTATTTATGATAGTCACAGAGAGAGAGAGAGGCAGAGACACAGGCAGAGGGAGAAGCAGGCTCCATGCACCGGGAGCCCGACGTGGGATTCGATCCCGGGTCTCCAGGATCAAGCCCTGGGCCAAAGGCAGGCGCCAAACCGCTGCGCCACCCAGGGATCCCTGTTCTGGCTTTTAAATACACGAATGTAAGTCTGGAGCTGGTTATATAGTCAGAGGACATGCAAATAGGGACCTCCCTCCACTGATTAAACCGGCCCAGTCCTGACCCTGCAGCTGGGAGAGAAGCCCCAGCCCCAGGATCCCAAGGTGACCTGATTCACTGATCAGGACACAACAGAGACAAACCACCATGGAGTGTGTGCTCGGCTGGGTTTCCCTTGTTGCTATTTTAAAAGGTAATTCATAGAGAACCAGAGACCTTGAGTCTGTGAGTGGAAGTGAGTGAGAGAAACTGGGGATGTGGGACAGTTGTTTGACCAGGATGTCTTGTGTCTGCAGGTGTCCAGGGAGAGGTACAGCTGGTGGAGTCTGGGGAAGATTTGGTGAAGCCTGGAGGGTCCCTGAGACTCTCCTGTGTGGCCTCTGGATTCACCTTCAGTAGCAGTGAAATGAGCTGGGTCCACCAGGCTCCAGGGCAGGGGCTGCAGTGGGTCTCATGGATTAGGTATGATGGAAGTATCTCAAGGTATGCAGACACTGTGAAGGGCCGATTCACCATCTCCAGAGACAATGCCAAGAACACGCTGTATCTGCAGATGAACAGCCTGAGAGCCGAGGACACGGCCATATATTACTGTGCAGACACAGTCAGGGGAAATCATTGTGAGCCCAGACACAAACCTCCCTGTAGGTGGGGATCAGGACCACCAGGGGGTGCGCACTCCTCACCACGTCTATCTTGAAATCCCAGGAGCAGGTGCAGAGGCTGGTTCTGGGCAGGTTTCCTGTCAGGGTCAGGGCTTCCTCTCCAAGGAGCAGTTTCCCCCAGGGAGCCCCTCTCAACACTTGATTATGTGTTTACCTATTCAGTCTCTTTCTAAGAGACTTAGAATTCAATGATATCACTTGCACTTACTTATACTTAACTTTTCCTGACCCAAAATTTTAACCAATTACAAATAACTCCATTGACATCATCTGAACCTTTTCATGAGTCCTAGTGGCACTCACTATGGATCACAGGACCCCAAGCTAACATACTGTCTTGCACATCTTGGTATATTGAAATCCCCAGTCAACACACGAGAAAAGAGACATAATACAAAAATGTTAATACCAGCCTGGGAGTGAGAGAGGTTCCCAGCTGACATGGTAGGGAAGTGGACTCAGAGGTCATTCACACACACACACACACACAATAATGAGAGTATAACCTTTCATCACCTTCACCTTCATGTCTGATGAGAGCCAGGCCGGCCTCTCATCATGTCACAAATGCCTGTATGGTGCCAGGGAATGACACTGGCTCTTGGTGTGTGTTGTGGGCAAGTGGTGGGTATGGCGTCCTGCTCCAGGAAGGGCTTGTGTGGAGTTAGTGTCCCAACTGCATCAAAAGAGGGAACTCATGGGTTATTGTTTGATTTATTTTACTTTGGGTGGAGGAGAAGAATGAGGAAGGAATTTCAGGGAGCTCCCAGTTAATAAAGACTGGATATGGTGTGAGGAATTTCACTAAACCAGGGTAAAACCGGAAGGACAAAAGAGAAACATGGACATTCTCAGTAGACAAGTGTCTGAATCATATGGAAAGGAGATGAATAATATATGGAAGCGGCACAAAACTTGAAATAATAATACAAATAGTCCAAGATCCTATCCAGGTCTCAGATGGATGCTGTCCTCTTCCCAAGGAACCATCTGGTTCTGAAGGTCATGTGTACTTGGTGTGCTCAGCGACCAGTAGCTTCTACTGGACCATGAGGATCCTCAGGGAGAGGAGCTGGATTGAAGGACCTTCGACCTGCAGGGCAAAACTCATGGATGCTTCAGGTGCTTATGTCAGCTAACTGGTTGTGACCTTTACCATCCCTGTGGTGAAACCTAATGTCCATGATATGGGGGAGGAGATGGAGCCTTAGGGGACCATTTAGGTTTGGAAATGCAGCCTCATGATGGGATCAGGGCCCTTATACACCAGGATTGGGAAAGCTCCCTGCACCCTGGCCCGTTTTGAGGTGCCTGGGAAAGGACGGGGTAGGATGTGGGCGCTCTCCAGACACCACAGCTTCCTGTCCCTGGACCTCAGATGACTGAGACGCCAGATCTGTGAGAATGAGTGTCTGTTGTTTGATCTGCCCAGTTCATGTATGATTTTCCAACAGGGGGCAGAGGCTGAAGTAATTTTTTTCTTTATTTAAATTGAATTTACCAACATTCACTATACCCTCAGTGTTCATCACATCACGTAACCTCCTTAACTCCGATCACCCCGTGACCCCATTCCCCACCTCCTTCCTTCCAGTGACCCTCAGTTTTTTTCCCCAGACTTAAGTGTCTCTCATGATTTGTCTTCCTCTCTAGTCTTACCCCACTTTTTCACTCTTTCCCTTATGGTCTCTTTCAATATCAATGAGACCATATCATTGCCTTTCTGTAATGGATTTATTTCTCTCAATATAATGACTCCAGTTCCATCCATTTGACGGAAATATTATTTCATGATATTCATTGTGTCTGAAGGCTATGTAATATCCCATTGTATATATAAAGCACACCTTATTTTTGTATATTGTTTATTGGAGTGGGATTCGCCAACATATAGCATAACACCCAGTGTTCATCCCATCAAGTGCCCCTCTCAGTGCCCGTCACTCAGTCACCCCCAACCCCCGCCCACCTCCCCATCCACTACCCCTTGTTCTTTTCCCAGAGTTAGGAGTCTCTCAACTTCTGTCACCCCCTCTGATATTTCCACTCATTTCCTTTCCATTCCCCTATAATCCCTTTCACTGTTTTTTATATTCCCCAAGAATGAGACCATAAAATGTTTTTCCTTCTCCGATTGACATATTTCACTCAGCATAATATCCTCCAGTTCCATCCATGTCGAAGCAATTGGTGGGTATTCGTTTTTTCTAATGGCTGATTAATATCCCATTGTATACATAGACCACAGCTTCTTTATCCATTCATCTGTCAATAGACACTGAGGCTCCTTCCACAGTTGGCTGTTGTGGACTTTGCTGCTGTGAACATTGAGGTGCAAGTGTCCCTTCATTTCATTAAATCTGTGTCTTTGGGGTAAATGGCCTTAAGTGCAATGGCTGGTTCCTGAGGTGGCTCTATTCTCATGTTTTAGGACATTCCATCCTGTTTTCGGTAGTGGCTCTACAAGCCTAATTCCCACCAGGAATGAAAGAGGTTTCCACTTTCTCAATATCCTCCCTTATATTTGTTGTTTCTGGTCTTTTTACTTTATCCATTCTGAGTTGTATAAGTGGGATCTTAGTGTGGTTTTCATTTGTATTTCCCTGATGACAAGTCATGTGGATCATTTTCTCCTCTGCCAGTTGGCCATTTGTCAGTCTTCTTTGGAGAAAAGCCTGTTCATGTATTCTCCCCATTTCTTGACTGGATTGATTGTTTTGTTGGGAGCTGAATTTGTTATGGAAATATCTTGTCCTATTCTGCAGGCTGCCTTTTGTTTTGTTGCCTGTTGCGTTGTTGTACAGATTCTATCTTGATGAAGTCCTAACAGTTTATTTTTCCCTTTGTTTCCTATGCCTTTTGAGAGATGCCTTTTTAGCAGTCACTGAAACTGAGGACAAAAAGATGCTACCTGAATTCGCCTCTAGGATTTGGATGAACTGCTGTCTCAGATTTCAGTATTTCATTATTTTGAGATTATCTTTGTGCTTTGTGTAGCAGAATGCTCCACTTTCATTTTTATGCAGGTGGCTGTCCAATATTTTTCAGATCCATTTTTGGATGTGTATTTCTTTCATTAGATATTTTTTTCTTGCTTTTTGAGGAGTAGTTGTCCATAGAGCTGAGGGTCCCTTTCTGCGTTCTCTGCTCTGTTTCATTGATCTATGTGTTGTTTTTGCCAGTACCAGGCTATCTTGATGATAAAGGCTTTATAATAGAGCTTCTCTACAAACATTGTTATGCCCTCCTGCTGTAGTTTTGTTTATGTTTTTTTTTTCCAAAATGATTCTACCTGTTTGGCAACTTAGGAAAGAAATTGAGGAAGACACAAAGAGATGGAAAACATTCTGTGCTTACAGATTACAACAACGAATATTGTCAGGGCACCTGTGTTGCTCAGAGGTTTAGTTTCTGCAATTGGCTAGGGTTGTGATCCTGGGGTCCTGGGGTGGAGTCCTGCATCAGGCTTTTGGAAGGGAGCCTGCTTCTCCCTCTGCCTATGTCTCTTCCTCTGTCTCTGTGACTCTCCTGAATAAACGAATAAATCTTTAAAACAAAAACAAAAATATTGGTGATCCCTTCTTGACTCAACGGTTTGGCGCCTCTCTTTGGCCCAGGGTGTGATCCTGCAGTCCTGGGATCAAGTCCCATTTGAGTCTCCCTGCATGGTCTTGCTTCTCCCTCAGCCTGTGTCTGCCTCTCTCTCTCTCTCTCTATCATAAATGCATAAATAAAATCTTAAAAAAAACCAAAAATAAATACTGTGACAATCTCTATGTTGCCCAGAACCTTCTATATATTCAAAGCAATCCTTGAGAAAGCATCCTGGACATTTTTCACAGAGTATGGACATATAATCCTAAGATTTTTATGTCACACACTGAGACATTAGGGACACATGGATGCACTGGCATGGCCCTGCTGTTTTTGTTGTGAGCAGTATGACGTAACCGCCCTCAACCAGTGAAGGGTGCATTTCTCACCTGGAACTAGGACTAATCTTTTGCAAACCATAGGTATCTGTCAAAAAGTCACAGTGGACACACTGAACAGAAAGAGAACAATGATACAAGAGAGTCAGAGATACTCAGACACTTTGAAACTTCAGTTTAAAGATGTTCTGTTATAACATTTCCAGAAGATGAGGATGTGATGACCCAGTGAGATTTGTGTCTCACCATCACCTTACAGGGTTGTGTTGTACTGATGGCTGTTAGGTGTGTCCCTTGTCACTGGATGAACATTTGGTGCCAGTGTCCTCATTTCAACCATCTGTGACTCCCTCTCTGGCCATGAGATCAGTTTCCCTTTAGGATTTCCTCAATGGAACCCCTCAAGGGACCTACATGACTTATTTACCTCTTATCATTTTATTTAAATTCAGTCATTTTTGTCATGGAATTTGCAACAACCTGGTAACATGACCTGGTTATGTCAATATCTAATAGCTCTACCATCCTATTCCATAGTCTACATGTGAACTTACATGACAGTAAAGCTATTTCAGGGAAGGTAAGTCCACTCATAGACAGAAGGCAGGGGAGTAGCTCTGAATCCTCAGAAGGACGGCATTGGTTGGCTGTGATGATTTTATCAACATTTATACAAATAGCAGCTGTCCCCAAACATGAACACTCGGAAAATAGATGTGAGATGATGGTGGAAGGGATGGAGCACACAGTTCCTCTTGCTGTGTGCAGCCCTCGAACTGAGCTGGGCTTACCTGGATGTCTAAATGCACAGTGCAATTGGCAATGGATTGTTATCATTTGCTGTTGGTGTTGTTTCCTCTGTAGATGCTGACACCGCACCTTGTTGAGGCCTGTATTGGGGTTTTGTGACTCTTCCTGACTGCATTGGAGAGCCGTTATGAACATGGCCTCCTATCTCAAGCCTGAGATTGAATGTTTGCACCCCGGAGTCTTCAGGGAGCCCTCATAAGAGAGCCATCAAGCCCTTTCTGTCCTCAGTTGACATCTGAATCATGTGTTCACCATACCTGTCTCTGAGCTGGTTTATCTCAGGCACATGAATGGGTCTCTAAATGACAATATGAAAAGCTCCTGTACTGTGGACCTGGGCTGATCCTCTGAGGGGGTGACATGAGAGCTGGTTTACTTCCTGACTGCTCGTCTCAGAATAGAGGTCCCATGACCACACAGTGTTCAGTTTATGGAAACAAAGCACAACGCCTGCACTCAGACCCAATGTTCACACGTCTTCAGGTTCCTGTCCTTCTTAACCATCCATCACATGGTGCCACTTTTTCTTCTTGGCACTTAGGGGGTCCTTACTTCCAGGAAATTTCCCCATTTTTCCATTTGAGCACCATGATGTGAGGTTTGTCCACCTCAGGAGTAGAATTCTACAAGTTCATATGTTCCTTTCTTGTCCTTAAAATCCTTAACAGTAGCTTCTGCAAGCAACCTCCCTCCTGCTGTCATCCTCATGGTTGTATCTCCCCAATGTCAACACTGCACAGCTCCAACACTCCAAAACCTGCTCAGTATTCTATTAAAAGTCTTGCTGTTGTTGTTTTTTCAACTCTGATCAATTTTATGGATGTTCGAAATGATTCAATAACTATCCAGCTGTTCCAGGGATGTGACAAGGCCTGAGTCCCCCTAATCTTCTGACATGTTAACTTCTCTCTCCCATATTTTCTTATACTAAAGATGGTGTGGCGAATTTTTTCTGATTTATATGTTGTAGGTGAACTTTGGACACTGGTGTTTTGTTTCAGAGTGTCGTAAACATATTTTCGCCCCTACTCTGATTCTGGATCCTAAGGACTCATTTTCGTTTGTACAAGCCTACTGAGTATTGTACTAATATTATATTATGTTTCAAGAAGTAATTATAGACATATGTGGTCCATGCACATAAGGTCATCCAACAAGTGAGATAAGGAACAATGCACCACCTAACAGTGAGACTGGGGCTTCAAGGAGGGCACAGATGCTCCCAAAGGACCAGAATTGCTGGAATATTATTGGTAGGACCCCATGTCTCTGTGCAGGAGACACAGGTGCCATTTGGGTGGTGGGCCCTGCTTGTGGTCTTCCCGATGCATATGATCCATTCAAAGATGGAAAGGGGGGTACCCGACTGTCAGCAGTTTTGTGCCACGTTCAGCCCAGGGCCAGATCCTGGAGATCAGGGATCGAGTCCCACATCAGGTCCATGCATGCAGCCTGCTTCTCCCTCTGCCTGTGTCTCTGCATCTCTCTCTCTGTATGTGTGTGTGTCTCATGGATAAATAAATAAAACATTAGAAATCAAAGACGGAATGGGCTAGATTTGGAAACAGAACAGAAGGCCTGTATGCAGCCAGCAGAGTCAGGGGGACTGATCTAAGAAAACCAATATTACAGTTGATAAGAGACACAAATTGGAATTGGATTGAAACTGAAATTTCCTGCTGCATTTGTTATCAAAAATACCTGATAAATCCGTAGAAGTTCATGGTATATACTTTACTTCCCTTAGATGGAATATAGTATTTGAATGAAAAAGGAATTCTTGAAAAACTTACACTTGCAAGGCACCACTATACTGTTAGTTTAGGAGGGATGAGAAAAATAGAATTATAGGCTATACAATGGAAAATGTTCATTCTGACACGAGTTTATTATATCCAAAACTCTGCTTGAATGAGCTCATTCTGCATCAGGTAAGCTCTTCAAAGCGATTACAGAAGATCACAGAGTTAACTGCAGTGGAACACAGTGACTGAGTTGTTAGAGACTTACAAATAGAACTGCATTACCTGAAACCCTCTGAAATTCAGCTAAATTCTAAATTTAGATTGCAGGAATATTATAGGCAAGACTCCGTGTCTTTGTGAAGTGGACACAGGCATCTTTTGGTTGGTGGGTTCTGCTGGCAGTCTTCCTGATGCATGTGATCCATTCAAAGTTGCAATGTGTTAGATTTGGAGACAGAAGACAAGTCCTGTACATAGCCCATAGGGTCAGGGGGAATTTCAAAATTACGGTTGTTTAAAGGCATAGATTGAAACTGAATTTTCCTGTCACATTTATCAAAAATACCTGATCAATCTGTAGAAGGGTTCAAGGGTAGATATTTTTCTTCTCTTAGATGGAATGTACTATTGGAATGTAAAAGGAATTCATCAAAAACTTACAGTGGAATGGCAGCATTACACTGTTCATTTAGGAGGGATAAGATAAGAAAAATAGAAATATAGGCTATACAATGGAAAATGTTCATCCTGACACCACTTTATTTTATCCCAAAATCTTCATGAATGCAGCTCATTCTTTATCATGTAAGCTCATCAGGACCATTACAGAAAAGCACAGATTTGACTGGATTGACACACAGTGACTGAGTTGATAGAGAGTTACAAATCCAACTGCATTAATTGAAATCCGCTGAAATTCAGGTAAATTCTAAATTTAGCAAAATCATGTGATCCTCAATAAAGGAGGGGTCCACATTTCTAAGGAACCCTGCCACTCTGTCATTCAGGTGTTTCAAGAGGGCCAGTAAGTCCTGTGGAGAGGAGCACAGGCCAGATTCTGACTCACTGAAATGTGCCCAAGGGCAAATCACAAACCCTGAATAATTTAAGGGTAGGAAAAAATCACTGTATGGGGAAACATGACACCTATAAAAACAAGATTTCTGTGCAAATATCATTACAAAGTACCACATGGACAAAAAGTCTGAAGTCTGGGATATTACCTAATAAAAATATAGTTTCTCAAAGTAGTCAATATGAACACACAAAGGCAGTCACATCTGCTCTGTTCACAGCAGTTTGACACAAATGATCCCAAGCTGAGCATATTGTGAGAGGACATGTATATAGGGGCCTCCTTCCATGAACTAAAACAGCCCAGACCTGAACCTGCATGTGGGAGAGGAGCCACATCTCCAGGAACCATAGGTAACCCCAAGCACTGATCAGGTGAGAACACAGACAACTCACTATGGAGTGTGTTCTCAGCTGCATTTTTCTTGACACCATATATAATTCATTATGCTATATATATATATATATATATATATATATATATATATGCCATATATATATTTCATAATATATATCTCAATATGCGAACATATGGCATAACACCCAGTGCTCATCCTGTCAACTGCCCTCCTCCGTGTCTGTCACCCTGTCACCCCAACCCCCCGCCCACATCCCCTTCCACTATCCCTTGTTGTTGTCCCAGAGTTAGGAGTCTCTCATGTTCTGACTCCCTCTCTGATATTTCCCACTCACTTTCTCTGCTTTAGCGTTTATTCCTTTTCACATTTTTTTATATTCCCCAAATGAATGAGAACATATGTTTGTTATTCTCCTATTGAATTACTTCACTCAGCATAATATCCTCCAGCTCCATCCACATTGAAGCAAATGGTGGGTATTTATCATTTCTAATAGCTTAGTAATATGCCACTGTATACATAGACCACATATTTTTTTATCCACTCATCTTTTAATGGACACTGAAGCTCCTTCCACAGTTTAGTTGTTGTGAACATTACTGCTATAAACATTGAGGTGCAAGTGTCTTGCCATTTCACTGAAACTGCATCCTTAACGCTATTTTAAAAGGTAATTCATGGAGAACAACACACCTTGAGAATGTGAGTGGAGATGAAGTGAGAAAAATGGGATGGGTGACCGTATTCTGACCAGGATGTCATCTGTCTGCAGCTGTCCAAGGTGAAGTACAGCTGCTGGAGTCTGGGGGAGACCGAGTGAAACCTGGGGGGTCCCAGAGACTCTCCTGTGTGGCCTCAAGGTTCACCTTCAGTAGCTACAGCATGCATTGTCTCCGTCAGTCTCCTGGGATGGGGCTACAGTGGGTCACATACATTAGCAGTAATGGAAGCAGCACATACTATGCAGACGCTGTGAAGGGTCGATTCACCATCTCCAGAGACAAAGCCAAGAACATGCTTTATCTACAGATGAACAGCCTGAGAGCTCAGGACATAGCCCTGTATTACTGTGCAGATGCAGTGAGGGGACGTCACTGTGAGCCCAGACAGAAACCTTCCTGCAGGGACTCAAGTATCGATGGGATATAGGGGCTCTCATGTCACCAGAGAGTGCTCAGGTCACCAGGCCCTGTTCAGGACAGCAGGGGTGAAATGGAACCAGGATGTATAGGTGAAAGTTCAGGAAAATATCTATTTTCATTTGTCTAAAATACAAAATAAGCTCTTTTGGGTTGAAATCTGGATTAATACAGTTTGTAATATTTTATTTATATTATTGCTCTTAATGTTAGTTTTATGATACAATAATATTTTTAACTATTATTATTTTTATTAGAGTTCAATTTGCCAGCATATAGCATAACACCCAGTGCTCATCCTGCCAAGTGCTCCCCTCAGTGCCCGTCACCCAGTCACCCCAACACTCCACCCACCTCCCCTTCCACTACCCCTTGTTCATTTTGCAGAGTTAGGTGTCTGTCATGTTGTGTCACCCTCACAGAAATTTTCACTCATCTTCTCTCCTTTCCCTTTATTCCATTTCAGTAATTTTTATATGCCACAAATGAATGAGACCATATAATGTTTTTCCTTTTTTGAATGAATTTTTTAATCAGCATAATTCCCTCCAGGTCCATCCATGTCAAAGCAAAAGGTGGGATTTGTCGTTTCTAATGGCTGAGTAATATTCCATTGTATACAAAGACTACATCTTCTTTGATACAATAATATTTTTAAATAAAATAGCTTTGTTTTTGTTACATTGAATTAGCCAACTTATACTACATACTTCTTTTCTGATGTTCAATAATCCATCAGGTGCTTATAACAGTATAGATGACATCATTTGCCCTCTTTAATGCGCGTCACACAATGACCCAATAGATCCACTAACCTCCCCAGCATTATACCTCATTCTGTTTCCTCTAGTTAATGGTTTCTTGTGTTCTGTCTCCCTCTCTAATGATTCCCAGGCTACCCAGCATTAGCCAATGTTACCTTAAAATGTAACATATATCCCACATTAAACAGAAATGATATGATAATTGTCCTCTGATTGACTTATTTTACTCAGCAAAATACCCTCCAGTTCCATCAATGTCACTGTAAATAGTAGGTATTTGATATTTCTGATGGCAGAGTAATATCCCATTGTATATATTCCTCATGATATTTATCAATACTTCTGTTGTGGACGTCATGACTCCCTCCAGAGTTTGGCTATTGTGTACTTTGCTGCTATGAACACTGGGGTTCAGGTGCCCTTTGCATCACTACATCTGTGTGCTTGGGGTAAATACTTAGTAATACAATTCCCAGAGCATATGCCATTCACAACAAAGGAAAGAACCAGAGGTAATACTCTCTGCCATAGATCTAATTAAGAAGGATAAAGTAAAAAATAAGAGCTCCAATACAGGATATTAATTTTAAAGTTACTAGTTGCATTTCAGGAAAGCTAAAACACACTACATTATAACTTAGCATAGAAATGAACAAATTCAGTTGTAAATTAAAAATGATCAATGTGAGATAGGGTCTAAACTAGATGCTAAGGATCCCTGGGTGGCGCAGCGGTTTAGCGCCTGCCTTTGGCCCAGGGCGCGATCCTGGAGACCCGGGATCGAATCCCACGTCAGGCTCCCGGTGCATGGAGCCTGCTTCTCCCTCTGCCTGTGTCTCTGCCTCTCTCTCTCTCTGTGTTACTATCATAAATAAATAAAAATTTTAAAAAAGTGCTCTAAATAGCTATTTAAAAATAAATAAATAAATAAATAAACTAGACGCTGTAACAGCCATGGTAGATAAGGTCGAATGGAGCATAGGTGACATAGAAGACAAGGTGATAGAAAGGAAAGAAGGTGCGGAAAGTAGAGAAAAACAAATAATGGACCATGAAAGGCTTGAAAAATCACTTGTGCCATAAGTTCAAACTAAATTAAAATATTTAGGGCCCAAGAAGGTAAGGAAGAGAGAGAAGGACAGAACGTATATTTGAGAAAATCATAGCAAAGACTCTTTTTCTTTCTTTTCTTGAAAGATTTAATTTATGTATTCATGAGAGACATAGAGAGGCAAAGACATAGGCAGAGAGAGGAGCAGACTCTATGCAGGGAGCCTGATGTGGGACTTGATAGTGTGTCTACAGGATCATACCCTGGGTCAAAGGCAGGTGCTGAACAGCTGAGTCACCCAGGAGTTCCAGCAGACTCTCTTTTTCAATAAAAAGACATATCCAGATTGAAAGTGAGAGAGTAAACTCCCACTGATCATGTCAATGGACTTCAAGAGGAAGGAAGAGGAGCAATACTTATAGGAGCTGATCTGGAATTTAAAACAAAGCCTATAATAAAGGATGAAGAAGGATACTATATCACAAAAATTGTTTATCCAACAGAAGTTCTACCTTTTCAAAATATTCACACTGCTAACTTCGGAGAAGACAAGTGCACAAACCAATTAACCCTAAATTTAATGACACTCATGGCTAGTATTACCTTTACAGCAGGGACATCAATGTCCCCTGACAGCAGTGAGAATCATCTAAGCAGAAGTTCAACAAGAAACAAGGGGTTTGAGAGACATACTGGATCAGACATACTTCACAAGTATATCAGAGCAATTTTCCCAGAGCAGAATACACGTTCTTCTTTATTGCATGTAGAAAATACTCCAGAATTGATCATACACATGGTCACAACTCATGTGTCAAGTGGTACAGAACGGTTGAATTCACTCCATGCATATTTTCAGACCAATATGCTATGAAACAAGAAGTCAGGGATCCCTGGGTGGCGCAGTGGTTTAGCGCCTGCCTTTGGCCCAAGGCGCGATCCTGGAGACCCGGGATCGAGTCCCACATCGGGCTCCCGGTGCATGGAGCCTGCTTCTCCCTCTGCCTGTGTTTCTGCCTCTCTCTTTCTCTCTCTGTGTGACTATCATAAATAAATAAAAATTAAAAAAAATGTTTAAAAAAAGAAGTCAAACCCAATAAAACATGGAAAGCCCATAAAGGACAATGTGATAGCACCTCACACCTGTGAGAATGGGGAAAATTAAAAAGATATGAAACAACAAATGTTGAAGTGGATGTGGGGAAAAGGAACCCTCTTGCATTGCTGGTGGGAATGTGAGTTGGTACAGTCACTTTGGAAAACTGTGTGGTGGTTCCTCAAAGAGTTAAAAATAGAACTGTCCTACAACCTAGCAATTGCACTGATGGGGATTTACCTCAAAGATACAGATGCAGTGAAATGCCTGGACACCTGTGTCCCCATGCTTATAGCAGCAATGTCCACAATAGCCAACCTGTGGAAGGAGCCCTGGTGTCCATCGAAAGATGGATGGATAAAGACGATGTATTTTATATTTACAATGGAGTATTCCTCAGCCACCAGAGAAGAGGAATACCCACCAATTGCTTCAACGTGAGTGGAACTAGAGGGTGTTATGCTGAGTGAAGTAAGTCAATTGGAGGACAAACATTATATGATGTCATTCTTTCGGGTAATATAAAAAATGGGGTAAAGAATTATAGAGGAAATGAGGGAAAATAAGCGGAAAAAATTAGAGAGGATGACAAAATATGAGAGCCTTCTACATCTAGGAAATGAACAGGAGGTAGTGGGAGGAGAAGTGGGTGGGACATGGGATGACTGGGTGATGGGCACTGAGGGGAACACTTGAGCAGATGAGCCGGGGGTGCTATGGTATATGTTGGAATGAACCTTCAATAAAAAATACATAACAATTAAATAAATGCACATAAAAGAACATCTTATTGAAGAAGAAATAAGTGAATGAAGAAATTTAAGAATTTAAGCAAAATTTCAATCAATGAACTTTAAATCACAATCATGCAATCCAGTATGTCTCTAAACCCCTTGTTTCCTTGTAAAGCTTTGGGACACATCAAAAGCCATCCACCAAGGGAATGACAGAACAATACAGGTCTTCTCCAGGACCTGATTGAAATGGGAGCACATCCAGTGCATTAGCAGAGTGAAGATGAGGGTAAAACATATTGCCAGGCTGGTGCTCCCACATGCAGAAGAATGAAAGTGGACACTTTTCTTACATCATCACAACAATGGACTCAAAGATCTAAATGAGTCGGGAAACCATCAGAATCCTCAGGAGAACACAGGCAGCCCTTTTTCTACCTTGGCTGCAACCACTTCTAGACGAGTCTCCAGAGGCAAGTGAAAGAAAAGCAAAATGAAGTATGGCGACTTCATCAAGAAAGAGCATTTTCACACAAAGGAATCACTCAGTGTAATTAAAAGGCAGCCTACAGAATGGGAGAAGATATTTGGTAATGTCTTATCAGATTGAAGGCTTGAATTCATATGTAAAATGAACGTATCAATCTCAACAGTCAACAGTATCTCCAATGAGAATAGGGCAGAAGTTGTGAACAGACTTCCTGTCCTGTCCTGAGATCCCACATCACACCATATATTAGGGAGTTCATTCTCATGCAAAATGAAATTCATTTGCTCTCCTAGATTTGCCATATATCAAACAAAATATTAGAAGAAAGAGTCTGACAGAAAAGAAGGAAAACATCAATGCCTCTAAGTCGAAGATTACCATAGAAATTAGGCAATAATAAAATAAAAGATTTTAAAATCATTCAACAGGAATAAAATAATTTGTTTACATGTACATTGTCAGCAAGGAAAATAATTTCAAAAAACACTTAAAAGGAAGTAATGAACTCAGGGAAAATCCAGGATATCAAATCAAAATAGACCATAAAGTTAATTTCTACACACTAACAACCAAATTTCTGTATAAAATATACAAAACATTCCCCTTTACACTGGTATTACAAATAAATATTTATGATTACACTGGCTTAAGGAGAGAAAATCCTCTTTAAAAATGAACTATATTAATGAGAGTCTTTCAAAAGGCACAGAAACGCAAAAATAACTACTTTGATGGATTAGAAGTTCATAAATTCACTGTACCAACAAAAGAATGTGATCTACCATTGTGAAGTTATGCCTGTATATAACTTGTAAAGAATTGAATCTAAGACTGGAGCTGACTATATAGTCAGAGGACATGCAAATCAGGCCCTCCCTACACTGATTAAACCAACTGAGCCCTGACCCTAAACCTGAGGGGAGCCCCAGCCCCAGCCCCAGGATACCGAGGCGGCCCCATTCAGTGCTCAGGGCACAACACAGACAAACCACCATGGAGTCTGTGCTCAGCTGGGTTTTCCTTGTCACTATTTTAAAATGAAATTCATGGAGAACAAGGGACCTTGAGTCTGTAAGTGGAGGTGAGTGAGCGAAAGAGGGGATGTGGGACCGTTTCCTGACCAGGATGTCTTGTGTCTGCAGGTGTCCAGGGTGAGGTGCAGCTGGTGGAGTCTGGGGGAGACCTGGTGAAGCCTGGGGGTTCCCTGAGACTCTCATGTGTGACTTCTGGATTCACCTTCAGTAGCTATTGGATGAGCTGTGTCCGCCAGGCTCCAGGGAAGGAGCTGCAGTGGGTCGCGTACATTAACAGTGGTGGAAGTAGCACATGGTACACAGACGCTGTGAAGGGTCGATTCACCATCTCCAGAGACAACGCCAAGAACACGCTGTATCTGCAGATGAACAACCTGAGAGCCGAAGACACGGCCGTGTATTACTGTGCGAGGGACACAGTGAGGGGACCTCAGTGTGAGCCCAGACACAAACCTCCCTGTAGAAGGGGATCGGAACCACCAGGGCATGCACACTCCTCACCACTTCTGTCTTGAAGGCCCAGGAGCAGGTGCAGAGGGAGGTTCTGGGAAGGTTTCCTGTCTGGGTCAGGGCTTCCTCTCCATGGAACACTTTCCCCCAGGGAGTCTCTCTGAACACTTGATTGTGTGTTTACCTCTTCAGTCTCTTTCTTAGAGACTTAGAATTCAACTATAGCACTTGCACTTCCTTGTACTTAACTTTTCCTGAACCGAAATATTAACCAATTACAAATAACTCCATTCATGTCATCTGAACATTTTCGTGAGTCGAATTGGCACTCCCTTTAGATCACAGGACCCCAAGGTAACTGTTCTCTTGCACATCACGGTATTCAGTAATCTCCATGCAACACAATTGAAAAGAGACATTCTACAAAAATGCTAAAAACGGCCTGGGATTGAGAAAAATTCCCAGCATGACATGGTAGGGAGGTGGACTCTGAGGTCGCTCTCACACACACCCAATCATGAGAGAATAAGATTTAAATACCTTCACCTTCATGTCTGATGAGAGCTAGGTAAGCCTCTCATCACGTCATAAATGCCTGGAGGTGCCTGGGAGGACACTAGCTTAGGTGTGTGTTGTGGGTCAGTGATGGGGACAGGATCCTGCTCCATGAGATTGGAGGAGGTGGGGCCTTAGGATAGCACTTAGGTCAAGAGGTGCAGCCTCATGATAGGTCCAGGGCCCTTAAACACCAGGACTGGGAAAGCTCCCTGCATCCTGGCCCCATGTGAGGTGATGCGGAAAGGACGGTCTAGGACCTCGGTGCTCTCCAGACACCACATGGGCCTGCACCTGGACATCAGATGTCTCACATTCCAGATGTGAGAAGTAGTGTCTCTGGTTTGCTCCATCCAGTCCATGTATGATATTCCAGGAGTTGGGACAGGCTAAAGTAATTTTTTCTTTGTTTAAATTGAATTTACTAATATATAATATGCATTCAGAGCTCATCACATCACGTGCCCTCCTTAACTCCAATCACCCAGTTCCCCCCATCCCCCACCCTCTCCCTTCCAGCGACCCTCAGTGTTTTTTCCCCAGAGTTAAGTGTCTCTCATGATTTGTCTTCTTCTGTAGTATTATCCCAGTAAGTTTCACTCCTTCCTTTATGGTCTCTCTCAATATTTCCTATATTACACATATGAATGAGACCATATCATTGTCTTTCTGTGATTAATTTCTCTCAACATAATACCTCCAGTGCCACCCATGTTGAAGGAAATGTTATTTCATGTTATTCATCATTTCTGAAAGCTGTGTAATATACCATTATATATATAAACCACATTTTGAGTATATATTTTATTGGAGTCCGTTTGCTAACATATATTATAATAGCCAGTATTCATTCCGACAATTGCTCCCCTCAGCTCCTGTCATCTATCCACCCCAACCCCCCGACAATCTCCCCTTCCACTATCATTGTTTTTCCCCCATACGTAGCAGTTTCCCATGTACTGTCACTGTCTCTGATAATTGCCACTCATTCTATCTCCTTCCCCCTCTATTCCCTTGCAGTATTTCTTATGTTCTTTTTATGAGTGAAATCATATAATGTTTTTCGTTCTCTGAATCACTTACTTCACTCAGCATAATACCCTCCACGTCCATCCACGTTGAAGCAAGTGATGGGTATTCATCGTTTCTAATGGCTGAGTAATGTCCCAGTGTATATATAGACCATGTCTCCTTTATCCATTCATCTGTCGATGGACATTGAAGCTCCTTCCACAATTTCTTTATCCAGTTTTCTGTAGAAGGGCTTCATGATTCCTCCCACGGTTTGACTATTGTGGACATTGATGCTGTGAACATTGGGGTGCAAGGGTCCCTTCATTTCAGGAAATTTGCATATTTGTGGTAAATACCCTGTAGTGTAGTGGCTGCGTTACAGGGTGGCTCTATTCTCACTTTTTCAGGACATTCCTTTCTGTTTTCTGGAGTGGCTGAACAAGCCTGCATTCCCTCCAAAAGTGAAAGAGACAGTTCCACTTCCTCAATATACTCGCTTATATTTATTGTTTCCTGGCCTTGTTACTTTATCCATTCTGAGTTGTATAAGTGGGATCTTAGTGTGGTTTTCATTTGTATTTCCCTGATGACAAGTCATGTAGATCATTTTTCTTATCTGCCTGTTGCCCATGTGTAGGTCTTCTTTGGAGAAATGGCTTTTTGTGCCTTCTCTCCATTTTTTCACTGGATTGTATGTTTTGTTGGGTGCTGACTTTGTTAAGGAAATATATTTTCCTATTCTGTACATTGCCTTACATTTTGTCGCCTGTTGCATTGTTGTACAGATTCTACCTTGATGAAGTCCTAATAGTTGCTTCCCCTATGTTTCCCTGTTGTATCCTATGCCTTTTGAGAGGTGCCTTGATAGCAGTCGCTTCAGCTGCAGATAAAAAGTTGCTACCTCAATTCTCGTCCAGGATTTTGATGGATTAGTGTCTCAGATTTTGGTATTTCATCCATTTTGAGATTATGTTTGTGTTTGGTGTAGCTGAATGGTCCACATTCATTCTTATGCAGGTGGCTGTACAATTTTTTTCAGATCCATTTATTGGTGAGACATTTTTTCACTAGATATTTTTTTCTTGCTTATTGAGGAGTAGTTGCCCATACAGTTGAGGGTCCATTTCTACTTTCTCTGCCCTTTTCCATTGATCTATGTGTTGTTTGTGCCAGTACCAGGCTATGTTGATGATAAAGACTTTATAATCAATCTTGTCTGCACATACTGTTTTGCCCAACAGCTGTAGGATTTTTTTTTTTTTTGGCCAAAATGTTTCTACCTATTTGGTGACTTAGGAAAGGAATTGAAGAAGATGCAAAGGGATGGAAAACCTTCCATTCCCATGGATTAGAACAATGAATGTTGTCAAGGCACCTGTGTTGCTCAGGGTTTGAGTGCCTGCAATTGGCTCAGGTTGTGATCCTGGGGTCCTGGGATGGTGTCCTGCATCAGGCTTTTGAAAGGGATCCTGCTTCTCCCTCTGCCTATGTCTCTACCTCCGTCGGTGTGACTCTTGTGAATAAATAAATAAATATTTAAAACAAAAAAGAAAAATAACTATTGTGAATATCGCTATGCTGACCATAACCTACATACTCAAAGCAATCCTTATCAAAACATCATGGACATTTTTTGCAGAGTATGAACATATAATCCTGAGATTTTTATGGCACACACATAGATATTAGGGACACATTGATGCTCTGGCATTGCCCTGCTGTATTTGTTTTGAAAAGTATCCGTTAGCCTCCCTTTTCCAGTGAAGGGTGCATTTTTCACCTGGAGCTAGGACTAACCTGTTGCAAAACATAGGTATCTGTCAAAAAGTAACAGTGGACACACAGAAGGAGAATCATGATACAAGAGAGTCAGAGACACTCAGACACTTTGGAACTTCAGTTTAAGGATGTTCTTTTATAACGTTTCCAGAAGATGAGGATTTGATGACCCTGTGGGATATGTGTCTCACCATCAGCTTACAGGGTTGTGTTGTACTGATGGCTGTGACATGTGCACCTTATCACTGGTGAACATTTGGTGCCCTGTGTCCTCATTTCAAACCCACCTGCATCAGTGACTCTCTCTCTGGACATGAGATCAGATTCCCTTTAGGATTTTCTCAATGAAACCCCTTAAGGGACCTACATGACTTATTAACTTTTCATCATTTTATTTAAATGAAATCAATTTTGTCATGGGATATGCAACAACTAGGTAAAATGACCTGGTCATGTCAATATCTAACAGCCCTACCATCCTATTCCATAGTCTACATGTGAACTTACATGACGGTGAAGCTGTTTCAGGGAACGTTTGTCCACTCATGGTCAACAAGCCAGTGGAACAACTCCAAATGCCTAGAAGCAAGGCAGTAGTTGGCTTTGCCAATTTCACTAATATTTATACACATACCAGCTGTTTCCAAACACGCACACTCAGAACATAATGGCAGAGGATGGAGCAAGGGATGGAGCACACATTTGCTCTGGCAGTGTGTAGACCTGGACCTGAGATGAGCTTGGATAAATCTGTAAATTCACAGTGCAGTTGGCAATGGATTGTTATCATTTGCTATTGTTTTTTTTTCCTCTTTAGATGCTCACATCCTCCCTTGTTGAGGCCTGTTTTGGGGGATTTGTGACTCTCTTTCTGACTGCATCAGAGAGCTGTTTGAACATGCCTCCCACCTTTATCCTGGGGTTGAATGTTTGAACCCCCAATCTTCAGGGAGCCCTCACAGGAGATCCATGAAGCCCTTTCTGTCCTCAGTTTACAACTGAACCCCATGTTCACCCTGCTTGTGTCTAAGCTGGTTTATCTCAGGCACATGAATGAGTCTCTAAACGTCAATATGAGGGATTCCTGTGGTGTGGACCCGGGATGGTCCTCTGAGCAAGGGTCTCATGGTCTATTACTTTCTGTCTGCTGGTCTCAGGATAGAGGTCACAGGATCAACCAGGGTTCAGTTTAGGGAAACACAAATCTCAACGCCTGCACTCAGACATAATGTTTACATTGTATATATAAACCACATCTTCTTTATCCATTCATCTTTCGATGGACACAGAGGCTCCTTCAACAGTATCCTGCCACACTTATTATCAAAAATACCCGATAAATCTGTCGAAGGGTTCAAGGGTAGATATTTTTCTTCTCTTAGATGGAATATACTATTTGAATGTAAAAGGAATTCATCAAAATCCTAGAGTGGAAAGGCAGCATTACACTGTTTTCTTAGGAGAGATAAGAAAAATAGAAATATAGGCTTTACAATGGAAAATGTTCATCCTGACACCAGTTTATTATATCCCAAACTCTGCATGGATGCAGCTCATTCTGCATCAGATAAGCTTATCAAAGCCATTACAGAAAATCACAGATTTGACTGGAGTGACACAGTGACTGAGTTGATAGAGAGTTACAAATCAAACTTCATTACCTGAATCACTCTGAAATTCAGCTAAATTCTAAATTTAGCAAAACCATGTCATCCTTGATACAGGAGGGGTCCACTTTTCTAAGGAACCCTGCCAGTCTGTCTATCAGGTGTTTCAAGAGGGCCAGTAAGTCCTGTGGAGAGGAGCACAGGCCAAGATTCTGACTCACTGAAATGTGCACAAAGATATATGAGAAACCCTCTACAATTTAAGAGGTAGGATAAAATCACTCTATGGGGACACATGACACCTATCAACCAAGATTTACATGCAAAAAGCATTACAAAGTACCACGTGGACACAAAGTCTGAAGTCTGGAATATTACTTAATAAAAACATAGTTTCTCAAAGTAGTCAATATGAACACACAAAGGCAGTCACAACAGTTTGACAAGTAGGGCAAGAGGAGAACAGGTAGGACTCAAGGTCAAGGAGTTATCAGGTAACATTCAAAAACATGAACATGATGTGGTGAAAAATGCCACTAAACAATGATGAAAACTAAGGGGAAAAAGTTGGAGGAGGTGCTTTCATTGATCCTTCAGCTCATTGTGTGTGACCTCTACCATCCCCATGTTGAAACCTAAGGCCCAAGAGATGGGACGAGGAGGTGGGGCCCTGGGGAGCACTTAGGTCAGCAGATGCATCCCCATAATGGGATCAGGAACCTTATTCACCATTACTAGGAAATCTCCCTGCCTCCTGCCCCATGTAAGGTGACAGGGAAAGGACAGGCTAGGATGTGGGTGCTCTCCAGACACCACATCTGTGTGCACCTGGACCTCAGACATCGCAGACTCCAGAACTATGGGAAATGAAGGCCTTTCTTTTGATTTGCCAAATCCATTTAGATGTTACAGCAGCCAGCACAAGGCTAAAGTTTTATTGTTATTATTATTATTATTAGTAGTAGTAGTACTATTATTAAATTAAATTAAATTTTCCAAAATTTACTATACACCCAGGGCCCATCACAGCTCATACCTCCTTAATGCCCATCACCCAGTTACCCCATCCCCACAACAACTTCCCTTCCAGTGACCCTCAGTTTAATTACCAGAGTTAAGTGACTCTCATGGTTTACCATCCTCTCTAGTATTACCCCGGTCAGTTCCACTGTTTCCCTTTTGGTCTCTTTCCATATTTCTTATATTCCACATATGACTGAGACCATATCATTGCCTATCAGTGATTGGTTTATTTTCTTCAATATAATACCTCAAATTCCAACCATGTTGACGTGAATGTTCCTTCATCTTTTTTTTTTAATTTTTTATTTATTTATGATAGTCACAGAGAGAGAAAGAGAGAGAGGCAGAGACACAGGCAGAAGGAGAAGCAGATTCCATGCACCGGAAGTCCGATGTGGGATTCGATCCCGGGTCTCCAGGATCGCGCCCCGGGCCAAAGGCAGGCGCCAAACCGCTGCGCCACCCAGGGATCCCTGTTCCTTCATCTTATACATAATTTCTGGCGGCTTAATTATACTTCAATTTATATACCAACCACATCTTCTATATCCTTTTTCCTGTAGAGGAACACCATGGTTCCTCCCAGTTTAATTATTGTGGACATTGCTGCTGGGAACATTGGGGTGCAGGTGACCCTTCGTTTAATAACATCTGTGTCTCTGAAGCTAATACCCAGAATAGCAATGGCTGGGTCATAGGGTGGCTCTCTTCTCAGTTTTTGAATAAATTTGATTCTGTTATCTGAGGATCCTGCACCAGCTTTCATTCCTACCAACAGTGCAAGAGTTCTCCCTTTCTCCACATCCTCTGCAATATTTGTTATTTCCAGCCGTGTCAGTATATCCATTCTGAGTTGTAGAAGTGGTATCTCCATGTGATTTTCATTTGTATTTCCCTGATGACAATTCATGTGGCTCATTTTGCTTTTTTTAAATAATAAATTTATTTTTTATTGGTTTTCAATTTGCCAACATACAGTATAACACCCAGTGCTCATCCCGTATAGTCCCCCCTCAGTGCCCGTCACCTATTCACCCCCACTCCCCGCCATCGTCCCCTTCCACCACCCCTAGTTCGTTTCCCAGAGTTAGGAGTCTTCCATGTTCTGTCTCCCTTTCTGATATTTCCCACACATTTCTTCTCTTTCCCTTATATTCCCTTTCACGATTATTTATATTCCCCAAATGAACGAGACCATATAATGTTTTTCCTTCTCTTATTGACATATTTCACTCAGCATAATACCATCCAGTTCCATCCACATTGAAGCAAATGGTGGGTATTTATCATTTCTAATGGCTGAGTAATATTCCATTGTATACATATACCACATTTTCTTTATCCATTCATCTTTTTTTTTTAATTTTAATTTATTTATGATAGTCACAGAGAGAGAGAGGCAGAGACACAGGCAGAGGGAGAAGCAGGCTCCATGCACCGGGAGCCCGACGTGGGACTCGATCCCGGATCTCCAGGATCGCGACCTGGGCCAAAGGCAGGCGCCAAACCGCTGCGCCACCCAGGGATCCCTCCATTCATCTTTCAATGGACACAGAGGCTCCTCCACAATTTGGCTAATGTGGACATTGCTGCTAGAAACATTGGTGTGCAGGTGTCGGGCGTTTCTTTGCATCTGTATCTTTGGGGTAAATCCCCAACAGTGCAATTGCTGGGTCATAGGGCAAGTCTATTTTTAACTATTTGAGGAACCTCCACACAGTTTTCCAGAGTGGCTGCACCAGTTCACATTCCCACCAACAGTGTAAGAGGGTTCCCTTTTCTCCACATCCGCTCCAACATTTGTGGTTTCCTTCTTTGTTAATTTTCCCCAATCTCACTGGTGTGAGGTGGTATGACATTGTGGTTTTGATTTGTATTTCCCTCATGGCAATTGATGCAGAGGATTTTCTCATGTGCATGTTGGCCATGCGTATGTCTTCCTCTGTGAGTTTTTTCTTCATGTCTTTTGCCCATTTCATGATTGGATTATTTGTTTCTTTGGTGTTGAGTTTAATAAGTTCCTTATAGATCATTGAAACTAGCCCTTAATCTGATATGTCATTTGCTAATATCTTCTCCCATTCTGTAAGTTGTCTTTTAGTCCTGTTGACTGTATCCATTGCTGTGCAAAAGCCTCTTATCTTGATGACGTCCCAATAGTTCATTTTTGCTTTTGTTTCTGTTGCCTTTGTGGATGTATCTTGCAAGAATTTTTCAGACAAATTGACAAAAGAGTTTGAGGGTAACAGATAGAAAATTCAAGAAGTTCCTTCAATGAGCACAAAGCATGACCAGGGGCTTGATCCCAGGAAATTGCATCATCATCTCATCCGAAATCAAGAATCGATGGCTAACAGATGGCCCATCATCCATGGGCCAATTTTTTAAAGAATGCATTTATTTATTCATGAGCGACACACAGAGACAGAAACATAGGCAGAGGGAGGAGAAGCAGACTCCATGCAGCATGCCTGATGCTCGACTTCTCCCCAGTACTCAGATATCATGCCCTGACCCAAAGCCAGACACTCAACCACTGAGGCACCCAGATGTACCGCTCCAATTTTTTAAACAAAGATTTTTTCTTCCATGAGAGACATACAGAGAGAGACAGAGACACAGGCAGAGGGAGGAACAAACTCCATGCAGGGAGCCCGATGTGGGATTTGATCCTGGGACTCCAGGGTCACGACCTGGACCTAAGGCCAGTGCCAATCTGCTGAGCCACCCAGGGATCCCTATCAAGTGATTTTAAACCAGAATCAATACCCATTCTTCTGAAGATATTCAAATAATATAAATTGAAGGAAAACTTCCAGACTCAGTCTCTGATGTCAGCATTACATTCTCCCCCAAATTAAAGACCCAGTTATTAAGGAGAATTACAAAAGATTCTATTGATGAATATGGATGCAAAAGTCTCACCAAGTTCCTAACACTAAGATCCAACACTACAAAAATACTAACCAGAAGGGAAAAGGATCTATAGTCTCAAACATCTAGAACACTTATGAAAGAAATTGAAGAAGACACACATAGATTGAAAACATTCTATTCTCATGGATTGGAGTTATAAGTATTGATAAAATATCTATGCTACCAAGAGCAATTGACACATTCAATGAAAACCCTATCCAAATACCATGAACTTTGTTCTTGGAAATAGAAGAAACAATCCTAAAACTTGTAAGGAACCAAGAATGATCCTGACGAGACAAGACAATGTTGAAAACAACCCAAATCAGAAGGTATCACAATTGTGGAGTTCAAAGTTGTGATCATCAAGATGGTATAATATTGGCAGTAAAAGAGGCAGATAGGTCAAAGGAATACAGTAGAGAATGCAGAAACGGAAACACAACTCTACGGTCATATTGTCTTTGACAAACCACAAAAAAGAGTATCCACTGGAAAAGGACAATCTTTTCAACAAGTGGGGTTGTGAATATTGGGCAGTCACAAGTAAAAAAATGAACCTGGGCCACATTCTTACAAGTGACACAGAGATAAAAATCCGAGTAGATGAAAGTCCTAATTGTGAAGCAGGAAACCATCAAAATTCTAGAGATTTTGTGACCTCAGGCACAACAGTTTCTTGCTACTCAAGTCTTTAGAGGGAAGGAAAACAAAACCAAAAATAAACTATATGGATTCCATCAAGGAAAGGGCAATTGTACAGCTATGGAAACACTCAACATAATTTAAAGACAACCGATAGGATGGGAGAAGATATTTGCAAATTGATTATCAGATTAAGGCTGGTTTCCAAAATATACAGCACAATTATCAACCTAAACAAACACAAAATGAAAAATCCAATCAGAAATGTGCAGAAGACATGAACGGACACCCTGTCCTGATATGAGATCCCACCTCACATCATATATCATGTAGCTCATGCACATGCACAATGAAATTCATTGTCTCCTGAAGGACTGCCTTTTACGAACTCTGTGATTAGACCAGACAATGAATCCAACAGAAAAGAGAGAAAAAACTTTCTGTCCCACTGGAGGACCTACCAGAGAAACTGGCAGAAAAAATAAATAAATGTGAGGCAGGGCAAGATGACAGGAGTAGGGGTCCTCAACTCACCTGGCCCCATCAAATACCTAGATAAGTTACAAACCATCCTGAACACCTACAAATTCGACCTGAGATTTAAAGAGAGATTGGCCGGAACACTACAGAGAGAAGGGTTTTCACTTCTAACAATGTAGGAAGGCAGAAATAATAAAACAAAAAAAAAATCAACTAGGGGAGGAGCACCGTAATAAGTCCATGTAAGGCCCACAGCTAAAGCCTCCAGGACAGGAAAGTCCAGCCCTGGAGAAGCTGGAACATTATAAATCCACCCTGTGTCTTCCCATACAGAAAAGTGATTACTAGGAAAATTGGGCAAAATCACAGGAGGGGCATTGAAGCATCCAGTTCCCAGTGTCACTAGTAGAGGAAATGAGTCCAGGGGCAAGTGCACCAAATGTGGGATCTCAGTAAAGGGCTGAAACACGCACCAAGCAGGGCATGTAGGAGAAACCAGTCTGTCCAGGGGCTGGGGGTGGGATCTCAAGAGGGAGCTGTCTGTGTCCTGCTGGCTTCGGGAAACTTGATCCATGGGAGCACGATTCCAGCAGCCAGGGCCCTGGATCCCAGGGCACAGAGTGGATACATACCAGGAACCTGGACTTCCCCTGGAAGAGATGGAGATGGGAAGGGCACAGGACAGGGAGGACTCTCATGCCACTGGGGGCCCTGCAAGCTGTGCAGACCTGCACCCACAGGCCAGGCTGTGAACATCTAGGCCAGTGCAGACTGGGAGACTGTGGTAGTTACTGAGTGGAGCTGATTCCAGGGTTCGAGAACTGGCTGCCACTGTGTTGCTGTTCCTCATTGTTTCACCTTGTGCTTGGGAGAGAAGGGCTTCCAGGGAACAAAGGACTCACACGGTAAACAGCTCCCACTATGCCCAGCACCCAGCAAGGGTGAAAGGAGGGAAAATGAGTGGGAAACATCAGTGAGGTTGACAAACTATGAGAGACTCCTAACTCTGGGAAACGAACAAGGGCTAGTGGAAGGGGAAGTGAGCAGATGGTTTCAGTGATTTGGCGATGGGCACTGACAGGATGAACACTGGGTGTTTGTTATAGGTTGGATTCAAACTTCAATAACAATATATAATAAGGGCAGCCCTGATGTTTCAGAAGTTTATAGCTGCCTTCAGCTCAGGGTGTGATCCTGGACCCCGGGATCAAGTTTCACATTGGGTTCCCTGCACGGATTCTGCTTCTCCCTCTGCCTGTGTCTGTGCTTCTCTCTCTCTTTGTCTGTCATGAATAAATAATTATATATATATATATATATATATATATATATCATATATATACGTACATATATTATGTACATATATATAATTCAGATAAATAACATCTTATTGAAGAAGAAATGGGTCAATGAAGAAAAAGAATTTTTTTTTTAAGAAAAAGAATTTAAGCAAAATTTTGATCAATGAAAATTAAATCATGACTTGTTAATGCTTTGGATACACCAACAGCCATCCGCAGATGGAATGACTGACGACTACAGGTCTTCCTCAAAAACAGGAAGAGTCTAAAACAAGCAAGATAAACCTGCACCTAAAGGAGCTGAATAAAAAGATCAAAGAGAGCCTAAACCTAACTGGATAAGAGAAAAAATGAATATTAGAGTATAACTTAAGTATATAGAAATAAAAAAAAAAGGCAAACAAACTTAGGAGCTAATATTATGTAAATATTAGTAAGTGTAAGAAATCATGAGATAGATTTGATAATTTAAAAGTGAAAGTAGGGATCCCTGGGTGGCGCAGCGGTTTGGCGCCTGCCTTTGGCCCAGGGCGCGATCCTGGAGACCCGGGATCGAGTCCCACGTCGGGCTCCCGGTGCATGCAGCCTGCTTCTCCCCCTGCCTGTGTCTCTGCCTCATTCTCTCTCTCTCTCTGTGACTATCACAAATAATAAATTAAAAAAAAAGTGAAAGTACCCAAACTAAAAAATCATGAATGAATGAGGAGAGATCACAACAAACACCTAAGAATTACAAGCAAGTATAAGAAGAAATTTTGAGCCGTTATAAGCCAAGTTATTGGGTGATCTGGAGAAATGGATGCAATCCTAGGAACACAAAAACAACCAAAACAGAAACAACAATGAATTGAACAAACTTCACAGAACAATTACCTGGAAATAAAAATGAATCATAATTAAAAGCCTCCCAAAAGCAAGATTATATGGACAGATGATTCCCCAGGGAAATTCAACAAGAACAATCAGTATCTATTCTTTGAAAACGATTCCAAATAATAGAAATTGAAGGAAAACTTCCAGACTCATTTTCTGATGTCAGCATTACCTTGATCCCTAAACCTAACATCCCAGTAAGAAGGAGAATTACAGAAAAATTCCATTGGTGAATCTGGATGCAAATTTCTCAGCAAGATCCTAACCAGGAGAATCCAATAGTATATTAATAGGATTATTCACGACAATGAAAAAAATGGGCTTAATTCTTGGGCTGCAAATGTGGTTCAGTATGTGTTAATTGAACAGTGTGATAATCCCATTAATAAAAGAAAGGATAAGAGCCATTTTATGCTCTCAACTGATGCCCAAAAATAATTTGACAAAATATATTATTCTTTCTTGATAAAAATCTTTTCCTGTGTACGGATAGGGGGATAAACCCAAATTCATAAAAGCCATCTACAGAGGCTACACAAAGAATGTCATCCTCAACATGGAAAACCTGAGACCATTTCTCCTAAGGTCAGGAACATGACAGGATTCTGCACTGTCACCACTGTTATTCAACATAAAACTAGACATCCAAGCCTGAGTAGTCAGAAAAAAAATCAAAAGTCATGCAAATCACCAAAGGAAAAAAACAAACTTTCACTCTTCACAGATGACAAGATACTTTAAGGAGAAACTGCAAAGGCTCTATTGAAAAATTGCTGGAACTGATACAGGAATTCAGCAATACCTGAGCATATAAAATTAATGCAAGTAAGTCAGTGGCATTGCTATATACTACAAATGAAAGAGAAGAAAGACAAATCAAGGACAATGAATCTCATTTATCATTGCATCAGAAAATTCATATAATGGGAATAATCCTAACCAAAGAGGGAAAGGACCTAGATCTAAAAATTCTAAAATACATAAGAAAGATATTAAAGAAGACACAAATATATGGAGAAACATTCTATTCCTATGGAGAACATTCTATTCCTATGGAGAGGGAGAGTGAATATTGATATAATGTCTATGCCACCAACAGCATATTCAATAAAAACCCTATCAAAACACCACAAACATTTTTCTAGGAAATGGAACAAACAATCCTAAAACATGTAAGGAAACAAAACAGATTCTGACTAGGCAAAGGGACATGGAAAAAAACCCAAAGCAGAAGTCATCACAGTTGGGGATTTCAAAGTTGTGGTCATCAAGACCGTATAATCGTGGCAGTAGAACACGCACATGGGTCAATGGAATAGAATAGAGAACCCAGAAATGGACACACAGCTCTGTGGTCAACTTATTCTCGACAAAGTACAAAAGACTATCGACTGGAAAAAGGACAATCTCTTCAACAAGTGGTGTTGGGAACATTGGACAGCTACAAGTAGAAGAATGAACCTGGGCCACATTCTTAGACTCCACACAAAGATAAACTCAGAGTAGATGAAAGACCTAAATGTGAGGCAAGAAATCAACAAAATCCAAGAGATTTTGTGACCTCAGTTGCAACAGTTCTTGGTACTCGACTCACCAAAGGTCAGGAAAACAAAATCAAAAATGAATTCTATGGACTACATTAAGGAAGGAGTTGTCGTACAGCTATGGAGACACTCAACATAATTAAAAGGAAACCAAATGAATGGGAAAAGATATGGATGCCTGTTTAGCTGGAACATCTGTCTTTGGCTCAGAGCATAATCCCAGGGCTCTGGGATTGAGACCAGTATCGGACTTCTTGGGGGGAGCCCACTTCTCCTTCTGCCTTTGTCTCTTCATCTCTGTCTCATGAATAGATAAATAAAATCATCAAAAGAAAAAAAGAATGGCAAACGCATGCATATAGACAGAGCATGCAGTGCAGAGTATTAAAAAACAAAAACAAAAACAAAAACAAAAACAAAATCAAAAACAAAAACAAAAGAATGGGAGAAGATATTTGTAAATCTATCTTCAGATTAAGGCTGGTTTCCACAATCGACAAATAAAATATCAAGGTAAACAGGGATCCTTGGGTGGCGCAGCGGTTTAGCGCCTGCCTTTGGCCCAGGGCGCGATCCTGGAGACCCGGGATCGAATCCCACGTCGGGCTCCCAGTGCATGGAGCCTGCTTCTCCCTCTGCCTGTGTCTCTGACTATCTCTCTCTGTGACTATCATAAATAAATAAAAATTAAAAAAAAATATCAAGGTAAACAAACACAAGGGGAAAAGTTATGTCAGAAATGGCCACGATAGCCTAAAGAAGATGTGGTTTATGTATACAATGGAATATTACTCAGCTATTAGAAATGACAATACCCACCATTTGCTTCAACGTGGATGGAACTGGAGGGTATTATGCTGAGTGAAGTAAGTCAGTCGGAGAAGGACAAACATTATATGTTCTCATTCATTTGGGGAATATAAATAATAGTGAAAGGGAATATAAGGGAAGGGAGAAGAAATGTGTGGGAAATATCAGAAAGGGAGACAGAACGTAAAGACTGCTAACTCTGGGAAACGAACTAGGGGTGGTAGAAGGGGAGGAGGGCGGGGGGTGGGAGTGAATGGGTGACGGGCACTGGGTGTTATTCTGTATGTTAGTAAATTGAACACCAATAAAAAATAAATTAAAAAAAAAGAAAAAAAGAAAAAAAAAAGAAATGGACAGAAGACATGAAGAGACACCCTGTCCTGAGATGAGTTGCCGACTCTCAGTTTATATGAGGTAGGTCATCCATATGCAAAATGAAATTTATTGTCTCCTCTAGGTCTGCCTTATATCAACTGCATGATTAAATCAGACAATGGATCCAAAAGACAAGAGGAAACATTTTCTGCCCCAGACTGGAGGACCTACCAGAAAACCTGAGAAGAAAACTACATAAAGAAAAAGAAAAATTGGTAAACTGGAAATAAAGTAATTTGTTTGCCTATGACAATGTCTTCAGAGAGTCAGTGAGTAAAAACCTCACATAAAATCTGGAAGAAATAACTTAGAGCTCAGGAAAACTCAGGATATAGCATCAGCAAATAATATAAAGATATGTTTCTACAAACTAACAACAAATTACCTACACAAAATTAACATAATAATCCACCATAACTGGTTTCAAAAATAAACATTTAGGATTAAATTTATTAAGGAGATAAAATATTCTATGGAAAATTACCTATATTGATAAGAGATTTGAAACTGCACCCAGAAATGCAAATAACTCCACTTACACTTTAGAAATTCGTATAGTCATAGTGCCAGCTACACAAATTTCTATAGAATTCTGAAGCAACACTTGTGAATTTAAAGACTCGAATGTAAGTCTGGAGCTGGTTATATAGTCAGAGGACATGCAAATAGGGTTCTCCCTCAACTGATTAAACCAGGTCAGCCCCGAAACTGCAGCTGGGAGAGGAGCCCCAGCCCCAAGATCCCGAGGTGACCCCGTTCAGGGATCAGGACAAAACACAGGCAACTCACCATGGAGTCTGTGCTCAGCTGGGTTTTCCTTGTCGCTATTTTAAGAGGTAATTCATGGAGAACAAATGACCTTGAGTATGTGAGTGAAAGTGAGTGTTCAAAACAGGGGATGTGGGACAGTTTCCTGACCAGAATGTCTTGTGTCTGCAGGTGTCCAGGGTAAGGTGTAGCTGGTGGAGTCTGGGGGAGACCTGATGAAGCCTGGGGGTTCCCTGAGACTGTCCTGTGTGGCCTCTGGATTCACCTTCAGGAGCTATGGCATGAGCTGGGTCTGCCAGGCTTCAGGGAAGGGGCTGCAGTGGGTCGCAGCTATTAGCTATGATGGAAGGAGCACATACTACACAGACACTGTGAAGGGCCGATTCACCATCTCCAGAGACAATGGCAAGAACACGCTGTACCTGCAGATGAACAGCTTGAGAGCTGAGGACACGGCCGTGTATTACTGTGCGAGTGACACAATGAGGGGACCTCAGTGTGAGCCCAGACACAAACCTCCCTGTAGAAGGGGATCAGGACCACCAGGGGATGCACACTCCTCACCATTTCTGTCTTGAAGGCCCAGGAGCATGTGCAGATGGAGGTTCTGGACAGGTTTCCTGTCAGGGTCTGGACTTCCTCTCCATGGAGCAGTTTCCCCCAGGGAGCCCCTCTGAACACTTGATTATGTGTTTACCTCTTTGGGCTCTTTCTCAGAGACTTAGAAAATAAAGTATAGCAGTTGCACTTACTTGTACTTAACTTTTCCTGACCCAAAATACTAATCAATTACAAATAATTCCATTCACATCATCTGAACATTTTCATGAGTCCCAGTGACACTCACTGTAGATCACAGGACCCCAAGTTAACATGCTGTCTTGCACCTCATGGTACAGAGGAATCGCCAATCAACACAATAGAAAAGAGACATTCTACCAAAATGTTAATCATGTCTGGGGAGTGAGAGATATTCCCAGTATGACATGGTAGGGAGTTGGACTCAGAGGTAACTCACACACATACACACAATCACGAGAGTATAACCATTCATCACCTTCACCTTCATGTCTGATGAGAACCAGGCAGGCCTCTCATCATGTCATAAATTCCTGGGTGGTGCCAAGGAAAGACACTGGATCAGGGTGTGCGTTGTGGGTCAGTGGTTGGGACAGGGTCTTGCTCTATGGGATTTGGGGAGGAAGTGGGGCCTTAGGGGTGCACTTAGGTCAAGAGGTGCAACCTCAGGATGGGATCAGGGCCTTTATACAGCAGGACTGGGAAACCTCCCTGCACACTGGTCCCATGTGAGTTGATGGGGCAAGGACGGGGTAGGACTTGCATGCTCTTCGGACACCACATCAGCCTGCACCTAGACCTCAGACATCCCAGATTCCAGATCTGTGAGAATGAGTGTCTGTTGTTTGCTCCACCCAGTCCATGTACAATGTTCCAGGAGTGGGGACAGGATAAGTCATTTTTCTTGACTGGATTCATTGTTTTGTTGGCTGCTGAATTTGTTAAGGAAATATCTTGTCCTATTCTGTAGGTTTTTTTTGTTTAAATTGAATTTACCAATATTTAATACACACTCAGTACCTACTACATCCTGTGCCTTCCTTAACGCCCATCACCCAGTTGCCCCATCCCCACCCTCTCCCTTCCAGCATCTCTCAGGTATTTTTTTCCCTGAGTTAAGTATCTTTCATGATTTGTATTCCTCTGTAGTAGTACTCCACTAAGTTTCACTCCTTCCCTTATGGTCTCTTTCTATATTTCCTATATTCCACATATGAGTGAGACCATATCATTGCCTTTTTGCGATTGATTTATTTCTCTCAATATAGTTACTCCAGTTCCATTCATTTTGAAGGAAATGTTATTTCATGATATTCATCATTTCTGACAGCTGTGTAATATCACAAAATATATATAAACCACATCTTTTTTTTTCTTCTGTTCATGTATTCTCCCCTTTTCTTGACTGGATTCATTGTTTTGTTGGCTGCTGCATTTGTTAAAGAAATATCTTGTCCTATTCTGTAGGTTGCCTTTCATTTTGTCACCTGTTGCATTGTTTTACAGATTCTATCTTGAGAAAGTCCTAATAGTTTATTTTTTCTTTGTTTCCTACGCCTTTTGAGAGGTGCCTTGGTAGCAGTCGCTAAAACTGAGGACAAAAATTTGCTACCTGAATTTGCTTCTAGGATTTGGATGAATTACTGTCTCAGATTTTGGAATTTCATCCATTTTGAGATTGTGTTTAGTGTAGCTGAATGGTCCACTTTCATCCTTATGCAGGTGGATGTCCAGTTTTTTTCTGAACCATTTATTGATGAGAGTTTCTTTCACTAGATATTTTTTTTCTTGCTCCTTGAGGAGTAGTTGTCCATAGAGGTGAGGGTCCATTTCTCTGTTCTCTGCTCTGTTCCATTGATCTATGTGTTGCTTTTGCCAGTACCAGGCTATCTTGATGATAAGGACTTTATAATAGAGCTTGTCTGCAAACATTGTGATGCCCTCCAGCTGAAGATTTGTTTCTGTTTCTTTTCTCCCAAAATGTTTCTACCTGTTTGATGACTTAGGAAAGGAATTAAAGAAGACACAAAGAGATGGAAAACATACCATGCTTATGGATTAGAACAATGTATATTGTCAGGACACCTGTGTTGCTCAAAGGTTGAGTGTCTGCAATTGGCTAAGGTTGTGATCCTGGGGTCCTGGGATGGTGTCCTGAATCAGGCTTTTGGAAGGGAGCCTGCTTCTCCCTCTGCCTATGTCTCTGCCTCTGTCTCTGTGACTCTCCTGAATACATAAATTAATCTTTAAAACAAAAAAAAATGGGGATCCCTGGGTGGCGCAGCGGTTTGGCGCCTGCCTTTGGCCCAGGGCGCGATCCTGGAGACCTGGGATCGAATCCCACGTCGGGCTCCCGGTGCATGGAGCCTGCTTCTCCCTCTGCCTATGTCTCTGCCTCTCTCTCTCTCTCTATGTCTATCATAAATAAAAATAAAAAAAAATAAAAAAAATAAAACAAAAAAAATAAATACTGTGAAAATCTCTATGCTGCCCAGAACCTTCTACATATTCAAAGCAATTCTTGTGAAAGCATCCTGAACATTTTTCACAGAGTATGAACATATAATCCTAAGAGTTTTATGGCACACACAGAGATTTTAGGGACACATTGATTCTCTGGCATGGCCCTGCTGTATTTGTTGTGAGAAGTATCATGTAACCACCCTCATCCAATGAAGGGTGCATTTCTCACCTGGAACTAGGACTAAACTTTTGCAAACCATAGGTATCTGTTAAAAAGTCACACTGGTCACAGAGAAGGAGAACAATGATACAAGAGAGTCAGAGATACTCAGACACTTTGGAACTTCAGTTTAAGGATGTTCTTTGATAATGTTTCCAGAAGATGTGGATGTGATGACCCAGTGGGATTTGTGTCTCACCATCACCTTACAGGGTTGTGTTGTACTGATGTCTGTTAGGTGTGTCCCTTGTCACTGGATGAACATTTGGTGCCCCGTGTCCTCATTTCAAACCCACCTGCATCTGTGACTCTCCCTCTGGACATGAGATCAGTTTCCCTTTAGGATTTCCTCAATGTAACCCTTCAAGGGACCTACATGACTTATTTACCTCTTATCATTTTATTGAAATGCAATCATTTTTGTCATGGAATTTGCAATAACCAGGTAACATGACCTGGTCATGTCAATATCTAACAGCTCTTACATCCTATTTCATAGTCTACATGTGAACTTACATGACAGTGAAGCTATTTCAGGCGAGGTAAGTCCACTCATGGTCAGCAAGGCAGGGGAGCAGCTCTGAAAGCCCAGAAGCAGGGCATTGGTTGGCTTTGACAATTTCATCAACATTTATAAAAAAGCAGCTTCTCCAGACAAGAACACTCAGAAAATAAGTGTGAGAGGATGGAGCAAGGGATGGTGCACACAGTTCTTCTTGTAGTGTGCAGCCCCTGGACCTGAGCTGGGGTTACATGGATGTCTAAATGCACAGTGCAGTTGGCAATAGATTGTTATCATTTACTGTTGGTTTTGTTTCCTCTGTAGATGCTCACTCCCCACCTTGTTGAGGCCTGTTTTGGGGTTTTGTGACTCTGTTCCTAGCTGCACTGGAGATCCGTTCTGAGCATGGCATTCTACCTCTAACCTGGGATTGAATGTTGCCCCCCGAGTTTTCAGGGAGCCCTCATAGGAGAGCCATCAAGCCCTTTCTGTCCTAGTTTATGTCTGAATCCCATGTTCTCTGTATATGTGTCTGAGCTAGTTTATCTCAGGCACATAAAGGGTTCTCTAAACGTCAATATGAAAGGCTCCTGTTGTGTGGACCTGGGCTGGTCCTCCGAGAGGGTGTCATGGGAGAGGATCTACTTTCTGCCTGCTCGTCTCAGAATAGAGGTCACAGGACCACACAGAGTACAGTTTATGGAAACAAAGCACAACACCTGCACTCAGATCCAATGTTCACACATCTTCAGGTTCCTGTCCTTCTTAACCGTCCATCACATGGTGCCACATTTTCTTCTTGGCACTCAGGGGGTCCTTAGATCCAGGAAATTTCCCCTTTTTTTGATTTGAGTACCATCATGACATGTCATCCCCTGCAGGAGTAGAATTCTACAAGTTCATGTGTTCCTTTCTTGTCCTTAAAATCCTGGACAGTAGCTTCTGCAAGCAACCTCCCTCCTGCTGTCATCCCTATGGTTGTATCTTCCCAAAGTCAGCAGCACACAGCTCCAACACTCCAAAACCTGCTCAGTATTCTATTAGGAGTCTTGTTGTTGTTGTTTTTTCAACTCTGATTGATTTCATGGATGTTCAAAATGATTCAATAACTATCCAGCTGTTCCAGGGATGTGACAAGCCCTGAGTCTCCCTAATCTTCTGATATGTTCACTTCTCCCTCCCATATTTTCTTATACTATAGATGGTGTGGCAAATTCTTTCTGATTTATATGTTGGAGGTTAACCTTGAAACCTGGGGTTTTGTTTCAGAATATCGTAAACTTATTTTTGCCCCCACTCTGATCCTGGATCTCATGGACTCATTTGTGTTTGTAAAGCCTATTGAATATTGTACTAATATTACATTACATTTCAGGAAGTAATTATAGACATATGTGGTCCCTACACATAAGGTCATCCAACAAGTGACAAAAAAAGGAGCAATGCACCTCCTAGCAGTGACTTTGGGGCTTTCAGGTAGTCATAGATGCTCCCAAAGGACTAGAATTGCAGGAATATTATCGGCAAGACTCTGTGTCTCTGTGCAGGTGACACAGGTGCCATTTGGGTGGTGGGTTCTGCTTGCAGTCTTCCTGATGCATATGATCTATTCAAAGATGGAAATGGGGATACCCGGGTGGCTCAGTGGTTTAGCACTGCCTTCAGCCAAGTGCCTGATCCAGGAGATAAGAGATCGAGTCCCACATCTGCCTCCCTGCATCGATCCTGCTTCTCCCTCTGCCTCAGTTTCTGCATCTCTGTGTGTGTGTGTTTCTCAAGAATAAACAAATAAAATATTAAAAAAAAAACAAAGGTGGAATGGGCTAGACTTGGTGACAGAACAGAAGTCCTGTATGCAGCCCATAGGGGCAGGGGGACTGACCTAGGAAAATAAAAATTAGGGTTGATCAGAGGCACAAATTGAAATTGAATTGAAACTGAAATTTCCTGCTGCATTTCTTATCAAAAATACCTGATAAATCCGTAGAAGAGGTTCATGGTAGATATTTTTCTTCTCTTAGATTGAATATAGTATTTGAATGTAAAAGGAAGTCATGAAAACCTAACAGTGGAAAGACAGCACTACACTGTTAGTTTAGGAGGGATAAGAAAAATATAAATATAGGCTATAAAATGGAAAATGTTCATTCTGACACCAGTTTATTATATCCCAAACTCTACCCGAATGAGCTCATTCTGCATCAGTTAAGCTCATCAAAGCGATTTAGATCACAGATTTGGGGATCCCTGGGTGGCGCAGCAGTTTAGCTCCTGCCTTTGGCCCAGGGCACGATCCTGGAGACCCGGGATCAAATCCCACGTCGGACTCCTGGTGCATGGAGCCTGCTTCTCCCTCTGCCTGTGTCTCTGCCTCTCTCTCTCTCTCTGTGTGTGTGTGTGACTATCATAAATAAAAATTAAAGAAATAAAAATAGAAGATCACAGATTTAACTGCAGTGGAACACAGTGACTGAGTTGTTAGAGACTTACAACTAGAACTGCATTACTTGAAACCCTCTGAAATTCAACTAAATTCTAAATTTAGCAAAATCATGTGATCCCCAATACATGCAGGATCCACTATTCTAAGGAACCCTGCCACTCTGTCGTTCAGGTGTTTCAGAGGGGCAGTAAATCCTGTGGAGAGGAGCACAGGTTAGACTCACCTGAAAATGTGCACAAGGACACATTAGAAACCCTTTACAATTTAAGGGGTGAGTTCACATCACTGTATGGGAAAACATGACACCTACAAATCAAGAGTTAAATACAAATACAATTACAAAGTACCACGTGGACACAAAGTCTGAAGTCTGGAATATTACATAATAAAAAAACCATAGTTTTCCAAAGAAGTAAATATGAACATACAAAGGCAGTCACATCTCTGGTCACAACAGTTTCATAGAAATGATCCCAAGCAGAGTATATACTGAGAGGACATGTATATAGGGGCCTATCTCTATTGAATAAAACATCCCAGACCTGTTCCTGCATCTGAGAGAGGAGCCCCAGCCCCAGGAACAATAGGTGACCCATTCAGTGATCAGGACAAAACACAACTCACCATGGAGTCTGTGCTCAGCTGGGTTTTTCTTGACACTATTTTAAAATATCTTTTTATTTATTTTCTATTTGACTCAATTTGCCAACATAAAGCATATCACCCACTGCTCATCCCATCAACAGAAGAATGGACATTTTTAAAAACTGACAGAAAATCTGCCATAATATATATGTTAAATCTTTTTAAAAATGTCTCAATGATTTTGATATTTTCATCTAATTTTGTTAGAAAGAGAGAAATTATACCTCAAAAGGTCATAAACATTGGGATATAGGGTAATGAGATTGAATATGTTTGATTTACACATTTTATCCCCAATAGGGAGCACATATTAATTAACCAAAACCATCATGACCCCACTGTGGTAACATGTGGGTTGAAATTGAAACCATGCCTGCCTTTCCTAATTCATCCATGCCCACACCTTACTTTCAGCCTGTCCAGACACCCATCATCCCATGACATCCCTGTTTGAAAGCCCTGTTAATACGGGGTACTAAAAAAATTTAAAAAAAAAAAAGAAAAAAAAATACGGGGTACTGCCGGATACTCAGAATCCATGAACAAGTGTCTACTGGCATTCATCTGAACCTACTATTCCTCTACAGGGAATAGGTCATAGCTTGACAATTCATGTTTACTCTGTGCTGTTCCCCTACTTTCACCACCTGACACACACACACAAAAATGGATTCCTTTTTCTAATTCAATATTTTATTTAATGTCTAGTTCTATATACTATTAATCTCTCAACTTCCCCTGGAGCTTTCCTACCACCCAGCAATTACACTACTGGGATTTACTACAAAGATACAGATACACTGAAAGACCACAACACCTACACCCCAATGTTTGTAGCAACACTGTCCAGAGTAGACAAACTGCGGAAGGAGCCTCGGTGTCCATCGAAAGATGAAAGGATAAAGAAGGTGTGGACTATATGTACAATGGAATATTACTCAGCCATTAGAAATGAAAAACACCCACCATTTGCTTCGACATGATTGGAATTTGAGGGTATTATGCTGAGTGAAGTAAGTCAGTCGTAGAAGAACAAACATATGGTATCATTCATTCAGAAAATATAAAAAGTAGTGAAGGGGAGTAAAGGGGAAAGGAGATAAAATGAGTGGGAAATATCAGAGAGGTCGACAGAACATGAGAGACTCCTAAATCTGGGAAAGGAACTCTCGGAAGGAACTCTGGGAAGAGGTAGTGGTAAGGGAGGTTGGCGGAGGTAGGGATGACTGGGTGACAGGCAATGAAGCATCACTTGACGGGATGAGCACTGGGTGTTATACTATATGGTGGCAAAGCGAACTCCAATAAAAAAAATAATTAGGAAATAAAACCAAATGTGTATTTTGTGAACTGAATATTTTCATCATTTCCCCAAAACAAAAAATGCACAACTAGGGCTATGTTAAGTGTACTTGAAAAGTGTATAACTGTGCCTAGAACTCAGAAAGTGTTAATTATTTGTTATTATTATTTGAAAACAAAAGACAGAGGTAATAGGTAAATATTAATGACCTGATGAACTGTATCAGTGAACCCATATCCATTTGTTAATATGATCATCTATTTCCTTTGCCTTTTACTATACATTGAAAATTAATTCAATAAATTGTATGGTTCAAGCATCAAAAAAAATTAAAAAACAAATGAAACTTCAGATAATAAGGAATAATCCTAACCAAAGAGGAAAGGACCTATAGTCTAAAAATTCTAAAATACGTATGAAAGACATTAAAGAAGACAGAAATATGTGGAAAACAGTCTATTCTCTTGTATTGGAAATATAAATATTCATATAATGTCTACGCCACCAAGAGCAATCTATGCATCCAATATGAACCCTACCAAAACACCGCCAACATTTTTCTAGGGAATGGAACAAGCATAAATTTTGTTACTAAACAGAAAAGATTCTGACTAGGCAAAAGAATGTTGAAACAAAAAACAAATCAGGGCAGCCCGGTGGCTCAGCGTTGTAGCACTGCATTTTTGTCCAGGCCTGATCCTGGAGACCCGGGAACGTGTCCCATTTCAGGCTCCCTGCATGGTGCCTGCTGCTCCCTCTGACTGCATCTCTGCCATTCTGTCTGTCTCTCTGTGTCTCTCATGAGTAAATACATAAAAACTTAAAAAAAAAACAAAGCAAAAGCCATCACAATTTCGGATTTCAAAGTTGTGATCATCCAAACAGCATAATAGTGGCACTAAAACACGCACAAGGTCAGTGGAATAGAATAAAGAACCCATAAATGGACACACAGCTCTATGGTCAACTTATCCTCAACAAAGTACAAAAGACTATCAACTGGAAAAAGGACAATCTCTACAACAAGTGGTGTTGGTAACATTGGACAGCTGCAAGTAGAAGAATGAACCTGGGCCATTCTTACATTCCACACAAAGATAAACTCAGAGTAGATGAAAGACGTAAATGTGAGGCAAGAAACCATCAAAATCAAGGAGATTTTGTGACCTCGGCCACAAACCGGTTCTTGGTACTCGAATCTCCAAAGGGAAGGGAAACAAAAGTAAAAATGAACTCTATGGACTACACCAAGGAAGGAGCTGTCTTACAGCTCTGGAAACACTCAACATAATTTAAAGGCAACCTAACAATTTGGAAAGATAGGGATGCCTGTGTAGCTTCAGCATCTGTCTTTGGCACAGGGATTCCTAGAGCTCTAGGACTGAGACCAACATCAGGCTCTCTGGGGGAGCCCACTTCTCCCTCTGCCCGTCTCTGCATCTCTCTCTGTCTCTCATGAATGAACAAATAACAGCTTCCAAAAGAATAAAATCAATGGGAGATTTGCAAATATATCTCCAGATTACGGCAGGTTTCCAAAGTCAAAAAATAAATTACCAAACTAAAGAACCACAAAGTGAAAACTACGATCAGAAATGGCAGAAGACATGAAGAGACACCCTGTCCTGATTTGAGTTGTCGACTCTCACTTTATATTAGGTAGGTCATCCACATGCAAAATGAAATTTATTGTCTCCTCTAGGTCCGCCTTATATCAACTGCACGATTAGAAGAAACAATGCATCCTGAAGACAAGAGGAAAATACTTTCTGCCCGAGACTGGAGGACCTGCCAGAAAACGTAGCAAGAAAACTACTTTTAAAAAAAGAAAACTTGGTAACCTGGAAAGAAAATAATGAGTTTTCCTATGACAATATCTTACTAGAGTCAATGAGTAAAAACCTTACATAAAAACCGAAAGAAATAACTCATGAGCTCAGAAAAAAAATCAGGATATAAAATCAGCAAATAAACTAAAGATATATTCTTACAAAATAACAACAAATTACATATACAAAATAACAAAATAATCCGATTTACACTGGCACCCAAAATAAATATTTAGGATTAAATTTTACTAATAAATTGAAATTTCTTTAGAAAATGACCTATATTTATGTGTGTCTTTGTTTTTTTTTTTGTTTTTTTTTTTTTTTTTTTTTTTTTTATGTGTGTCTTTGGAAATACATGCAGAAACTCAAAAAGAACTGTGCTTAGAACTTCATATAGTCAGAAGGCCATCTACACAAATTGCTATAGAATTGTGGTGCAACACTTGTGCTGGCTTTTAAATACAGGAACGGGGATCCCTGGGTGGCGCAGCGGTTTGGCGCCTGCCTTTGGCCCAGGGCGCGATCCTGGAGACCCGGGATCGAGTCCCACGTCGGGCTCCCGGTGCATGGAGCCTGCTTCTCCCTCTGCCTGTGTCTCTGTGCCTCTCTCTCTCTCTGTGACTATCATAAATAAATAAAAAAATTTAAAAAAATAAATAAATAAATAAATACAGGAACGTAAGTCTGGAGCTGGTTATATAGTTGGAGGAAATGCAAATAGGGACCTCCCTCCACTGATTAAACCAGCCCTGGCCTGACCCTGTGGCCGGGAGAGCAGTCCCAGCCTCAGGATCCCCAGGTGACCCTATTCAGTGATCAGGACACAACGCAGACAAACCACCATGGAGTCTGCTCGGCTGGGTTTTCCTTGCCACTATTTTAAAAGGTATTTCATAGAGAACCAAAGACCTTGAGTCTGTGAGTGGAGATGAGTGAGAGAAACTGGGGATGTGGGACAGTTTCCTGACCAGAATGTCTGGTGTCTGCAGGTGTCCATGGTGAAGTGCAGCTGGTGGAGTCTGGGGGAAGACCTGGTGAAGCCAGGGGGGTCCCTGAGACTCTCCTGTGTGACCTCTGGATTCACCTTCAGTAGGTATGCCATGAGCTGGGTCGGCCAGGCTCCAGGGAAGGGCCTGCAGTGGGTTGCAGCTATTAGCAGTAGTGGAAGTAGCACATACTACGTAGATGCTGTGAAGGGCCGATTCACCATCTCCATAGACAACGCCAAGAACATGGTGTATCTGCAGATGAACAGCCTGAGAGCTGAGGATATTGCTGTGTATTACTGTGGGAAGGACACAGAGAGTCGACCTCAGTGTGAGCCCAGACACAAACCTCCCTGTAGAAGGGGATCAGGACCACCAGGGGGTGTGCACTCCTCACCACTTCTATCTTGAAATCCCAGGAGCAAGTGCAGAAGGTGGTTCTGGGCAGGTTTCCTGTCATGGACTGGGCTTCCTCTCCAAGGAGCAGTTTCCCCCAGGGAGCCCCTCTCAACACTTAATTATGTGTTTACCTATTCAATCTCTTACTAAGAGACTTAGAATTCAATGATAGGACTTACACTTTCTTGTACCTAACTTTTCCTGACCCAAAATATTAATCTATTACAAATAACTCCCTTCACATCATCTGAAGCTTTTCATGAGTCCTAGTGGCACTCACTGTGGATCACAGGACCCAAAGCTAACATGGTGTCTTGCACATCTCGGTATAGTGGAATCCCCAATCAACACAAGAGAAAGAAACATAATACAAAAATTTTAATAACAGTCTTGGAGTGAGAGAGACTCCCAGCATGACATGGTAGGGAAGTGGACTCAGAGGTCATTCACACACACACACACACACACACACACACACACACAATATTGAGAGTATAACTTTTCATCACCTTCACCTTCATGTCTGATGAGAGCCAGGCCGGCCTCTCATCATGTCACAAATGCCTGTACAGTGCCAGGGAATGACCTGGCTCTGGGTGTGTGTTGTGGGCCAGTGGTGGGTATGGCGTCCTGCTCCAGGAAGGGCTTGTGTGGAGTTAGTGTCCCAACTGCATCAAAAGAGGGAACTCCTGGATTATTGTTTGATTTCTTTTCCTTTGGGTAGAGGAAATGAGGAAATGAGGAAGGAATATCATGGAGCTACCAGTTAATAAAGACTGGATATGGTGTGAGGAATTTCACTAAGCCAGGGTAAAACTGGAAGGACAAAAGAGAAACATGGTCATTGTCAGTAGACAAGTGTCTGAATCATATGGAAAGGAGATGAATAATATATGGAAGCGGCACAAAACTTTAAATAATAATACAAATAGGCCAAGATCCTATCCAGGTCTCAGATGGATGCTGTCCTCTTCCCAAGGAACCATCTGGTTCTGAAGGTCATGTGTACTTGGTGTGTTCAGAGACCGGAGTCTTCTACTGGACCATGAAGATCCTCAGGGAGAGGAGCTGGATTGAAGGACCTTCGACCTGCAGGGCAAAACTCACGGGTCCTTCAGGTGCTGACATCAGTTCACTGGTTGTGACCTTTCCCATCCCTGTGGTGAAACCTAATGTCCATGTGATGGGGGAGGAGGTGGAGCCTAGGGACCAATTAGGTTAGGAGGTACAGCCTGATGAAGGGATCAGGGCATTTATTCACTAGGACTGGGAAAGCTCATAAAGTTCAGGGTCCACTTCTGGATTCTCTATTCTGTTCCACTGATCTATGTGTCTGTTTTTGTGCCAGTACCACACTGTCTTGATGACCACAGCTTTGTAGTACAACCTGAAATCTGGCATTGTGATGCCCCCAGATATGGTTTTCTTTTTTAAAATTCCCCTGGCTATTCGGGGTCTTTTCTGATTCCACACAAATCTTAAAATAATTTGTTCTAACTCTCTGAAGAAAGTCCATGGTATTTTGATAGGGATTGCATTACACGTGTATATTGCCCTGGGTAACATTGACATTTTCACGATATTAATTCTGCCAATCCATGAGCATGGAATATTTTTCCATCTCTTTGTGTCTTCCTCAATTTCTTTCAGAAGTGTTCTATAGTTTTGAGGGTATAGATCCTTTACCTCTTTGGTTAGGTTTATTCCTAGGTATCTTATGCTTTTGGGTGCAATTGTAAATGGGATTGACTCCTTAATTTCTCTTTCTTCAGTCTCATTGTTAGTGTATAGAAATGCCACTGACTTCTGGGCATTGATTTTGTATCCTGCCACGCTACCGAATTGCTGTATGAGTTCTAGCAATCTTGGGGTGGAGACTTTTGGGTTTTCTATGTAGAGTATCATGTCATCAGCGAAGAGGGAGAGTTTGACTTCTTCTTTGCCAATTTGAATGCCTTTAATGTCTTTGTTGTCTGATTGCTGAGGCTAGGACTTCCAGTACTATGTTCGATAAAGGAGGAAAGACTATCCATTGGAAGAAAGACAGTCTCTTCAATAAATGGTGCTGGGAAAATTGGACATCCACATGCAGAAGAATGAAACTAGACCACTCTCTTTCACCATACACAAAGATAAACTCAAAATGGATGAAAGATCTAAATGTGAGACAAGATTCCATCAAAATCCTAGAGAAGAACACAGGCAACACCCTTTTTGAACCCGGCCATAGTAACTTCTTGCAAGATATATCCACGAAGGCAAAAGAAACAAAAGCAAAAATGAACTATTGGGACTTCATCAAGATAAGAAGCTTTTGCACAGCAAAGGATACAGTCAACAAAACTCAAAGACAACATACAGAATGGGAGAAGATATTTGCAAATGACATATCAGATAAAGGGCTAGTTTCCAAGATCTATAAAGAACTTATTAAACTCAACACCAAAGAAACAAACAATCCAATCATGAAATGGGCAAAAGACATGAACAGAAATCTCACAGAGGAAGACATAGACATGGCCAACATGCACATGAGAAAATGCTCTGCATCACTTGCCATCCGGGAAATACAAATCAAAACCACAATGAGATACCACCTCACACCAGTGAGAATGGGGAAAATTAACAAGGCAGGAAACAACAAATGTTGGAGAGGATGTGGAGAAAAGGGAACCCTCTTACACTGTTGGTGGGAATGTGAACTGGTGCAGCCACTCTGGAAAACTGTGTGGAGGTTCCTCAAACAGTTAAAAATATACCTGCCCTACGACCCAGCAATTGCACTGTTGGGGATTTACCCCAAAGATACAAATGCAATGAAACGCCGGGACACCTGCACCCCGATGTTTATAGCAGCAATGGCCACGATAGCCAAACTGTGGAAGGAGCCTCGGTGTCCAACAAAAGATGAATGGATAAAGAAGCTGTGGTTTATGTATACAATGGAATATTACTCAGCTATTAGAAATGACAAATACCCACCATTTGCTTCAACGTGGATGGAACTGGAGGGTATTATTTTGAGTGATGTAAGCCAGTCGGAGAAGGACAAACATTATATGTTCTCATTCATTTGGGGAATATAAATAATAGTGAAAGGAAATATAAGGGAAGGGGGAAGAAATGTGTGGGAAATATCAGAAAGGGAGACAGAACGTAAAGACTGCTAACTCTGGGAAATGAACTAGGGGTAGTAGAAGGGGAGGAGGGCGGGGGGTGGGAGTGAATGGGTGACGGGCACTGGGGGTTATTCTGTATGTTAGTAAATTGAACACCAATAAAAAATAAATTAACTTTAAAAAAATAAAAAAAAAAAGGACTGGGAAAGCTCCCTGCACCCTGGCTCCATGTGAGGTGACTGGGAAAGGATGGGGTAGGATGTGGGCACTCTCCAGACACCACAGCTCCCTGCACATGGACCTTAGACGACCCAGACACCAGATCTGTGAGAATGAGTGTCTGTTGTTTTATCTGCCCAGCTCATGTATGATGTTCCAACAGGGGACACGGGCTTAAGTAATTTTTTTCTTTATTTAAATTGAATTTATCAACATTCCCTCTACCCTCAGTGTTCATCACATCATGTGCCCTCCTTAACTCCCATCACCCAGTTACCTCATTCCCCAGAGTGACCTCCCTTCCAGTGACCCTCATTTTTTCCCCAGAGTTAAGTGTGTCTAATGATTTGTCTTCCTCTCTGGTCTTACCCCATTGTTTCACTCTTTCCCTTATGGTGTCTTTCAATATCAATGAGACCATATCATTGCCTTTCTGTTATTGATTTATTTCTCTCAATATAATGACTTCAGTTCCATCTATGTTGACGGAAACATTATTTCATGTTATTCATTATGTCTGACGGCTATGTAATATCCCATTGTATATATAAAGCACATCTTATTTTGTATATTGTTTATTGGAGTGCGATTTGCCAACATATAGCATAACACCCAGTGCTCATCCCATCAAGTGTCCCCCTCAGTGCCTTTCACCCAGTCACCCCCATCCCCCGCCCACCTCCCCATCCACTACCCCTTGTTCTTTTCCCAGAGTTAGGAGTCTCTTCACTTCTGTCAACCTCTCTGATATTTCCACTCATTTTCTTTCCATTCTCCTATAATCTCTTTCACTGTTTTTATATTCCCCATGAATGAGACCATATAATGTTTTTCCTTCTCCAAAGGACTTATTTCACTCAGCATAATATCCTCCAGTTCCATCCACGTCAAAGCAATTGGTGGGTATTCATCGTTTCTAAAGGCTGATAAACATCCCATAGTATACATAGATCACAGCTTCTTTATTCATTCATCTGTCAATAGACACTGAGGCTCCTTCCACTGTTTGGCTGTTGTGGACTTTGCTGCTGTGAACATTGATATGCAAGTGTCCCTTCATTTCATTAAATCTGTGTCTTTGGGGTAAATAGCCTGTAGTGCAATGGCTGGCTCCTGGGGTGACTCTATTCTCATGTTTTCAGGACATTCCATTCTGTTTTCTGTATCGGCTCAACAAGCGTAATTCCCACCAGGAATAAAAGAAGGTTCCACTTTCTCAATATCCTCCCTTATATTTATTGTTTCTGGCCATTTTACTTTATCCATTCTGAGTTGTATAAGTGGGATCTTAGTGTGGTTTTCATTTGTATTTCCCTGATGACAAGTCATGTGGATCATTTTTCTCCTCTGCCTGTTGGCCATTTGTCGGTCTTCTTTGGTAAAAGCCTTTTCATGTATTCTCCCCATTTCTTGACTGGTTTGTTATGTTGGGTGCTGAATTTGTTAAGGAAATATCTTGTCCTATTCTGTAGGCTGCCTTTTGTTTTGTCGCCTGTTGTATTGTTGTACAGATTCTATCTTGATGAAGTCCTAAAAGTTTTTTTTCCCCTTTGTTTCCTATGCCTTTTGAGAGGAGTCTTGCTAGGAGTCACTGCAACTGAAGACAAAAAGATGCTACCTGAATTCGCTTCTAGGATTTGGATGAATTGCTGTCTCAGATTTCAGTATTTCATTATTTTGAGATTATCTTTGTGCTTTGTGTAGCAGAATGGTCCACTTTCATTCTTATGCAGGTGACTCTCCAATTTTTTCAGATCCATTTGTTGATGTGTCTTTCTTTCATTAGATATTTTTTCTTGCTTTTTGAGGAGTAGTTGCCCATAGAGCTGAGGGTCCCTTTCTGTGCTCTCTGCTCTGTTCAAGTGATCTATGTGTTGTTTTTACCAGTACCATGCTATCCTGATGATAAAGGCTTTATAATAGAGCTTGTCTGCAAACGTTGTTATGCCCTCCAGCTGTAGTTTTGTTTCTGTTTTTTTTTTTTTCCAAAATGATTCTACCTGTTTCGCAACTTAGGAAAGAAATTGAAGAAGACACAAAGAGATGGAAAACATTCCGTGATTACAGATTAGAACAATGAATATTGTCAGGGCATCTGTGTTGCTCAGAAGTTGAGTGTCTGCAATTGGCTGGGGTTGTGATCCTGGGGTCCTGGGATGGTATCTTGCATCAGGCTTTTGGAAGGAAGCCTGTTTCTCCCTCTGCCTCTGTGACTCTCCTGAATAAATAAATAAATCTTTAAAACAAAAACAAAACTATTGGGGATCCCTGGGTGGCTCAGTGGTTTGTCACTTCCCTTTGGCCCAGGGTTCAATCCTGGGGTCCCGGGATAGTGTCCCACATCGGGTTCCAGGCATTGTCCTGTTTCTCCCTCAGGTTGTGTCTCTGCCTCTCTCTCTCTCTCTCTCTCTCTCTCTATCATTAATGAATAAATAATATCTTTAAAAAAACAAAAATAAATCCTGTGAAAATCTCTATGCTGCCCAGTACCTTCTACATATTCAAAGCAATCCTTCTGAAAGCATCCTGGACATTTTTCACAGAGTACGAACATATAATCCTAAGATTTTTATGGCACAAGCAGAGACATTAGGGACACATGTATGCACTGGCATGGCCCTGCTGTATTTGTTGTGAGAAGTATCATGTAACCACCCTCATCCAGTGAAGGGTGCATTTCTCACCTGGAACTAGGACTAATATTTTGCAAACCATAGGTACCTGTCAAAAAGTCACAGTGGACACTCTCAACTGGAGAACAATGATACAAGAGAGTCAGAGATACTCAGAAACTTTGGAACTTCAGTTTAAGGATGTTCTGTTATAACGTTTCCAGAAGATGAGGATGTGATGACCCAGTGGGATTTGTGTCTCACCATCACCTTACAGGGTTGTGTTTTACTGATGGCCTTTAGGGTGTCCCTTGTTACTGGATGAACATTTGGTGCCCCGTGTCCTCATTTCAACCCACCTGCATCTGTGACTCTCTCTCTGGCCATGAGATCAGTTTCCCTGTAGGATTTCCTCAATGGAACCCCTCAAGGGTCCTACATGACTTATTTGGCCTTTATCATTTTATTTAAATGCAATCATTTTTGTCATGAAATTTGCAATAACCAGGTAATATGACCTGACTATGTCAATATCTAACAGCTCTACCATCCTATTCCATAGTCTACATGTGAACTTACATAACAGTGAAGCTATTTCAGGGAAGGTAAGTCTACTCATGGTCAGCAAGGCAGGGGAGCATCTCTGAATGCTCAGAAGCAGGGCATTGGTTGGCTGTGATGATTTCATCAACATTTATACAAAGAGAAGCTATCTCCAGACATGAACATTCAGAAAATAGATGTGAGATGATGGAGCAAGGGATGGAGCACACAGTTCCTCTTGCAGTGTGCAGCCCTGGACCTGAGCTGGGCTTACATGGATGTCTAATTGCACAGTGCAATTGGCAATGGATTGTTATCATTTGCTGTTGGTGTTGTTTCCTCTGTAGATGCTCACACCCCACCTTGTTGAAGCCTGTCTTGGGATATTGTGTCTCTTCCTGGCTGCATTGGAGAGCCGTTATGAACATGGCCTCCTACCTCTAGTCTGGAATTGAATGTTTGCACGCTGGAGTCTTCAGGGAGCCCTCAAAGAGAGCCATGAAACCCTTTCTCTCCTCAGTTGACATCTGAATCATGTGTTCACCATACCTGTGTCTGGGCTGGTGTATCTCAGACACATGAATGGATCTCTAAATGACAGTATGAAAGGCTCTATAGTGTGGACCTGGCTAGTCCTCTGAGGGCTTGTCATGAGAGAGGGTCTAGTTTCTGCCTGCTGGTTTCAGAATAGATGTCACAGGACCACACAGCGTTCAATTTATGGAAACAAAGCACAACGCCTGCACTCAGACCCAATGTTCACACGTCTATAGGTTCCAGTCCTTCTTAACCATGCATCGCATTGTGCCACTTTTTCTTCTTGGCACTTAGGGGGTCCTTAGATCCAGAAATTTCCCTATTTTTCCATTTGAGCACCATCATGCCAGGACCGTCCCCCGCAGGAGTAGAATTCTACAAGTTCATATGTTCCTCTCTTGTCCTTAAAATCCTAGACAGTAGCTTCTGCAAGCAACCTCCCTCCTGCTGTCATCCCTATGACTGTATCTCCCCAATGTCAACACCGCAAAGCTCCAGCACTTCAAAACCTGCTCAGTATTCTATTAGGAGTCCTTCTGTTGTTGCTTGTTCAACTCTGATCCATTTCATGGATGTTCGAAATGATTTAATAACTATCCAGCTGTTTCAGTGATGTGACAAGCCCTGAGTCCCCTACAACTTCTGACATGTTAAATTCTCTCTCCCATATTATCTTATACTAAAGAAGGTGTGGTTAATTTTTTCTGATTTATATGTTGGAGGTGAACTTTAGACCCTGGTGTTTTGTTTCAGAGTATCGTAAACTTATTTTCACCCCTACTCTGATTCTGGATCTTAAGGACTCATTTTTGTTTGTACAAGCCTACTGAGTATTGTACTAATATTATATTATGTTTCAGGAAGCAATTATAGACATATGTGGTCCATGCACATAAGGTCACCCAACAAGTGACATAAGGAGCAATGCACCGCCTAGCAGTGAGACTGGGGATTGAAGGAGGGAACAGATGCTCCCGAAGGACCATAATTGCAGGAATATTATTGGCAGGACTCCATGTCTCTGTGCAGGTGACACAGGTGCCATTTGGGTGCTGGGCTCTGCTTGCAGTCTTCCTGATGCATATGTTCCATTGAAAGATGGAAAGGAGGGAACCTGGGTGCTCAGGAGTTTAGTGCCGCCATCAGCCCAGGGCCTGATCCTGGAATTCAGGGATTGAGTCCCACATCAGGCTCCGTGCACGGAGCCTGCTTCTCACTCTGCCTGTGTCTCTGCATCTCTCTCTCTCTCTCTCTCTCTCTCTGTGTCTCTCATGAATAAATAAAACATTTAAAAAAAGATGGAATGGGCTAGATTTGGAAACAGAACAAAAGTCCTGTATGCAGCCCGCAGGTTCAGGGGGACTGATCTAAGAAAACGATAATTACGGTTGATCAGAGGCACAAATTGAAATTGGTTTGAAATGGAAATTTTCTGCTGCATTTGTTATCAAAAATACCTGATAAATCTGTAGAAGAGGTTCATGGTAGATATTTTTCTTCTCTTAGATGGAATATAGTATTTGAATGTAAAAGGAATTCATGAAAGACTTACACTTGCAAAGCAGCACCATACTGTTAGGTTAGGAGGGATAAGAAAAATAGAAATATAGGGTATACAATGGAAAATGTTCATTCTGACACGAGTTTATTATGTCCCAATCTCTGCTTGAATGAGCTCATTCTGCATTAGGTAAGCTCATCAAAGTGATTATAGAAGATCACAGAGTTAACTGCAGTGGAACACAGTGACTGAGTTGTTAGAGACTTACAAATAGAACTGCATTACCTGAAACCCTCTGAAATTCAGCTAAATTCTAAATTTAGAATTGCAGGAATATTATAGGCAAGACTCTGTGTCTTTTTGAAGTGGACACCGGCATCTTTTGGTTGGTGGGCTCTGCTGGCAGTCTTCCTGATGCATGTGATCCATTCAAAGTTGCAATGTGTTAGATTTGGAGACAGAAGACAAGTCCTCTACATAGCCCATAGGGTCAGGGGGAATGATCTGAGAAATTCAAAATTAAGGTTGATTAAAGGCATAGATTGAAAAGAATTGAAACTGAATTTTCCTGCCACATTTGTTATTAAAAATACCTTTCATCAAAACACATCATTTGCACAAAGAGTTAACAAGGACATAGTAACACAAAGTTAGTAACACAGACAAACATAGTAACATAGTAACACAGACATAGTAACATAGTAACACAGACAAACAGACAGTCATAGTAACACAGACAAACATAGTAACACAGACAAACTTTCCAGTGTGGTCGCAGAGACAAAACAGAAAGTAATCTGAAGGCCTGGCAGCCGGCCCTCCTTACAGATGAGGACCTCCATCCTCCTTACAGATGAGGACTCCCATCCTCCTTGTAGATGAGGACCTATGTCATCCTTACAGATGAGGAGCCCCTCCTCCTTACAGATGGGGAACTCTGTCCTCCTTATAGATAAGGACCTCCATCCTCCTTACAGTTGGGGACCTCCAACCTCCTTACAGATGAGGACCCCATCTTCCTTACATGAGGAACCTTTCCTCCTTACAGATGAGGACTCCCATCCTCTTCAGAGATGAGGACCCTGTCATCCTAACAGATGGGGACCTCCATCCTCCTTACAGATAAGGACCTCTGTCATCCTTAAAGATGGGGACCTCTGTCCTCCTTACAGATGAGGACCACCGTCCTCCTTACATGAGGATCCCGTCCTCACAGATGAAGACACTGTCCTCTAGGCGGGGGAAAGGGACGTCTCCTCAAGACCCCCATTCGATGGCCTGCCAGTGCGTCTGCCTGAGCTGATGTCAACCCAATACAGATTGGAATTCCTGGGATCCCTGGGTGGCGCAGCGCTTTAGTGCCTGCCTTTGGCCCAGGGTGCGATCCTGGATACCCGGGATCGAGTCCCACATTGGGATCCCAGTGCATGGATCCTGTTTCTCTCTCTGCCTATGTCTCTGCCTCTCTCTCTCTCTGTGTGTGTGTGTGTGTGTGACTATCATTGAAAAAAAAGGAATTCCTACAGGTAAAAGTACAGTTTAGAGCTCTCAGAGAATATTTGCACAAAAGGTGGAAAAAGTTGAGAGCCCTCACCACGCGTGAATCCTCCAGATGGGGTCCTGGGGATTTCTCGGATCCCGGACGAATCCCCAAATGTTGTGCCCAAGCTTATAAATCCGAGAAACCACCAAGGTGCTGACATTGATGCAAGCACATGAGGGTTTATTAGCAAGCTCGACCTTGGGTCCAAGTATACCCAAACACAGCTGAGCAGGGACTTGGACCCCAAAGTGGGTTACAGCTGGGTTTTTATGGGCTGGTCTAGGGGATTTTCAGAAGGGGTGGATGAATTTCTCAAGCTCTGTTTACATTCTGAGATGTGGCTTTCAGGGGCATGGAGCTTTCTTCTCATTCTAATATGGGGCTTTCTGTCACTGGCTTGGGCTGTAGTCTTTCTGATATAGGATTCTCTCCCAAGGGCAATTCTGAGCTCTGTTGTCTTTCTGGTATGGGATTCCCTGCCGAGGACATTCTGCAGTTTTTTTCTCTAAAGTTCAGCTCTTATTCACGGGGGCCTAAGATGGCTGTACTTGTGCTAATGCTAAACTTCTTGTGGAATGGCCTTAATTTTTCTCGGCCTCCACAGATCAATGAGTCGCCCCATCCACCTCCCCACCTCCCTTCCAGAGACCATCACTTTGTTTCCACAATTAAGTGTCTCTCATGGTTTGTCTTCCTCTCTAATTTTCCCAACTCTGTTCCCCTCCTTTCTCTTATAGTCCCTTGCAATATTTCTTATATTCCACATATGAGTGAGACCACATATTTGCTTTCTTTCTCTCACTGACTTATTTCACTCAGCATAACGTCCTCCAGTTCCATCCATGACAAAGCAAATGGTGGGTATGGATTCTTTCTGATGGAGGAACAACAAAATGGCAATGGCAAGGTCTCCAGCCCTGGAGTCAGCTCCCTGAAGTAGGAAACCCAGTATCCCAGTCCCCCCAACTGGCCTAGATGCTCCCGGGGCAGTGGGGGGCACTGATGTGCACAGCTTGGTGGCTCAGGTGGCAGGAGAGTCTTGGCTGTCCCTTGGGCAATGCAGGATCCTGGGGTTTGTCTGATGGGTGCCCTTGGATCCAGAGTCATGCGCTTCTGGAATTGCACTCCCGTGGCTTGCTCCTCCCAAAGGCAGCAATATACAGACCCCACTGTCCGGAACCCCTGCCTGCCTGGCTTCTCCCAAATGCCCTACAGGCTGCTCCAGGTCTTTACTGGGACCTACCCACAAGTTTTGGTGTGTTTTTTCCCATGGTGCACTTCCTCTTAGTGACTCTGGGAAACTGGAGGCTTCACCGCCCCTCCTGCGATTCTGTCCAATTTCTCTGCTAAGCACTTTTCATTTTGGGGAGAATCCAGTGTAGATTTTTTTAAAGTTCCCACTTCTCTAGGGCTGGGCTTTCTTGTCCCAGAGGTTCTCACCCGTCTTGCCACACTTCCTCTTATTTGAGTCCATATGACATGATCTGCTACAGGGTCAAATCCACTCACAAACGCTGAGAATTAATGAATGTGTTCAGAGAATCTATAGGATACAGAATCAACATGGAAAATAAATTTATGTTTCAACACACTAACAACAAATTACCTAAAAGACAATTAACATAATAATTCTGTTGACTCCAGCATTAAAAATAAAGTATTTAGGATTCAACTTCAGGAAGTATAAAATATTGTATAATAAAAATTACCTACATTGATGGCAGTAAAAGGCTGAGCTGGGAGCATCAAGGCCAGTGCCAACTGGGAGACTGCGGTAGATACTAGCTAAGATCTGACTCCAGAGCTGGAGACCTGGCTTCTGTTCCTCCTTGTTTCACCTTGTGCCTGGAAGAGATGGGCCACCAGGGAGCAGGGAAATCAGGTAAACAGCTCTCACTGAGCCCAGCACCCAGCAGGGGGTTTGGCATCTCCACCCAGGCACATGCACATGAGAATCAGCACAGCAAGCCGCACCCCCAGAACACCAGCTGTAAGGTCAGGAGAGGAGCAAGTTCTTGACAAGCAGCGCTGGAAACCTAGAGGTGTATATGAGGGATTTACAGTATATAGAACTAGATGGCACTCTACCTTTTTTTCCTGTTTACTTTTGGTTTTTCCCCTTTTTTATTCTTTTCTTTTTTTTCTCTCTTTTGGGATTCTTGGAATTTATTTTTTACCACTTAGCTTTAAAATTTGATTTTCAGTTTAGTGGATCTTTTGCTTTATTTCATTCTGTACTTTGTTTTCAATTTCTGGCCTCCTACCTTGTCAGAATTATCTAGGGTGAAATTTACTCAGGTTGTGGTTAATATTCTTGATGCAGCCCACTGAAACAGCCACTCCGCACTGAGCAAAATGACTAGACAGAAGAAATAACCACAAAAGAAAGAAAAGAAACAATACTCTCTGCCTCAGACTTACAGAACTTGGATTACAACTCGTATTCAGAAAGCCAATTCAGAAGCATAATTGGAAAGCTACTAGTGGCTCTGGAAAAAAGCATAAAGGATTCAAGAGACTTCATGAATTCAGAATTTACATCTAATTAGACCAAAATTAAAAATCTCAATCGAATGAGATGCAATCTAAACTGGAAGTCCTAATGATGAGTCTGTTTTCTTAATAATAAATTTATTTTTTATTGGTGTTCAATTTGCCAACATACAGAATAACACGCAGTGCTCATCCCATCAAGTGCCCACCTCAGTGCTAATGACGAGTCTTAATGACATAGAAGAAAGAGTGAGTGAAATAGAATACAAGTTGATGGCAAGGAAGGAAGCTGAGAAAAAAAGGGAAAACAATTAAAAGACCATGAGGAAAGGTTAAGGGAAATAAATGATGTGGGTGCACACTCCTCACTACTTCTTGTCCTGAAGGCCCAGGAGCAGGTTCAGATGGAGGTTCTGGGCAGGTTTCCAGTAGGGCTCTATATCTTCTCCATGGAGAAGATTCCCTCAGGGAGCCTCTATAGACTCAAGATTCTGAGTTGACTTCTTCAGTGTGTGATTTTAAAATTTGTTGCTTTATAAGAAACAGTTATTTCTATATTCACAGAGCACACATTTGCTTACACTTCTTTACACTTGTCACTAAATAGGAATAAATTACAAATATCTCCATGTTGAGGATGTCCAAAATAGGTTAACCTATATATGCACCTATAAAAAAATCGACGTAGCGAGAAACAATATGAAATATTGGAAAATGGTTAGTGATCTCAAGAAAGCACCACAAATCATGAAATGATAATAGAAGATGCCTGAGGTACTACCCAGGGTCTCAGGTGGAACATGTCCTCTCCCAAAGTCACCAGGTGGTACTGAAGGTCATGGGTACACTGTCCGCAGAGACCAGAAGCTTCTACTGGATCCATGTTTATCCCCAGGATGAGGAGCTGGATTGGAGAACCTTCCACCTGTAGGGAATAACTTATTGACCAGTCATGTGCTGATATCAGTTCCCTCTGTGTGACCTCTACCATGCCTATGTTGGAACCTAATGACATTGAGATGGGGAAGGAGGTGGAGTCTTAGGGGAACACTTAGGTAAGGAGGGTGAAGACTCAGGATAGGACCCTATCAAAACACCACCAACATTTTTCTAGGGAATGGAAAAAGCCTAAAATTTGTAAATAAACAGAAAAGATTCTGAGTGAGCAAAAGAATGTTGAAACAAAAAACAAATCAGGGCAGACTGGGTGGCTCAGCATTTTAGCACTGCCTTTTTGTCCAGGGCTTAATCCTGCAGACCTGGGAACAAGTCCCATATCAGGCTCCCTACATGGTGCCTGCTGCTCCCTCTGCCTGAGTCTCTACCATTATCTCTGTATCCCTGTGTCTCTCATGACTAAATAAATAAAAACTTAAAAAAAAAACAATGCAAAAGCCATCAGAATTCCAGATTTCAAAGTTGTGATTATCAAAACTGTATAATAGTGGCATTAAAACACGCACAAGTTCAATGGAATAGAAAAAGAACCCATAAATGGACACACAGCTCTATGGCCAACTTATCCTCGACAAATTACAAAAGACGATTGACTGGAAAAAGGGCAATCTTTTGAACAAGTGGTGTTGGGAACATTGGACAGCTGCAAATAGAATGAACCTGGGCCACATTCTTACACTCCACACAAAGATAAACTCAGAGTAGACGAAAGACCTAAATGTGAGGCAAGAAACCATCAAAATCAAGGAGATTTTGTGACCTCAGCCACAAGAGGTTCTTGGTACTTGAAACTCCAAAGGGAAGGCAAACAAAAGTAAAAGTGAACTCTATGCACGACATAAAGGAAGGAGCTGTAGTACAGATTGGAAACACAACATAATTAAAAGGCAACCTAACAACTGGAAAAGATAAGGATGCCTGTGTAGCTTGAGCATCTGTCTTTAGCCTGGGACTCCTAGAGCTCTAAGATTGAGACCAGCATTAGGCTCCGTGTGGGGAGCCCACTTCTCCCTCTGCCGGTCTCTGAATCTCTCACTCCATCTCTGATGAATAAATAAATAACATCTTCCAAAAGAATAAAAACAATGGGAGAAGAGATTTGCAAATCTATCTCCAGATTAAGGCTGGTTTCCAAAATCGAAAAATAAATTACCAAACTAAACAACCACAAAGTGAAAACTACAATCGGAAATAGGCAGAGGACATGATGATTCACCTTCTCCTGATTTGAGTTGTAGACTGTCACTTTATATTAGGTAGGTCATCCACATACAAAATGAAATTATTGTCTCCTCTAAGTCTACCTTATATCAACTGCTTACCTGAAAGATGCACATGCAATGAAACGCTGGGACACCTGCACCCCAATGTTTAGAGCAGCAATCTCCACAATAGCTAAACTGGGGAAGGAGCCTCGATGACCATTGAAAGATGAATGGATAAAGAAGATGTGGTTTATGTATACATGGAATATACTCAGCCATTAGAAATAACAAATACCCACCGTTTGATTCAATGTGGATAGAACTGGAGGGTATTATGCTGAGTGAAATAAGTCAATCGGAGAAGGACAAACATTATATGGTCTCATTCACTTGGGGAATATAAATAATAGTGAAAGGGAATAGAAGGGAAGGGAAAAGAAATGTGTAGAAAATATCAGAAATGGAGACAGAACATGGAAGACTCCTAACTCTGGGAAACGAACTAGGGCTGGTGGAAGGGGATGATGGTGGGGGTGGGGGTGATTGGGTGAGGGGCACTGAGGGGGGCACTTGACGGGATGAGCACGGGGTGTTATTCTGTATGTTGTCAAATTGAGCACCAATAAAAATAAATTTATTATTTAAAAAATGCTGCAATAAACATAGGATGCATGTAAAAAAAAAAAACTGACAATGCATCCTGAAGACAAGAGGAAAATGCTTTCTTCCCCAGACTGGAGGACCTACCAGTAAATGTAGCAAGAAAACTTTATTTAAAAAAAGAAAAAGTGGTAAACTGGAAAGAAAATAATTAATTTTCCTATGACAATGTCTTAATAGAGTCAATGAGTAAAAACGTCACATAAAAACTGGAAGAAATAACTCATGAGCTCAGCAAAAGAATCAGTATATAAAATCAGCAAATAAAATAAAGATATATTCCTACAAAATAAATAAAAATTACATGTACAAAATTAACAAAATAATCCAATTTCCACTAGCACCAAAAATAAATATTTAGGATTAAAATTTATTAACAAGATGAAATATCTCCAGAAAATTACCTATACTGATGTGTCTTTTGAAATGAACCAAGAAATTAAAAAATAACTGTCATTAGAGCTTCATATACTCAGAGGGCCACTACACAAATTGCTATAGAATAGTGGTGCAACACTTGTGTTGGCTTTAAATACACGAATGTAAGTCTGGAGCTGGTTATATAGTCAGAGGATATGCAAATAGGGCCCTCCCTTCACTGATTAAACCAGCCCAGTCCCGACCCTGCAGCTGGGAGAGGAGCCCCAGCCCCAGGATCCCCAGGTGACCCGATTCAGTGATCAGGACACAACAAAGACAAACCACCATGGAGTCTGTGCTCAGCTGGGTTTTTCTTGTCGCTATTTTACAAAGTAACTCATAGAGAACAAGAGACCTTGTGTAGGTGAGTGAAGGTGAGTGAGAGAAACATGGGATGTGGGACAGTTGTTTGACCAGGATGTCTTGTGTCTGCAGGTGTCCAGGGTGAGGTGCAGCTGGTGGAGTCTGGGGGAGACCTGGTGAAGCCTGGGGGGTCCCTGAGACTCTCCTGTGTAGCCTCTGGATTCACCTTCAGTAACTACGACATGAGCTGGGTCCGCCAGGCTCCTGGGAAGGGGCTGCAGTGGGTCGCAGCTATTAGCTATGATGGAAGTAGCACATACTACACTGACGCTGTGAAGGGCCGATTCACCATCTCCAGAGACAACGCCAGGAACACAGTGTATCTGCAGATGAACAGCCTGAGAGCCGAGGACACGGCTGTGTATTACTGTGCGAAGGACACAGTGAGGCAAACTCAATGTGAACTCAGACACAAACCTCCGTGTTGAAAGGGATCAGGACCACCAGGGGGTGCACACTCCTCACCATTTGTGTCTTGAAGGCCCAGGAGCAGTTTCAGATTGAGGTTATGGGCAGGTTTCCTGTCAGGGACTGGGCTTCCTCTCCATGGAGCAGTTTCCCCCTGGGAGCCCCTCTGAACACTTGATTGTGTGTTTACCTATCCAGTCTCTTTCTTAGAGACCTGGAATTCAACTATAGAACTTGCACTTACTTGTACTTAAATTCTCCTGACCTGAAATTTTAATCAATTACAAATATTTTTCATGAGTCCTAGTGGTGATCACTGTGGATCACAGGACCCCAAGCTAACATGCTGTCTTGCACATTGCGGTATAACAGAATCCCCAATCAACACAAGAGTAAAGAGACATTCTACAAAAATGTTAATAACAGCCTGGGAGTGAGAGAGATTCCCAGCATCACATCATGAAATGGTAGGGATGTGGACTCAGAGGTCATTCACACACACACACACACACACACACACACACACACACAATAATGAGAGTATAACCATTCATCACCTTCACCTTCATGTCTGATAAGAGCCAGGCAGGCCTCTCATCACATCATAAATGCCTGGATGGTGCCAGGGAAGGACACTGGCTCCGGGTATGTGTTGTGGGTCAGTGGTGGGGACGGCATCCTGCTCCAGGATGGGCTTGTGTGGAGTCAGTGTCCCAACTGCATCAAAAGAGGGAACCCCTGGGTTATTTGATTTCTTATCCTTTGGGTGGAGAAGAAGAATGAGGAAGGAATGTCAGGGAGCTAGCAGGCAATAAAGACTGGACATGGTGTGAAGAATAATTTCACTAAACAAGTCTCACACCGGAAGGACAAAAGAGAAACATGGTCATTCTCAGTAGACAGATGTCTGAATCATAGGGAAAGGAGATGAATAATATATCGAAACAGCACAAAAGTTTAAATAATAATACTAGGCCAAGATCCTACCCCAGTCTCAGATGGAAGCTGTCCTCTCCCCAAGGTCACAATCTGGTTCTGAAGGTCATGTATACACAATGTGCTCAGAGACCAGAAGCTTCTACTGGATCAATGAGGATCCTCAGGGTGAGGAGCTGGATTGGAGGACCTTCCACCTGCAGGGAATAACTCATATATACTTCTGGTGCTGACATCAGATCACTGTGTCTGACTTCTACCATGCCCATGTTGGAACCTAACGCCCATGAGATGGGGAAGGAGGTGGAGCCTTAGTTGAACACTTTGGTGAGGAGGTGCAGCCTCATGATAGATTCAGGGCCCTTATAAACCAGGACTGGGAATGCTCCCTGCACCCTGGCCCCATGTGAGGTGATGGGGAAAGGACAGAGTAGGATGTGGGCGCTCCCCAAAGACCACATCTGCCTGCACCTGGACCTCAGATGTCCCAGATTCCAGATATGTGAGAATAAGTGTCGGTTGTTTGATTCTCCCAGTCTATGTATGATGTTTCAGGAATGTGGACAGGCTAAAGTCCATTTTTTTCTTTGTTTAGATTGAATTTACCAATATTTACTACACACTCAGTGCTCATCATATCATGTCTCCTCCTTAACTCCCATCACCCAGTTCCCCCATCCCCCACCCGCTCTCTTCCAGCGACCCTCAGTTTTTTTTCCCCCTGGTGTTAAGTGTCTCTCATGTTTTGTCTTCCTCTGTAATATTACCTCACTAAGTTTCACTCCTTCCCTTATGGTCTCTTTCAATATTTCCTATATTCCACATATGGGTGAGACCATATCATTGCTTTTCTGTGATTAATTTCTCTCAGTATAATAGCTCCAGTTCCATCCATGTTGAAGGAAATGTTATTTCGTGTTATTCATCATTTCTGACAGCTGTGTAATATCCCATTGTATATATAAACCACATATTTTATATATTTTTATTGCAGTTCAATGTGCAAACATATAACAGCCAGTACTCATTCTGTCAATTGCCCCCCCCCAGCTCCTGTCATCCAGGTACACCAACCCCCCAACCATCTCCCCTTCCACTACTCCTTGTTTTCTTACCCCATTGGTAGGAGTTTCTCATGTATGTTACTGTCTGATAATTCCTACTCATTCTATCTCCTTTCCCCTTTGTTCCCTTGCACAATTTTTTATGTACTTTGTATGTGTGAAACCATAAAATGTTTGTCCTTCTCTGAATCATTTACTTCACTCAGCATAATACCTTCCAGTTCCATCCACATTGAAGCAAATGGTGGGTATTCGTCATTTCTAATGGCTGAGTAATGTCCCATTGTATATATAAACCACATCTTCTCTACGCATTCATCTGTCGATGGACACAGAGGCTCCTTCCACGTCTTCTTTATCACTCTTCTGTAGAAGAGCATCATGATTCCTCCCACAGTTTGGCTATTCTGGACATTGTTGCTGTGAACATTGGGGTGCATGGGTCCCTTAATTACATTAAATTTCCATCTTTGGGGTAAATTCCCTGTAGTGTAATGGTTGTACACTTGGAAATGAAACTAGATCATTCTCTTACTTGGGTAGCTCTATTCTCACGTTTCAGGACATTCCTTTCTGTTTTCTGGAGTGGCTAAATAAGCCTGCATTCCCACCAAAAAAGATAGTTCCACTTTCTCAATATCCTTGCTCATATTTATTGTTTCCAGCCTTGTTACTTTATCCATTCTGAGTTGTATAAGTGGGATCTTAGTGTGGTTTTCATTTGTATTTCCCTGATGTCAAGTCAAGTGTTCCTGCTGATTTCCCATGGGTGGGGCAGGAAGAGAAGATGGAGCATTGGAGATCAAGGAGCGAGCATGTAACACTCAAGAATACTGTGTGATGACAAATTCCACTTAACAATTATGAGAGAACAAAAGTGGAGGAGTACCTTTCACCTGCAGGGAATAACTCATGGATCCTTCGGGTGCTGATATAGCTAACTGTGTGTCACCTCTACCATCCCCATGTTGGAACCAAACGTCTATGTGATGGAAGAAGGAGTTGGAGCCTTAGGGGAGCAATTAGGTCAGGAGATAGAGCCTCATGATGTGATCAGGAACATTATACATCAGGATATGGAAAGCTCCATGCACCCTGGCCCCATGTGAGGTGATGGGGAAAGGACGTGCTAGGACATGGGTGCTCCAGACACCACATTTGCCTGCACCTGGACCTTAGACTTTCCAGACTCCAGAACTGTGAGAATGAGCGTCTGTTTAGTCCACTGAATCTGGGAATGTGGTGACAACACACAGAAACACTTAAACAGGGTCTTACCTCATATTTGTCCTATACTAGTCCGTTATCTAGTCATTTGCAAGTATTTTCTCCCATTCTCTAGGTTTCCTTTGAGTTTTGTTGACGGTATCTTTTGCTGGGCAAAAGCTTCTTATCTTGTTGAAGTCCCAATAGTTCATTTTTGCTTTGGTTATCTTCACTTCATGGATGAATCTTGCAAGAAGTTACTGTGGTCAAATTCAAAAAGGGTGTTGCCTGTGTTTTCTAGGATTTTGATGGAATCTTGTCTCACATTTTGATCTTTCATCCATTTTTTTGTTTGTCTTGTGTTTTGTGTAAGAGAATGATCTAGTTTCATTCTTCTGTACATGGCTGTCCAATATTCCAAGCACCATTTATAGAAGAGACTCTTGTTTTTTCCAGTGGATAATCTTTCCTACTTTGTCAAATATTAGTTGACCATAGAGTTCAGTGTCCACTTCTGGTTCTCCATTCTGTGCAATTGATCAATATGTCTGTTTTTGTACCAGTACCAGAACGTCCTGATGATCACAGTTTTGTAGTAGAACTTGGAATCTAGCATTCTGATGCCCCCAGCTCTGGTTTTCCTTTCGGTATTCTCCTGGCTATTTGGAGTATTTTCTGATTCCACATAAACCTTAAGTTGATTTGTTCCAACCCTCTGAAGAAATTCCAAGGTATTTTGGTAGGAATTGCATTGAACGTGTAAATTGCCCTTGGTAGCATTGATATTTTCACAAAATTAGTTCTTCCAATCCATGAGCATGGAATATTTATCAATATTTTTGTGTCTTCCTCAATTTCTTTCAGAAATGTTCCATGGTTTTTAGGGTATAGAAACTTTACCTCTTTGGTTAGGGTTAATCCTGGGTATCTTATGTTTTTGGGTGCAATTTAAGATTTTTTTGATGCCTTAACTTTTCTTTCTTCAACTCATTGCTAGTGTATAGTAATGGAAGTGATTTCTGGACATTGTATTTTTATCCTGCCACACTGCTGAATTGCTGTATGAGTTCAATCAACCTTGGGGTGGAGTCTTTTGAGTTTTCTAGATACAGTGTCATGTCATCTGAGAAGACAGAGGTTTTGACTTATTTTTTTCTTTTTTGGTTTTGACTTCTTGCTTGCCAATATGAATGACTTTTGTTTCTTTTTGTTGCCTTATTGCTGAGTCTAGGACTTCTAGTACTATGTCGAATAGCAGTGGTGAGAGTGGATATCCCTGTCTTGTTCCTGATCTTAGGGGAAAGGCTCCCAGTGTTTCCCCATTGAGAATGATATTTGCTGTGGGCTTTTCATAGATGGCTTTTAAGATTCTGAGGAATGTTCCCTCTATCCCTACGCTCTGAAGAGTTTTGATCAGGAATGGATGCTGTATTTTGTCAAAGGCTTTCTCTGTTTCTATTGATAAGATCCTATGGTTCTTGTTTTTTTTCTCTTGTTGATATGATCTATCATACTGATTGCTTTACGAGTGTTGAACCAGCCTTGCATCCCAGGTATAAATCCCACTTAGTCATGGTGAATTATTGTGTTAATATTCTGTTGTGTCCTATTGGCCAGTGTTTTGTTGAGAATTTTAGCATCTGTGTTCATAAGGTTTTTTGTCTATAATTCTCCATTTTGGTGGGGTCTTTTTCTCTTTTTGGATTTAAGGTGATTCCAGCCTCAGAGAAAGAGTTTGGAAGTATTCTGTCTCTTTCTATCTTTCAGAACAGCTTTAGTAAATATGTATGGCTTCTCCTTTAAATGTTTGATAGACTTCCCTGGGAAGCAATCTGGACATGGACTTTTGTGTCTTGGGAGGTTTTTGATGACTGCTTCAATTTCCTCCTTGGTTATTTGCCTGTTCAGGATTTCTATTTCTTCGCGGTCCAGTTTTGCTTATTTGTGGTTTTCCAAAAGAGCATCCATTTCTTCTGGATTGCCTAATTTATTGGCATATAAGTGGTCCTAATATGTTTTTAAAATCGTTTGTATCTCCTTTCTATAGGTTGTGAGCTATTGGGACATCATCAAGAGAAAAAGCTATGCACAGCAAAATAGTCAACAAAACTCAAAGACAACCTATAAATGGGAAAAGATATTTGTAAATGACCTATCAGGTAAAGGGCTAATATCCAAGATCTATAAAAAAATAAGTTATCTAGGTTAGTTGCTGGTACAAGGTGAGGTGAGGACTGGTACTCCCCCATGATCCTGCCCCCAACATTTTATTTATTTATTATTTCTATTTATCTATCTATTTATTTATTTATTTATCCATTTATTTATTTATTTTCAGACAATTTTTAATAATAAATTTAGTTTTTATTGGCGTTCAATTTTCCAGCAGAATAACACCCAGTGCTCATCGCATCAAAGGCCCCCCTCAGTGCCCATCACCCATTCACCCCCACCCCCTCCCTCCTCCCCTTCCACCACCCCTAGTTCCTTTCCCAGAGTTAGGAGTCTTTATGTTCTGTCTCCCCCCTCTGATATTTCCCACACATTTCTTCTCCCTTCCCTTATATTCCCTTTCACTATTATTTATATTCCACAAATGAATGAGAACATATAATGTTTGTACTTCTCCGATTGACTTATTTAACTCAGCATAATACCCTCCAGTTCCATCCACTTTGAAGCAAATGGTGGCTATTTGTCATTTCTAATGGCTGAGTAATATTCCATTGTATATATAAACCACATTTTCTTTATCCATTCATCTTTCGATGGACACCGAGGCTCCTTCCACAGTTTGGCTATTGTGGACATTGCTGCTAGGAACATCAGGGTGCAAGTGTCCTGGTGTTTCTTTGCATCTGTATCTTTGGGGTAAATGCCCAAAAGTGCAATTACTGGGTAATAGGGCAGGTCTATTTTTAACTCTTTAGACACGAACCTCCACACGATTTTCCAGAGTAGCTGCACACCAGTTCACATTCCCATCAAAAATGTAAGAGGGTTCCTTTTCTCCGCATCCTCTCCAACATTTGTGGTTTCCTACCTTGTTAATGTTCCCCATTCTCACCGGTGTGAGGTGGTATCTCATTGTGGTTTTGATTTGTATTTCCCTGATGGCAAGTGATGCAGAGCATTTTCTCATGTGCGTGTTGGTCATGTGTATGTCTTCCTCTGCTAGATTTCTGTTCATGTCTTTTGGCGATTTCATGATTGGATTGTTTGTTTCTTTGGTGTTGAATTTAATAAGTCTTTATAGATCTTGGAAACTAGCCCTTTATCTGATACGTCCTTTGTAAATATCTTCTCTCATTCTGTAGGTTGTCTTTTACTTTCGTTGACTGTATCCTTTGCTGTGCAAAAGCTTCTTACCTTGATGAAGTCCCAAGAGTTCATTTTTGCTTTTGTTTCTTTTGCCTTCGTGGATGTATCTTGCAAGAAGTTTTCAGAAAAATTGACAAAAGAGTTTGAGGGTAACAGATAGAAAATCTCAAGAAGATTCTTCAATGAGCACAAAGCCTGACCAGGGGCTTGATCCCAGGTCAGGGATCACCATCTCAGCAGAAATCAAGAATCGATGGTTACCTGAATGTTTCCCTATGGACATCACCCTTGGGCCAGTTTTTTAAAGAACCCATTTATTTATTCATGAGTGACACACAGAGACAGAGACAGAGACTTAGGCAGAGAGAGGAGCAGCGGATTCCATGCAGCATGCCTGATGCTGGATTTTCTCCCAGTACTCAGATATCATGCCCTGAGCCAAAGGCAGACACTCAACAACTGAGGCACTCAGGTGTACTTCCCTAATTTTTTAAACAAAGATTTTTTTCTTCCATGAGAGACATACAGAGAGAGACAGAGACATAGACAGAGGGAGAAGCAGCCTCCTCGCTGGGACCCTGATAGGGGAATCTATCCCTGAACTATGATCCTGGTCTGAGCTGAAGGCAGACACTAAACTGCTATACCACCCAGGATTTCCCTTGCCACAATTTTAATCAGAGGATATGTTTACAATTATTATGTGTTTATTGAATTTTCTATTGAGGAGTAAGTGTCCCTTCTGTATTTTGGATACTATCTCCTCAATATATGGTTGAGCACACTGATTCCCATGTCTTAGGGTGCCTTCTGTTCTACTAAGTTTTTATCTTTTTTCACATTTTTAAAATTTAAATCCAGTTTTCAAAAAAATAGTATAATAAGTGCTCATCCCTTCAAGTGCACTCCTTCTTGCTCTGCTAATATGTGTTCTGCACCCTTTCTATGTTGATGTAGCCCCACTTGTCTGCTTTGATTTTGTTGCCTGTGATTCTGATGCTATATCAAATAAATCATAGCCAAGCACATGTCATGATGTTTTCCCATTTGTTTCCATTGAAAAGATTTAAGGTCAAGTCTTCTGCTTAAGTCATTAATCCATTTTGAATTTGTGTCTGTGTGATGTACGATAAACTCCAAGTGTCTTTATTTTGCATGTGACTACTCAGCACCATTTGTCATAGAGACTATCCTTTCCCTATTGTGTGCTCTTAGATATCCTATGGAGAATTTGCTGACTGTATATTCACATGTTCACATCTGGGCTTCATCATCTACTGCACTGTCTACATGTGTGATGTTATGCAGTCACAAACTGATGTAATGAATATTCTTCAGAAATACATTTATAAAGAGGGTATTGTAATGTCTGAGAATTGGTTTTCCTTCTCATAATTATGTGTTCACTATCATCTGATTTTCATTTCCATATGAACATGGATTTTTTCTATTATGGATAAAACAACTAGTATTTTGATAATTTAATTAAACTTTTTAGAACAACAAAAACAACCAAAAAAACCACAAATAAACCATAACAATACAAATATTCCAGGAGATTTTAATAAGAATACGGAAACATCAATGAATAGAACCATGAATAAAATTGTAACGTGATTATAGAACAAAAATTGCATAACCAGGCAAATTAGAGAATTACTAAAATGATCAATACACTAAAATGGTTTTCATGAAGAAATAAAAAATGAACAAAACAGAACTAATACGAAGGCCAAATCCATTATCTAAAAATTTCTGCCTCTAAAATCACAAAGAATATTTAAAAAGAACAAAGCCAAAAAATGCTCAAGATCAGATTGCTTTATTTATGAATTTTATCAAATATTTTAAGAAGAATTGGGGCCCAAACATCTCAGTCTCTTCCAAAATCTAATGAGAATAGGATATGCCCAAATTCATTTAAGGAGGCCAAGATGACTGTGACAACAAACCCACAGCAAGGAGCTCACAATAAGGGACTCAAGGACAATTTCTGAGATGCACATACATGTAAAACTCCTGGCATCTTGAATCCAACAGCACATGGAAAGGATCACACAGAATGACATAGAGGAAGTCAGTCCTGGGATGCAGGGATTATTCAATATACCCAGATCATAAATGGCACCCTCTGTATTAACAAAGTGTAGGAATGATCCATATGATCCTCCCTTTGATACCTAAGATAATTTAAGAAATTTCGACACAGGGATGCCTGGGTGTCTCAGTCATGGAGCATCTGCCTACAGCTCAGGGAGTGACACCAGGATCCTGGATTGAGTCTGGTATCCGGGTCCTTTCCGGAGGCCTGCCTCTTCCTCTGCCTGAGTCCCTACATCTCTCTCTCTCTCTCTCTCTCTCTCTGTTTCTCATGAATTGATAAAGAAATACATAAAATCTTTAAAAATGAAAACTCAGGGGATTCCTGGGTGGCGCAGCGGTTTGGCACCTACCTTTGGCCCAGGGCGCGATCCTGGAGACCCGGGATTGAATCCCATGTCGGGCTCCCGGTGCATGGAGCCTGCTTCTCCCTCTGTCTCTGGCTCTCTCTCTCTCTCTCTCTCTCTCTCTCTCTCTCTGTGTGTGTGTGACTATCATAAATAAATAATTTTTTTTTTAAAAAATGAAAATTCAACACATGGTTTTTATCAAAACTCTTAATAATCAAGGAACTTAAAGAAATTACCTCCAAGTAATCGTGGCAATTTATTAATAGTCCACACCCAAACCCATATTCAGCAGTGAAAATTTGAAGGCTTACTGTCAAGTCCAGGGCCACAAAAGGATGCTCATTCCCACCATGAGTATACAACATGGTTATCATGAAGAAGAATGAACTGTGACACCCCAAATATGTCAGCTGGTCACCTGGGTTATTATGGACTAAAGCTACATGAGAAACAGCCAGAAGACAGATATGCTGAGCCATCTATGTTCCCCTGTTGGCAGGAAATAAGTCTCCCTTGGGAATGTTACCTTACCTATACCAGGAGGAGTGAACCTTCCTCAGGACCAGAATAGAGAATGTAGGGGTCAAATGGCTGTGCAAAATACCCTTGTCAGTTCCTCAATAATTCACTGACCCAAAACCAAATCCTGGCCTTAATATCCACCATCTCAATATTTTGTGGTCTGAGACACACAAGGGCTGTGTAATTTGGTCATTGTCTGGGTGTTGTATTCTAGGTAGCTCATTAACATATGAGATGAAATGTATTTACCTTAGATCTACCTTATGTCTACTAAGTAATTAGACCAAATACCTGAGAAAAATAGAAGGTAAATCTTCCTGCCCTGATAACCGGAAGACTTATCTAGAAATTGCAACAATGAAACAAAAGTTATTTAGTTCAGCATAGAGGAAGAAAACTTCTTTTTTCCATATGACATGATCTCATATGTAGTAAACACTACCATCTCCACAGCATAGTCGCACAACTAATATATGATTTCAGAGAAACCATAGTATGAAAATCAACAGATGAAATAAAGCTATATTTCAAATATAACAAAATAGCAACAAATGTATAAAAGGAATTAACAAAATTACTACATTTACACTGGAGCAGAAATAAAATATTTAGGATTAAACTTCCCAAGGATATGGGCAACCCTGATGGCCCAGCAGTTTGTCACTGCCTTCAGCCTGGAGCATGATCCTGGAGACCTGGGATCAAGTCCCACATCAGGCTCCCTGCGTGGAGCCTGCTTCTCCCTCTGTCTGTGTCTCTGCCTCTCTCTCTTTCTCTATGTGTATGTCTGTCATGAAAAAATGAAATAAAATCTTTTAAAAAATCTTTAAAATAAACTTCCCAAGGAAAGAAAATAGGTGTATCAAACTCCAGTATATTGATGAAAGAATAATAAAAAGCCACAAAAAATTTAATGGTAATTTTGTTCAGAAGTTAGAACACTTCTTATTGTCACAATGTCATCTACACAAGGTGTGTGCAAAGGTTATTCAATTCTAGTATATAAACTGTAAAGATCATAACCTAAGGCTTAAACTAAAAACTCAGAGGACATGCAAATAGGGCCCTACATCAAATGATTAAGACAGCCCAGCCCCAACCCTGCAGCTGGGAGAGAAGCCGCAGCCCCAGGATCCCCAGGTGACTCCATTCATGGATCAGGACAGAACACAGACAATTCACCGGAGTCTGTGCTCAGCTGGGTTTTCCTTGTTGCTATCTTAAAAGGAAATTCATGTAGAATAGACATGGAGAATATGCATGGGGGTGAGTGAGAAAACCAGGAGATGTGGGACAGTTTCCGGACCAGGATGTCTTGTGTCTGCAGGTGCCCAGGGTGAGGTGCTGCTGGTGGACTCTGGGGGAGACCTGGTGAGGCCTGGGGGGGTTCCCTGAGACTAATTGCCAAATCTGAAAGAGGAAAACAATACAATACCTGAACAAACCAATAACCAGTGAGGAGACTGAAACAGTTATCAAAAATTCCAAAGAAATTGTTAGGTCAGATGGCTTTCCAGGTGAATTCTACCAAACATTTAAAGAAAACACATTTCAGAAGAATAGGCAAGATGGCGGAAGAGTAGGGTCTCCAAATCACCTGTCTCCACCAAATTACCTAGAAAACCTTCAAATTATCCTGAAAATCTATGAATTCGGCCTGAGATTTAAAGAGAGACCAGTTGGAATGCTACAGTGAGAAGAGTTCGCGCTTCTATCAAGGTAGGAAGACGGGAAAAAAGAAATAAAGAAACAAAGGCTTCCAAGAGGGAGGGACCCCGCCAGGAGCCGGGCTGAGGCCAGGGCGAGTGTCCCCAGGAGAGGAGAGCCCCGTCCCGGAGACACAGGAGCTGCACCAAACTTCCCGGGTGGAAAGGCCTCGCAGGGAGTTGGAGCAGGACCGAGGAGGGTGAGGATGCCCTCGGGCTCCCAGGGACAGTAACAGAGCAACTGCGCTCCCAGGAGAGTGCGCAGAGCTCCCTAAGGGCTGCAGCGCGCACGGCGGGACCCAGAGCAGCTCAGAGGGGCTCGGGCAGAGGAAGAGGCTCCTTGCGGAGGGGGCTGCGAGGTTCCAGGAGCAGCTCGGGGGTGCTCAGGGGGCGGCTCCGTGGAGGGGGCTGCGTGGCCCAGGAGAGCGAATCCAACAGCGTAGGCCGGGAGCACAGGGCGCAGGGACACAGCCCAGGATCCGGCCTCCCCCGGGACAGGCAGAGGCCGGGAGGGCCCAGGACAGCAAGGACGCTCCTGCCCCGAGCTGAGCAGATCAGCAGCCCCGCCATGGAGCCTCCAGGCCCTGCAGACGGAGAGCTCCGGAGTTCCTGCCGGAGCTGAATCCAGGTTTCCAGAGCTGGCCCCGCCACTGGGGTTGTTACTCCTGCGGCCTCACGGGGTAAACAACCCCGACTGAACCCTGCACCAGGCAGGGGCACAGCAGCTCCCCCAACTGCTAACACCTGAAAATCAGCACAGCAGGCCCCTCCCCCAGAACACCAGCTAGATGGACAACTTCCAGGAGACGCCAAGGGACTTAAAGTATACAGAATCAGAAGATACTCCCCCATGGTTCTTTTTTTTTTTTTGGTTTCGTTTTGTTTTGTTTTGTTTTGCTTTTTGATTTGTTTCCTTACCCCACCCCCTTTTTTTCTCCTTTCTTTGTCTTTCTCTTTTTCTTTTTTTTTCCTTTGTTTTCCTTTTTTTTCTCTTTCTCTTTTCTTTCCTTCTTTATCTCCTCTCTTTTTCTCCTTTTCCCAATACAACTTGCTTTTGGCCACTCTGCACTGAGCAAAATGACTAGAGGAAAACCTCACCTCAAAAGAAAGAATCAGAAACAGTCCTCTCTCCCACAGAGTTACAAAATCTGGATTACAATTCAATGTCAGAAAGCCAATTCAGAAGCACTATTATACAACTACTGGTGGCTCTAGAAAAAAGCATAAAGGACTCAAGAGACTTCATGACTGCAGAATTTAGAGCTAATCAGGCAGAAATTAAAAATCAATTGAATGAGATGCAATCCAAACTAGAAGTCCTAACGACGAGGGTTAACAAGGTGGAAGAACGAGTGAGTGACATAGAAGACAAGTTGATAGCAAAGAGGGAAACTGAGGAAAAAAGAGACAAACAATTAAAAGACCATGAAGATAGATTAAGGGAAATAAACGACAGCCTGAAGAAGAAAAACCTACGTTTAATTGGGGTTCCCGAGGGCGCCAAAAGGGACAGAGGGCCAGAATATGTATTTGAACAAATTCTAGCTGAAAACTTTCCTAATCTGGGAAGGGAAACAGGCATTCAGATCCAGGAAATAGAGAGATCCCCCCCTAAAATCAATAAAAACCGTTCAACACCTCGACATTTAATTGTGAAGCTTGCAAATTCCAAAGATAAAGAGAAGATCCTTAAAGCAGCAAGAGACAAGAAATCCCTGACTTTTATGGGGAGGAGTATTAGGGTAACAGCAGACCTCTCCACAGAGACCTGGCAGGCCAGAAAGGGCTGGCAGGATATATTCAGGGTCCTAAATGAGAAGAGCATGCAACCAAGAATACTTTATCCAGCAAGACTCTCATTCAAAATGGAAGGAGAGATAAAGAGCTTCCAAGACAGGCAGCAACTGAAAGAATATGTGACCTCCAAACCAGCTCTGCAAGAAATTTTAAGGGGGACTCTTAAAATTCCCCTTTAAGAAGAAGTCCAGTGGAACATTCCACAAAAACAAGGACTGAATAGATATCATGATGACACTAAACTCATATCTCTCAATAGTAACTCTGAATGTGAACGGGCTTAATGACCCCATCAAGAGGCGCAGGGTTTCAGACTGGATGAAAAAGCAGGACCCATCTATTTGCTGTCTACAAGAGACTCATTTTAGACAGAAGGACACCTACAGCCTGAAAATAAAAGGTTGGAGAACCATTTACCATTCAAATGGTCCTCAAAAGAAAGCAGGGGTAGCCATCCTTATATCAGATAAACTAAAATTTACCCCAAAGACTGTAGTGAGAGATGAAGAGGGACACTATATCATACTTAAAGGATCTACTCAACAAGAGGACTTAACAATCCTCAATATATATGCCCCGAATGTGGGAGCTGCCAAATATATAAATCAATTATTAACCAAAGTGAAGAAATACTTAGATAATAATACACTTATACTTGGTGACTTCAATCTAGCTCTTTCTATACTCGATAGGTCTTCTAAGCACAACATCTCCAAAGAAACGAGAGCTTTAAATGATACACTGGACCAGATGGATTTCACAGATATCTACAGAACTTTACATCCAAACTCAACTGAATACACATTCTTCTCAAGCGCACATGGAACTTTCTCCAGAATAGACCACATATTGTGTCACAAATCGTGTCTGAACCAATACCAAAAGATTGGGATTGTCCCCTGCATATTCTCAGACCATAATGCCTTGAAATTAGAACTAAATCACAACAAGAAGTTTGGAAGGACCTCAAACACGTGGAGGTTAAGGACCATCCTGCTAAAAGATAAAAGGGTCAACCAGGAAATTAAGGAAGAATTAAAAAGATTCATGGAAACTAATGAGAATGAAGATACAACCATTCAAAATCTTTTGGATGCAGCAAAAGCAGTCCTAAGGGGGAAATACATCGCAATACAAGCATCATTCAAAAACTGGAAAGAACTCAAATACAAAAGCTAACCTTACACATAAAGGAGCTAGAGAAAAAACAGCAAATAGATCCTACAGCCAAGAGAAGAAGGGAGTTAATAAAGATTCGAGCAGAACTCAACGAAATCGAGACCAGAAGAACTGTGGAACAGATCAACAGAACCAGGAGTTGGTTCTTTGAAAGAATTAATAAGATAGATAAACCATTAGCCGGCCTTATTAAAAAGAAGAGAGAGAGGACTCAAATTAATAAAATCATGAATGAGAAAGGAGAGATCACTACCAACACCAAGGAAATACAAACAATTTTAAAAACATATTATGAACAGCTATACGCCAATAAATTAGGCAATCTGGAAGAAATGGACGCATTCCTGGAAAGCCACAAAATACCAAAACTGGAACAGGAAGAAATAGAAAACCTGAACAGACCAATAACCAGGGAGGAAATTGAAGCAGTCATCAAAAACCTCCCAAGACACAAGAGTCCAGGGCCAGATGGCTTCCCAGGGGAATTTTATCAAACGTTTAAAGAAGAAACAATACCTATTCTACTAAAGCTGTTTGGAAAGATAGAAAGAGATGGAGTACTTCCAAATTCGTTCTCTGAGGTCAGCATCACCTTAATTCCAAAACCAGACAAAGACCCCACCAAAAAGGAGAATTACAAAAAAAAAAAACATGAAAGATGAAAGGGTCAACCAGGAAATTTAGGAAGAATTAAAAGATTCATGGAAACTAAGGAGAATGAAGATACAAATGTTCAAAATCTTTGGGATGCAGCAAAAGTAGTCCTGATGGGGAAATACATCGCAATACAAGCATCCATTCAAAAACTGGAAAGAACTCAAATACAAAAGCTAACACATAAAGGAGCTAGAGAAAAAAACAGCAAATAGATGCTACACGCAACAGAAGAAGAGAGTTAATGAAGATTCCAGCAGAACTCAATGAAATTGAGAAGAACTGTGGAACAGATCAATAAAACCAGGAGTTGCTTCTTTGAAAGAATTAATAAGAGAGATAAACGATTAGCCAGCCTTATTAAAAAGAAGAGAGAGAAGACTCAATTTAATAAAATCATGAATGAGAAAGGAGAGATCACTACCAACCCCAAGGAAATACAAAGGATTTTAAATATTTTCTATCTACGTTTTTATTCCTTCTTGTCTTTCATAAGTGTTATTCAGTGTTTAGAATATAGATCCATCCCTCTTCGGTTAGGATTTTTCTTCATCATCTGATGATATCTGGTTCACTTATAAATTGCATCCAGTCCTTGATTTTCTTTTTTCTGCGTCACTTGCACTTTACGGAAGAGCCACTGACTTCCTTGTATTGATTTTACACTCTCTAATTTTGCTGAATTCTGGTATCAGTTCTAGCAATTTTTTTCAAAGGAATCTTTGGGATTTGAACTTAAAGTATCTTGTGGTGTGAGGAGTCAACTTTTTACTTTTTCTTTGCTGAGTTGGATGACATTTCCTTTTCTTTGTTGTCTGGTTGTTGAGGCTAGGACGTATAGCACTATGGTGAAGAACAGTGGTGATGGTGGGCATCCCTGTCTCGTTCCTGGTCTTATGGGAAAACCTCTCAACTTTTCCTTGTTGAGGATGACACTCTCCATATGTCTCTGTAAATGGATTTTATGATGTTGAGTAGGTCCCACTATCTCTACATACCAAGAGGATTTTTTTATCAAGAAGGTATAATCTCTTTTTCCAAAAGCTTTTTGGGTATCAGCTGAGAGGATAAAATGGTCCTTATCCTTTCATTTATCAATGACTCAAATCCCACTCTTAGTTTTGCATATGCTGAACCACCCTTGCAGACCAGAAATTAATCCAATTTTTGTCTTGAAGAATTATTATTTTATTTTATTTTATTTTTTTTTTTTTATTGGTGTTCAATTTACTAACATACAGAATAACACCCAGTGCCCGTCACCCATTCACTCCCACCCCCCGCCCTCCTCCCCTTCTACCACCCCTAGTTCGTTTCCCAGAGTTAGCAGTCTTTATGTTCTGTCTCCCTTTCTGATATTTCCCACACATTTCTTCTCCCTTCCCTTATTTTCCCTTTCACTATTATTTATATTCCCCAAATGAATGAGAACATATAATGTTTGTCCTTCTCCGACTGACTTACTTCACTCAGCATAATACCCTCCAGTTCCATCCACGTTGAAGCAAATGGTGGGTATTTGTCATTTCTAATAGCTGAGTAATATTCCATTGGATAAAGAAGATGTGGTTTATGTATACAATAGAATTATTATTTTAAAGTACTGTTGGATCCTGTTGGTTAGGATCTTAATGAGAATATTACATCCATGTCCGTCAGGAAAATTAATCTGTAATTTTCTTTTTAAGTTGGATCATTGTCTCCATTTCAGGTCAAGGTAACGCTACCCTCAGAAAATGAGTGGAATTTTCCTTTAATTTCTGTTTTTTGTAACATTATCAGGATGGGCATTAATTCTTTTTAAATACCTGTTGCATTCCCTTGGACAATCATCTGTCCCTGGACTTTTGATTGTTAAAAGACCTTTAAATATGTTCGATTTTCCTTTCCAGTTTTGGGTCTGTCTTGCTTTTCTATTCATTCCTGTTTCAGATTTGGTTGTTTCCACATTTATAGGAGGGTATCCATTTCTCTGAGATTGCTGAATTTGTTGGCATGTTATAGCTCATAATGTTCTCTCTCTTTAATAATTTATTTTTCATTTGTTTATTCAATATTTTATTTAAGTTCAATTTGCCAATATAATGTAACACCAAGTTCTCATCTGATCACGTTCCCTCCTTAGTGCCCATCACCCAGGTACCATGTCCCACCACCTACCTCCCCTTCTGCACTCCTCTAAGTCCCAGAAATACGAGTCTCTCATGGTTTTTCTTCCTCCCTAATTTATCCCCACTCTGTTACCCTCCTTCCCTTATAATCCCTTTCACTATTTATTATATTCCATGTATGAGTAAAATTATGATGACTGTTCTTCAATTGACTTATTTCTCTTTTTTTCGATTGACTTATTTCATTGGCATAATTCCCCTGTAGTTTCATTGGAAATGGTAGCAATTGACTATTTCTGATGACTGAGAAATATTTTTTGTATATATAAACCATATCATGTTTATCAATTCATCTGTCAAAGGACATCGTGGCTTCTCGCATAGTTTGCCTATGGGTATTTGTGGACATTGCTGCTGTAAACATTGGGGTGCACGTATCCTGCCGCTTCACTACATCTGTATCTTTTGGATAAATCCCGAGTAGTATAATTGTAGGGTCAGAGGGTAGCTCTTTTTTTAACTCTTTCGGGATCCTCCACCCAGTTTTCCAGAGTGGCTGCACCAGTTCACATTTCCTCCAACAGTGCAAGAGGGTTCCGCTTTCTCCACATTCTCTCTAACATTTGATGATTTCTTTCGTATTAATTTATGCTATTCTCTGTGGTGTAAAGCAGCAGCTGATTGTGGTTTGGATGTGCTTTTCCCTGATAACAAGTGATATGGAGCAATTTTTTATGGACTTCTTGGCCATATGTAGGTTTTATTTGTAAAAATTTCTGTTCATGTTTTATTGCCATTTCTTGCCTGGAATCCCTGTTCTTGTGTGTTGAGTTTGATAGGTTCTTTATAGATGTTGGATACAAGACCTTTGTTCGATATGTCATCTGCTAGTATCATCTTCCCTTCTGTATGTTGTGTTTTAGCTTTGTTGACAGTTTCCTTTGCTCTCCAGAAGATTCTTATCTTGATGGAGCTCCCAAAATTCATATTTGCTTTTGTTTGCCTT